>NC_073378.1:125571941-126171941 GCF_028641065.1 Leucoraja erinaceus | reverse complement strand
CAATAGACAATATACAATAGACAATAATAATAATAATAATAATAATACATTTTATTTATGGGCGCCTTTCAAGAGTCTCAAGGCCACCTTACAAAATTTAGCAGGTAGAGGAAAAACATGTAAGGGGAATGAAATAAATAGTAGAGACATGACTAGTACACAAAGTAAATACAGAATTCAATACAAAACACAGTATGAGGCAATTAATGCACAGATGAAAAGGGACGGCACGTGGGGCTAAGGATAGGCAGAGGTGAAGAGATGGGTCTTGAGGCGGGACTGGAAGATGGTGAGGAACACGGAATTGCGGATCAGTTGGGGGAGGGAGTTCCAGAGCCTGGGAGCTGCCCTGGAGAAGGCTCTGTCCCCAAAACTGAGGAGGTTGGACTTGTGGATGGAGAGGATACCGGCTGATGTGGATCTGAGGGACCGTGAGGGTTGGTAGGGGGAGAGGAGGTCAGTGAGATATGGGGGGACCAGATGGTGGAGGGATTTGTAGGTGAGGATCAGGATTTTGTAGGTGATCCGGTGGGAGATGGGAAGCCAGTGAAGTTGTTTGAGGACTGGAGTGATGTGATGCCAGGATTTGGTATGGGTGATGAGTCGGGCGGCTGCGTTCTAGACCAGTTGGTGCAGGAGTAGGCCATTTGGCCCTTTGAGCCAGCACCGCTATTTCCGGTGATCATGGCTGATCATATGCAATCAGTACCCCGTTCCTGCCTTCTCCCCATATCCCTTGACTCCGCTATCTTTTAGAGCTCTATCTAACTCTCTCTTGAAAGCAACCAGAGGATTGGCCTCCACTGCCTTCTGAGGCAGGGAATTCCACAGATTCACAACTCTCTGGGTGAAAAAGGTTTTCCTCGTTTCCGTTCTAAATGGCCTACCCCTTATTCTTAAACTGTGGCCCGTGGTTCTGGACTCCCCCAACATCGGGAACATGTTTCCTGTCTCAAGCGTGTCCAAACCCTTAATAATCTTAGGTTTCTATCTTCAGCATACACTCTAGTCCCTCTCTTCATCCACACAACTCAGTTAGTATCTACTCCCTTGTACTGTTGCACCTCCCCAAAATGCATCACCTGATACTTCTCAAGATTATGTTATATTAGTAATTTCCCTGTTCAATTAACCAGATTAACTGTGCCTTCCAACAGAAAACCCTATTCTCATAACACAACCAAGTTTTCTATCATCCATAAACATTTTTTACATGACCTTCCCTTAGGTTTTCTTCTTCTTCTTGCGTATGGCGTGCACAGCCTAAAGTTGTACGACAACTTGTTCTATTTGATCTTATTTGATTGTGCACGCCGGGTTGTTTGCATTCATCGAAACAGGGCGGACCACGTGAAGGTTGCAGTCTCCCACCCCAGTGGGAGATTGCACTAAATCAATAATATGTATTGATCAATAATATAGCTCTAAATCAATAATATATATTATTGATATTGGTTTACTATCATGATGTTTGTCAAGATGCAGTGATAAACTTTGTTTATGTGTGTTGTCCAGGCTGATCATTCCTTTCGAGAGTGCAACGTACCATACATGAGTACAATAGATACTGTGAAAGTGCCATTAATAAAAGTGCAGGGGCCACAATGAGGTAAAGATTGGGAAAACCTCCTTAGCATTAGAGAAGTCCATTTAAGAGTCCGATTACAGCGGGGAAGAAGCTGTTCCTGAATCTGGTGACACCTGTACATGCTTGCAAGCTTGTGACTCTTCTACCCAATGGGTGAATGGAGAAGAGAGAAAAACCATGGTGGGATTGATGATGCTCCTTGATTCTGAGGAAACAGACGCATTGGTGTGTGGTTTCTTGGCTGTAGCATTGTCATGGTTTGAATAGGTGGTATTGGTGGTGATGTTTACACCAAGACATTAAAACGCCCAACAATATTCACTTCAACAACATTGATGAAGGTGGGGCCTAGGCACCACCCTGCATCCTGAAGTAAATAATCAGTTCCTTCATTTTGCTGGCATTGAGTGAGAGGCGATTGGCAATACTTTGCATTTATAAAGAGACCATAACAACCGTGAGTAGGGTAGCCAGCTTTCTCACTCCCAAATAAGGGACAAAAGTTCATGTGGGTTCTCTCCCAGATCTTCGGTTTCCTCCCACACTCCAAAGATGCACAGGTTTGTAGGTTAAATGGCTCCTTATAAAATTGTAAAAATTGTTCCTAATGTGTAGCATACATTAAGGGGTTGGACAGGCTAGATGCAGGAAGATTGCTCCCGATGTTAGGGAAGTTCAGGACAAGGGGTCACAGCTTAAGGATAAGGGGGAAATCCTTTAAAACCGAGATGAGAAGAACTTTTTTCACACAGAGTGGTGAATCTCTGGAACTCTCTGCTGCAGAGGGTAGTTGAGGCCAGTTCATTGGCTATATTTAAGAGGGAGTTAGATGTGGCCCTTGTGGCTAAGGGGATCAGGGGGTATGGAAAGAAGGCAGGTACGGGATACTGAGTTGGATGATCAGCCATGATCATATTGAATGGCGGTGCAGGCTCGAAGGGCCGAATGGCCTACTCCTGCACCTAGTTTCTATGTTTCTATGTTTCTATACTGCTAGTGTACGCGGTGATGGCTGGTCGGTGCAGACTGAAGGGCGTGTTTCCACATTGTATGTTTTTAGTTTAGTTTAGAGATACAGCATGGCCCACCGAGTCCGCACCGACCAGTGATCCCCACACACTAACATTATCTTGCACAGACTAGGGACAATTTACAATGATATCAAGCCAACTAACCTACAAACCTGTACGTCTTTGGAGTGTGGGAGAAAACCGAAGATCCTGGAGAAAACCCACGCGGCCACGGGGAGAACGTATAAACTCCGTACAGACAGCACCCATGGTCGGGATGGAACTCGGGTCTCTGACACTGTAAGCCTGTAAGGCAGCAAGTTCACCGTTGTGCCACTGTGCCACACAAAGTCTAGTCTAAAGTCATAACTTATGTATCCATGACCAGGTTTTGGAGCCAGGTTCAGTTTAGTTTAGTTTAGTCTCATTTAGTTCGTTTAGTTTAGTTTAGTTTAGTTTATTGTCATGTGTACTGAGGTACAGTGAAAAGCTTTTGTTGCGTGCTACCCACTCAGCAGAAAGACAACACATGATTACAATCGAGCTATTCACAGTGTATAGATACATGATATGGGAATAACGTTTAGTGCAAGGTCCAGCCAACAAAGTCTGATCAAGGATAGTCCAAGGGTCATCAACGAGGCAGATAGTATTTCAGCACTGCTCTGTGGTTGTGGTAGGATGATTCAGTTGCCTATAACAGCTGGGAAAAAAACTGTCCCTGAATCTGGAGGTATGGAGGTCAAGATTCAAGATCAATTTAAGATTCAATTTAAACTCAAGATTCAATTTAAATGTCACATGTACCAATAAAGGTACAATGAAACCTGAGTTACCATACAGCCATAAGTAAAAAGCAAAAATACACACAATATATAAAATAAAGTTAAACATAAACAGTGGAATCAACATTCCTCACTGTGATGAAAGGCAATAAAGTTCATTCATCTTCCTCCTTTGTTCACCCGTGGTCGGGGCCTTTGAATGGGGCATTTGCCGATGGTCCGCTGTTCAGGCCCTCTCATCGGGATGATCGAAACTGTGGACAGATCGGAACACTCTGCGGCATGGAGCTGCCGAGTCGGCCACTTATTACTAGAGACCGCTGCTTCACGGTGTTTATTGCCTGGTCTGGTGGTCAGACTGTGAGGAGTCTCTCTTTCTCTCTTCACAGAAATTAATGATCTGGTTCTGTGTTTGTGTCTTTGTTGTTTAGGTGGAGCACTATTGATTAGATTGTGATATCACCATCTCTTCTAATGAAGTGTCAACAGACTCAGCATTGAGTTGTTGGTCTTTCCATCAGTGCAGCCTGACTTGCTGAGTAATCCCAGCATCTACCGTTTCATTCTTGCTTCAGTAATCGTGATCTAGGGATGGACATCTGTCTAAGATCCCAGAGAAAAAAAAATACATGGGATCTTTTAGACCATCTTGGGAGAGCAGGAAGTGAACTAGATTAATATCTCATAACATAAGGTCATAAGTGATAGGAGCAGAATTAGGACCATCAAGTCTACTCCGCCATTCAATCATGGCTGATCTATCTCTCCCTCCTAACCCCATTTTCCTGCCTTCTCCCCATAACCCCTGGCACCCGTACTAATCAAGAGTCTATTTATCTCTGCCTTAAGAGTATCCATTGATGACCTCCGCAGCTTTCTGTGGCAATGAATTCCACAGATTCACCACCTTTCCTCCATTGCATCCGTTAAGTACACCAGCACCGTCCTCTGTTGGGATGCAAAGGTGAGTGTGCTTGCAACTCAGCACCAGCTGGCAAATATTATCTGCTTCCAAAGCACCGTTGTGTGACTAATAGCTTGCTGACTGATGTTCAGAGCGGTTTCTGCCAGAACTTGCCTGGGACAGATCCTTCGGTATCTGTGGTGCAGATGTGACCACTAGTGCTTGTGTGCCTGAGAAGTGAGGGATGAGCAGAAGGATTCAGCCAAATACGATAGGAAGTTGCTGCAAAGCTGTCGCTAATGTGATCGTTTGAGGTTTTGCACGCTGCCTTAATGATACATTTCAAGTTGCAAAGGATTAGAATTTTTTTTAATATATAGAATTGACAAAAACATAGATAAGATGCGGCGTGGAAGAGAGACTATGGTGTGGATAGATGGAGACGGTATGCAGACGGAGTGGCCGTATGCAGATGGTGACCCTCCGGCTATCCTTGATCAGACTTTGCTGGCTTTACCTTGCACTAATCGTTATTCCCTTGTCATGTATCTGTACACTTCTTCTTGCGTTTGGCGTGCACAGCCTAAAGTTGTAAGTCAACTCGTTCCATTTGATCTATTTGTTTGTGCATGTCGGGTTGATTGCATTAGTCGAAACAGGGTGGACCACGTGAAGGTTGCAATCTCCCACTCCATCTATACACTGTAAATGGCTCGATTGTAATCATGCATTGACTTTCGGCTGACTGGCTCGCACTCAACAAAGGCCTTTCACCGTACCTCGGTACACGTGACAATAAACTAAACGGAACCGAAAACTAAACTGGAACTGACACTGGCGGCAATTTGTATTGGTGCAAACTAGTGAATCCTTTTGATGGGTACGTCCTGGAGTTTTAAGATCAACGAAGACAAACAGCATCAGATATCGCCAATGTTATCTGAGCTTAGTTGTGCTCAGTAGAAATTGCAGTATTTGCCTTGTGTCTTTGCTCAAATGGTAACAACATCAGCGATTGTATACAGGAGATCTCCTATTATTTACAGCAACAAGTGGTTCATTCATTAGTTCCCATTACCAGAAGTGCCTTCTGTTTTATTTTGGCCGCCTCAAAGGCAAAATTGATGATGGATCCATATCCTTGTTAAGCCTCCACTTACTAAAAATGCAGGAGTTCTTTGTCACTTACCTCATTCAGGTCCAGTACCCCACAGACATCCATAACACTGTTCCAGTGTTTGCTTGAAGTGTCTGATGAATGTATCACTAATGAAGAAGCACATTTATTTTTATGGACTTGCGTGGAGTAGTACTCGGCTGGTTGTGCACTGCAGACAGGTGGAATTTTTTTTTTATTGCTTGTTCATTTTCCAGCCAATATTCGTTTGGAATGCAATCGATGAAAGAGGACAGAGGTTGAAAAATATAATGAGCAACTGTGCTTGGATGAGTTCTTGGATATTACCGATGCAATTTATTCCCGTGGCACCACACAGTATAAGCATTATATGGGTAACTTTGAAGAATAGATCGGGTAGATGCACAGAGTCTCTTGCCCAGAATAGAGGATTCGAGGACCAGAGGGCATAGGTTTAAGGTGAAAGGGAAAAGATTTAATAGGAATCCGAGGGGTAACTTTGTCACACATGGGTGTATGGAACAAGCTGCCAGAGGAGGTAGTTGAGGCTGGGACTATCCCAACGTTTAAGAAACAGTTAGACAGGTACATGGATAGGACAGGTTTGGAGGGATATGGACCAAGCACAGACAGGCAGGATTAGTGCAGCTGGGACATGTTAGCCGGTGTGGGCAATTTGGGCCGAAGGGCCTGTTTCCATGCTGTATCACTCTATGACTCTAATAACCTTGCACGTTCCTGCAAGTGCGCTAAAAACGAACTGTCATTAATCAACACTTGTTCAATGCACCCTGTGAATTGACCCATGCAGTCATTGACAAAACAATACATTTCTGCTCAAGAACCTGCCTTTTCAGGCTACAAAACTAATATGTGTTTACTTTTTATACATGCCTCTTATTTTAACAGAACAACAGGCTTTAGATAAACATCTGTCTTCTGAATTGAGGCATAAAACTTATGATCATGCTGTTCTTAACTGCTCTGTAAATCTTGTCGGGAATTACCTTCATCATTGGGAGTGCTGTGGCTTTGATAAAATGGTTTGCATTAAATTGTGTCAAAAATGCACTGCGTAGGTCTGCTTTTATTTGGTACATCATCCCCAATCCTTCTGCTTGCTTGTCCTTCATACCTCCTGCTGGGAAAGCTCTCAGGCAGCAAGCAGCCCCCCAGACGGGTGTGATTAATGCCTCTGTAGCCATTTACCAGGTTCCTTTTAATGCCTCCCCCCCCCCCCCCCCCTTCCCCCCCCCCTCATCCTCTCATCCTCTACAACCTTTGAGGAAAAGAATGATAGCAAGGCCCCCCTGGTCGACACAAGAGCCGAAACTCAGATAGCCACAGAGAAATGAAGGGTCTCGACCCAAAACGCCGCCCATTCCTTCTCTCCAGAGATGCTGCCTGTCCCGCTGAGTTAAGGGTCCGTCCCACTTTTGCGTCATTTGCGCGGCACGCAGATGGCACGCAAAGATTTTGTACATCCCAAAATCCTGGGGCGCCACGCGCGACCGCGCGTCACTGCCTATGTCACCACGCACCATGCGCGCGTAATGCGTCGTGACGCGTACATGATGTTGCGTAAATTATGTGCAAATGACGCCCAAGTGGGACAGGCCCTTTACTCCAGCATTTTGTGTCAGGCCCCAGACAAAAACAGCTTCCCATTCTGAGACAGTGAGGTTTCACCTACGTGGTAAATCCAGTTAAAGTGTTGAGGGACTGGTGCAACTTCTTGGTAATGAAATGGGCGTTTGCTCCGTTTGCCCCCATTAAAAGAGATTTGAATGAATTTAAAACACATCAAAGTTGCGAAGGAGAGGGGTTTCCGTGACGACAGATTGTGTTCAGTTCTGGGCACCATGTTATAGGAAAGATGTTGTCAAGCTGGAAAGGGTACAGAGAAGATTTACAAGGATGTTGCCAGGACTAGAGGGTGCGAGCTACTGGAAGAGGTTGAGTAGGCTGGGACTCTATTCCTTGGAGCGCAGGAGGATGAGGGGTGATCTTATTTTGGTGTATAAAATCATGAGAGGAATAGATCGGGTAGATACACAGAGTCTCTTGCCCAGAGTTGGTGAATCGAGGACCAGAGGACATAGATTTAAGGTGAAGGATAAGAGATTTAATAGGAATCTGAGGGGCAACTTTTTCACACAAAGGGTGGTGGGTGTATGGAACAAGCTGCCAGAGGAGGTAGTTGAGGCTGGGACTATCCCATCATTTAAGAAACAGTTAGACAGGTACATGGATAGGACATGTTTGGAGGGATATGGGCCAAACATGGGCAGGTGGGGTTAGTGTAGCTGGGACATATTGGCCGGTGTGGGCAAGTGGGCTGAAGGGCCTGTTTCCATACACTATCACACTAATACTCTATGACTATGACAACTCAAGGATTTAGCAGTGAAAGGTTTGCCTCGCATGATCGCCTTAAAATCTCTTACCATCTTTGCACAAACATTCTTCCACTAATTCTGTTACTCTGGTAGCCTCGATGTTTGGCGTGCTCCTGGCTAAGGCCGTTTGCTACTGAAACTGTGCTTCGGCTTAACGTCTCTGACTCCTGCCACAGTTCCCACCTCCTCCTCCCAATCCCACGGCATGAGACCGTCTTCCTTTGCCACCACCAACTCCTGTCCCCTGCAGCTCACATCTCATGCCTCTGCCGAGTTCTGATCCAAGATAAGACACAAAATGCTGGCGTAACTCGGCGGGACAGGAGGCATCTCTGGGGAGAAGGAAAGGCCTTGTCTCGACCCAAAACATCACCCATTCCTTCTCTCCAGCGGTGCTGCCTGTCCCGCTGAGTTACTCCAGCATTCTGTGTCTGCTAATTCGGTTTAAACCCGCATCTCCAGTCCCTTCCTGCACATCCCCTTTTTCTTATCTCCAACTCCAGATGGTGCTACGGAGTTTCCTCTTTGCAGCCTGTGGCATGAGATGGGAATTGCCAATATATTCATGGCATTGGAATGAAACAACTGTCTTACAAATCGGTGCTGGGGATAGTCTGCAGAGTGAAATGTGTCTTATTCCGAATTGTTGTGTCCATGTGCACATTAGCTCTACCATATATTCATGTACTGTACTTGGGAGGTCACGGGGAATTGTACGTGCAGTTTGTGAGGTACAAGCTGAGGAAGTGGTCTCGGCTTGTGGTGGCAAATTTTCAAGAATCTGTCGTTTTATATAGCGCGCTCCGTTCCCACCACAACTATCCCTGATAGACCGTAACATGTGACATAATTGCTCTCCTCCAAACAGGAAACGCCACCAAAGACTGCAGCTCTGCAATGGAATTCTCTATTTTAATATTCCTCTTGCACAACTCCCAACCAGGCAAAGACAGAGGATCGGCACACAAAGCTGGGGTGATAGACAGCAGCATCTCTGGAGAAAAGGGTATCGACCCAAAACGTCACCCATTCCTACGCTCCAGAGATGCTGCCTGTCCCGCTGAGTTACTCAAGCTTTTTGTGCCTAGCTTATGCCTGAAATTACTTAATTGATGAGTAAGCAAATTTGGATGGATAGTAAAACATTGGTATCGTCGGCTTTTCGGGAAAAAGACAAATATTTGATGTAAAAACAAGAGACATACACATTTCATTTATTTCCTTTTTAGTCTAGTCTAGTTTAGTTTAGAGACACAGCGTGGAAACAGGCCCTTCGGCCTGCCAAATCCGTGCCGACCAGCAATCCCCGCACCTCAACACCATCCAACACACACTAGGGACAATTGTACATTCATACTAAGCTAATTAATCTACAAACCTGTATGTCTTTTGATTGTGATGTTTCGGGTCGGACCCTTCTTCAGACTGAGAGTCACAGAAAGGGGAAACAAGAGATATAGACAGTACATAGAACAAATGAATGTAAGATATGCAAAATTGCACCGATGATCTAGGAACGGTGAAGCCCACAATGGTCCATTGTTGGCTGTGTGCTGGGTGATAACGAGTTATACATACAGCGAAACTCAGCAGGATGACAGTGAAACTAGAACGATGACTAAGGTGGGGGGGGAGGGGGGGGGGGGGGGGGGCAGAGAGAGGGGATGCAAGTTGCCTGTTTGAGAAATCAATATTCTTACCGCTGGATTGTAAGCAGAGAGATGATCTGCTGTTTTTGAAGCTTCTGGTCCTTCCTTTGCAACCAGTTATCCAGCTTTTGGTAATGCTCAACTCCACGGCCCTGATTCCCTGAAGCTCAAGTTTAATTTTGTCCATGGCAATTCTGCTGTAATGCTTCAGGATTCTTGATTAGTACAGCATAGGTTAGCGAGTGCAGCGTAGGTTCATCAGGTTAGTTTCCCGGGATGGCGGGACTGACATATGATGAAAGAATGGATCGACTGGACTTATATTCACTGGAATATAGAAGGATGAGATGAAAACTTATGGAAATATAAAAAAATTCTTGAGGTGATTGGACAGGGTAGCTAGATGCAGGAGAATTGTTCCCGATGTTTGGGGAATCCAGAGGGGGGGGGTCACAGTTTAATGGGTCGACCATTTAGGACTGAGATGAGGAAAAACGTTTTCACCCAGAGAGTTGTTAATTCTCTCTGCCTCAGAAAACAGTGGAGGCCAATTCACTGGATGTTTTCAAGAAAGAGTTGGATATTGCTCTTGGGGCTAACGGAATCAAGGGATATGGGGAGAAAGCAGGAACGGGGTACTGATTTTAGATGATCAGCCATGACCATATTGAATGGCAGTGCTAGCTTGAAAGGCCGAATGGCCGACTCCTGCACCTAATTTCTGTTTCTATGTTTCTAGTACAGGTGTCAGAGGTTATGGGGTGAAGGCAGGAGAATGCTGTTCGAAGGGAGAGGTATATCAGCCATGATTGAATGGCAGAGTAGACTTGAAGGTGCCGAATGGCCTAATTCTATTCCTATCCCTTATGACCTTACGACCTTAGAGATTTGAGAATGTTCCACCGTTTTACTGGGGCCTCTTTACTTGCAGACACAATACAGATCGCAGCAATATGCTGTGACTTTTTCAATAGTTGACGATGCTCTGAGGCACAAAGTCGATCAGATCAGATAGTAGTGTGTGACAGCCACCAGGGTGCTAGTTAGCTATTATTATCTGCTGCGATATCAGGCATTTCACTCTGGTCTCTACATATTGCAATTCCTTCTGTCAATACGCAAGAGTAATTGCCGAGAGCTGTTGGTATGTGACTGGAAACCGTCAGCCTCATATTTGCACCCTATTTCTATTAAACGGCAAAAGTGTCACCTCTTCCTTGATGTATACTTTGGAATAGTTAAGGTTCTGTTTCTGGCAAGCTGCTCCCCACCACCAGCAGTGCATCTCAGGAATTTGGACAGCCCTCTCAGAATTCTCTTTCAATGAACATTGCAAGTGTTCTCATATATCACCGACACACTCTCAGCAGGCACGGCAGAATTCCTAGGGTTCAGTTTTACAAGTAAGCGTATATGTGCAACAAACAAACAAATAAACCTCTCCTTTCATTGTACCGACGAGTGTACAAAGATGCAAGCATGCGTAAATGAATATATTTTTAGGTTTGAAGAAAGGTCTCGATCTGAAACGTCACCCATTCCTTCTCTCCAGAGATGTTGCCTGTCCAGCTGAGTTTTACTCCAGCATTTTGCGTCCACCTTCGATTTAAACCAGCATCTGCAATTCTTTCCGATACATTTTTAAGGTGACCTTCAGAGAGCATGGTCCTTGTAAAATATTGTTTTAGTTTTGTTTTGGAGATATAGGCCCTTCAGGCCAACGAGTCTGCACTGACCAGCGATCACTGCACATTAACACCATCGTACACAAGGGACAATTTTTTACATTAATACCAAGCCAAGTAACCTACAAACATGTACGTCTTTGGAGTGTGGGAGGAAACCAAAGTTCTCGGTGAAAACACACGCAGGTCACAGAAAGAACGTAAAATTCTGTACAGACAAGCACCCGTAGACAGGATCAAACCCGGGTCTGGCGCTATAAGCGCTGTTGGGCTGCAACTCTACCGATGCGCCACCGTGCCGTCTAATTTTAATTATTTCATTTCTTTACTGGCATCAAGAAACAGATATTGAGATGCTCACAAACGTTCTTGAGCTAATGCATCAAAAGTTAGTAGTTACACAAACAAAAGACATCAGTAAATTACCACATCTATAGGAAAATGGCTCACAATTTATAATTAACAGGAGGCACAGTGGTGTATCGGTAGAGTTGCAGCCTTACAGCGCCAGAGACCCGGGTTTGATCCTCACTACCGGTGCTGTCTCTACGGAGTTTGTACGTTCTCCCCATGACCAGCGCAGGTTCTCTCTGGGTGCTCTGGTTTCCTCCAACACTACAGGTTTGCAGGCTAATTGGCTTTGGTAACATTGTAAATTCTCCCGAGTGTGTGTCGGATAGTGTTAGCGCGCGGGGGGATCGTTGGTCGGCATGGTCTACTTGGGCCGAATGGCCTGTTTCCGCACAGTATCTCTAAACCAAACTGAACATTGGGTGACAGGGAACCAGTGAACATGGAGAGTGATGAAATAGGATGGTGTGAACCAGAAGGTGGGCAGCAGAGAGGGACGTCCAGAAGACGCCACGTCTGAGGATGACTTGGGCATGGTTGTGGTTTGCAGCAGTAGATGATCATCGGCAGGAGCAGTGATGGTGAAGAAGGCCCTCTCAATAAATTCTAAAGAAGGTCCATGGAAAATTTTGTCGCCTGGGGCTATTTGCTCTGGCCTTTGATGTTAGGTGTATGACCCAACCATAAATGCAGGGCTTTCATCTGTATTAAAATAGACAACTCCTGGCAAGTGTATGCTTAATAAAAGCAAGCAGGAATTTGAATATCAGGAGGCCATTCAGCCTCTTGAGCCCAGTCCACCATTCAATAAGATTGTGACCATTTTTACTGCACTGGGCCTGTACTCGCCGGAGTTTAGAAAGTTGAGGGGGGACCTCATTGAAACTTACAGAATAATGTAAGGCATAGATAGATGTTTCCACTGGTGGGAGAGTTCAGGACCAGAGGTCATGGCTTCAGAATTGAAGGGCACTCTTTTAGAAAGGAGGTGAGGAGGAACTTCTTTAGTCAGAGAGTAGTTACCGTATTTCCCAGCAATGAAGACCATATAACCATATAACCATATAACAATTACAGCACGGAAACAGGCCATCTCGACCCTTCTAATCCGTGCCGGACACATATTCTCCCCTAGTCCCATATACCTGCGCTCAGACCATAACCCTCCATTCCCTTCCCATCCATATAACTATCCAATTTATTTTTAAATGATAAAAACGAACCTGCCTCCACCACCTTCACTGGAAGCTCATTCCACACAGCTACCACTCTGAGTAAAGAAGTTCCCCCTCATGTTACCCCTAAACTTCAGTCCCTTAATTCTCATGTCATGTCCCCTTGTTTGAATCTTCCCTACTCTCAGTGGGAAAAGCTTTTCCATGTCAACTCTGTCTATCCCTCTCATCATTTTAAAAACCTCTATCAAGTCCCCCCTTAACCTTCTGCGCTCCAAAGAATAAAGCCCTAACTTGTTCAACCTTTCTCTGTAACTTAGTTGCTGAAACCCAGGCAACATTCTAGTAAATCTCCTCTGTACTCTCTCTACTACAGGTGTACTTTGACGCACCTGCATCAAAGACGCACCCCCATTTTGAGTTGCTAAATTTTGAAAAAAGGCCGGCGGGACATAGAATTTCACACGCTCAGAAAAATTAAAAAATTAAAAATTAAATTAAAGAAAATAACAATTCAATTTGCCCAAGGCTTCAAGATCTCTTCCATTCTGAATGACTGAATGGGTGGGGGTGGGGGGTGACGGCAAGTGGAGAGATGGGGGGGGAAACAGGAGCACACCGGGACAAGTTGAATCAGTTGTGATCTTATTGAATGACAATACTAGTTCAAGAGACCAAATGAGGTTACTCGCGCTGACACAGGAGTAAGCTCCACCGCCCGCAGTCCTGTTATCCATCGCCCGCTGACCCGCTCAGCTCTATGATCTTTGCTCTTGAGCTGGTCTCCTCACTGTCCCGTCTCCGAGCCAGGTCAAAAATAGGGATAACGAGAATTTAATACCAACTACTTTTGTGCACATCTGTGGACAAGGCAGCAGTTTTCTCTGTTATTCTTACTTGACCGACAACCTCCAAAGCCTGCGTGCCACGGGACTGGCTGTAGCGCCCAGGTCGGCTGCGTGTCCCGCGAATGGCTGCAGTTCCCAGGTCAGCTTGCTTGGGTTAGTTTGAGTTTGGGTTACGGGCTGGATCGGGGCCGTAGGATGCTGACCCCCTGTGTTAGGCCTCATTGTGTCCCCCCCCCCACCCCACCCATGTTTTAAAAGCGATTTGGCCCAAGTCTATCTTTCTAGGCCAACAATCTAGCCTTTGGCCTCCATGACGCAGATACATTTTTGGGCCTTATTTTAGGGGGGAAAATAGCGTCTTCATTGCCGGGAAATACGGAATTCAGTGGAACTTGCCACAGAGCGCTGTAGAGGCAAGTCAGCGGATATTGTTAATGCAGAGATTTGTGATTAGAACAGGTGTCAAGAGTTATGGGGAGAAGTCAGGAAAATGGGATTAGGATGCAGAGATCAGCCATGATTGAATGGCCGAGTAGATTCGATGGGCTGAATGGCCTAATCCTAATCCTATAACTTGTGAACTTGTGCCCGATCTGATCTTTTAGCCTTACCATTTTCTGACTGGTCCCTTTGACTCTTGGCGTTACACCAAAAAAAATTCCATCTCATCCTGGAGTAAACATTAAGTTACTGAGTTAACTGAGCATTCCCAGCACTCTGCAATAGAGGTTTACGACAATTAATAACTCTTGGAAAAAATAAATTTCTCGTCATATCAGTTTTAAGTGACTGACTCGTGGTTCTGAGACTATACATGGATAGTATAGTCTCCACCAGGGGAAACATCCTTATATACCCTCCCAAACTCTTCAAAAATCATGTGTACATGACAATAAACTCAACTCAAAGCCTGTAGGAAGGAACCAAGAGCGGAACTCGCTATCAAAACATGGAGGGGACGACACACACACACACACACACACACACACACACACACATACACACACACACACACACACACACACACACACACACACACACACACACACACACACACACACACACACACACACACACACACACACACACACACACACACACACACACACACACACACACACACACACACACACACATGCGCACACACACACACACACACACACACACACACACACACACACACACACACACACACACACACGCACACACACACGCGCAGCTTCGGAGGCACACCATCCGGCGGAGGCTCCATCCAAAAAAAACGGAGATTTTAAAATCGGGATCACAAAAACTTGGGGGGGATGTCCCCCACCTCTCAAAACATGGGGGGGGGGGGGGACATGTCCCCCCCGGCACCCCCGGGTTTTCCGCCCCCCTGGAAGGAACTGCAGATGCTGGGTTACACCGAAGATAGACACAAAGTCCTGAAGTGACTCAACGGGATGGGCAGCATCTCTGGAAAGAAGGAGTGGGAGGCGTTTCGGTTCGAGATCTTTTTCAGACTGGGTCCCCTTCCTCTTGGATTCCCCCGGACGGCAATCTTCCCTCTGTAGGTCTTTTTATTTCTAACTGCTGGCGTGACATCAACTGTCTCAACCTTGCAACTCTCCTCACCTACTGTAACCTAAGCAGTCTGAAGAAGGGTCTTGCAACCCAAAACATCCCCCATTCCTTCTCTCCAGAGATGCTGCCTGTCCCCGCTGAGTTACTCCAGCTTTTTGTGTCTCTCTTCGGTTGCAGCCAGTTCCTTCCTTCACACTGCGCGTTTCAATGGCCCCCTTATGCGTTTAAACTTCAGAGAGGATAGACCCATTGGGTTGAATGTTTCTTCATTCAAATTTCCTATTCATACCTGGAACCAATCTAGTGAACCTATAATAGACACAAAATGCTGGAGTAACTCAGTAGGACAGGCAACATCTCTGCGGAGAAGGAATGGGTGATGTTTCGGGTCGAGACATCACCCATATAATATATGGTGTTGGTCTTACCAGAACACCATATATTGGTATAAAGCAGGGGTGGGGAACCTTTTCATGGTGGAATGCCGCATTAAATTAGCTGTGATCTAATAAGGCCGCATCCAAGAAACTTCAATTAGACATTCGAAATGTACATTATTTTGTTAAAATATCCCTCGTGACTTACTAATGTTTTAATTGTGGCCGTCAGTCGGGGAGGATCATTTTGTTGAATCTTCTTTTACTCTTTGGTATTTTCAATACGTTAATTTTAAGATTAAAATTAAAATAATAAAAGATGAACAAAAACATATTAATAATAATAAAAGGTTCTACAAAATTTGGATTCATTCAAAAGGCCGCACTTAATGGCTTAGAGGCTTAAGGCCCGCAGGTTCCCCACCCCTGGTATAAAGGATTTAAGAAAGGTCTGAAGAAGGGTTTCGGCCTGAAACGTTGCCTTTTTCCTTCGCTCCATAGATGCTGCAGCACCCGTTGAGTTTCTCCAGCGTTTTTGTGTACCTGGTATAAAGGATATCTTTCTCAAGTACTCCCATTACAATCAAGATCATCCATACATTTGTTGCCTTAATTACCTACTTCTCCTCTACACCTGTAGACACCTCTGGACAATAGTTCAAAGTCCCTGCCCAATTGCTATGATACCCAATCCCACAGATACTGCCTAACTCAGCACAGATGGAGGACAATGTTGCAACAAACCTGGCCCACGGATCAGTACCAACTGCATTTTCCGTGCAGGAATGTATGTCCATATGGATGCGGAAGATACTGGATTGGATTTTATTTTATACTGTTTCTTTCATCTCAGGGATTCAGGAGAGAACTCAGGAATTCAGAGGATAGTTTACACTCACTCATGCAGAGAAACCTTTGCTTCCTGGCACAGATCCTTCTTAGACACAAAATGCTGGAGGAACTCAGCGGGACAGGCAGCATCTCTGGAGAAGAGGAATGGGTGATGTTTCAGGAGATTAAGATCAAGAAGAAGGGGAAGGAATAGGTGATGTTTCGGTTCAAGACCCTTCTTCTGGGGTCTCGACCCGAAACTTCACCCATTCCTCCTCTCCAGCAATGCTGCCTGCCCATCTGAGTTCCTTCGGCATTTTGTGTCTATCTTTGGTTTAAACCAGCAGCTGCAGTTCCTTCCCACAGTCTGAAGAAGGGTCTCAACCCAAAACGTTGCCTATTCCCTTCGCTCCATAGATGCTGCCTCACTCGCTGAGTTTCTCCAGCATTTTTGTCTACCTCCTTCCTACACTCCTTTTGCATTCACCTTGGAGCAGTCTCTTTTCCCACATTCCCATGGGATTAGCTCCATCAGATAGCTAATGTGGCATAAAATTGAAGATGATAAAGGTAGTTGAAAATGTTTTTTTTAATAATTTTATTTATTAGAAGTACATTACATTAATACAAGCCAAATATAACTTATTACATTTCTTGTACCACTTCATTTTTTAAGCTTTAGAGAAGCTTTAAGAGAAAAAAGTAAAGAAAATAAGAAAGAGTCGCGATTGAAAAAGTGATCAAGAAAAAAGACCGCGAAGAGTTAGAGAAAAAAGTTAAGAAATAGGCCGTAGAAAAGAAAAAAGAGAAAAAGAAACAAAAGCTCTATTAAGAAGACAGAGCAGAAAGGGATATACCAACTTCGTATTTTTCATCCCCCCTTACCAGATCCTGAAACCATTTCTTTTCAGAGTACTGTTGCACCTTATACTTGTAGTAAGTCGATAAATGCAGACCACATTGAATATGTTGATGGCAGATATCCTGTATTGAGTTTCTCGTGTCTTTCCTCAGGTACGATTATGTGGAGGTACGTGATGGTGGGGACAAGAAGGCAGCGTTGCTGGGGAAATTCTGCGGGAAAATAGCGCCTGCACCACAGATCTCCACGGGACCTCTGCTTTTCGTAAAGTTTGTGTCCGACTATGAAACGCATGGAGCTGGCTTCTCCATTCGCTACGAAATTTTCAAAACAGGTTGGTGGCTTTGACTTTTACTGCACTGTTCCCCCGCCTTCCCGAAGTATGAGAGTTGTGTCAATCGGCTGAAAGAATCAAAGTTTTACCTGAGCAGGGAGGAGCTGCGGATGCTGGTTTAAACCCGAAGATAGACACAAAATCGCTGGAGTAACTCAGCAGGTTAGACAACATCCCTGGAGAAAAGGGGTTGGTGACGTTTCGGGTCAAGACCCTTCCTTAGACCCGAAAAACATCACCTATTCCTTATCTCCAGAGACGCTGTGTCACCCACCGAGTTACTCCAGCTTTTTGGTGTCTATCCAAAGTTTTACATGATATGTACTGTCCTTAAAGTGTTAAATATTTTGCTGTAAATGCACTGTTTTTTCCTGTTGAATTATAATTGTCTCCATGCAACGAGCTTACACTTACACTGACAAAGGTAGTATTGAAATGTAGCAAAATGTATTGGTGAAGATCATACCTTACCGTTTAATCAGTATCAGTTTAGTTTATTGTCACGTGTACCGAGGTATCAAGGAAAGCTTTTGTTGCGTGCTACCCAGTCGGCAGAAAGACAATACATGACGATTATCGAGCCATTTACAGTGTAAGATAAGGAAACGTATGGTGCAAGGTAAACCCAGCAAAGATAGTCTGAGGTTCACCAAAGAGGTAGATGGTATTTCAGAACTGCTCTCTGGGTGTGGTAGGATGATTCAGTTGCCTGATAACAGCTGGGAAGAAACGGTCCCTGAATCTGGAGGTGTGCGTTTTCACACTTCTGTACCGTTTGCCTGATGGGAGAGGGGAGAAGAGGGACTGGCCAGGGTGCGACTCGTCCTTGATTATACTGCTGGCCTTGGCGAGAAGTCCTTCGTCTTTAAATTGTGCCCATCCTCGGCTTGCTCAGCAGTGAGGCAACGACAAAGGAAGAATGAGATGAAAATACTTTTAATGGTCCTTTTACTAGAGCGGAGGAACCACATCTTTTTCTCATTCACACAACATCTGTGATTGATCAGAATTACCAGAGGAAAGTTTACGGTCACTCATGCATGGAAACCTTTGCTTCTTGGCACAGTTCCTTCTTACTTTTGCATTCACCTTGGAATAGCCTCTCTTCTCATATTCCCCTTGGAATTAGCTCGATGGAACATGGTTTACATTTAAAAAGGCACTGAAAGTATACCATCAAACTTTTTCACCTGCCTTATTTTCAAGGGGAACATGTATGTCGAATGCGCACAAACTAATCACCAGACAACCGGTAGGCAGTAACGACTTGCTGGGAACTCATATTTTGGTCACCAATTTCTATCACATACCAGGACACTCAGCTAGACTGACAATAGACAATAGTCAATAGAAAATAGGTGCAGGAGTAGGCCATTCGGCCCTTCAAGCCAGCACCGCCATTCAATGTGATCATGGCTGATCATCCCCAATCAGTACCCCGTTCCTGCCTCCTCCCCATGTCCCCTGACTCCGCTATCTTTCAGAGCCCTATCAAGCTCTCTCTTGAAAGTATCCAAACAACTGGCCTCCACCGCCCTCTGAGGCAGAGAATTCCACAGACTCACAACTCTCTGTGAGAAAAAGTGTTTCCTTGTCTCCGTTCTAAATGGCTTACACCTTATTCTTAAACTGTGGCCCCTGGTTCTGGACTCCCCCAACATCGGGAACATGTTTCCTGCCTCTAGCGTGTCCAAACCCTTAACAATCTTCTATGTTTCAATAAAATTCCCTCTCATCCTTCTAAACTCCAGAGTGTACAAGCCCAGCTGCTCCATTCTCAGAACTATTCAGAATAGCCGCAAGAGTCATAGAGTCATAGAGTGAGACAATGTGGAAACTGGCCCAACTTGCCCACACCGCCCAACATGTCCCAGTTACACTAGCCCACCTGCCTGCGCTTGGTCCATACCGCGGTCCACTTCTACAGCGGGCGCGGCGGCGACTTACCATCAGGAGCGGGGTCTCTCGCCGGGGACCCCTGGAGGGGAGCTTCGACTGCCGGCCTTGCAGTCTGCGGTGCTTCTGGCTGCGGCGCGGCGGGGACTTTAAATCTTCGACCGCCGGCCTGCGGCCTACACCAACCTGAAGCCGCGGTCTCCGGTGGGGAAGAGCCGACTCTGGACTTACCTGGACTTTTACCTGTCTGTACATCTAGACGCCCGCAGCGGTGGCTGGGGAAGGTTGAGGTCCCGATCATGGGGGAAAATGGAGGAGGACTGGCCAAATCTTGTGCCTTCCACCACAGTGATGAATGCTGTGGTGGATGTTTGTGTTAAATTTATTGTGTGTTTTTGAGTGTTCCTTATCATTGTACCGCTGCTGACAAATTCATTTCACTTGCACTTTATGTGCAATGTGACGAATAAATCTGATTGTTGGTGTTGTTGATTGTTGTTGTTGTTGTTGTTGTTGTCCAAACCTGTCCTATCCATGTACCTGTCTAACTGTATCTGTCCCAGCCTCAACTACCTCCTCTGGCAGCTTGTTCCAAACACCCACCATCCTTTGTGTGAAAATGTTACCCTTTTCCCTTCACCTTAAACCCTTAACTCTAAATCCTCTGGTCCTCGATTCACCTAGTCTGGGCAAGAGACTCTGTGCATCTACACGATCTATTCCTCTCATGATTTTTATACCCCTCTATAAGACCCAAGAGTTCAGAGTTGCGTCACGCTGTAATCCTGCCAGAAGTGAGAATGAGTAAGATGAAACCAAATCTTTCCATATGATTTTCTTAAGCACCAGACTCTTCAAATGTGCTTCACAGTCGTGCTGAAACCTGGTCCTCTGGACCTCAGGGTGAGCACATCACAGCCTGCCTCCCGTGGAGAGATTGAAGCAATTGCTTTCAGTAGAGATCTTGTCCATCAAGAGGCGCAACCTCCCCAGTGCTCAATTAACTTTAAGCTCCATGCTTTTTGTGACCTGCAGTTTCTCATAAACAGATGCATAATCCAACATGGTCGCTGCTAAAAAATGTTGCCTGTCTTGTTGCTCTACTATGGCCTTAATGAGTTCCTGCAAGTATGCAATTATACCTCCTGCGTAAAACTCCTGCTGTCAGAGATGGCTTAATGACTTTAATTCCAGGACATTTATAGGACAAGGCTCTGAGAACTGAATTTAGTGCAGCAATATTTTAATAGTTAGCCTAATAGTATCATTTGGATAAAAGCTCTGTTTTGGTTACCATGGCGGTGGCCCCTGAAGAGGCCTGTACAGAACTGCTTGCAACAGTTCATTGAAAACGATGATGTAAAGACCTCTTTTATTGCTTCATATGAATTAGCTCGCTGGCTTAGAGCTGACGGTGCATGCTTTCACGTTGTCTTTTCCCTGGCTGAGAAGTCAGTAGTTTCATCATCAATTTGAATAACACGGAAGTTAAAAGGGGATAATGCCAGGGTCACAAACATTTGTCAGTGGGCGGTGCAGTGGTGGAGTTGAGGGCAGCAGGGCGTTGCAGCTGGTAGAGTCGCTGCCTCACAGCTCCAACAGCTCCCCGCTACTATCCTGACCTCGGGTGTTTGTTCCTTCTGAGACCGCATGCGTTTCATTTTTACGAGTAAATGGGCAGTATTTGTCACCCATTCACTGTTACGGCACGGTAGCGCAGCAGTAGAGTTGCTGCCTTGCAGTTGCTTGCAGCGCCGGAGACCCGTGTTCGATCCCGACCAGGGGTGCTGTCTGTACGCACAGTGTACGTTCTGTACCCGTAACCGCCTGGGTTTTCTCCGAGATTTTCGGTTTCCTCCCACAGTCCAAAGACGTACAGGTTTGTAGGTTTACAAAAATGCTGGAGAAACTCAGCGGGTGCAGCAGCATCTATGGAGCGAAGGAGCAAAAAAAAATAGGCAACGTTTCGGGCTGAAACCCTTCTTCAGGTTTCGGCCCGAAACGTTGCCTATTTCCTTCGCTCCATAGATGCCGCTGCACCCGCTGAGTTTCTCCAACATTTTTGTGTACCTTCGATTTTCCAGCATCTGCAGTTCCTTCTTAAACAGGTTTGTAGGTTAATTGGCTTGGTGTAAATGTAAACTTGTCCCTAGTGTGTGGGATAATGTTAATGTGCGGGGATCGTTAGTCAGTGCGTGCGGACTCGGTGGGCCGAAGGGCCTGTTTCTGGGCTGTATCTCTAAACTAAATTAAATTAAAGGTGCAAGTTTATAGGTTATTGGCAGCTGGAACTTGTCCATTGTGTGTCGGTAAGTGCCAGAATCTGAGGGGAATTTATGAGAATTTGGGGAGGAGAATAAAATGGGATTAGTGTAGGATTAGTGTAAATAGGGTAAATTGTCAGCACATACTTGATGGCCCCAGAACGGTTTGTTTTCATGCTGTATGAGGATTACTTTAATTTTAACTCGAAATTTGACTATGAGACAATTTAGCTTAGTTTAGTTTATTGATACAGGGTGGAACTAAGCCCTTTGGCCCACTGAGTCCACACCGACCAGCGATCCCCGCACATTAACACTATCCTACGCACACTAGGGAAAATTCACATTTATAGAAAGCCAATTAACCTACAAACCTGCACGTCTATGGAGTGTGGGAGGAAACTGAAGATCTGAGAGTAAGCCCATGCAGGTCACGGGGAGAACGTACAAACTGTGTACAGGCGAGCACCCGTCGTCAGGATTGAACCCGGGTATCTGGCGCTGTAAGTGCCGTGAGGCAGCAACTCTACCGCTGGGCCACCGTGCCAATTGTTGACATTGAAATAGTCAAGTCAAGTCAAGTCAAGTTTATTTGTCACATACACATACGAGATGTGCAGTGAAATGAAAGTGGCAATGCTCGCGGAACAACAAAACATCCAAACAAATTATAAACACAATCATAACACACATATTATTTTACATAATAAATAATAGAAGGAAAAACGTTCTGTACAGTTAGTCCCTGGTGAGAAAGGCGTTTACAGTCCGAATTGCCTCTGGGAAGAAACTCCTTCTCAACCTCTCCGTTCTCACCGCATGGCAACGGAGGCGTTTGCCTGACCGTAGCGGCTGGAACAGTCCATTGCAGGGGTGGAAGAGGTCTCTCATGATTTTGTTTGCTCTGGAGTTGCACCTCCTGTTGTATAGTTCCTGCAGGGGGGTGAGTGAAGTTCCCATAGTGCGTTCGGCCGAACGCACTACTCTCTGCAGAGCCTTCTTGTCCTTGGCAGAGCAATTCCCGAACCAGATGGTAATGTTCCCGGACAAGATGCTTTATAGATTTAAACCCTGAGATCTTAAGCAAAACAACCTCTGGATATCAAACTAGGGGCCATGAACTTGTCTGAATTATGGCACTTGAACTGAAGAGAAGCAGGCCAGCTTTCTAGTCACTGCATCTTTTCTTCTTAATGTTCCAATGAAATGCCCGAGGCATGTAGGAACTAAGAGACCTGCAATAGACACAAAATGCTGGATTGGCTGAGTGGGACAGGCGGCAGCTCTGGATAGAAGGAATGGGTGACGTTTCGGGTCGAGACCCTTCTTCAGACCTGCATTCCTTTTTGTGTCCTCCACCTCTCTCAAGATACCACATCCAGTGAAATAAAAACACCAACTACAGTAAAGGTAGACAAAAGTGCTGGAGAAACTCAGCGGGTGAGGCAGCATCTATGGAGCGAAGGAAATAGGCAACGTTTCGTCCCGAAACGTTGCCTATTTCCTTCGCTCCATAGATGCTGCCTCACCCGCTGAGTTTCTCCAGCACTTTTGTCTACCTTCGATTTTCCAGCATCTGCAGTTCCTTCATAACCAAGTACAGTAAGCCCTGGTTATAACGGAGCACTGTGCGAGAAATGGTGTCTGTTGATGCCGATTGTCCACTCTATAACCGAGTATGGGATTGCCGAGTTGTGGAGTATCATTGTATAAGTAATAGAAAGGAAGAACTGTAATTGCTGGCTAATACACAGAAGGTCATGAAGTACTGGAGTAACTCAGCTATTCAGGCAGGATCTCTGGAGAACGTGGATGGGTGAGGTTTCGGGTTGAGATTCTTTTTCAGACTTTTTGGTGTGGAATTGGCCCTGGAATTCAGATAGGGTTGCCAACTGTCCCGTATTAGCCGGGACATCCCGTATATTAGGTTTGTCCCATGGGACTTCCCTTGTCCCGTATTTGACTGCTACTACTCGGGTTGAGGGGACTGTCGGGTCGGAGTGCCGCATCCGGCCCCGCCTCACCCGTCCCGACGTAGCGTAGCCCATGGAGTGCAGCAGCTGCAGTGCCTCACCCATGGCCCCCCAGCCAGCTGTCTGACCTTCGTACCTTCGCTTACCGCCGACACCAGTTGATATGCGTTTTGACATTTTCGTTGATCACATAATTTCTGACGACAGAGCGTGAGAAACTTAGCCAAATGCGTGCTCCTCACGCTCAATGCGTGAGAGTTGGCAGCCCTGCATCATGTCTACTCCGCCATTCAATCATGGCAGATCTATCTCTCCCTCCTAACCCCATTCTCCTGCCTTCTCCCGATAGCCTCTGGCACCTGTACGAGGGTTGGCAGTGTGGGCAGGGAGTATTGCTAGCAGCCAGGCCTGAAAGCGACCAGGAGTGGCGGTGCAGGCCTGGGATATTGTCGGCAGCTCAGCCTGGAAGTAACCGGTAGCAGAGTGGGCCGGGGGTGTTGCCAGCAGCCAGGCCCGGCGGTTTAGGTCAGTAAGCCCGTCCACTCTAATCGCAATCCCTTATAAAGAGGTCTATTATATGGAGGACTTACTGTACTGGGAATACTCAGTATCAACCTCATCAACCTGAAAGCCCAACTCAGTTTGGCCCTCCACACCTGACTGCCAGCTATTTCCAGCATTCTCTGTTTTATTGCAGATTTGTCACGTCTGCTGCATTTTCTACCAGACTGCACCCTTTAAACTGTGTCAACAGGCACGACAGATATATTCACAAAATGCTGGAGTAACTCAGCAGGACAGGCAGCATCTCTGGAGAGAAAGAATGGGTGATGTTTTGGGTTGAGACCCTTCTTCACCCATTCCTTCTCTCCAGTGATGCTGCCTGTCCCGCTGAGTTACTCCAGCATTTTTTGTGTCTATCTTCGGTTGAAACCAGCATCCGCAGTTCCTTCCTACATGGTGACACAGTGGCGCAGAGTTGCTGCCTTACAGCGCTTGCAGCGTCAGAGACCCGGGTTCGATCCTGACTATGGGTGCTTGACTGTAGGTAGTTTGTATGTGCTCCCCATGACCTGCGTGGGTTTTCGCCGAGATCTTCGGTTGCCTTCCACACTCCAAAGGCGTACAGGTCCTCCCACACTCCAAAGGCGTACATGTTTGTAGGTTAATTGGCTTGGTATATATATTTAAAAAATTTGTCCTAGAGTGTTTAGGGTAGTATTAATGTGCGGACTCGGTGGGCCGAATGGCCTGTTTCCGTGCTGTGAAATGGATGACGTTTTGGGATTGAGACCCTTGTCCACCCACCCTGAAAGCAGGCTACAGTGGCCTACAATTTCTAGGCCATTATATGCATCCCCGTCTCTGGACTGGGTCTTGAGCCCATAATCTTCTTAACCAGAGGAGTGACGTTGAAACGGAATCATTTCCACACTATCACCAGGTAGTGATTAAGGATGGCAATCTAGACGATTTGTCCAAGAGTGCTGAACACTATTCATTGTATCCCACTATGGCGCCACGAGCTGAAATCAGCTCGCTGCGCAAACACCGTGAATCAAGACCTCAGACCACCCTGGTCTAACAATCTGTGGCACCATGATGAGAGCACTACGGCCCAGTGGCTTTGGTATTGCTACTCATGTATCATTTAATCAAAGATCCCGTGACATTTTTTATGTGACTGGCTGGAGGGAAACAGAGAATTCCTCTCTTGAGCTGCCTTCACTGAAAGCTAACCATGCACATAAACCTTTTGACTTTCGGATGCCTGCCCCTCCGTTATCTGTTTACTGGTTTGCCATGGCACGGTGGCGCAGCGGTAGAGTTGCTGCCCGACAGCACGTTCAGTGCCAGAGACCCGGGTTCGATCCCGACTACGGGCGCTGTCTGTACGTTCTCTCCGAGATCTTCGGTTTCCTCCCACACACCAAAGACGTACAGGCTTGTAGGTTAATTGGCTCAGTAGAAATGTAAATAGTCCCTTGTGTGTCTAGGGCAGTGTTAATGTGCGGGGATCGCTGGTCGGTGCGGACTAGGATGGCCCAAGGGTCTGTTTCCACGCTATATCTCTTTATTTAAAAAAAAGTGGGTATAGAGAATTTTTCTCTTGAACTGCCTTTACTGAAAGCTAACCATGCACATAAACCTTTCAACTTTCGGATGCCCGCCCCTCCATTATCTGTTGACTGGTTTGTCAACTGTGCGTGATTGTTCGTGTCGGTTTGCTGCACGTGCATACAGACAGCAACAAGGCCAAGTCCTGCACATCAAAACGCTTGATGTGCCTGTGAGAATTGTGTAACGACAAGGCTATTTCCTGAAGGGTGATTGACCGAGGTGGTCATCATTAAATGAGCTATGCACGGCAAGTAGAATGAGCCTGCAGCTCGACATGATTCCATTTAAAGGGCCTGTGGGTTAAGTGCAAAGGAACGCAGGCACATATTGGGAGTCACATAGATTGTGCGCGCACAGCTCATAATCTAGACAAGAGCTCTTTGTGTACGGGCATTACAGTTCAAAGTGCAATGCTGACTGACAAGCTTTAGAAGTCCCAATGATAAAAGTACCCCTTAAGCATGCTAATAGTTAATCTTAGTCTTAATTTGATTTTCTGGCACCTGGAGATGTGATTAACATTGCATTACTAACAATGCAGAGAGAGACAGAAATACTGTCAATGAATATTACATGTCAAGATTAATTTAGTCAGAGTGCAAGTGGAAAGTTTAATTTTAATTCAATAGTAACACAAGCTTTCTCTTTCAGTATTGTCAATTAGAACAAATCACATTTGTTCTCTATGCAGCTAATCTCTATAATATCTTCCTAATTACCTTAAATGACTGGTCAATAGTCCTGAATGCAATTTACTTGTGTTGAGAATTATGGCGCATACTTAGACAATCAAATGGTGTTGTTATCACTTTGATGTACAAATATCATTTAACATCTTTAATCGTTGCCAACAGCTTTCATTAGTAAACGCATAACCTATGCAATAACCTTATATTGCACCTGCACCTTATGGGCCTGTCCCACTTAGGTGACTCTTTAGGCGACTGCCAGGGACTAGTTTTAATGGAATTCACCTACGACAGCAAAAACAGTCACCACTGTCACCGAAAACGTTTCAACATGTTGAAAATTTTGCGGCAGTCGCCTGTAGTCGCCCAAATAATCACCTTAGTGGGACAGGCCCATTAATGTACACAGTCTGAAGAAGGATCTCGACCCGAAACATCACCCATTCCTTCTCTCCAGAGATGCTGCCTGTCCCGCTGAGTTCCTCCAGCATTTAGTGTCTATCTTCGGTTGAAACCCGCATCTGCAGTTCCTTCCTATGCTTTTAGTCCGATCTACTGCAGAATCTCCTCAAGGTAGGCGGCGCGGCTCTAGCCAGTAGCGGCCTCTGCAGCCTGTCCGCGTTTTTATTATTTTTTGTCTGTTTTTATGTAGTTTTTGTTATTTTATGTTGGGGTGTGTGTGTGGGGGGGATGGGGTGGGGTGGGAGGGGGGGGAAAACTTTTAAATCTCTCCCTGCACTGGAGACCCGACCTTTTCTCGTCGGGTCTCGGTTGTCGTTGAGGCCGCAACGAGGAGCGGCCTCCAACGGGAAGAAGCCGGGGACTCTGGTGCCGACTCACCGTTGCCGTCGCGGAGCTGGCCGAGACCGGAGCGGGTGGAGCGGTGGAGGAGCGCTGCCGCTGCTGCTGCCGCTGCTGCTGCCGCTGCTGCTGCTGCTGCTGCTGCTGCTGTGCGGAGGCTGCTACTGCGGGTCTGCGGACGGCGGCACCGGGAGCCCACGGATCCCTGGAGGGAGACCGCTTTTCGGGGCTCCTGCAACGGCGAATTCTCCCGCCCGAGTTGCGGGGTTGAAGAGCTCCTGGAGCGGGGCCTAACACCACTGCCCCGCGCGGCTGGAATGGCCGCGGGACTTTGCGAGCGCACACCGGGGGCTCCAACACCAAGACCCGGTGTGCGACCTCGCACCACCCGGCATGGCTTCAATGGCCGCGGGACAATCGCCATCGCCAGCCGGGGGCTTTGACTTTGACTCTGACATCGGGGGGGGAGAGTGCAGTGGAGAGATACGTTTTTTTGGCCTTCCATCACAGCTATGTGATGGATGTTTATGTAAAATGTAATTATGTTGTGTCTGGGGTCTATTTGTGTGTATTGTATGGCTGCAGAAACGGCATTTCGTTTGGACCTCCAGGGGTCCAAATGACAATTAAATTGACTCTTGACTCTTGACTCTTGAGGTATGGCGACTCTGAAGAGGTCCTCCTCCACTCTCCGACGAGGGTTCTGCAACACCCTCTCTCGCTGCTCCCCCTCTATGATGCCTCCTGCTCAACCAGCTGTACGACCACATTTTAACCTAGACTCCCCAATCTGAAGTCAAGTCAAGTCAAGAGAGTTTATTATCCTGTGTCCCAGATAGGACAACGACTTGAAAAGTCACCCATTCCTTCTCTCCAGAGATGCTGCCTGTCCTGCTGAGTTACTCCAGCATTTTGTGTCTATAGCCAGTATCACAATCCATCTCTTATGCAGGAATAAGATGTACTTACATACTCACGTTGTATGCACTAATGAATTTCATCTTTACCTATCTCACATGCATGACACATACAAATAGGCTTGCATTATCTGTGCTAATGTACAGCTTCCACACTCACATTTACAAGGATAACACAGCCAAGTGTTGATCCCCTTTGTGACTATTAATGTCTACAATTCAGCTCGGAAATCGAGTACAGATGTCAGCAACAACATATGTCTGTCACATATCAAAATAATAGTTTCGATTGACTCTGTAATCCTCTAAACATATGGTAGGCAGATTATAGGGTAGGGTTTCCGCTTGTACCCATAGGCTTAGAATTGCAAATAAGTTGCAATTGGTATAAAACAATTATGCAAAGATGTACAAGAGATGACCGAGAGGAGACTTCCTTCTTTGTCAGTTTTTTAAAGCCAACATCTAGTGTATTGTTGATCAGTACGGCAGCATAGATCAACAGTTGCCAAACACTTTAATTCCTCTTCCCGTTCCCTTTCTGTCCTGGGCCTCCTCCATTGTCAGAGTGAGGCCAAAACGCAAATTGGATGAACAGCATCTGATAGTTCGCTTTGGGCAGCTTACAGCCCAGCGGTATGAATATTGATTTCTCTAACCTCAAGTAACCCCTGCACCCCCTCTCTCTCCGTCCCTCCCCCACCCAAGTCGTACCAGCTTCAAAGTCGTCTTGTGGAGTCTCATTGCCTGTAACTCGTTCTCACCTAGCCCACATCTAACAATAACCCTCTTTCCCCTCCCCTTCCCAGCTCTTCCACAGCCCACTGTCTCTGCCTCTTCCTTTCTTCTTCCTGCCTCCCCATCCCCTCATCAGTCTGAAGAAGGGACTCGACCGGAAACGTCACCCATTCCTTCGCTCCATAGATGCTGCCTCACCTGCTGAGTTTCTCCAGCATTTTTGTCTACCTCCTAACCATAGCCTGTTTCCTTCATCATCGTTACTTTTTTGCGTATCTTTCATTCATTTGGTCTAGATCTCTCTACATCGCCGTCTGCACTTGGCGTTTCCCTTTCCCCCGGCTCTCAGTCTGAGGAAGGGTCTCGCCCCGAAACGTCAACTATTCCTTCTCTCCAGAGACGTTGTCTGACCCGTTGAGTTACTCCAACTTTTTGTGTCTATCATAGATCAACCTACTTCCTTAACTAACGGTTTTATTTTAGGATGAGTTTCCTTTTCTTAATTGTCGTTTTCCTCTAAAGCACCTCTCTTTACTACACGTCATGCCTGGCCAGCCAAGTAGCTGGACTGCATTCCAGCCTGCCACTCGTGAGGCATTTGTATTGGTAAGGGTTTATTTTACCTTCATGATCCAAGGCTTCAGCAAGGGGTTGAGCAAGTTGCACCCACTGATTTTTCACTGTTTATTTAATCAACTCAAATCGCTCAGCAGAGAACACGAGAAAAGTTTGGAACAGTTGCAGTTTAGTTAATTGTCACATGTACTGACCGAGGGACATGTACATTTTTGCTGCTGCTGCACTCCATGGGCTGCACTACGCTGGGACGGGTGAGGCGGGGCCGGACGCGGCGCTCCGACCCGACAGTCTCCGCGACCCGAGTAGCCGCAGTCAAATACGGAACAAGGGCGGTCCCGTGTGGGACAAACCAAATTACGGATCCAATATACGGGATGTCCCGGATAATACGGGGCAGTTGGCAACCCTACCGACCAGAGTCATCATCCTCTATGCTGGGGTGGATGATCCAATCTATGGGAGCTAATTGATTGAAACATACAGCGTGGAAACGGGCCCATCTTTGCCACATGCTCAGTAAGCTGGCAGCACATCAGCAGTCAGTGAGGTGAAGCTCCATCTGTAGTGTTGCTGGCCCCATAAGACATTTGCATGAGTCACTTCTTTGGCTGTCTCCTCCAAGTAAGCACAACAATGCTATCCTTCAACTGGACAATGGGGGACTGGCGGGGCAAGGTGTGGAACACACTGGGCCCACAACTGACCCAGTCCTGTCTCTGCAGGGCTCATGGGCTCCGCTGGCTTGGACCACCCTGCATGAAGTTGACGTTCTTTAAACGGTCAGGTTTCTCCCTAAGCTGATGGATGTTTTATTCATGATGCAATTTATTCTGTGGGAGTACTTGCTCATTTCACAGCACTGGAACATGATAATTAACTCCAGCACGAATGAAAAATGATAACCAACTGCGTTTGATATTATCGTGTTATGTCATGTTATGCTTGCCATTCCATGATGCGGCGGTGGCCCGACTTCGGAGCCGCGGAGGCTTCGGCCGCGGGCCCAGGTGGACGACAACATCGGGAGCTCGCAGGTCCCAGGTTGGTGACCGATTCTCCGGAGCTCGCGCAACAACAGCTTCGTCCGCTGGACTGGAGGGTGGCAGCTTCGTCCGCCCCGGACTGCGGAGTTTGAACCGGCCCGTTCGCGGAGCTCGGATTCGGCCGCGGGACTTACCATCACCCAGCGGGGGGCCCAGCATCGAAAGCCTGGATTGCCTCAACGCAGAGGGAGAACAAGGAAGGAAGAGACAAGGACTTTGAGACTTTTGCCTTCCATCACAGTGAGGAGGTGCCTGGTAGACTCACTGTGGTGGATGTTAAACTGTGTTCATTGTGTGTTCTGTTATTTTATTCTCTGTCATGACTGCAAGGCACGTAATTTCATTCAAACTAAAAGTTTGAATGAGAATAAAGGATACTTTATATTTTATACTTTATAATTTATACTTTATCCAAAACATGCACTTAAAAAAATGTTTTAAATGTTGGCTTTCTTGAGAGCTCATCCAACAAGTATGTGTTGCAATGTGGACACGAACCATCCAGCAGCTTTTCAAATAAGACTCGTTACCCCCGGGCAAGATTTCGGGAAGAATGCCTTCCTTGTTCCGGGTTTCTACCCACTGCCTCAAAACGTGATGTTGAGCGTGTGTGAGATAAGATGAGGGCAGAGAGTCGTACATAACTGTGAAGTTCCTCATTGCCTAAGCCAGCTGCTGCCATTCTCCTTTGGTCCGTGAAGAATGATCTTTTGGGATGGATGTTATAGGTTGGCCAGTGGTTCCTAAACGGCACTCTTCAAGATCCAGCATTTTTAGGAGTGAAAGGAAGTTGCGGAGGTTGCACGTTTTCTCAGTGACTCATAGAACATAGAATGGTACAGCACAGGATCAGGGACTTCATAAGGTGCGAGATGGAACTGCAGATGCGGGTTTGAAGTGAAGATAGACACAAAAAAGCTGGAGTAACTCAGCGGGACAGGCAGCATCTCTGGTGAGAAGGAATGGGTGACGTTTCGGGTCGAGACCCTTCTCCAGACCCTTCTTCAAACCAGCACCTGCAGTTCCTTCCTACACAATTGTGGCTGATGTCCCTGTTCCTATGCTTCAGAAGAAGGGTGTCGACCTGAAATGTCACCCATTCCTTCTCTCCAGAGATGCTGCCTGTCCCGCTGAGTTACTCCAGCTTTATGTTTCAAATTTCATCCACCATGTCCATGATGAAGATCATCCCAAGATAAAGTAATCTATTCCGCCTGCACATGATCCATATCCCTCCATTCCCTGCATATCAATGTGACATTAGTTAGTTTTGTTTAGTTTAGTTTAGTTTACTTTAGTTTGGTTTATTGTCATGTGCTGTGAAAAACATTTTGTTGCGTGCTAACCAGCCAGCAGAAAGACAATACATGATTACAATCGAACCATTCACAGTGTACAGATACATGATTCAGAAATAACGTTTAGTGCAAGGTAAAGCCAGCAACGTCCGATCAAAGATAGTTCGAGGGTCACCAATGAGGTAGACAGTAGTTCAGGACTGCTCTCTAGTTGTGGTAGGAAGGTTCAGTTGCCTGCCATCAGCTGGGAAGAAACTGTCCCTGAATCTGTTCTGAAGAAGGGTCTCGACCCGAAACATCGACTATTCCTTCTCTCCATAGATGCTGCCTCACCCGCTGAGTTTCTCCAGCATTTTTTGTCTACCTTCGATTTTTCCAGCATCTGCAGTTCTTTCTTAAACACTGAATCTGGAGGTGTGTGTTTTCACACTACTGATCCTTTTCCAAAGGCCCCTTAAATTCATTATCACAGCAGCCTACATCACCACCCCTGGCTGCGCATTCTAGGCACCTACTTCTTTCCCCTCTCACCTTTAAGCTATGCCTTTAAGTATTTGATATTTCCATTCTGGGAAAAAGGTCATGACTGTCCAGGCTACCTATGCCTCTCATAATTTTATATCCTTCAACCACATCTTTCTTCAACTTCCAGCGTTCCAAATAATCCATGCTTTTCAGTGCTCCAGGTTGCTCCAGTTGATGAGAAAGTAAGGAGAATGAACAATGCATGGGATGAATATAGAATTAGTGGAACTGGGGAGGAAGGAATTGCAGATAGATTCTGGTTTACACCAAAGAGAGACACACAAAATGCTGGAGTAACTCAGCGGGACTGACAGTATCTCTGGAGAGACGGAATGGGTGTCGGGTCGGAGGAAGGTCTGGACCGTCACCCATTCCTTCTCTCCAGAGATGCTGCCTGTCTCGTTGAGTTACTCCAGCATTTGTGTGTCTCTCTTTAGTGTAACTGGGTGGTTGATGCTTATCTTTATCTCTCTATGACTGAAAGTGGTCAAAACTGAAAAGTCAGTTGGAGTTTCCACCGATCAGAGAAGTAGTTAACGCAATGGGCCAGGATTATTTGAAACCGCTTCGGACATAGAGGCACAAAGGTTCTCCGCTGCTACTGTTTTCAGTGCTGACTTTACAAATTAAATGCCGACTCAGAGCCCTGGCATTTTTAATATCAACGTTCTGCCTTGCAAGCTTCAGGGATCTATTGATACTTGGGAGTCAATTCCGATAAAAATATAGAGGCTTTGTATCATGGGATCGGATTTATTTTCTCTCCAAAGTAGCTCGGGACGAAGCGGAAAAAGTATAGGCCTGTGCGCTAATCTTGCAGTAACTACTACAATGTATCATTTCTTTACAATGCTTTATAGCCACACCTGTGACAACACTGTTCAACCTGGATCCCCAATGGTGGGCACATGCTGTATGCATTAACTCTACTAGCCTGTGTGTCAGTGCATGACAGGTCGCATCTGGTGTGCAAGCAGAATCACCCCCTGTGGAACCATACGCTCTCAGCTCATAGAGCCTCTCTCAGCTCATAGAGACTCGCGTATCCCACTGGTGTTGGTAAAATACGGCCATTTGCACATAAAACCTTCTTTAAAATTTGAATTAACAACAGGAAAGGTGCAATTACTATTTCTCCAGCGGGTAGCTGAAATTCCTAAACCCTGCACTGTGTAGTATCAGGAATGCCATTATATTTAGTGCTGGAAGTCACACAAAGCCAGGCTATTAAACCTTAAAAAACAGGCTTTTGTGTCAAAGGCCACAGTTATTGTTAAGCGAGATGCCTGCATTGGTCTCTGTTTGATCATTATGTCCTCCAATTAATGGTGGGTTGGCATGATCACCAGGTGTAGATTACCAACGTTAACCCCATGTATTTTCAATAATCCATTTGCTGGCAGCTCTCATTTTCCGCACCTATTTCCCCCCCACGCTACCCCACCAACTAAGTGCTTGCTGCCTGTTTCCCAGCAGGGCTGTCAACGTCTGCATGTGGCAACGGTTATGGGGATGAAAACCCTGCCAATTGTTACCTTTTTTTTAAAAGTAAGGAAAAATCTTATGACCAACCGAGACTGAGCACTCGAAATCTGAGACAAGGAAATCACGGAAAAGACCAAAAATAAAAACAAAAAGTTGCTGAAGAAACCCGGCGGTCAGGCAGCATCTCGGGGAAAATAGACACAAAAAGCTGCAGTAACTCAGCAGGGTCAGGCAGCATCTCTGGAGAAAAGGAATAGGTGATGTTTCGGGCGAGACCAATCTTCAGGTCTTCTTCAGCATATCTGGAAGACATAGATAAGTGAGGTTACTTAGTCAGGATCCTTCTTCAGACTCTGGGTCTGAAGGGTCCAAAACTAAACATCACTTATGCATGTCCTGCATAGATGCTGCTTTTTTTTTTAAGCTAGCATCTGCAGTTCCTTGTGTCTATGGAAAAGATCCACAAGGATAGATCAACAAGATCTGTCTGTGGAATTCTTTGCCACAGAAGGCTGTGGGGGCAAAGTCAGTGGATATATTTGAGGCAGAGATAGATAAAGTCAAAGTCAAAGTCAAATTTATTCGTCACATGCACCCGAAGGTGCAGTGAAATGAATTTGCCAGCAGCGATACTTAAAAAGAACACACAATACACAATAGAATTTAACACAAACATCCACCACAGCATTCTTCACTGTGGTGGAAGGCAACAGAGTTCAGTCAGTCCTCCTCCTCAAGATAGATTCTTGATTTGGTCGGGTGTCAGAGGTTATGAGGAGAAGGCAGGAGAATGGGGTTTGGAGGGAGAGATAGATCAGCCAGGATTGAAAGGCGGAGTAGCATTGATGGGCCAAATGGCCTAATGCTACTCCTATCCCTTATGATGCTATGATCGTCAGAAAAGAATAACATACTTGTAACAGCTATTTGTATCTTGAGCCAGCTCAAAGTGACACATACATTTACGATAATTAACAATAATGTTGCATGGAGGCTTGGATTACAGGCCTGAAATCCCAAAGTATTCCCCCTGTAAATCCAATGGGATTTCCAGTGGCCGGCTGGAAAAGTCATGTCCCTGGGAATCCATGACCTTGAGATGCACAGAAATAAAGTCTCCAACATTAGTTTCTAAATTTAGGATTTGAAGTTAATTAGCTGAGAAGAAAGCAGGATGTTATAGCACAAAGCACATCTCTTTTCGAAAGCTGCCAACATCGTCATGGTATTTTTAAGGGAAAAATAGTCTCTTGGTATTTTTAAGGGAAAGATAGCTGAATGGGTGAATTCACTCTGACAGGCAAAAGTTTTGGATGGAGGAAATCTTGGATATTAAATTTTGGGCAATATTATATCAGTTACCTAAAACATGTCCCATCCAAAATTCAACCACAATCACCTCATCTCTCTTCTCCCATCAGACACAAGGCACAACATTTTGAAAGCTCCTCCCACCAGATTAGGGAACAGCCCTTCTCCCCACTGTTATCAGACCCTGTGTCTCCACTTTGAAGGAAATTACCCGAAATTCGGGAAATTCTGGTTGTCTTCAGGTAATTTTAGGGAAATTAAATAGTTTCGGGAAATTTGGGGAAATTTCCACATCTGGCCCGCGGTAGTGGTCCAATCCGGTCCGCGGGATAATTTGGGGGGAAAAAGTATATTTACTACCATCCGCGCCTGCGCTGTTGGGGGAGGCCCGTCAGCAGCGTCACAATTGAAAATGGCGCCGGTGATGCAGTAGGGACGGAAAATGACGCCATCTCCCCGCGTGTGCGCAGTGGGTCCGGTATCCGTGCCTGCGCAGTTGGGGCGGCAGTCACACGCGCAGTTGGGGAATTTCAGGAAATACCATCAAATTCCAGGAAATTTGGGATTCTATTTAAGGACATTTTTCTTTTGAGGTGTGGAAGAATTGACCAGACCACTAAATGGTCTTCTCATAAATTAAGGGTGTAGTCCTGATCTCCCAACCTACCTCATACCAGCCTTTGCACTTTTTGACTGCAATTTATCTGTAGCTATTACACTATTGATATGCAAATTGGTTTATTATCATGTAGGAAGGAACTGCAGATGTTGGTTTAAACCGAAGATGGACACAAATTGCTGGAGTAACTCAGCGGGACAGGCAGCATTTCTGCAGAGAAGGAATGGGTGACGTTTTGGGTCGAGACCCTTCCTCAGACTATTATTTATTATTTTTTAACATAAATTTATTTAACTTTTTTTTCCTTTCCTCATCTGAGCTCCTATGTGGCCTCCGCATCAAATAGTACATTTACACGAGCACAATAGCACAACCATTACCAAACTTATGAAAGATTCGACTTACACAAGGGTCCATGGGACATAACCCTTACGTTAGTGGGGAGTGCCTCATAGTTATGGTGTTACAAGTTCAAGTTCAAGTTCAAGTAAGTTTATTGTCATGTGTCCCTGTATCGGACAATGAAATTCTTGCTTTGCTTCAGCGCACAGAACATAGTAGGCATTTACTACAAAACAGATAAGTGTGTCCATATACCATAATATAAATATATACACACGTGAATAAATAAACTGATAAAGTGCAAATAAAGTACTAAAGTTACAGAAAAGTTGTAGATTAAAAAAAATTGCAAGGACTGCAGTGAGTTAGATTGGTAGTTCAGGACTACACCCGGTCTTGTGGGAGGGCCAATAAGTCTGATAACAGTGAGGGAAAAAAAGTAGATGATATTGATTGGGTGAAAGGCTGCCTTGTGTGATGGACTAGGCTACATCCACAACTCTCTGCAGTTACTTGAGGTCTTGGATAGAACTGTTGCGAAACCAAACTGGAGAGGGTGATTGTGCAGGAAGGAACTGCAGATGCTGGTTTAAATTGAAGATGGACACAAAAAGCTGGAGTAACTCAGCGGGTCAGCCAGCATCTCTGGAGAGAAGGAATAGCTGACGTTTTGGGTCGACACCCTTCTTCAGACCTTTCTTCAGGATGCTTTCTGTGGTATATCTGTTGTAATTGTTAAGAGTCATTGGAGACATGCCAACCTTCCTAAGTCTTCTGGAGAAAGTTGAGGAGTTATGCCCCTTTCCTACTTAGGAAACCTGAACGGAAACCTCTGGAGACTTTGCGCCCCACCCAAGGTTTCCCTCCGGTTCCAGGAGGTTTTTGTTAGTCTCCCTACCTGCTTCCACTACCTGCAACCTCCGGCAACCACCTGCAACCTCCGGGAACCGCACGGAAACCTTGGGTGGGGCGCAAAGTCTCCAGAGGTTTCCGTTCAGGTTTCCTAAGTGGGACAGGGGCATTGTGGGCCTGTCCCAATTGGCGATTTTTTTTAGTCAACTGCCGGCGACTGTCATAGTCATAGCAGGTCGCCTGTAGTTACATAAACAATCGCCTAAGTGGGACAGGCCCATTAGTGTGCTTTCTTAGTTGTCGCTACAATGTGGTTGGTCGAGGACAAATTGTTGGTGATATGTACACTAACGAACCTGAAGAACTCGAACCATCTCAACTTCAGCACATTTGTCAACAAACTGCTCCTTGGTTTGTACTGACTGTATTTACTTTGCCAATGTCCACTAAATTCCATACTTTGGTACTGTTCACTTTGATGTACTTGATGTACTTTGATGAACCTGGTGTACTTGGGTATTGCTTAATTGTTCTCATGTACAACATGATTCGACTGGATCAGTTCAGTTTCAGTTTAGTTTATTGTCACGTGTGCCGAGGTACAGTGAAATGCTTTTGTTGCGTGCTAACCAGTCAGCAGAAAGACAATACACGATTACAATCGATTCATTTACAGTGTACAGAAACATGATAAGGGAATGACGTTTAGGGCAAGGTGAAGCCAGCAAAGTCCGATCAAAGAGAGTCCGAGGGTCACCAAAGAGGTAGATAGTAGTTCAGCACTGCAACAGCACACAAACAAAGTTTTTCTCTGCACCTTTGTTCACGTGACCAGGGGCGGAAAACCCGGGGGGGGGGGCGAGAGGAGACACGTCCCCCCCATGTTTTGAGAGGTGAGGGACATCCCCCCCAAGTTCTTGTAATCCCGATTTTAAAATCACCGTTTTTAGCGCTGGATTGAGCCTCCGAAGCCTCGCGCGTGAGTGTGCGCATGCACATGCGCGCGTGGCCTCCAAAAAATTGTGTCCCCCGTCCCCTCCATGTTTTGATAGTAAATTCCGTTCTTGCATGTGACAATTATATATCTACACCATTAGCTCTTCATCTTTTGATAGACACAAAACGCTGGAGTAACTCAGCGGGACAGGCAGCATTTAAGGATAGAAGGACTAGGTGACGTTTCGGGTCGAGACCCTTCTTCAGACTCCAGCATTTTGTGTCTATCCTCAGTGTCGACCAGCATCTGCAGTTCGTTCCGACGCGCTCTAAATCTGTGGTTCTGTATTGCAGGTCCAGAATGTTCCAGAAATTTCACTGAACAAAGCGGAGAGATCAAGTCACCTAGATTTCCCGAAAAGTATCCAAATAACCTGGAATGCACCTATATAATCTTTGCACCTGCCCTGGCAGAGATCCAGCTGGAGTTTGAAAGTTTTGACCTGGAATCGGATAGCAATCGAGAAGGAATGTTATGTCGCTTCGATAGACTGGAAATCTGGGATGGTTTACCAGGAGGTAAGAACAGTATTTTTTTCCAAGAAATTCTCTTTTTTTCTCATCTATTTTACTTGAAAAATTGAAGCCGCATATGTAATAATGCGTTGATCAGTCACTATCGCTTCTCCGTGGATTGGCACCTTGTCGTGGTGGAGAAACATGTGTGGACCTGAGATCCAGAGAGCTGTGCTCCTGGTAGGGCCACCCATGGCGGTAAGGTCGAGGGGGAGGTCTCTAGCAAAGAGCAATCCAACCAAGACCTCAATGGTGGAACAGGCGGAGGACGATGGCTGACCTTAGTGGAGCGTCACAACGGCTGGGAAGGCGGATGAAGGCTGCAGCAGAAATGGGTCTCCGGTCGTCTTGGACTCCATGCCACTGGATCCTGACCCAGATCTGTCATGGACCGTGGGGTGGCTGCCTGTGCACCAGTCTCCCCACGTTAAACAAAGTCACGCACAGGCGCCCTCCATATAGGGAATAGCACCCTGGAGACACCCTTGGTCAGCCATGACCGAAGGGGGCCTAAGAAGAAGAAGAAGTCACTAATGTCATTATACATTGCAAATTGTAAGTGGAAAATTGCTGTTAATAACACATTAGACTGGATATCGTAGAGCTCGTTCATAAACTGCTGGAACATCTGGACTCACAAACATTGCAATTTAAAAGATATTACTTTTATCCAACAAACGTTTTCAAACAAAATTGTAGTTAGTTTTTATTTACATACCATCCCAAACTGATGCAGGTTAAACAGAATATTGATGTGGTTTTTTTCAACGAAGATAAGTTTTGAATAAGTATTTCCAGTTAAAACAATGTAATTTTATTTTTAAAACAAAAGAAACCCATTGCCTCAAAATCATAATGTATTTTAATGTCAAGTGAGCTGAAAGTCCAAACAGGAGGAAGATTGCAACATTTAAACAGTAGTAAAACTTCCCAATACATCGCAGAGCAGTGTAACTAGACAAACATTGACATCTACTCAAACGAGATATTGAGGGATCACCAACTTCAAAGATATTTATTTTCTAGGCAGAAGGGCGTAACGGTAGAGCTACTGCCTTACAGCGCCAGAGACCCGAGTTCGATGCTGACTTGGAGTTTGGAGTTTGTACGTTCTCCCCGTGACCTGTGTGGGTTTTCTCTGAGATTTTCGGTTTCCTCCCACACTCTAAAGATGTACATGTTCGTAGGTTAATTGGCTTGGTATGAATGTAAAATTGTCCCTAGTGTGTGTTGGATAGTGTTAATGTGCGGGGATCGCTGGTTGGTGCGGACTCTGTTTCCGCCCTGTATCTATGAAACTAAAACTAAAAACTGAAGAAAATAAGGGACAAAGGGGTTTGGAGAGAGGACCTGAAAGCATGGGGCCTGAGCCATGGATGGAGTGAAGGAAGTGAGGATACACTTGGAAGAATTTTATAAGCTGGAGAATCAAGGATGGGAAAGTTGAGTGGACTATGTGCTCATCACATTGAGGTAGTATTGAGTTATGGGAAATAATTCACTAACTTAATTTTGTGATGAATTTCATTTCGCCGATATTTTTAAGGCAGTGATTGACTGGTTCTTGATTAGTGAGGGTGTTAAGGGTAGTAAGGGTTTAAAGGATGAAGGCAGGAGAATGGGGTTGAGAATGGGAAGAATAGGGTGGAATTCTCTGCCTCAGAGGGCGGTGGAGGCAGGTTCTCTAGATGCTTTCAAGTGAGAGCTAGATAGGGCTCTTAAAAATAGCGGAGTCAGGGGATATGGGGAGAAGGCAGGAACGGGGTACTGATTGGGGATGATCAGTCATGATCACATTGAATGGCGGTGCTGGCTCGAAGGGCCAAATGGCCATCTCCTGCACCTTTTGTCTATTGAGAGGGAGGGATAGATCAGCCATGATTGATTGGCGGAGTAGACTTGATGGGCCGAATGGCCTTACTCTGCTCCTAGGATTATGAACTGGAGAAAATGTTTGGGCACACCTTTGGAAAGTGCAGCGGCAGGATAATTAGGTTTCTCTGGCTCTCGTACCTCCCCCAACTTGTGTAGAAACATAGAAACATAGAAATTAGGTGCAGGAGTAGGCCATTCGGCCCTTCGAGCCTGCAACGCCATTCAATATGATCATGGCTGATCATCCAACTCAGTATCCCGTACCTGCCTTCTCTCCATACCCCCTGATACCCTTAGCCACAAGGGCCACATCTAACTCCCTCTTAAATATAGCCAATTAACTGGCCTCAACTATTCTCTGCGGCAGAGAGTTCCAGAGATTCACCACTCTCTGTGTGAAAAAAAGTTCTTCTCATCTCGGTTTTAAAGGATTTCCCCCTTATCCTCAAGCTGTGACCCCTTGTTCTGGACTTCCCTAACATCGGGAACAATCTTCCTGCATCTAGCCTGTCCAACCCCTTAAGAATTTTGTAAGTTTCTATAAGATCCCCTCTCAATCTCCTAAATTCTAGAGAGTATAAACCAAGTCTATCCAGTCTTTCTTCATAAAACAGTCCTGACATCCCAGGAATCAGTCTGGTGAACCGTCTCTGCACTCCCTCTATGGCAATAATGTCCTTCCTCAGATTTGGAGACCAAAACTGACTAGCAAGAAAACTCCCTCAAGTATGTGCGTGCGAAGAGTTCATATTTCAACACAGTGAAAATGTAGAGCGTTGGTGGTTAGGAGAAGGCTTGTTCGAGTAGTGATTTGATGGTGGGAGGCATTAATCTTGGAGATATTGATACAGCGAAGGGCTCAGAGATGTAATTATGAGCACCAGGCGGTTCACTGAAATAATAGTTCTCCCATGGATCTCGGCTCTGGTGATTTAGAATCTTATGAATTGTAGAAATGATAGCATGAATTTTGGCTCGTGGCTCTGCTGTTGCTGTTAACTGGGTGGAACGGTGGCGCAGCGGTAGAGTTACAGCGCCTGCAGCGCTAGGGACCCGGGTTCGACCCCGACTATGGGTGCTGTCTGTGCGGAGTTTGCACGTTCTCCCCGTGACCACGTGGGTTTTCCCCGGGATCTTTGGTTTCCTCCCACACTCCAAAGACGTGCATAGTTGCAGGTAAATTGGCTTGGTATAAGTGTAGATTGTCCCTAATGTGTGTGGGGTAGTGTTAATGTGCGGGGATCGCTAGTCAGTGTGGGCCAAAAGGCCTGTTTCCGCACTTCATTTCTAACCTAAACTAAACTCTTCAACTGAGGCTATCTTCACTCATCTGCTATTTCTCATCATTTCCCCATATTCCATCAGCATGCTTCCTTCTCAACAATGTATTCAGTTGGCTTTGAAATGATGTTGGATTTTCTGCCTCAATTCCTGTACCTGTTCCTATTCTAATAATCTACTATGTTTTATAATTGCTTCTAACTTCTCTCTTTGTTAACTGAGCGCAAGTCTTTGTTACCGATTCACCAGCCCGTGGAAATAATTTTCACCTATTTACCCTTTCAAAACCTATCATTACTTTTTGGTTCAAGGGAAGAAAGGTGCAATATTTCGTCTTTTTTCACAGCTTTAACTTTTAATTCCAGATATCATGCGTGTCAATCTTCACTGTTTTCCTTTCCATAGCTCCAATATCCTTGGCTATACTGGGATAGCATGCATTATTTGACAGTAGCTTCATGCTTTCAGCTTTACTTTCTTGCTCCTCCATTTAATGGCATTATGTATGAGTTCCAGAATTTTATTTCTAGTATCGTTTAGTTTAGTTTAAAGAACTAACAGCGTGAAACAGGCCCTACGGCCCACTGAGTCCATGCTGGCCAGCAATCATCCATACAGTAATCTTACACACTAGGGACATTATACAGAAGCCAATTAACTTACAAGCTTGTACGCCTCTGGAATGTGGGAGGAAACCCCAGAGCACCCAGAGAAAACCCACGCAGTCACGGGGAGAAGGTACAAACTCTGTATGGACAGCAGCTGCAGTCAGGATCGAATCTGGTGTTGATAAGTGATAGGAGCAGAATAAGGTCATTTGGCCCATCAAGTCTATCATTCAATCATGGCTGATCTATCATTCCCTGTTGACCCCATTCACCTGCCTTCTCCACATAACCCCTGACACCCGCACTAATCAAGAATCCATCTATCTCTGCCTTAAAAATATCCATTGACTTGGCCTCTGGCGCTGTAAGGCAGCAACTCTACCGCAGCCCCACTGTGAGCAACTATTATTATTTTTTATGATGTCTCAGATTTCCATCTTTAAAGTGAATCCCTCAGATTAACCCTCGGATTACTGTTTACCTTCATGTCATTGTGTACATACTTAACTATCCTTAACTATCCTTTCTTGAAACACATGAGATCCTGAGAGAAGGCATGACAGACAGGCTGTGGAGATGTCTTTACTCGTGAGAAAATCTCGAATGAGGGGACATTATTACAAAGGTTAGGGGGCAATCATTTAGTCAAGTCGAGTTCATTCACAAGTATTTTTGAAAGGATGTGCAATTGTTGGCTGTGTGCCAAAGAGGTGATAGGCTCAGTGCAGATCAGTTGCCCTCTCCTTCAGTTTACTCATGTTCTTAAAGTTATTTTCCAACAAGGTATCTGCATGAAGAGACTCACGTTATCATTCCCCTATTATTGGTCATCAAAAAAAACGTAGATATCTTTTATCATCTAGTTGCCGATATCCCGATCATTTATTTGAATGAAAACAAAGGAGGTACTTGCATCACACTATGGGACACTTCTCACTCAATCCTACTATCTGTTTCAGAAGGAGCTGCAGATGCTGGTTTACACCAAAGATACACACAAAATGCTGGAGTAACTCAGCAGGACGGGCAGCATCTGGAGAGAAGGAGTGGGTGGCGTTTTGGGCCGAGACCCTTTCTCAGTCCCTTCACTCCAGAGATGCCAGGCAGCATCCCTGGAGAGAAGGAACGGGTGAAAGTGGGGTCCCTGAAGAAGGGTCTCGATCCGAAATCTCACCCGGATCTTCTATCATAAGGTCATGTCATGAGTGATAGGAGTTTCTGGTCATTCGGCCCATCAAGTCTACTCCGCCATTCAATCATAGAATAGAATAGAATAGAATGCAATTTATTGTCATTCAAACCTAGGTTTGAACGAAATACCATTTCTACAGTTTTTTACATTACAAAACAATCCAAGACCCACACTTAACACAGTTTACATAAACATCCATCACAGTGAGTCTCCAACATCTCCTCACTGTGATGGAAGGCAAAGTCTTTATCTCTTCCCTTTGTTCCTTCTCCCGCGGTCCAGCAGTCCAACTGCAGTGTCGAGGCGAACTGGGGCTCCGATGTTAAAGCCCCCGGCGGGCGATGGTAAGTCCTGAGGCCGTTTAAGCCACGCCGGGCGATGTTAGGCCCCGGCTCCATGTCCTTAAACCCGCGATTCCAGCGGGAGTAGTCGCCGTTGCGGAGCTCGGAAAAGCGGTCTCCCGCCAGGGACCTGCGAGCTCCCGATGTTCCCGTCCACCGGGTCTGCGGCCGGTGCCTCCGAACTCCAAAAGTCGGGTCGCAGCCGCGCGCCACCACAGCTCTTCCCGCTCCGAAGTTGGCCAGCTCCGCGATGTCAGTTCCGCAGGCTCTGCAACTGGAGCCCTCAGGTTAGTCCCGGCCGGAGGTCGCCGCCGGCTCCACGATGTTAGGCCCAACGACATCCGAGACCCGACAGGGAATAGTCGGGTCCCCGTACAGGGAAGAGATTTAAAACAGTTTTCCCCCAGCCCCCCCCCCCCCCCCCCCCCCATATACACAGCTAAAAAATAAAATAAAAACTAACTCAAGACATACATTTAACAAGACAAAAATAAAAAAAGACAGACGACTATAGTCAAGCCGCTGCCGTTAGGCGCCACCACTGTACATGGCTGATGTATCTCTTCCTTCTAACTCCATTCTCCTGCCTATCTCTGTCTTAAAAATATCCACTGACAATTGACGGCCTCCACAGCCTTCGGTGGCAAAGAATTCCACAGATTCACCACCCTCTGATTAATGAAATATCTCTCCTCATCTCCTTCCTAAAGGAACATCCTTTAATTCCGAGGCTATGACCTCTAGTCCTAGACTCTCCCACTAGTGGAAACATCCTCTCCATCACTCAAGTTCAAGTTCAAGTGAGTTTATTGTCATGTGTCCCTGTATATGACAATGAAATTCTTGCTTTGCTTAAGCACACAGAACATAGTAGGCATTTACTACAAAACAGATAAATGTGTCCATATACCATAATACAAATATATACACACATGAATAAATAAACTGATAAAGTTCAAATAGCAGAAAATGGGTTATTAATAATCAGAGTTTTGTCCGAGTCAGGTTTAATAGCCTGATGGCTGTGGGGAAGTAGCTATTCCTGAACCTGGTTGCTGCAGTCTTCAGGCTCCTGTTCCTTCTACCTGAAGGTAGCAGGGAGATGAGTGTGTGGCCAGGATGGTGTGGGTCTTTGATGATACTGCCAGCCTTTTTGAGGCAGCGACTGCGATAAATCCCCTCGATGGAAGGAAGGTCAGAGCCGATGATGGACTGGGCAGTGTTTACTACTTTTTGTAGTCTTTTCCTCTCCAGGGCGCTCAAATTGCCGAACCAAGCCACGATGCAACCGGTCAGCATGCTCTCTACTGTGCACCTGTAGAAGTTAGAGAGAGTCTTCCTTGACAAACCGACTCTCCGTAATCTTCTCAGGAAGTAGAGGCGCTGACGAGCTTTTTTGATAGTTGCGTTAGTTTTCTCGGACCAGGAAAGATCTTCAGTGATGTGCACGCCCAGGAATTTGAAGTTCTTGACCCTTTCAACCATTGACCCGTTGATATAAATGGGGCTGTGGGTCCCCCTCCTCCTCCTTCCAAAGTCCACAATCAGTTCCTTGGTTTTGCTGGTGTTGAGGGCCAGGTTATTGCGCTGGCACCATATGGACAGTTGCTCGATCTCCCTTCTATATTCTGACTCATCCCCATCAGTGATACGCCCCACAACAGTGGTGTCGTCAGCGAACTTGATGATGGAGTTCGCACTGTGGTTGGCGATGCAGTCATGGGTATAGAGTGAGTACAGCAGCGAACTGAGCACGCAGCCTTGAGGTGCTCCCGTGCTGATTGTTATTGAGGCTGACACATTTCCACCAATACGAACAGACTGTGGTCTGTGGATGAGGAAGTCGAGGATCCAGTTGCAGAGGGATGCGCAGAGACCCAGTTCTGCGAGTTTGGTAACCAGTTTGGAGGGGATGATTGTGTTGAATGCCGAGCTGTAATCGATGAATAACAGCCTGACACATGAGTTTTTGTTGTCCAAGTAGTCCAGAGCGGAGAGGAGGGCCAGCGAGATCGCATCCTCCGTTGATCTGTTGTGGCGGTAAGCGAACTGCAGTGGGTTCAGGTTTTTGTCGAGGTAGGAGTGGATTTTCGCCATGATCAACTTCATCACCACCGGCGTTAGTGCCACAGGTCGATAGTCATTGAGGCACGTCACCTTACTCTTCTTGGGCACCGGTATAATTGATGCCCTTTTAAAGCAGGTGGGGACCACAGACCTCAGAAGTGAGAGGTTGAAAATGTCCGTAAAAACTCCCGCCAGTTGGTCCGCACAGGTTTTTAGAACACGACCGGGTATACCATCAGGACCAGGTACTTTTATCCAGTTCTCGCTCCAAGCCTTTCACTATTCCATTTGTTTCAATGAGATCCCCCCTCATTCTTCTAAACTCCAGTGAGTAGAGGCCCAGTGCCATCAAATGCAGGTTCAGCTATCAAACTCAGGTTAACTTCAACCTATGAAGCAAGCAGGTTAACATAAAACAAAGTTCTACCCACTCATTCATGTGATCATTCTTGTAAAGCTCCTCTGGACCATCTCTCCAGAGCCAGCACATCCTTCCTCAGATATGGTGCCTAAAATGGCTCACAATATTACAAATGCCACCTGACCAGCATCTTATAGAACCTCAGCATTAGATCCCTGTTTTTGTATACAAGCCCTCTAGAACAGGGGTTCCCAACCTTTTTCGTCCCGTTTACCCCAGGCAATTTTAATAGCACATAACAATGTTATTTCACTTATTTATGAACAACTAATGATGAACAGATACCGGTACACCAGAACCAAGCACAATCAGTCAATGAGAAAAAATCTGAACAAATCCAGAATCAACAAATTTACCCCCTGGGTAGGCAAAATTTACCCCCTGGGGGCAAACCTACCCCAGATTGGGAACCCCTTGCACCAGAACTAAATGTTTGCATTGAGTTTGCTTCCAGAGATGCTGCATGTCCTACTGAGTTACTCCAGCATTTTGTGCCGACTTTCTGTTTCCTTGTCTACAACATTAATTGCCTAAAACGACCACATAATTGAGAGTAGACAAAAATGCTGGAGAAACTCAGCGTGTGTGGCAGCATCTATGGAGCGAAGGAAATAGGCAACGTTTTGTGCCGAAACTTTTTTCCAGCATCTGCAGTTCCTTCTTAAACATAATTGAGAGTCGTAACTTTGGCAGGTTTCAACGCGAAAATGGGCTAGAATTCGGGAACGCCATGGAGTACATTTTTTATAGAACTCATTTGACAGACATTTATGGAATTAGTGCAGTTACAATGAATGTATGCTCCATTGTGGGCTGAAGCAAGCGGATCAAAGGCAGTTTTCTAAAATTGCCTTTCCAAAAATAACTTTGAGATAATTAATTTCATTGCAACAATTACTCGCAGTAATTAATTTATAATTTCTTTATCTGTAAATGCCTGAATCTGTAGCAATGGTGTAAAATGTATTAGTTATTCCGGTTAAGAAGTAATTCTTCAGTAATCTTTCAAACACGACCTATACTTGGACACGGACATTAGCCTCTTCGTTGTGCTGGAAAAGTAATTTGAACAGTTATATTAAGCTGTGTTTGATAACGTTAGATCGACACAAAATGCTGGAGTAACTCAGAGGGACAGGCAGCATCTCTGGAGAGAGGGAATGGCTGACATTTCGGGTCGAGTCTCTTCTTCAGACTGAAAGTCGCAGGAAAGGGAAACGAGAGAGATATGGACGATAATGTACAGAACAAATTAATGAAAGATATGCAAAAAAGTAACGATGATAAAGAAAACAGGCCATTGTTAGCTGTTTGCTGGGTGAGAATGAGAAGCTGGTGTGACTTGGGTGGGGGAGGGATGGAGAGAGAGGGAATGCAGGGGTTACTTGAAGTTAGAGAATTCAATATTCATACCACTGGGTGGTAAACTGTCCAAGGGAAATATGAGATGCTGTTCCTCCAATTTGTGTTTAGCCTCCATGGAGGAGGCCCAGGACAGAAAGATCTGTGTGGGAATGGGAAGGGGAATTATGCCCCTGTCCCACTTAGGAAACCTGAACGGAAAACTCTGGAGACTTTGCGCCCCACCCAAGGGTTCCGTGCGGTTCCCGGAGGTTCCCGGAGGTTTTTGGCAATCTCCCTACCTGCTTCCACTACCTGCAACCTCCGGCAACCACCTGCAACCTCTGGGAACCGCACGGAAACCTTGGGTGGGGCGCAAAGTCTCCAGAGGTTTCCGTTCAGGTTTCCTAAGTGGGACAGGGGCATAAAAGTGTTTGGCAACCGTGAGATCTGGTATGTCGAGGTGGACTGAGCGAGGGTGTTCAGCGAAATGATCGCCCAGTCTACGTTTGGTCTCGCCGATGTATCAGAGTCCGCATCTTGAACAACGGATACAGTAGATGAGGTTGGAGAAGGTGCAAGTGAACCTGTGCCTCACCTGATATGCAGCATTAAGGGCCTGTCCCATTTGGGTGTCGTTTGCGCATCATTTAAGCGACACTACGCACGACACGCGCTTCGAGACATGCATGTGACACACGCATGGCGTGCATTACGCGTGCATGGTGGCGTAGGCAGTGAAGCGCGGTAGTGCACGGTGCCCAGGATTTTGGGATTCTCAAAATCCTCGCACGCCACCTGCGTGACGCGCAAATGACACTCAAGTGGGACAGGGGTTGTGTGCTGAATCACTACTCACTTGGTTTGTGTGTGGATTGGAATGAAAGGCAATTTCCCCATGTTGGCACATTACTGAGCCAAGTCCTTCCTATCAGCTCAAGCTGAGATTTTAAAGTGGATTTTAACATGCTTACACTGAAAGTATGTGTCTGATATTAAGGCCAAGGATTATTGGCACTGAGTGAAATGGCTATTTAGTTTTATTTGCAGGGTAGAGCAGATATCAGTAATTTAAAATGCCTTATTTCCCAGTTAGTTTCAGAAAGATACCTTTTCATGTTTGATTCTTTCTGTAACTCCTGCTGTGTGCGACATGTTTATTGCGATACTGGAATTGTATTCAGAAAGTGTTACCTGATTGGAATTTCGAAGCACTGCTGTTCACACTGTACTTTTTCTGACACTTTGACTTACGTTACAGGAGCTGGCACCGTAACAGGTTTCAGAACCACAAACCTTTGTCTCCTGAGGCATCAGACCATTTTTGTTGCAATGGTGCCCAGTCAAACAGTTCTGCAAAATTGGCCACTTGGTTACGCCCAAGATAAATATTCTTGATTGGCAATATTACTGTGATGAATCTGTCGAGGTGCGAGCACATCGATGTGATGCGTGGATGGAGAAGGATTATCATTGAATGGTGAACACGAGAGGGCAGCATGGTGGCTTAGCGGTAGAGTCGCTGCCTTACAGCGCTTGAATTGCCGGTGACCCGGGTTCAATCCCGACTATGTGTGCTGTCTGTACAGAGTTTGTATGTTCTTCCCGTGAACACGTGGGTTTTCTCCGAGATCTTTGGTTTCCTCCCACACTACAAAGACGTACATGTTTGTAGGTTAATTGGCTTGATAAATGGAAAAATAAATTGCCCCTAGTCTGTGCAGGATAGTGTTAATGTGCAGGAATCGCTGGTCGGCGCGGACCTGGTGGGCCAAATGGCCTTTTTCAGCGCTGTATCTCTAAACTAAACTAAAATGCTGGACCGAGGAAGGGTCTCGACCCGAAACGTTGCCCATTCCTTCACTCCAGAGATGCTGCCTGTCCCGCTGAGTTACTCCAGGATTTTGTGTCTATGACCAGTTTAAAGCAGCATCTGCAGTTCCTTCCTGCACACACATCAGTGAATGATTATCTGGAGCAACTGGTCACAGGATGACTTCAAGGTTACATGTTCATGACACCTCAGCACTGTAATCACAAAGTAAACGGTATTTATTGTACATACTGACAGCTGGCTTGGATCATGGATTTACGCACATGTAATGCAATCTTAGTGTCAAGATGACTTTTTAAATTGCTGGAGCAATTTTTGCGGTTTCATGAGGTAATCCAGCTTCCTCAGTGGAGCTGCAGTGACTGCCTCGTGAATACATCCAAGTGAGCAATTATGAAAAGCGAACAAAATAGTTCATATTTAGAATTCCTCTTGCAAAACTAATCAGTTTTCAAAATCATAATGCCTGTGCTTCTGAAGAAATCACTTTCGGCAGTCACGGTGGCACAGTGGTAGAGTTACTGCCTTACAGCGCTTGTAGCGCCCGAGACCCGGGTTCGATTCCGATTATGGGTGCTGTCTGTACGGAGTTTGTACATTCTCCCCATGACCTACATGGGTTTTCTCTGGGATCTTCGGTTTCCTGCAAATATATATATATATCTATATTACTAAAAGTCTGATCTTGACAGCTTTTGGCTCACTGTGATTTCTGAGAGAACGCTGCCATCTACGGCCGTCATTTTTGGCCACCTCGCTCAGACCCTCCCTCCGCCTTCCTGGACCAGAGGATTTTTCCCATCGATGAACAATCAGAGAGATATTAATGTTTTAAAAATATTTGCCATTCTCTGCTGCCCCTGCTGGTGGGAGGGGGGAGGGACTATAAAACCCAGAAATGTTGTGCCTCACTCAGTCTCTGCAAGATGCAGGAAACCAGAGGGTCACGTGTCTCTGGGCTCTGAATAACACTGAACACATGTCTACTCAACCATGAGAGCCCTTGTGGTGTGAAAATGTTTGAAAATGAAAATATGGTATTTGGGGGGTTTGGGTTGAAGTAAAAAGGCACTGCACGCAAATAGTTATTTGGGGGGTTTGGGTTGAAGTAAAAAGGCACTGCATGCAAATGGTTGTTTGTCTAAACTTGACAACTTCCTGTTTGCACTATATTGATGTTAGATAAAACGCTACCACTTATGGCTGTGATTTTTGGCCATCTTACTCAGTCCCCGTCTGCTCATCAGGTGCAGAGGATTCTTCCCATCAATGAAAAACAAAAGTGTTATTAGTGTTTAAAAATTGTTGGGAATCTCTCGCCTGTCAATCACGCCATGAAGGCACATGTTTTCTGGTGGGAAGAGGAGGGATTATAAAACCCGGAAGTGTGGGTGTGGCTCAGTCTCTGCATGATGAGGGATGGAGAGGTCGTGACTCTGTCTGAGCTGTGAATCAACTGAACAACACTGGATATCTACTAAACTGTGAGTGTTGTTTTGTGTGGTTTTATGGTGGTTTTTATGGTGGTATCACACTGCTTGAAATAGTATGAAATTGCATTTGAATGTGGTGGCCTTGCACCCTCCTTGAAATGGTAGGAAACTTCATTTGAATTTGGTGGCCTTGCACCCTGCTTGAAATGGAATTTCACGGAATAACCATGAGTCAACTGCCAGCCCACCAGCCGTGAGTGAGCGAGCTGCCAACACACCAGGCTTGAGTGACTGAGCCCAAGAATCCATTTGGCCCATAATATCCATACTAGTCCTCTGGAAACCAGTCCCTTCAGCTCACAAAACCCATACTAGTGCTCCAGAAAGCACCACCCCCCTCCCCCCCACTGGCCCACTGGAATTGGTGGAGAGGTGGAATATTGCGTTGGGGGACCAGCCCCTCCCATGTGAGCATTGGACCCAACAGGTCCCACTTAGTCTAGTATATATATATATATATATATATATATATATATATATATATATATATAGTGAATTCAGAAAGTATTCAGACCCCTTCACTTTTCCACATTTTGTTACGTTACAGCCTTATTCTAAAATGGATTAAATTCCTTTGCTTATCATCAATCTACACACAATACTTCATAATATAAAAACGAAAACAGGTGTTTAGAAATTTTTGCAAAGTAATTAAAAATAAATAACTGAAATATCGCATTTACATAAGTATTCAGACCCTTTGCTATGACACTCAAAATTGATCTTCGGTGCATCCTGTTTCCATTGATTATCCATGAGATGTTTCTACAACTTGAGTGGAGTCCACCAGTGGTAAATTAAATTGATTGGACATGATTTGGAAAGGCACACATCTGTCTGTATAAGGTCCCACAGTTGACAGTGCATGTCAGAGCAAAAACCAAGCCATGAAGACAAAGGAATTGTCAGTAGACCACCGAGACAGGATTGTGTCGAGACCCAGATCTGGGGAAGGGTATAAAACAATTTCTGCAGCATTGCAGGTCCCGAAGAGCACAGTGGCCTCCGTCATTCTTAAATGGAAGAACATTGGAACCACCAGGACTCTTCATAGAACTGGCCGCCCGGCCAAACTGAGCAATCGGGTGAGAAGGGCCTTGGTCGGGGAGGTGACCAAGAACCCGATGGTCATTCTGACAGAGCTCCAGAGTTCCTCTATGGAGATGGGAGAAACTTCCAGAAGGTCAACTATATCTGCAGCACTCCATCAATCAGGCCTTTATTGTAGAGTGGCCAGATGGAAGCCACTCCCCAGTAAAAGGCACATGACAGCCTGCTTGGAGTTTTCCAAAAGACACCTAAACAAGTTTCCCTGGCCTGATGAAACCAAGATTGAACTCTTTGGCCTGAATGCCAAGTGTCACGTCTGGAGGAAACCAGGCACCGCTCATCACCTGGCCAATACCATACCTACGGTGAAGCATGATGGTGGCAGCATCATGCTGTGGGGGTGGTTTTCAGCGGCAGGGACTGGGAGACTAGTCAGGATCGAGGTAAAGATGAACGGAGCAAAGTACAGAGAGATCCTTGATGAAAACCTGCTCCAGAACGTTCAGAACCTCAGACTGGGGCAGAGGTTCATCTTCCAACAGGACAACGACCCTAAGACAATACAGGAGTGGCTTTGTGACAAGTCTGTGAATGTCCTTGAGTGGGCCAGCCAGAGCCCGGACTTGAACCCGATCAAATATATCTCTGGAGGGACCTGAAAATAGCTGTGCAACGACGCTCCCCATCCAACCTGACAGAGCTTGAGAGGATCTGCAGAGAAGAATGGGATGAATTACCCAAATACAGGTGTGCCAAGCTTGTAGTGTTGTACCCAAGAAGACTCGAGGCTGTAATTGCTGTCAAAGGTGCCTCAACAAAGTACTGTAAAGGGGCTGAATACTTATATAAATGTGATATTTCAGTTATTTATTTTTAATTACATTGCAAAAATTTCTAAACACCTGTTTTCACTTTTTTATTATGGGGTATTGTGTGTAGGTTGATGATAAAAAAAATAATTTAATCCATTTCACAATAAGGCTGTAACGTAACAAAATCTGTAAAAGGTGAAATGGTCTGAATACTTTCTGAATGCACTGTATCTCTCTCTCTCTCACTCTCACTCACTCTCTTATACAATGTATTGCTTCAGTGGCATCAGTTTGAATATATATCTCCTTGTTCCTTCACTTTGATTTAGTACTCTGTTGCTGAGATGAAGGTGGAAACTTGATAATAAACAGCAACAGCAGCTGATAAATACTTTGTCCCCAGAGGACTTCCTGGAAGTATCGCACATAGCAAATTACTCCCTTAAAACCCTGAGAAGGAACAGATATACAGAGGAACGAGATATGGAAGCGGAGATATATAGAGACGGAAAGGATAATGAAAAGAGGGAGAAACTCATCTCCCACTACAAGGGTAAGCACCGATGCAAGAATTGTGGAGAGGACAAAGTGGAAGATAAGATAGATTACCAATCATAACAGACACCAAATGCTGGAGTAACTCAGCGGGACAGACAGCATCTCTGGAGAGAAGGAATGGGTGATGTTTCAAGTTGAGACCCTTCCACCGACTGAGACTCGGGGGAGGGGGGGTGGTGGGGGAAGGGAAACGAGAGATATAGAAGGTGATGTGGAGAGATATAGAACAAATGAATGAAAGATATGCAAAAAAGTAACAGTGATGTTAAAGGAAAGAGGCCATTGTTAGCTGTTGCTCTGCTCATCCAGCCTCCCCATGCAAATGATGCAAGGTGCTTTGCATGCCATTTACTTTATCACTTCAATCTTATCTGATATCATATTGCAAGCATTTTTATTATTGTAAAACACCTGACTGTGCTGTTGCAGCTATTCAAAAAGCAGAGTGTTAGGTAACAAATGGCTTAGACTCATTGGGAGGAACAGAAATAGAAAAAGTAAATGGAAGAAACATAGAAACGAAATCCAGTAAAGGGGGCGGTCACGGTAGCGCAGCGGTAGAGTTGCTGCCTTACAGCGCTTGCAGCACCATAGATCCGGGTTCGATCCCGACCACGGGCGCTGTCTGCACGGAGTTTGTCCGTTCTCCCCGTGACCTGCGTGGGTTTTCTCCGAGATCTTTGGTTTCCCCCCACACTCCAAAGACGTGCAGGTTTGTAGGTTAATTGGCTTGGTATAAATGTAAATTGTCCCTCGTGTGTTGGATGGTGTTGAGTTGCAGGGATCGCTGGTCGGTGCGGACTCGGTGGGCCGAAGGGCCTGTTTCCGTGCTGTATCTCTAAACTAAGCTAAACTATAAAGGAAATAAATGAAAAGCGAATGTCTCATTTCAAAAAAAAAATATTTGTCAACCATGAAAAGCCGACAATACCAACATCTTATTATCCATCCAAATTTGTTTGTGTCATTCCTTGCTTAGTCATCAATTAAGTCATTTCAGGCATAAGATGGACACAAAAAGCTGGAGTAACTGAACGGGACAGGCAGCATCTCTGGAGAAGAGGAATGGGTGACATTTTAGGTCGGGACCCTTCTTGTCACCTATTCCTTCTCTTCAGAGATGCTTCCTGTCACTCTGAGTTACTCCAGCATTTTATGTCTATCTTCAGTTTAAACCAGCAGCTGTAGTTCCATCCGACTCATTTCAGTCATACTTTGCATTTAATGGAAGAACATTTTAAGATATGCTTCATTCTGTGACCTGAATCCATTAAAACCACAAAAATCCTTTAGATTTCTTGAACTTTTGAAACCTTGTCAAGAACCTTTTTACTGTGAGGAGATAGTAGATATTCTTGTTTTTTTTTAATTGAAAGCCTGCCACCTGGGGAATGCTGCATCTGTTAAGGTTTCTTTGTTATTGATTCAGTACAACCTGTAGAATGGCACACTCAATAATATAACTATTTTCTGGCAGATAGACATCAAAATTCATAGCATGACAGCAATCCTAGAACAGGACGGAAATTAGTTTGTGTCAGAAGGAACTGCACACTCGCACAAGCACACACGCACACACACGCACACGCACACACACACACATATACATATACACACATATATATACACACACACACACGCACACTCACACTCACACTCACACACATACATATACACCCACATATATACACTCACACTCACACTCACACTCACACACATATGTACACCTGCACATATACACACACACACACACACACACACCACACACACACACACACACACACACACACACACACACACACACACACACACACACACACACACACACATACACACACACCACACACACACACACACATGTACCAACACACACCCACATACACACACCCACATATGTATACACACCCACATACACACACACACGTACCAACACACACCCACATACACACACCCACATATGTATACACACTCACATACACACACACACGTTTATATGCACACACCCACATATGTATACACACATATATATATATGTGTGTGTGTGTATACATACAGTACATGCATACACACACACATAAAAACAAACAAACAAACAATAATATTGCAAAAAGATAAAACCATTGCCCCCCAGTCTATGTAGTTCAGAGCTTATTTGGAGGTTAGTGTTTAATAGCTTGATGGCTATAGAGAACATGGAAGCAGATCATTCAACCTTGCATTGATGGAAATTCTATGCAGGACCCCTGCAGCAACCAACTATTTTACATTATTTTTTATCATGCTCTCTCTCCAAAGCTCTCACAATTCTTTTACTGATCTTTTACTGATCCAGGTCACCTTTCGAACACATCAACTGAATCTGTCTCCACTACTTCATTTCCCCCTCATCACCAATCCCCCGACACTCATGTTACAAATAATCTTCTGTGGGTCACTTTTGGATCCATTACCCTTCACCTGCATTTCACGTCCACTGGTTCTCGAAGCTTCCACAGTTTCTCCCCGCACTGCCTAGAATGGTGGGTTAAAGGGCTTGTTTCTGCGGTCTTGTACATGTATGTGCAGAACCATTGTCACCTTTAAGGCTTGCAGATACAGTCATTGTATGCAGCTCGGAACAAGGACTCTTTAGTCAGAGAGTGGTGAATCTGTGGAATTCTGTGGAGGCTGTGGAAGCCAAGTCAGTGGATATTTCTAAGGCAGAGATAGATAGATTCTTGAGTAGCACAGGTGTCAGAGGTTATGGGGAGAAGGCAGGAGAATGGGGTTAGGAGGGAGAGATAGATCAGCCATGATTGAATGGCGGAGTAGATGCGATGGGCCGAATGCCCTAATTCAAACCCCGATACTTATGACCTTATGACCCTGCAGCGTGTGAGCAAGCTGAACCGAGGGCTTCTCCATTTTTTGTACTTGGTCCTTGTTTTTTTTTTTGAAAAAGGATTAATGTTTTCATCTTCCTCTGTGTCTGACTGAGGAACAAATTTCATAACATCCAGTGATCAGCCACTTGCTGTTGCCATAGCGATTCTCACGGTTTGTCGTTTTGGGGAATTCTTTTTTTTCAAATAAAAGATCAAACAAATGCGAACAACCTTTCTTGTCACAGAAGCATCGGTTTCCCAGGCGATCTCCACTGCAGGAGTCGCTGGAGAAAATAAAATCCCTCGACGAGTATTCCAGTGAAAACTGAAGTCCATCACCGAGATTACATTATTCAAAGCCACGGGAAAACTGCTAAAAGCAATAAAAATAGATTGGCACAAGACAAAGCCATTAAAGGATGTTCACCCACATTGCTTGCAATAATTAATTATGATCAGGCTGACACGTCTGAGAAAGTCGAAATGCTGTTACAAATTCACAATCCATTTTAAAAACAGGACCAGTGGTGCTGGGCTTATGTGCTATTGTTTTCCAGCTTAGCGTGTAGAGGCCAGGAACTCCTGCAGTGAGGAGTTTCAGACAGCAGACCATACCTTATAACGTGAAGGCAGGGTCCCCTGTTGATTTGCTGAATTGAAGTGCATTGGCAATTGCTTGGTATTACAGGCCGCTGGATTTCAGGAGGATTGTTTTCTAAAAAAAAAATCTCCCAATTGTTACTGATACTGAGTATAAGTAATAATCAGTAATAATCATAATTAACAGTAATATATTAAAAAATATATAAATATCATATTTATATATTATTCATATATTATTATTGTATAAATATTGATTAAAAAACATCAGTAAAGGGCCTGTCGCACTTAGGTGATTTTTTTTGGTAGACTACCGCAAAATTTTCAACATGTTGAGAAATTTTCGCCGAAAGTGGCGGCAATTTTTGTCGTCATAGTTGCTGTCGTAGGTTGTCGCCAGGTGTCGTAGGTGAATTCCATTAAAACTAGTCCCTGGCAGCCGCCTAAAGAGTGGCCAAAGTGGGACAGGCCCTTAATAATCGGTAATGTGGTTTGTAATAGCGCGCTGGCTGTGAGATTTTTGATACATTTTTGATGCATAATACCTGGAATGCACTATAGCAAACAAGGGATCCCAATGTGTAGGCAAGAACTGCAGATGCTGGTGTAAACCGAAGGTAGACTAAAAAAAAAACTGGAGTAACTCAGCGGGTCAGCCAGTGTCTCTGGAGAAAAGGAATGGGAGACATTTTGGGTCGAGGCCCTTCTTCAGACTGAGCCTAATATATATATATATACCTCATAACTCTGATGACTCAAAATGGTTTTCTTTTAAGGTGACACTTTGGCAAACCAAGTCCTACAATGTTACGGTACAATGGGATCAACAGCACAAGCAGAGCCAGCACTTTGAACATCTGGCTTTCGCTGTACTCTGTGCAAGAAGCGTAGCCTTTCTGTTTGATATCACAGAACAAACAGAATATTTCATGATTTCCAGAGTGAGAGTTAAAAAACAGTGGGGGAAAAGCTGATTGCTGTTGCCTGTGTGTGTCAGCACAGTTTCAGACTGAGAAGCAAATTCTCAAAACATGGAGTGATCAGCGACTGATTGTTGCTATGGAAATTCTCGCTGGGGGTGGAATTCCTCTCTCTCTCTCTCTCTCTCTCTCTCTCTCTCTCTCTCTCCTCTCTCTCTCTCTCTCTCTCCTCTCTCCTCTCTCTCTCCCTCTCTCTCTCTCTCTCTCTCTCTCTCTCTCTCTCTCCCTCTCTCTCTCTCTCTCTCTCTCCTCCCTCTCTCCTCTCTCCCTCTCTCCCCCCTCCCTCTCTCTCCCTCCTCCCCTCTCTCCCTCCCCTCTCTCCCCCCCCCTCCCCTCCTCCCCCCCCCCCCCTCCCCCCCCCCCCCCCTCTCCCCCTCCCCCTCCCCCTCCCCTCCCTCCCCCTCCCCCTCTCTCTCCCCCTCCCTCTCTCCCCCCTCTCCCTCTCCCTCTCCCCCTCTCCCTCCCCTCTCCCTCTCCCCCTCTCCCCCTCCCTCTCTCCCTCTCTCTCTCCCTCTCCTCTCTCTCTCTCTCTCTCTCCCTCTCTCTCTCTCTCCCTCTCTCTCTCCCCCTCTCTCCCTCTCTCCCTCTCTCCCTCTCCCTCCTTTCTCTCCCTCCCCTCTCTCCCCCCTCTCCCTCTCCCCCCCCCTCCCCCTCCCCCTCCCCCCTCTCCCCTAATTTTCTTTATTTATTAACAAAAAGAATTCCGAAGACTCCAACCTTCCCCACCGACTCCTATTCCCGTTCTGCACATCATGAAATATTCCATTTGATGTACGGTTCCAAGCAGAGCAGGCCACGCTTCTTACAAACAGTGCGGCAGCATTCAGATGTTCAAAGCGCTGAGGCCACATGTGCTGCTGGTTCCATCGCACCGAAGCAGTCTGGTCATGGTTTGCTAAAATGCTGTATTAACGTAAAGATTAGGCAAAGGAAATGAATGACCTGCTCTGCAAAATTCGCCAAGTCTCATCAAGAGGGAGTTAGATTTTGCTCTTGGGGCTGAAGGAATCGAGGGATATGGGGACAAACGGCAGGAATAGGGTAGTAGTGATTTGAGATGATCAGCCATGATCATATTGAATGGCCGTGCTGGCTCGAAGGGCCGAATGGCCAACTCCTGCACCTATTTTTCTATGTTTCTATGTTTCATTCATGAATATTCAGCAAGGATATTGCAGATTGGGTCACATGTGGCCCCTTGCTGTCAATTCTGATCTAATGTCTGAGATAACTCATACATGTCAGTGAGTCAGTGCAACCCACAGACCCCACCTTTTGAAATGGAGTTTAAATTTACAGCAAAGGTGGGTTTTATGGAAGAGATGGGAGACTCTCAGCTCGATCATAATTCATTAGGACAAGTGGGGTGGGCAAGCATCTTCCAATAGCTCCCCCTGTTAATGCATTCTTATTTTTCTTTATTGCTTTCCATTTGCTTTTAACATTGGCAGACCTACTCTGCAAATTACTCTGTGTTAATCTTAGAGGAAACGGGAAGAGGTTTTTGCATGACTCCATTCACTAGTGACACCATTGAGTAACTGTCACTGATAGGTAAGATCTTAGTGTGAAAGTGCCTTTGGGCAGCTACGGAGAGTTAGAGTGATCTTCAGTCAGCGCCTGGTGAATCTGTGGAATTCTTTGCCACAGAAGGCTGTGGAGGGCAAGTCAGCGGATATTTTTAAGGCAGAGATAGATAGATTCTTGATTATTGCGGGTGTCAGGGATTATGGTGAGAAGGCGGGAGAATGAGGATAGTGGGGAGATAGATCAGTCATGATTGAATGGCGGAGTAGACTTGATGGACCGAATGGCCTAATTCTATCCTATCACGTGACCTTATGACCTTAAAATAAACCAAAGGCTATTGGAATGAGAAGGTTCACTTGCCTATGGGAATTATTTACAATTCATTAAAGGACATATTCAGGGCTTTAGCTGGGACAGTTGGTTCATCTAATTCACTTGTCAGATCATATTGTAGACTTTTAGGTATAAAAGGAACAGTGTGACATATGTGTGGGAAGGAACTGCAGATGCTGGTTTAAACTGAAGATAGGCACAAAGTGCTGGCATAACTCAGCGGGGAAGGCAGCATCTCTGGAGAGAAGGAATTTGGTGATGTTTCGAATCAAGACCCTTCTTCAGACACTCGGACATATGTGCCCCTCTTGATTTTGAGCGATGCTAATTACTATTCAGTGACTGGTTCAATTCAATTAGCATGATATATTTTGGAACCCACTACCTACATTTTCTCCCACTTATGTCAAAGCAATAACAGCGATGGGGTACATCATCACCTACCCTCTGTGTAGGAAGGAACTGCAGATGCTGGTTTAAAACGAAGATAGGCACAAAATGCCGGAGTAACTCAGCGGAGCAGGCAGCATATCTGGAGCGAAGGAATGGGTGACGACTTCGGGTCGAGAGTTCCCGTCTGAAGAAGGGTCTCTACCCGAAACGTCACCCATTCCTTCTCTCCAGAGATGGTGCCCATGTCCCACTGAATTACTCTGGCATTTTGTGTCTTATCACCTGTCCTCTGCAGCCTCTGGAATCCAACCCTACCAGCTCCTCAGTCCTGAGGACAGATGCTCACATTTCGTCCAAGCCGTGAATGCACTGACCCGAGTGTAATTGAATCAGTGCTAAAACGAAACCACTGCAATTTGACTAAGTTCAGGTCAAATCTGGTGCTGGCCTGCAACAAATCTCCATGAGACAGCACCTGCCATCCTTACTTGTGGTGAGCTGAATGAAAAGTGTAAAGGACTAAAGATTTCCCTATTGGGTGCAGAAGTAAGTGGTCATTTGATTGTCCAATTAATTTTAAAAAACTGTCCTCCTGATTAAATATGATTAAATATTACTGTTTGAACGCCACATTGTCACCTTCCCCTTGGCTAACAAGGACCGTTCTACATTACCTTATCATCACCTTCATTGATCTCTCGTTTTCACACCTTACCCTTCCATATCTCTAGTCTCCCTTTCTCCTGACTCTCAGATTGAAGCAGGCACGGAAATCGCTATCAAAACATGGGGGGGGGGAGCACAATTTCTTGCCGGCCGTGCGCGAGCATGCGCACACATGCACACATGCACACATGCACACACATGCACACATGCGCACACACACACACACACACACGAGAGGCTTCGGCCATGCGCCCTGTGGACGGTAACATCAGGAGCTGACCTGGTTGGTGACCGACTCCGAACTCCAGCAACAGCAGCTTCGTCCGCCCCGAATCGTGGGGCTTTAATCGTCCCGTTCGCGGGGGCTTCAACATCAGGAGCAGCGATCGCCTCGACACAGCAATTTGACCGTGGGGCGGTGGAAGATCCCACAAGCAGCCGGGCGGGGCGATGAAACCTGTCCCGCTGAGTCACGCCAGCATTTTGTGTCTCAAGCGAGTCAAGAGTGTTTTATTCTCATATGTCCCAGATTGGACAATGAAATTCTTATCTTCGGTGTAAACCAGCATCTGCAGTTCTTTCCAGAACATTAAAAACTGTTTGCTCGACTCTGTGCTGTATTGTCACCTCTTGCTTTAATCATTCCATCATGTGTCGTTAATACACAAAGAGCTGCAAATCTAAATTGATCAATTAGAAGCAAACGTTATGACCTAGAAGGTAGACAAAAGTGCCGGAGAAACTCAGCGGGTGAAGCAGCATCTATGGAGCGAAGGAAATAGACAACGTTTCGGGCCGAAACCCTTCTTCAGACTGATCAGAATGACCTGGAATAGAGCCTGCAACACTGCATACAACACATGGTAACTGAGCAAGCAGGGGAACATTCAATTAACATGAACAATGATTGAGTTCAAGTTCAAGTGAGTTTATTGTCATGTGTCCCTGTATAGGACAATTAAATTCTTGCTTTGCTTCAGCACACAGAACATAGTAGGCATTTACTACAAAACAGATAAATGTGTCCATATACCATGATATAAATATATACACACATGAATAAATAAACTGATAAAGTGCAAATAACAGAAAATGAGTTATTAATAATCAGAGTTTTGTCCGAGCGAGGTTTAATAGCCTGATGGTTGTGGGGAAGTAGCTATTCCTGAACCTGGTTGTTGCAGTCTTCAGGCTCCTGTACCTTCTACCTGAAGGTAGCAGGGCGATGAGTGTGTGGCCAGGATGGTGTGGGTCTTTGATGATACTGCCAGCCTTTTTGAGGCAGTGACTGCGATAAATCCCCTTGATGGAAGGAAGATCAGAGCCGATGATGGACTGGGCAGTGTTTACTACTTTTTGTAGTCTTACCTTCTGCCCAAAGACAATGTTTAACAATAAGGTCTTACGCAACAGTGACATTTAACAGTGGAATCTCTATATTTATTACACAACTAAGCTCTGTTGAGGAAAATATGCCTACTTCTGCTTTTAGTTCCTGACGAATAAGAACATTTGTATTTTTTTGTAACTGACGAGGGGGAAGGAAGGACTGGCTGCTTTTGTGAAAGCATTCCTGCTGTAACTGTCTGAGATTTTAAAGTTATTTGGAAAACCTTACCTAAAAGGATGCAACAAACGTCACTTATTTTCCGGGTTACTTGCCAAACCAGCCAAAGCGAATCCTGTTTGCATGCACCAAATGCATTTGTGAAATGCCTTTTCACTGCATGCACAATAAACACATCCAGTATTGTTGAAGTGGCTTTCTTTGATATTCTTTGTGATGATGGTATGTCGGGAGATGACATCACCATGTCCCATGGTCAAGTAACAAGACGTGGCCAGACATGTGACATTGCTTTTTTCCTGAAATTTAAAATAGAATACAATGAAAATCTTGTTTTGGTTATCGTCAAAAATGCTCCCAGTAAAAATACTTTGCCCATTTTGAGTGGGCTCGTTTGCCTGAAACGCAATAGTTTAGTTAAAAAAAAACATTGAAATGAAAGCAGCTGTTGGAACCGAAGCACTGAACTAGTTAGAGCTGCTGAGAGAAATCTCAAAACACCAATAAACTTCAATTAAGAATAAAACATTGGAGGCTAGATTAGAAATAGTTTCAGGACAAAATCAAAAGGCTGCTGAAACATAAAAGAGGTCCCTTCCTTGCTCCGCTTTCAATAGGTTGTCATTTGGCAGTTGTACAGCTTCTAAACTTTAGCCTCCAGCAAGTGTGGTGTGTAGAGGAGGCAAGCAGACATTGCTCTGATATCCGCTCAGTTTCTCCAGCGTTTTTGTCTACCTTTGATTTTCCAGCATCTGTAGTTCCTTCTTAAACATTGCTCTGATATTGCTCTGATATCCCAATCACTTGACATTTCCAAGTTCACTTCTTCTTCTTGCCTATGGCGCGCACAGCCTAAAGTTGTAGGACAACTTGTTCTATTTGATCTTATTTGATTGCGTTTGCTGAAACAGAGCAGACCACGTGCAATCTCCCACCCCCAAGTTGATATCATTGCAAAACACCGAAACAAATACATTTTGTGATTGAATGAAACTTAATTTATTGTCACCATGTAAGTTTTATTACTCAAGGCCAAAAAAGGGGGACCCAAAATGCTGGAGTAACTCAGCGGGCCAGGCAGCATCTCTGCAGAAAAGGAATAGGTGACGTTTCGGGTCGAGACCCTTCTTCAGACTGAGGGTCAGGGGAAAGGAGAGATATAGACGGTGATATAGAGAGAGATGGAACAAATGAATGAAAGAAAAATGTAAAATGAATGCAAAAAAAGTAACGATGATGAAGGAAACGGGCCATTGTTAGCCATGGGCTAGGAGAAAACGAGTTATAGACAATGAAACTCACCAGGACGACATAGTCAAGGACTAGAGTGGGGGGAGGGGTGGAGAGAGAGAGGGATGCAAGGGTTTACTTGAAGTTAGATAAATCAATATTGCAGTTGCTAGCAGGTCGAAAAATGTTGGGGATACTCACTCGGCTAGGCTGCATCTTTGGGCAAAGAAACAGAATTACACATTCATAGTCAAGACCTGTGACACAACTGGTAGAGCTGCTGCCTCACAGTGGCAGAGGCCCGGTTCGATCCTGACCTCGGGTGCTGTCCATGTGGAGTTTGCACGGCCCACCTGTGACTGCGTGGGGTTGCTCTGATTTCCCCAAGTTTGTAGGGAGTGGATGAGAAAATGAGTGACAGAATGGGCAGCACGGTGGCACACCTGACTATACGGGTGCTTGTCTGTACGGAGTTTGTACGTTCTCCCCGTGATCTGCGTGGGTTTTCTCCGACATCTTCGGCTTCGACCCACACTCCAAAGATGTACAGGTTTGTAGGTTAACTGGCTTTGTATAAATGTAAATTGTCCCTCGTGTGTGTTAGAACTAGCATTAGTGTGCAGGGATCGCTGGTCGGCACGGACTCGGAGGGCCGAAGGGCCTGTTTCCATGCTGCACTTCTAAACTGAACTGAATTAAGCCTTCCGAGTTCCATTGAACCAATGATGTGAAAAGGTAACTCTGTTTCTCTCTCCACTGATGTTGCCTGACCTGCAAAGTATTTACAGCGTTTTTTGTTTTTATTTCAGATTTTCAGCATTGACTGCTATTCATGTTGACAGCATTTAATGATTCTTATCACAGAATTTTTCAAGGTGGTTATATTTGAGCTCAAATGCCAAGAGGAGGAGTCTTTCCTCCAATTTCTGCTGTCGTGTCTAATAGCTTTGCAGAGTTTGCCATTCAATGTTCAGATCCAAGGTTACGCGCTCCTCTATTCCAAGTAACCTTTAACATGTGAAAGTATTTTGCTTCAAATGTATCTGCGTTTGGTAATAAAAAATGACCGCACAAGAATATATTGGGAGGATTTGGGAGGAAAATGTAATAATGTCATGGGACACCTTTCTCATTTTCTACAACATTTTTACACATATGAACATCCAATGTGTTGCATAGAAAATTAATTGCTCATATGATGACTGCTGACCTGTTGACAAACATGATATCCAATTTTCATTTCGCAAGATGAATGAGGCAAATAGACTAGAAGACAGATATACCCTGAGGATGCAGTCGGGAGCAACTATGCTCTTGTTGAATAGTGTTTTGTGATGTTACCGAAATGAAAAATATAACCTCCAGCAAAGCTGCAGCCATTGCATATTTGATAAAATATTCCCACCACAATCATGGAACGATGTTTTAATACCATGGCCCTATGAATTAGGAGTAGGTCATGTTATTCTGATACCAAGCTGATATACAGCTGGAATTTCAGATGTTTTTCTAAATCAGATTGCTTTAGTTCGATTCCGGTCGTTGTATACCTGTATGCTTCCCATTTTCGTCGCATGACTAATTTTTAGTTTAGAGATACAGCGCGGAAACTGGCCCTTCGGCCCCACCGAGTCCTCACCGACCAGCGACCCCCGCATATTAACGCTATCCTACACACACTAGGGACAATTAATATTTATAGAAAGCCAATTAGCCTACAAACCTGTACGACTTTGGAGTGTTTGGGGGGAAACCGAAGAACTCGGAGAAAACCCACGCGGTTATAGGGAGAACGTACAAACTCCGTACAGACAAGCACCGGATCGAACTCGGGTCTCTGGCGCTGAAAGCACTGTAAGGCAGCAACTCCACCACTGCGCCACTGTGCCGCGACTAATATTTTACATTTGTCAGTATTCAATTTTGTTAGCCTTATTTTTGTCCAGTTACTTAATCTAATGATCAATAAATCTCGCCGAATATCAAACCAAAAGGGGGATACTAATCATCCAGTGCCTAATGAAGGTATCCCGATGTGACAGTTAGCGAGGTTTTCGACGGTGTGGATTTTGCTTTGCCATCGTGAGGTTTCTTGAGGATGTGACAAGCCCTCTTGACAGGAGGAAGGTATTTCAAATTCCTGTGCCTTCCCTTCTGAAAGGTCTGTGATAAATGACTGCACGGGAGACTAAGCTCAGTCAGTATCAAGGGTAGGACACAGGCATGAGTTCATAGCTGGGTAATGGGAATGAAGGAGAGGAGTCCCAGGGGCCAATGCTCGATTCTCCTTCCATTACCAGTGTGCAGGAATGAATTGGAAAGTAATTAATTTCCCATGCCGCACGTTTGTGGGGCTGGGGTGGTGTGCTGTGTGGTGGCTGCTGTGGGAATAGCGGAGGCAACTGAGAATTTGCAGGGGGAGATTGTCAAAATTGCTGATCAGTCATGAATGAAGTTTAATATTCAAATCGCAGCACACCACAGTGACAATAGGTCCATTAGTTTGCTTGAAGCGGCATCTAAGTCACCCTCCATTTCCCCCTTGTCCGACCCCATATTCTAATTTCAACACCGCTGGTTTGCGATTGTAGTTTTTTTTTTGTCCCCCTGACTCACATGAGAACCTTACCATTTGTTACTGTGCTATGATGTTTGTGAAAGCCAAACTCATTGTAACTGGTGTGGGAAGGAACTGAAGAAGGGTCTCGACCCGAAACGTCTCCCCACTCCTTCTGTCCAGAGATGCTGTCTGTGACGCTGGGTTACTCCGGCAGGTTTGTGTCTGTCTTCATTGTAAATGTTGTCAGAGCCGATAAACTGGCACTTGCCAGAGTAAGTCGGCTCAGCAGTTAATGGGAGGTCGAAGACCTCGTCAGGTAAGTGGAAAATCTTCCTCTGCAGGAGCTACAAAGACTGGTGCGCTCTTAATAGGCCTCTTGGTATCACGGATTACATTCGACAAGCTTTAATTATTCCCATCCTGCCGGAAGACTTTACCGAGGATAGTAACTTTAAAACCAGCCTCCAGAAAGGCAATGTTAACCGTATGTTGCGGGATCTCTCCCATAAGCACAGTCTCTCATGGGGCTCAGTGCAATGCTCAAAAAGGCAGCAGGGTCATTAAAACTGAATTCATGTAGTCGGGATAAAAAGACCAAAAGTTCTAATGAGGTTGAGTACCAGGCAAATATTTCAAGGTTAAACGCTGCCGTGTCTCAAATGACTTGACGATTAGCAAAGTGTACAGTGGAGAACCTTTTTATTATTAAAGACATGCAAAGTTCCAGGGGCTGCAGTCTGCAACTCATCAGCAATCATTTCTTCATTATAATCACAATCTCCAGTCATTAATAATTACTGCTTCTCCTTGTGATGTGAGAGCTGATTGTGGAGTTAGAATACATTACGTCCCCATTATACAACCTTGTGCATGCACCTTTATCAAGCTTCAACCAAGCTTCTTTTAATCATTCCATAAATAAAATCTGATCTTACTTTGTGGAAAATGCCGTGAATTCCTGTATCTTCCCCCTCCCGGGAGCTTCCTCTGCTTTAACAGTCAACAGGGTTTCAGACATATTGCAATATATTTTAAAATATCAAATCAAGCCGTCGGGATTAATTGAAAGAAAATTGGCATCGGCAGCTTCCCCTCAAATCACCAGAAGTTAAAGTAGTTTCAGAAAACCGGCCCGGTGGCTCAGCGGTAGAGTTGCTGCTTCACAGAGCTTGCAGCGCCGTAGACCCAGGTTCGATCCCGACTGCGGGTGCTGTCTGTACGGAGTTTGTACGTTCTCCCCGTGACCTGTTTTCTCCGAGATCTTCGGTTTCCTCCCACATTCCAAAGACGTACTGGCTTTGTAAGTAAATTGGCTTGGTATAAGTGTAAATTGTCCCTGGTGTGTGTAGGATAGTGTTAATGCGCAGGGATCGCTGGTCGGCACGGGCTCGGTGGGCCAAAGGGACTGTTTCCGCTCTGTATCTGTAAACTAAACTAAACTAAACTAAACTAAACTAAGCACCTATTGTTCACTCATGAGATGTGGGTGTCACAGCCAAAAGCAGCATTTGTCCATCTTTCATTGAAAGTGAGGAGATAGTGAGCAATCACCTTGGTAGTGTGTAAGATGGAACTGCAGATGCTGGTTTAAACCGAAGATAGACACAAAAAGCTGGAGCAACTCAGCAGGGCAGGCAGCATCTCTGGAGAGAAGGAATGGGTGATGTTTCGGGTCGAGACCCTTCTTAGGTTTGGAGTCACACGTACTGTAGCTCAATCAACACCAGGTTTGTGGACTTTCTTAACTGCAAGTCTTTAGTAAGATCAACAATCAGGATCCTGGGTAGGAAGGAACTGCAGATGCTGGTTTAAACCAAAAATAGACACAAAAAGCAGCAGTAACTCAGGCGGGTCGGACAGCGTTTCTGGAGAAAAGGAACAGGTGACTTTTCGGGTCGAGACCCTTCTTCAGACTCCAGGATCCTGGACTGAGAAACATAGAAATATAGAAAATAGGTGCAGGAGGAGGCCATCCGGCCCTTTGAGCCATTCATTGTGATCATGGGTGATTGTCCCGATCAATAACCCGTGCCTGCCTTCTCCCCATTTCCCTTGATTCCACTATTCCACATGAACTGTTTCTCTTTCTAAAGGTGATGTCTGAGCAGCTTCAAGGATTTCTCGTTTTTATATCAGATTTACGACATCTGTAAAAGATTTATGATTTTCATTTACGGTAGAATATGCTGCCAGGTTTCAAAGTCGTCTTGTTGAGCCTCATTGTTTCTAACACGTTTTCACCTATCCCACAGCTAACGATGGCCTGTTTATCATCGTTACTTTTTTTGCATATCTTTCATTCATTTGTAGGAAGGAACTGCAGATGCTGGTTTAAACTGAAGATAGACACAAAATGCTGGAGTAACTCAGCGGGACAGGCAGCATCTCTGGAGAGAAGGAATGGGGACGTTTCGGGTCGAGTCTTTTCTTCAGACCCTTCTCTCCGGAGATGCTGCCTGCCCCGCTAAGTTACTCCAGCTTTCTGTGTCTTTCATGCATTGTTCTATATCTCTCTACATCACCGTTCACATCTCTCGTTTCCCTTTCCCTCTCAGTCTGAAGAAGGGTCACGACCTGAAATGTCACCTGTTCCTTTTCTCCAGAGATGCTGTCTGACCCACTGAGTTACTCCAGCTTTTTGTGTCCATCTTCGGTTTAGACCAGCATCAGCAGTTCCTTCCTACACAGAATATGCTGCCCGCCCTGAAGATGTTCCCCAATGCCCTATGGCAGGTCTTCTGCCTGCCCCTTTTGCCTGGTTCGTCCTGGGTAATTCTAGACCTGCCATGTTAATTGTTCTCTTTCCGCAGTTGCAGCCTGACCCGCTGCGCATTTCCGGCATTCTCTGTTTTAATTTGCAAAAGTTAGGAGTAACTGAGCTCACATTTAAAGAGAGTAACCTATTTAAAAAATTCCAGATTTAATCAAACAGCTAGCGTTTAAATTCCCCAGCTGCCAAGATGGGATTCAAACTCATTGCTGTGAATGCTGCTGCAGTAACACAATGATTGCACCATTGTGGCTGGAGCAGAGTCTCTGAGCCTATCTTCCTGATGGAGGCATCAGATGGATCATTGCATGAAAATGTGGTAACCTCCCATTTCTCCTTGGAGAACAAAAGGCTCATTGATTTTCCACAGCTGCTCCATCTGCCAGCCTTGGACCTGAACTGGTTGCGCTGGACGATCTTCCCATTTCACTTGCGCCCAAAATACTTTATGTTTCGCTCAGCACCATAGTCATAGAGTGGTACAGCGTGGAAACAGGCCCTTTGGCCCAACTTGCCAACACCGGCCAACATGTCCCAGCTGCACTAGACCCACCTGCCAGCTTTTGGTCTAACTTGAAAAAATGGGGGCCCCATTTTTAGTTTTGAAGAGATAGATTTTGGGGAAAAAGCCAGTGTATGCTTGGATCAGGGTCAGGGGAACACTGTCTGGAGAAGGGCCTCGACCCGAAACATCACCCATTCCTTCTCTCCAGAGATGCAGTGTGAGATACTGATGCTCAGTAACTGCTGAGTTACTCCAATGTTTTGTGTCTATCTTTGGTGCAAACCAGCATCTGCAGTTCCTTCCTACACATTTCATCTGCGTTTTGGCCCCCAACTTCACCGCATACACTGGAGAGAAGGAATGGGTGACGTTTCAGGGTCGAGAAACATCACCCATTCCTTCGCTCCAGAGATGCTGTCTGAAAAGCTGAATTACTCTAGCATTTTGTGTCTATCTTCAGTGTAAACCAGCATCCATAAGTGATAGGAGCAGAATTGGGCCATTCAGCCAATCAAGTCTGCTCCGCCATTCAATCATGACTGATCTATCTCTCCCTCCTAACCCCATTCTCCTGCCTTCACCCCATAACCCCTGACGCCTGTACTAATCAAGAATCGTATCTATCTCTGCCTTAAAAATACCCACTGACTTGGCCTCCATAGCCTTCTGTGGCAAAGAATTTCCCAGATTCTCCACCCTCTGACTAAAGAAGGTCAGTCCCCCCGCTCCCTGTTTTGTTGTTTAATGGAAAGGTGACTGTAAAGGAACACTAGTTTTCAGTAAAATGCTTTGATTAAAAGAAAAACAGAAAATGCTGGAAATACTTGGACAGGCTAGATGTAGGAAAAATGTTCCCGATGTTGGGGGAGTCCACGACCAGGGGTCACAGTTTAAGGATAAGAGGTAAGCCATTTAGGACTGAGATGAGGAAACACATTTTCACCCAGAGAGTTGTGAATCTGTGGAATTCTCTGCCACAGAAGACAGTGTAGCCCAATTCACTGGTTCTTTTCAAGTTAGACATAGCACTAAACTTTGGGCTAATGGAATCAAGGGATAAGGGGAGAAAGCAGGATTTTGGACGGTCAGCCATGATCATATTGAATGGCGGTGATGGCTCAAAGAGCCAAATGGCCTACTCCTGCACCTATTATCTATGTTTCTATGAATTCTTCACTATCCACTGTTCTTTAGATGGGTTAGTTGCCCTAAGATCCAGCTTGGGGTTGGATTTGTGGCAACCTTTCTTCTAGAATCACACAGCCCAGTGGTTCTCAATCTATGCCCACATTTAATCTCAATTGAATGGGATCACACCTGGTGTTTGGCATTCCAAATTCAGCATCCAGATTTCACTGTTTCGCCAACCTGTACTCTTTGTGTCAGTATCTCTCTCAATTGGACGATAACCAGTAATTGAACCAGTAATCCCGCCTACACATAGTAATTTGAGCAAGCAGACATTTCTAAAAACCTATATCCTCATAGATTCATGGTCGCAGAGAGATGTAGCACAGAAACAGGCCCCTTGACCCACCAAGACATGCTGGCTTGTAGGTGCATTGCCTTAAGCGAATTGCCCCAAGTGTGCAGGATGCGAATGTGGGAAAATATAGAACTAGCGTGAATGGGTGATCGATGATCGGCGTGGACTTGGTGGGCTCTGTTTCCACGCTCTATCTATAGACTAGCGTACGTTTGCGCTGACCAAGATTCTTTTGTTTGCCTATGCGCCGGGACAATTTAAAGTGGCCATTTTAACGTAACAACTTAACCTTCCTTAACGTATTGCGTAGACAAAAAATGCTGGAGAAACTCAGCGGGTGAGGCAGCATCTATGGAGCAAAGGAGTAGGCGACGTTTCGGGTCGAGACCCTTCTTCAGAGTTCCTCAGACTCATGTCGGTGAGGGGGGAGGGGGGGGAGGGGGGGGGAAAGGAAGAGGCGGAGACAGTAGGCTATGTGGGAGAGCTGGGAAGGGGGAGGGGGAGGGAAAGGATGGAGAGAGCATGGTAGACTTTTCTGGCAGCTTGCACACCAAAAGAAAATCATAAGTAATACATAGGATAACACATTGGCTACATTTAACATGTGTAAGAAGGAATTGTAGATGCTGGTTTAAACCAAAGATAGACACAAAAGGCTGGAGTAACTCAGCGAAATAGGAAGCATCCCTGGAGAGAAGGAATGGGTGACGTTTCAGGTCAAGACCCTTCTTCAGACCATCCCGCTGAGTTACTCCAACTTTTTGTGTCTACCTTCGGCTGCATTTAGCAATTGTTCACGAGGTGCCAAACAACATGACATATGTAGCTCGCACAGCTGGAATTGGCGCCAGTTGTTCCTTATTGGATGGTGAATGGAGTGAGGAAGTGATTTTTCACTTGGGAGCCAGGGAACAATTTCAATTCCCTTCTAACTCGGGTGCAGCAGCCAACCTCGGATGGAAACCTGGCATTTCCCATCCTACGCACAGCCCCATACACACACGATCCCTGGCAGTGAGCATGCTTAGAGCAGAGATCCAGGCAAACAGATTCAGCTGAACACCTCCGCTCAGTCTGCCTAAACCTACCTGATCTCCCGGTTTGTAAACACTTTAACTCCCCCTCCTATTCCCACACTGACCTTTCTGTCCTGAGCCTCCTCCATTGTCAGAGTGAGGCCCAGCACAAATTGGAGGAACAGCACCTCATATTTCGCTTGGGCAGCTTACACCCCAGCGGTATGAACATTGACTTCTCTAACTTCAATTAATCCTCGCTTTCCCTCTCTCTTCTCCTGCCCCCCTTCCCGGTTCTCTGACCAGCCTTACTGTCTCCGACTGCATTTTATCTCTGTTTTTTTATTTTTTTATTTTTTTTTTTTTTTTTTTATTAGAAGTACAGTAAATTACAGTAATACACATCACATATATCTTATTACATTTGTTGTACCACTTCATTTTTCGAGCTTTAAAAAAGGTAGAAATAATAGAAGTAAGGACAGTGAGCAAGAATCGTGAAGGTGCAGGAAAGTGTTGGGAGAAGAAAGCCCCTTGGGGAAGAAATTAGACAAGGAAGTAAAGAAAGGAAATAAGACCCTAGAAAGAAAAGAAAAAAAAAGAAAAACAATCGCTCTATTGTAACACAAAACTCCGCAAAAAAGGATATACCAACCGTGTTTTAAAATTTTTTATTTTATACCCCCCGTTACCAGATCCTGGCACCATTTATATTTTAAATTACTATTGCACCTTATGCTTGTAATAGTTCCGTAAATGCAGACCACGTCTTTTGGAAGTGGTCTGCTTTGCCTTCTAGGAGGAGTCTCATCTCTTCCAAGTGTAGGGTTTCGAACATGTTTGAAATACTCTCTAGAATTTAGAATTTAGGAGATTGAGAGGGGATCTTATAGAAACTTACAAAATTCTTAAGGGGTTGGACAGGCTAGATGCAGGAAGATTGTTCCCGATGTTAGGGAAGTCCAGGACAAGGGGTCACAGCTTAAGGATAAGGGGGAAATCCTTTAAAACCGAGATGAGAAGAACTTTTTATTCACACAGAGAGTGGTGAATCTCTGCAACTCTCTGCCACAGAGGGTAGTCGAGGCCAGTTCATTGGCTATATTTAAGAGGGAGTTAGATGTGGCCCTTGTGGCTAAGGGATCAGGGGGTATGGAGAGAAGGCAGGTACGGGATACTGAGTTGGATGATCAGCCATGATCATATTGAATTGCTGTGCAGGCTCGAAGGGCCGAATGGCCTACTCCTGCACCTAATTTCTATGTTTCTATGAAATCCACATTTTTATTGTTGGTATTAGAGCATTTTTCCAAAATTTTGAGTATGCTTTTTTCCCATTATTAGCCTGTAATTAAGTAAGTTCTTTTGAAACACATTTAATTCGGAGGTACCTTCCGATATTCCAAAAATGATCCATTCTGCTTTTGGTACAAGTTTTATTTTAAATAATTTTGTGAAGATTTCAAATATTTCGTTCCAGAATTTTTTAATTGACATTTATCACAAATGGGTGAGACAGCCAGTAGAATACTCAGGATCCATGCTGCTACATATTATAATGGTGGGTTCAGGAAGGAACTGCAGATGCAGGTTTAAACCGAAGATAGACACAAAATGTTGGAGTAACTCAGCGGGATAGGCAGCATCTCTGGAGAGAAGGAGTGGGTGACGTTTCCGGATCTAGACCCTTCTTCAGACTGGTTAGGGATAAGGGAAACGAGAGATATAGATGATGATGCAGAGACAGATAAAGAACAATAAATGAAAGATATGCAAAAAAATAACAATGATAAAGGAAAAAGGCTATTGTTAACTGTTTGTTGGGTGAAAATGAGAAGCTGGTGCGACTTGGGTGGGGGAGGGATAGAGAGGAGAGGGAATGCTGGGGTTACTTGAAGTTAGAGAATCAATATTCATACCACTGGGCTGCAAGCTGTCCAAGCGAAATATGAGATGCTGTTCCTCCAATTTGCATTTAGCCTCACTCTGACAATGGAGGAGAACTAGGACAGAAAGGTCAGTGTGTAATGGTGTGAAAGCGAGCACTATGCTGTGAAGCTTCTGAATGTTTTCCCGCATGGAAATCAGCCTGGACTGTTTCCTGAACCAGTGTCGGGCTAAAGACAGTATGGATGGTAGGTTCAAGTAGATTTAGTTTAGCTTAGTTCAGTTTAGTTTATTGTCACGTGTACCGAGGTACAGTGAAATGCTTTTCGTTGAATGCTAACCAGTCAGCAGAAAGACAATCCATAATTACAATCGATCCATTTACAGTGTATAGATACATGATAAGGGAATAATGTTTAGTGCAAGGTAAAGCCAGCAGAGTCCGATCAAGGATAGTCCGAGGATCATCAAAGAGGCAGATGGTAGTTCAGCACTGCTCTCTGGTTGTGGTAGGATAATTCAGCTGCCAGCACCAAAATTCTTGAAGTGATAAAACAAGAAGGAAATGGGAGTGGAACCTAAATCTGTGCAGTTCTTTCTGTGAAAATCCAAACGCTCAGTGTGTGGAATACAAGAGAGATAGCTGATCTGGAATTTGGAAATCCACCCAGAAGACCATTTTCTACCAAGCTGCTTCGAACAAATATGTATTTCTGATGGGATTCCAAAGGCTCCAAGTACGGTATAACAGATAAATTAATTATCTCCAATTAAAAACTTATTTTAAAGCGAATGGTATGTTAGCATTCATAGCAAAATGATTTGAGTATAGGAGCAGGGAGGTTCTACTGCACTTGTACAGGGTCTTGGTGAGACCACACCTAGAGTATTGTGTACAGTTTTGGTCTCCTAATCTGAGGAAAGACATTCTTGCCATAGAGGGAGTACAGAGAAGGTTCACCAAACTGATTCCTGGGATGTCAGGACTTTCATATGATGAAAGACTGGATAGACTTGGCTTGTACTCGCTAGAATTTAGAAGATTGAGCGGGGATCTTATAGAAACTTACAAAATTCTTAAGGGGTTGGACGGACTAGATGCAGGGGAGTCACCATTCAGGTTTCTGGATAGAAACATAAAAACATAGAAAATAGGTTTGGCAGGAGTAGGCCATTCGGCCCTTCGAGCCTGCACATGTCGGGATGTTCCAATATGATCACGGTGGTCTGGAGAACATACATCCAACTCAGTACCCGGATCTGTACCTAACTTCTCTCCATACCCCCCCAGTGATTCCCTTTAGCCAAAGCACCTTGCTCCAGGGGCCACATCTAACTCCCGGCTTAAATATATAGCCAATGAACTTGGCCTCAACTACCTTCTGTGGCAGAGAATTCCAGGACAAAGATTGTCGATTCACCACTCTCTGAAAATGTGAAATTTCTTTGATCCTCATCTCGGTACCTGCCTTCTCTCCATACCCCCTGACGACTTCTAACCCCCTTATCCTGAACTAAACCTGTGACCCCTGTGTTGTTTTCTGGACTTCCCCCTTAACATCGGGAACAATCTTCCTGACTATCTATGCCCCATCTAGCCTGTCCAACCCCTTAGAATTTTGTAAGTTTCTATATGATCCCCCCTCAATCTTCTAAATTCTAGTACAATGGCCAGCAGGGGTGTGGAGGCGTATGGATCATGTGCGGGCATATGAGATTAGTTTAGCTTGGCATCATGTTCAGCACAGATATTGTTGGCCACATGGCCCGTTCCTGCGGTGTTACTGATCTATGTTCTAGTTTCTGTGAAGTCAAGATCCTAATCAGCCATGAACTGATTGAAATGGTGGAGAGGCTCGAAGTGGAAGGTAGGGTTATCCCCTGGCATAACTTTGCATTGACAATGGCGACAGTGGCTGAATACACAGTTTTCTGCACTCAGAACCATCTTGGTCAGAAGACCACAAGTGATTAGGAGCAGAATTGGGACATTCGGCCCCTCAAGTCTACTCCGCCATTCAATCATGGCTGATCTATCTCTCCCCTCCTAACCCCATTCTCCTGCCTTCTCCACACAACCCCCGACACCCGTACTAACCAAAACTCTATCTATCTCCGCCTTAAAAATATCCACTGACTTTGGCCTCCACAGCCTTCTGTGGCAAAGCATTCCACAGATTCACCACCTTCTGACTAAAGAAATTCCTCCTCATCCCCTTCCTAAGGGAACATTCTTTAATTTGGAGGTTCTGAGATCTGACTGGGGTCAATGAGCCTCGAAAGGTTGTCTTTAAAGGATGGATTGATTAAAGGCAGCCACCTCTAAAGTTGATATTCAAGGAGGCTGGAATAAACATGCTCATTGCCTCCTCTTTCTATATTCCCTTTATTCCCCCCCCCCCCCCCCCCCCCCCCCCCCCCCCCCCCCCCCCCCCCCCCCCAAAAAAAAAAACCCCACAGCTTCCTGGATGATAAAAGCCGAGATGTGTATCTTTTATGGCTACTCCTGCTCCTGAAAACACTCTCTGGGCTTTGCACCGTTACATTTGTCTAATTGTGCTGACACTTACCGCAGGGGACAGCTTCCTCGGTCAAACTTTCAAATCGGCACCTTTTATAGTTGTGCTCTAATTTATAGCTCTTGGGGACAGCTTTACGAGACCCCCTGAGGAACGGCCGAGACACATGAGCTGGCAGCCACGGCCGTGTCTCGGATCGACACCATGCACCACCTGGCAGTGGGCCAAGTCCGTCGCTCCTAATTGCCGTTTCTTAACTTGATGATCGGCACCATTATCCGACACACACAGAAGAATTAAAGCCAGACCTGCAGGGCATTCCGCAGCCCAAGGCTTGCGGACGATATACAATAGAACCGTGTATGCAGTATATCGTTAGATCTAGCTCTTAGGCCCAATGGAAGTAACACTTAGTGTCTGTTCAGGTTTACCCCTATTCAGTTCAACACATAACATGACCATTTTCACCAGGTTAATTCCCGGGATGACGGGACTGACATATGATGAAAGAATGGAGCGAGTGGGCTTGTATTCACTTGAATTTAGAAGGATGTGAGGGGATCTTATAGAAACATGTAAAATTCTTAAGGGTTTGCGCAGGCTAGATGCAGAAAAAATGTTCCTGATGTTGGGGGAGTCCAGAATCAGGGGTCACAGTTTAAGAATTAAGGGGTGGGTCATTTAGGACTGAGATGAGAAAAAACATTTTTCACCCAGAGAGTTGTGAATCTGTGAAATTCTCTGCCACAGAAGGCAGTGGAGGCCAGTGGATGTTTTCAAGAGAGGGTTAAGGGCCTGTCCCACATATGCGATGTTTTCGTCGACTTATACAATACAATACAATACAATTTATTTGTCATTTGAACCCCATTGAGGTTCAAACGAAATGTTGTTTCTGCAGTCATACACACAAGAAAGAACCAAGACACAACACAATCCACACAAACATCCATCACAGCGCATCTCCTCCTCACTGTGATGGAAGGCAAAGACTTATCTCTCCCCTGCACTTCCCATTCCCCTCCCGATGTCAGAGTCAAAGTCAAAGTCAAAGCCCTCGGCGCGGGCGATGGCAATTGTCCCGCGGCCATTAACGCTGCACCGGGTGATGCAAGGCCACGCTCCGGGTCTTGTTGTTGGAGCCCCCGGCGTGCGCTAGCAAAGTCCCGCAGCCATTTAAAGCCGCGCGGGGCGGTGATGTAAGGCCCCGCTCCAGGTACTCTTCAACCCCGCAACTCGGGTGGGTGAAGTCGCCGTTGCGGAAGCCCCGAAAAGCGGTCTCCCAGCAGGGACACGCGGGCTCCCGGTGTCACTGTCCACCAGACCTGCGATAAGCCTCCGAATCCCCGTGGTCGGGTCGCAGCAGCGCGCCACCACTGCTTCTCCCGCTCCGGACTCGGCCGGCCCCGCGATGGTGAGTAGGTCTGCAGGCTCCGCGACTGGTGCCCCAGGTCGTTGCTGCTGGAGGCCGCTCCACGGTGCTCGGCCCCAACGACAACGGAGACCCGACAGAGAAAAGGTCGGGTTCTCCATGCAGGGGATAGATTTTAAAAGTTTCCCCCGCCCCCCCCGCACACATACCCACACAAATACACACAAAAAAAAACTACATTCAAACGAGACAAAAAACAACAAAAAGACAGACGGACTGCAGAGACCGCTGCGACGTGAGTCGCACCGCCCACTCGTGAGTAGTCGCCCAAAGAGTCGTATCTTTTTCTGGTCGTCGCTGGATTTTCACCATTTCTTAAATTTTCGGCGACCTGCTGCAACTATGACAGGGAAGCCGGAGTGTCATCGAAAACATCGCGTAAGTGGGACAGGCCCTTTAGATATAGCTCTTCGGGCTAAAGGAATCAAGGGATATGGGGAGAAAGCAGGAACAGGTTCCTGAATTTTGACCATGATCATAGTGAGTGATTGAGCTGGCTCGAAGGGCCAAATGGTCTGCATCTGCACCTATTTTCTATGTTTCTATGTGGTTGGTGTATCATGTATCTATATACCTTATTATGTATCCACACATTGCAGATGGATTGATTGTAATGTGTAGGAAAGAACTGCAGATGCTGGTTTTAACCAAAGATGGACACAAAAAGCTGGAGTAACTCAGCGGGATAATCAGTATCTCTGGAGAGAAGGAATGAGTGGGTGAAGTTTCGGGTCTGAAGAAGGGTCTCGACCTGAAGCGTAACCTATTCCTTCACTCCAGAGATGCTGCCTGTCCCGTTGAGTTACTCCAGCTTTTTGTGTCCATCTTTGGATTGATGCCAATCATGTATTGTCTTTGTGCTGGCTTGCAAGCATGCAACAAAAAAGCTTTACAAAATGTACCTCGGTACACGTGACAATAAACTAAACTGAACTGAACTGTGGCTGTGAGTGAACGCTCCCTTCCGTGAGTCCCCTCTGCTCTCTTGAGCCACCGTGGTGTAATGCCACAGGCCTCAGCCAGATCGGACATGACCTCCTAAGAAGTTATCTTCCTGCTCCACTGCGATGAAGCAGCGTCCCAAGTTCTTTCCCATGCATTTTGTCTGCTCCACTGCAAAATCTCCTCAAGGAATGCCTACTTTGAAGTTCTCCCCCTCTCTCCGACGAGACTTCTGCAACATCCTCTCCTTCTGCTCCCCCGCTGTGATTCCTCCCGCTCTCCAACTCCACGACCCAGTTTTAACCCGCACTCGATCTCTGTATGTTTCGTTGTCACATTTTCCTAGCTAACAGTGATCTGTTCTACATTTTCCTTTATCCTCATCCTCTTTGATGTCTCGTTTTCACACCTTACACTTCCTTATCTCTGTGTCTGCCTCTCCCCCTGACTCTCAGTCTGAAGGAGGGTCTCAACCCGAATCGTCACCCATTCCTTGTCTGTAAAGACGCTGAGTGACTCCAGCATTTTGCGTCTATCCTAAGTAGTTGTCCCTTTGCATCAAAACGCCACCATATCGTGACCTGGCCCAACGCAATAGCGCTGAATGTCATTCGTTCCCACAAGGTTTATTGACAAGACCCCGAAAAGGTTTCCGCTCTGCTCTGTGTCATTTTACTTTTAAACGACAGGGTTAATCGAGCTCCAAAAATCGACCAGAAACTCCTTGTCATCGCCATGTTGGTCATGGCCGGAATACCTTTGTCTCGGCACGTGTTTGATCCCGCTTTTCCTTCCGGTTTCCTTTTGGAACTACTCGGGAAGAGCGCCCGAGGGCCCAAGCTACTGCAACGCTTCTCCTAGCCTGTCAGAAAAAAGAGGAATCTTTTTTTTAAAAACAGAACCAGGGGTGTAGCCATCTGGCCCTGAGTGCCTGATTCCATTATTTCTGCCCATTAACGTGGAATGGTACTTGTTTAAATGAGAGAGTTAAAATATATTTTTTCTCAATTGCGTGCGGATCAGAAAAGCTGAGACAGGCAAACAGTGTGTGGGTGTCATTACGGGATAACAAAATTGCTTATTCTCACTAAGCCCAGGGATGTGACAATAAATTGGCCCGCGTTATTATTTTAATATAATTGCATATCTTGAGCCCGTGCGCGAGAATATATTGATCAAGGAGAAATTAAGGAGAAATATGGCATCATATCAAGAAAATAATGCAAGTAAGCTGATAAGAAGAATGGTCCCAAATGACAGAGTCTAAGAACAGCAAGATAAGCAGTTATTTTAATATGGAATCATATCTTATCATTATAATAATTTTTCCAGCTCAGTGCATTCACAGACTTTCAATAAAAAAGGCAGACAGTCATTGTTACAGATTGCCTGGAGAAATTTTGTCTGATGTAGCCCGTGAGTGCAATAAAAGCAAATAGTTACGACTTGTATTCTGCGAGCTTTTTGCCCTGGGTTGTCCCTGGGGACTCCTGAAGTCACCTCAAATGTACAATAATGACCAGAATAGCTGGTGGCTGGTTAGTCTAGCAGCGTGTCTGACAGTATTATCGGAGTATTGCTACTTTTCACAGGCCAGTGGCGGCTCATGTTATTTGACGTGAGTTTGGAAGGTAAAAAAACAAGATGGTGTTAGAAGAAAAACGATGCAAAGGATTAGGTCGTGCATCCATTAGGTCGTGATTCAGCTTCAGTGAAAAACGATAATTTGCAAAGGAAAATAGTGGATGTGTTGCAAATATCATAAAGTGCAAATGTCCTTCTGGATTTTTCATTTCAGTTTAGTTTAGAGATGCAGCGCGGAAACAGGCCCTGCGGCCCACCAACCCCGCATCGACCAGCGATCCCCGCACACTAACACTGCCCTACACACACATTAGGGACAATTTTTACATTTACACCAAGCAAATTAACCCGCAAACCTGTAGGTCTTTGGAGTGTGGGAGGAAACCGAATATCTCGGAGGAAACCCACGCAGGTCACGGGGAGAACGTGCAAACTCCGTACAGACAGCACCCGTAGTCGGGATTGAACCCGGGTCTCTGGCGCTGTAAGACAGTAGCTCTACCGCACCTCACTTTCTTTATACATTTGATGCGGAAAGCCTATTCCAGTTTCACACAGTGCATATTTGGAAGCCACTTCAGGAATCTTGGACAATTCAGACTTGACTTCCAGACAATTCAGGATGCTCATGCAGAAGCAGGCTTCAGATTATTCAATAGAGTTTATTGTCACAGGTGGAGTCAAAAGCTTTTGTTGCATGCTAACCAGTGGGCAGAACGACAAGTCATGATTACAATCGATCCATTTACAGGGTGTAGATACTTGATAAGGGAATAACTTTTAGTGCAAGGTAAAGCCAGTAAAGTCCGATCAAGGATAGTCCGAGAGACATCAAAGAGGTAGATAGTAGTTCAGCACTGCTCTCTGGTTGTGGTGGGGTGATTCAGCTGCCAGCACCAAAATTCTTGAAGTGATAAAACAAGAAGGAAATGGGAGTGGAACCTAAATCTGTGCAGTTCTTTCTGTGAAAATCCAAATGCTCATTGTGTGGAATACAAGAGAGATAGCTGATCTGGAATTTGGAAATCCACCCAGAAGACCATTTTCTACCAAGTTGCTTCGAACAAATATGTATTTCTGATGGATTCCAAAGGCTCCAAGTACGGTATAACAGACAAATTAATTATCATCAATTAAAAACTTATTTTAAAGCGAATGGTATGTTAGCATTCATAGCAAAATGATTTGAGTATAGGAGCAGCGAGATTCTACTGCAGTTGTACAGGGTCTTGGTGAGACCTGTGATTCAGTTGCCTGATAACAGCTGGGAAGAAACTGCCCCTGAATCAGGTGGTGTGTGTTTTCACACTTCTATATCTTTTGCCCGATGGGAGAGGGGAGAAGAGTGAGGGGCCAGGGTGTGACTTGTCCTTGATTGTGCTGCTGGCCTTGCCGAGACAGCTTGAGGTATAAATGGAGTCAATGGAAGGGAGGCTGGTTTGTCTGATGGTCTGGGCCTCGTCCACAATTCGCTGCAATCTCTTGCGGTCTTGGATGGAGCTGTTCCCAAACCAAGCTGTGATTAGAGGCTCACATTGCAACGAAGCAGCACCCAATAACGCAGAACATTGATGGGGACCATCCTTAAGGAGATCTCTCTTGTACACAATTAGCATGTATAAGAAGGAACTGCAGATGCTGGTTTACATGGGAGATAGACTCAAAATCCTGGAGTAACTCAGCGGGACAGGCAACATCTCTGTATTGAAGGAATGGGTGATGTCTTGGGTCGAGAATGGGAGTAGTCAGGGGAGAGGGAGACACGGAGATAAGGAAATGTAAGGTGTGAAAATGAGAAATTTGAAAAGACAAATGAGAAAATGGTTTGTTGAGATCAGGGAATAGAATAGAATGCCTTTTATTGTCATTCAAACAGCTTGGTTTGAACGAAATTGCCTTTTCTACAGTCTTAACATTACACACAAAAAAAAACAAGACCCACACTTAACATAATTTACACAAACATCCATCACAGTGAATCTCCAACACCTCCTCACTGTGATGGAAGGCAAAAGTCTTATCTCTTCCCTTTGTTCTTCAGAGGGGACGGAGATAAAGGAAAGTGTAGGATAGATCTTTGATAGGTAGGAGAAGGTGTCAACGAAGCATACAGAGATCGAGTTTGGGTTAAAACGTGGTCGTAGAGCTGGAGAGCAGGAAGAATCAGTGAGAGAGGGTGTTGCAGAACTCTCGACGGAGAGAGGAGGAGAACTTCAAAGTAGTCATATCTTGGGGGGGATTTCGCAGTGGAGTATGGCTCCCCTTCAGCCAATGGATCTCAAGCTCAGCCATTTATTCAACACTGCACTGATCTCCCAGCCTGACCCTCACTCCATCACCCAGCCCCAATTCACTCCTTGGTCTGCTCAGGTTAGTTCAGTTCAGTTTAGAGACACAGCGCGGAAACATGCCCTTCGGCCCACCGGGTCCGCACCGACTAGTGTTCCCCGCACACTAACACTATCCTACACACACGAGGGAAAATTGTACACATACACCAAGCCAATTGCCCTACAAACCTGTCCGTCTTTGAAGTGTGGGAGGAAAACCAAAGATCTCGGAGAAATCCCACGCAGGTCACGGGGAGAATGTACAAACTCTGCGCAGACAGCACCCGTAGTCGGGATTGAACCTGGGTCTCCGGCACCGTTAGCGCTGTAATGTAAATTCTTGATTAGTACGCGTGTCAGAGGTTATGGGGAGAAGGCAGGAGAATGGGGTGAGGAGGGAGAGATAGATCAGCCATGATTGAATGGCGGAGTTGACTTAATGGGCCAAATGGCCTAATTCTACACCTATCACTTATGACCTTATGAACTCCACCGCTGCGCCACCGTGCGGCACTGTGCATTGATCATCGAGCACCGATAGACACCCACAGGGCAGGTCATTCTCCGCAACTGTTTAGATCACAATTTACACCCGTGAACAGTCAAAATTAAATCCCTGTGCACCGCCACAAACTCACCATGACCCACAGAGCAGCCCCACCGCATCCCTAAATGCGAGCGTAATTAGACATTTTAAACAGTCAATGGCTCTGCCAAAGCTTTGGGCAAAGGAATGTCACGTGAATGCGGTGTAAGGATATATTTAGCCATCATGTGCTGATTCTGACGTACAGAATGCTTCAAATGCACAAGTCAGACTTCATGACAGCAAAGGCTGGAGGATCTTAAACAAACCATTCCTCATAATATGTGTCAGAAGGAACTGCAGATGCTGGTTTAAAAATAAGACAACCGCAAAATGCTGGAGTAACTCAGCGGGACAGACAGCATCTCTGGAGAGAACGCATGGGGGACGTTTTGGGTCGAGAGCCTTCCTCAGAGACATTCCTTCTCTCCAGAGATGCTGCCTGTCCTGCTGAGTTACTCCAGCATTTTGTGTCTATCTTCCATCCCTCATAATAGTTTTGCTCCCCGTCAGTATTTCAAGACACGCCTTAAGTAAAATAAAAATTTGATCTGTCCTCCCGGGTTTGCTTTGTCATTTCAAATCACGAGCAAGAAATTTCCAGGGACTTTCACTCAAATTGAATGCTACTGAAGAATCTTTAATCTAAGCCTTAAAGGTAAGGGTGGGGAAGGGGGGGGTGCACATTAGTATTCAAATGGACTGTGAAGTATTTTAATAAACTTTCAGGCAGTGCTTTTTAAGCGGAATGGGTCACGGTGGTGCAGCGGTAGAGTTGGTGCCTTCTTGCCCCTGTCCCACTTAGGAAACCTGAACGGAAACCTCTGAAGACTTTGCGCCCCACCCAAGGTTTCCATGCGGTTCCTGGAGGTTCCCGGAGGTTTTTGTCAGTCTCCTTACCTGCTTCCACTACCTGCAACCTCCGGCAACCACCTGCAACCTCCGGGAACCGCACAGAAACCTTGGGTGGGGCGCAAAGTCTCCAGGTGTTTCCGTTCAAGTTTCCTAAGTGGGACAGGGGCATGACAGTGCTTGCAGCGCTGGAGACCCGGGTTCGATCCCGACTACGGGTGCTGTCTGTATGGAGTTTGTACGTTCTCCCTGTGACCTGCGTGCGTTTTCTCCGAGATCTGTGGTTTTCAATGAATCTTGAATCTCCAAGGCAGCTTTGCTCTTTGGAGTCTGTGCTTGGCAGCATTCTGTGTGCCGTTTGCATGTGACAGAGCTTCTCCAGTCCTAGAGAGAGTTGCCCACAACATGAGTATTCATGTTGCCCTTTACAACAAGCGCCGTGCTTATATATGTATATATCTATATATTCTTCGCGGGCCAGGTGAAATCCTTCAAAAGCTCATAAGCCTTTGAGATGATATCTTCAAAGTAGATGATACAATAGAGCAGTCGCTCCTGTGTTCCCTCTGCTTTAGTGGCAAATTATCTTATCCAGAAAAAGCACCTGCAAAAGCGTCCCTTTGCAGTGTATCTGAGAGCATTTCTCATTCCTGATGCACTGCCATATCCTCTGCAATGAAGGGAGAAATTTAGGAGCACCAGCTCATTTGGAGGCTTGGACCGAGTGGATGTGGAGAGGATGATTCCACTGGTGGGAGAGTCTAGGACTAGAGGTCATAGCCTCAGAGTTAAAGGATGTTCCTTAAGGAAGAAGATGAGGAGACATTTCTTTAGTCAGAGGGTGGTGAATCTGTGGAATTCTTTGCCACAGAAGGCAGTGGAGGCCAAGTTGGTGGATATTTTTAAGACAATTGATAGATTCTTGATTAGTACAGTTGTCAGAGGTTATGGTGAGAAAGCAGGAGCATTGAATGGCAGAGTAGACTTGATGGGCCAAATGGCCTAATTATACTCTTATCACTTATGACCTTATTTCTACGCCCCTACAATAGAGACAAAAAGCTGTAATATCTCCAGAGATGCTGTCTGACCCACTGAGTTACTCCAGCTTCTTGTGTCATATCTTCTGTTTCAACGGCATCTGCAGTTCCTTCCAACACATCTACACCCCTACCTCTGATATTAATTCCACTTTTGTTTTTACTGCCAATTTCTCTGGGTTTTGCCGTAATTCCTGTCCCTGACTGGGGGCGTGGCATGTGATTATTTTTAATCCTCTGCCAATGTATTGTTTAGTTTAGAGATAGAATGTGGAAACAGGCCCTTCAACCCACTGAGTCTGCGTCGACCAGGGATCCCCACACACTAACTCTATCCTACACACACTAGGGACAATTTACACATACACCATCCAATTTACCCACATACCTGTACGTCTTTGGCGTGTGGGAGGAAACCGAAGATTTTGGAAAAAAACCCATGCACGTCACAGGAGAATGTGCAAACTCCGCACAGACAGCACCCGTAGTCAGGATCGAACCCGGGTCTCCGGTGCTGCAAGCGCTGTAAGGCAGCAACACTACCGCTGCGCCACCGTGCCGGAGAAGGCACAGCATGGAAGCATGATGTTCGGCCCATCAAATATGTGGTGTTTCATTGGAAATTCCTCCTAATCTGTGCTTTAGAAGGAGATATAATGTTGTCGTCCAAGAACATTTTGAAGCTTAATTGGATGCGGTTGTGCCAATGATAATCACTATATGACTCTGCCTCGAGCCGCTATTTTTATCTGCATTTTCAATGTGTGAAGATTGCGAAGCTTTTCTTCTTTTACTAACCTTGAAGGAAAGGATGGTTCTAGACAGGTTAAGTCAAATTACTGGCATATCGCTCACCAGATAATATCAGCCTGAACACCTCCGCTCAGTCCACCTAAACCTACCTGATCTCCCAGTTGCTAAACACTTTATCTCCTCCTCCCATTCCCACACTGAACTTTCTGTCCTGGGCCTCCTCCATTGTCAGAGTGAGGCCCGGTGCAAATTGGAGGAGCAGCACCTCATATTACACTTGGACGGCTTTACAGAGTTGCTGCTTTACAGCGCTTGCAGCGCCGGAGACCCGGGTTCGATCCCCACTACTGGTGCTGTCTGTACGGAGTTTGTACGTTCTCTCCGTGACCGCGTGGGTTTTCTCTGAGATCTTCGGTTTCCTCCCACACTCCAAAGACGTACAGGTTTGCAGATTAAGTGGCTTGGTGAATGTGTAAATTGCTTCCAGTGTGTGGGTAGGATAGCGTTAATGTGCGGGGATCGCTGGTCAGCGCGGACCCGGTGGGCCGAAGGGCCTGTTTCTCTAAACCAAACTAAACATAGGTGCTATCCTCATTTGATTTCCCAAAATGCACTAGTTGGGATTAAATTCTATCTGCCAATGCTCTGCCCAACTTTCCATTAGATCTCCCCCCTTGCTTGGACAACCTTCCTCCTGGTGTTCTCCATAAGCATGCTAACCTTACCGCCTACATTCACATGCACTATCTTGCATTCAGTATTCGTTTTGAAATGCTGCACAGGTACTTAAATCCTGTTACAGCAGTGACTGCTAATGCACAATCTGCAATCACTCCTGGAACATGCTTTATTAACATCACGTTGGAATAGTCTCACAGCACTGAGGCAGGATCTTCAGCATTTCAGGGTGGCAGCACAATATCACCCTCTCAATGTCAACTAAGGATGAGCCATAAGTTCATGTTCATGTTCATTAGTGATAGGAGCAGAATTAGGCCATTCGGCCCATCAAGTCTACTCCACCATTCAATCATGGCTGATCTATCTTTCCCACTTAACCCCATTCTCCTGCCTTCTCCCCATAATCCCTGACACCCATACTAATCAAGAATCTATCTATCTCTGCCGTAAAACAATCCACTGACTTGCCCTCCACAGCTCTCTTTGGCAAAGATTTCCACAAATTCACCAGCATCTGATTAAAAAAAAATCCTCCTCATATCCTTCCTAAAGGAACCTCCTTTAATTCTGAGGCTATGACTTCTATTCCCAGACTCTCCCACTAGTGGAAACATCCTCTCCACATCCACTCTATCCAGGCCTTTCACTATTCCTAAATACCTAAGTCCTAAATGCTAATAAATATAAATAGCCAACCTACTTTTCTTTATAAATCTGAACTTGCACAGAAACAATCTCCAATCCCCTCATAAGCTTTCCAAACATTTTCCTCCAGTACCAACCACCTGATTGCTGGAATATGACTCTCTAGTCCCTGTGCCTGGAGGTCCTATTCTCGTCTTGTCTTGCAGCTTCCATCCCCCGCCTGACACATATTTATTAAAAATAAATAAAATCCTGACAAAGGGGCCATGATATAAAAAGTGGAACACCCCTTACATTACCTTCTTAGTTTGCTAAATTAATAGCATTCACTAACGCCAAGCACCTTAACCTTTAATTTTAATGTCTTGTATAACCACTCAAACTTCCTCAAATAGTTTTAGTTTAGTTGAGAGATACAGGCCCTTCACCCCACCGAGTCCGCGCCGTCCAGCGATCCCCGCACAGTAACAGTGCCCTAAGCACACTAGGGATAGTTTTTCATTCATATCAAGCCAATTAACCTACAGACCTGTACGTCTTTTGAGTGTGGGAGGAAACCGAATATCTCTGAGAAAACCCAAACGGTCATGGGGAGAATGTACAAACTCCGTACAGTACAGCACCCTTGGTCGGAATTGAACCAGGGTCACTGGAGCTGTAAGCGCTGCAAGGCAGCAACTCTACCGCTGCACCACGGAGCCGCACGTTATATTTGAAGCAGTTCAATCACTTATCTTGGAGGAAGAAAACAGGCTGGGCTTCCTTAGAAAGGAAATAATCAAATTTGCAACATTGGTTAATTGTTGGATGTAGGGGTAATTTCAAGTAGGAAAGAAAAGTAGCATGGGCCATATACATACAGTAATTACTGATAAACTTAGGGAGGAATTCAGGGGCAATGTGTAAGAAGGAACAGCAGATGCTGGTTTACACTCCAGCATTGTGTGTCTACCTTCGGGGAATACTGGAGAACCTTCCTTGCCTAGAGGGTGAGTAGAACTTGCCAAATGGTTATGATAAACAGGGACCAATTCAAGGAGATAATGATTTAATAGAAAGGAGAAGATTTGCTGATAGGGTCAAATGAACGAGTGGGAAGAGGCTGATGTGAACTATACATTGAATCACAAAAAGCCGAGTAATGCAGCAGGACAGACAGCATCTCTGGAGAGAAGGAATGGATGACGTTTCAGGTCAAGACCCTTCCTCAGACTGATGCTTCTCCAGCGATGCTGCCTGTCCCATTGAGTTACTCCAGCTTTTAGTGTCTATCTTCAATTTAAACCAACATCTGCATGTCCTTCCTACACATTGAGTCATGTTGGGCTGAGTGGCTTCCTTCTGCATTATACATTCTTGTTAGCGTTTGGTAGTAAGGTGATTTTCCCTTATAAATGTTGTGCTAAACACTCGACTGGTGAAATCTCGCAGCCTTCCTGCAGGAAAATCTCCTTGGGATAAGGTGATATCTGCTCAGATTTCAACCGGAGAGCAGTGCTGAACTACTATCTACCTCTCGGACTATCCTTGATCGGACTTTGCAGGCTTTACCTTGCACTAAGCGTTATTCCCTTATCATGTATCTGCACACTGTGAATGGCTCGATTGTAAAAATGTATTGTCTTTCCGCTGACTGGTTAGCACGCAACAAAAGCTTGTCACTGTACTTCGGTACACGTGGCAATAAACTGAACTGAATTACTGAATTTTTTAATTTATTTTTTCTCTCCCTTCTTCTCAGTTGGAATTCATATCGGACGCTTCTGTGGCCAGGTCGCTCCAGACCGCATCCACCCCGTCACGGGTATCCTGTCATTAACGCTGCACACAGACACAGCGATCGCCAGGGATGGCTTCTCTGCAAACTACTCCGTTGTCCAGAAGAATTTCTCAGAGAGTGAGTATAAACCGATTGCTCGTCACCATTTGCTTTGGATGGATTTCTCCGTTCATTGCTGGACAATATCAACGACGTTGACGTACTGAATTAGATTATATGGAGCAGCCACTACTCTGAAGTTTATTGTTGATAATGTGGATTCACTCATATTCAACAGCATTCCTTACAGAACCAACTGAGCCAGATTTTGCCAGCAGCAAGGCAAAAGTACATCTTGCTTTCATATATTCCCCAGTGTGCCTCATAAGTTAATAATCATCCATTAGATATAGTTTAATTTGGTTTAGTTTAGAGATGCAGCATGGAAACAGCCCCTTTGGTGCACCGAGTCCACCAACGACCAGCGATCCCCACACATTAACACTATCCTACTACACCCACTAGCGACAATTTACACATATACCAAGCCAATTGACCTAGAAACCTGCACGTCTTTGGAATGTGGGAGGAAAACGGAAGATCTCGGGGGAAACCCACGCAGGTCACGGGCTGAACATACAAACTCCGTACAGACAGCACCCGTAGTCGGGATCGAACCCAGGTCTCCGGCGCTGCAAGGCAGCAACTCTACCGCTGCGCCACCATGCCGCCCTATACCAAAGCAGAGAGTAGGCGAGACAATTCTGAACATAGTACAAGAGAATGTGGCCAGACTAGTGGAAGGTATTTTTGTGGTGGTGATCGCGATACAGTTTGATTTATTACGGTCATGGGAAAAGACGAAAGCAAACTAGGAATAAAGGTTCGAGGGCCAGTTTTACTGGACTGCAGCAGGTTTAGCAAAAGCAAACTGGAAGCAGCTACTTGTAGATTAATCAATCTGTGTGCAATGGGAGGCTTTCAACACGGGAGCTTCAAATGGTTCAGAGCAAGCCTGTTTGTACACAGAGGGTGGCAAGAATACCACATCTCACCCTTTTCCCCCACCTATCATATAACAATTGCCATAGAAGGTATGTTCAAGAAGGAACTGCAGATGCTGGAAAATCGAAGGTAGACAAAATTGCTGGAGAAACTCAGCGGGTGAGGCAGCATCTATGTCACCTATTCCTTTGCTCCATAGATGCTGCTTCACCCGCTGAGTTTCTCCAGCATTTTTGTCTAGTTCCATAGAAGGTATATAAGGTAACATAAAGTATATGGGTGACATTTCGGGTTGAGACCCTTCTTCAGACTTCAAAACATGCAATACCTTCACACATACATGTCACAGAGACATGAAATGTTTGGTGATGCTAGTGATTGGGTTATTGTGAAAGAAATGATCACTTGGTTTACTCAAGCATTTAGGAGATTGAGAGCGGATCTTATAGAAACTTATACAATTTTTAAGGGGTTGGACAGGTTAGATGCAGGAAGATTGTTCCCAATGTTAGGGAAGTTCAAATCTATGATAGTCCTTTTAAACCGATAGAATTTTTTCAGGAGAAGGTAGGCATGCCGGTGCAGCAGGCAGAATTTTAGATGGTTAGCGGATCTTATAGAAACTTCTACAATTTTTAAAGGGGTTGGACAGGTTTAGATGCAATGACTTTTAAAACATTTAGATGAGAAACTTTTTTTCACACAGAGAGTGGTGAATCTCTGGAACTCTCTGCCACAGAGGGTAGTTGAGGCCAGTTCATTGGCTATATTTAAGAGGGAGAGTGGAGTGATTGGGGTGGGAACTTGAGTGTGCTTAAGGCCATTGGCAACAAAGTGCATACGTAACTGGTTATTAATGAAAACCAGCATTTAAAGTAGACGGGGGATGCCTCCAAATATCCTGACACCATCTCAGACGAGGTTGGGACTTACATCAAAGCCAAAAAGCAAGCACATTGGGGAAACATTTGAGAAAGAACTGCAGATGCTGGAAAAATCGAAGGTAGACAAAACTGCTGGAGAAACTCAGCGGGTGAGGCAGCATCTATGGAGCAAAGGAATAGGTGACATTTCGGGTCGAGACCCTACTTCAGACTTATGTGGGGGTAGGGGTGGGATGAAGAAAGGAAGAGGCGGAGACAGTGGACTGTGGGAGAGCTGGGAAAGGGAGGGGAAGGAGAGAGAAAGCAAGGACTACCTGAAATTGAAGGTCAGTTTAACAACCCCCTCTCTCACTGCCCCCCCCCCCCCCCACCCCCCCCCCCCCCCTCTCTGTGATTCCCCCTTTACCCCCCAACTCAACAACCACAAACTCTATCCTATCCCCCCTGGGCAAATCCCTACCTATGTCCAAGACACCTCACACGCTCTATGTTTCCTCCATGATTTCCGTTTTCCAGGCCCCCACTCCCTCATCTTCACTATGGATGTTCAGTCACTCTACACCTCCATCCCCCACCAGGAGGGTCTTTCTTGAAGCCCTCCATTTCTTCCTCGACCGCAGAACCAGCCAATCCCCATCTACCGATACTCTCCTCCGCCTAGCAGAGCTGGTCCTTACCCTCAACAACTTTTCCTTTGACTCCTCCCATTTCCTCCAAATCCAAGGCGTAGCTATGGGCACGCGCATGGGCCCCAGCTATGCCTGTCTCATTGTAGGGTACGTCGAACAATCCTTGGCTCTATCCCTGAACTCTACCTCCGCTACATTGACAACTGCATTGGTGCTACCTCATGCAGAACTCACTGACTTCATCCAATTCACCACTAAATTCCATCCGGCACTCAAATTCACCTGAACCATTTCTGACACTTCCCTACCATTCCTTGACCTCACTATCTCCATCGCAGGTAACAGACTACTGACCGAAATCTACTACAAACCCACTGACTCCCATGGCTATCTGGACTACACTTCTTTCACCCTGCTTCCTGTAAGGACTTTATCTTCTTCTCCCAATTCCTCCATCTACGCCGCATTTGCTCCCAGGATGACGTGTTCCACACCAGGGCATCGGAGATGTCTTCATTCTTTAGGGAACAGGGGTTCCCCTCTTTGGCTATAGATGAGGCTCTCACAAGGGTCTCCTCTATATCCCATAACTCCGCTCTCACTCCCCATCCCCCTTGGGCAGAGTCCCCCTTGTCCTCACCTTCCTCCCCACCAGCCGTCACATACAACAGATAATCCTCCGACATTTTCGCCACCTCCAATGGGATCCCACCACTGGCCACATCTTTCCATCGCCTCCCCTTGCGGCTTTCCACAGAGACCGCTCCCTCCATAATTCCTTGGCCAATTTGTTCCTTCCCACCCCCTCCTCTGGTGCTTTCCCTTGCAACCGCAGGAAATGCTACACTTGTCGCTTTACCTCCCCCCTCGACTCTTTCCAAGGACCCAAGCAGTTTTTCCAGGTGAGGCAGAGGTTCACCTGCACCTCCTCCAACCTCATCTATTGCATCCACTCTTCCAGGTGTCAACTGCTTTACATCGGTGAGACCAAGCTCAGGCTTGGCGATCGTTTTGCCCAACACCTCCGCTCGGTACGCATTAACCAACCTGATCTCCCGGTGGCTCAGCACTTCAACTCCCCCTCCCATTCCAAATCCGACCTTTCTGTCCTGGGCCTCTCCATCCATAGTGAGTCCCACCATAAATTAGAAGACCAGCACCTGATATTTTGTTTGGGTAGTTTACACCCCAGCGGTATGAACATTGACTTCTCCAATTTCAGGTAGTCCTTGCTTTCTCCCTCCTTCCCCTCCCCTTCCCAGCTCTCCCACAGCCCACTGTCTCTGCCTCTTCCTTTCTTCTTCATGCCCCCCCCTACCCCCACATGTCTGAAGAAGGGTCTCGACCCGAAACGTCACCTATTCCTTCGATTCCATAGATGCTGCCTCACCCGCTGAGTTTCTCCAGCATTTTTGTCTACCTTCACATTGAGGAAACATGTGAGTGTGAAGTAACCAGTCGGTGGAAAGACTATACATGATTACAATTGCGCCATTCACAGTGTATAGATACATGATAAGGGAATAACATTTAGTGCAAGATAAAGCCAGCAAAGTCCGATCAAAGATAGTCCGAGGGTCACCAATGAGGTGGATAGTAGTTCAGCACTGCTCTCTGGCTGCAGTAAGATGGTTCAGTTGCCTAATAACAGCTGGGGAAAAACCTGTCCCTGAATCTGGAGTTGTGCGTTTTCACACTTCTGTTCCTTTTGCCTGATGGGAGAGGGGAGATGAGGGATTGGCCAGGGTGCGACATTATGCAGCTGACCTTGCCGAGGCAGCGTGAGGTACAAATGGAAGGGAGGTTGGTTTGTGTGATGATCTGGGCTGCGTCCACAATCCCCTGCAATTCCTTACGGTCTTGGATGGAGCTGTTCCCAAACCAAGCTGTGATGCATCCCGATAAAAATGCTTTCCACTATCACAGTCTTAATACTGTTCTCTCCCTGACTGAATCTTTTTTTACTACCAATCATTCATTCTGACACCAACATCCTTTCTGTGACTGAATACTCTACAGGGAATATTGATCATTCATATCCAGAGCCTCTACAATCCTCTCCCATGCTCTTAGTGATAAGGTGAAATGCATTACATCTGCACCTGGTAATTTAAGGCGCAGGAAGGAACTGCAGATGCCGTTTTACATTGAAGATAGACACACAATGCTGGAGTAACTCAATGGGACAGGCAGCATCTCTTGGGGAGAAAGAATGGGTGACGTTTTGGGTCGAGACCCTTCTTCTGACTGAAAGTCCGGGGAAAGGGAAACGAGAGATATCGATGGTGATGTAGAGAGATAGAGAAACAAATGAATGAAACATCCCCATTCATTCTCTCCAGAGATACTGCCTGTCCCGCTGAGTTACTCCAGCATTTTGGGTATATCTTGGATGTGAAGTCTAATCAGGTACAATATTAAACACAGCTGGGCTGCTGCCCTGAATAGTCAAATATCCCAACCTGCAATTATGGAGCTGGAAAAAAGCTGAGAAAATGGAAGAAAAAAGAAAGATCGAATAAATTAAATGATAGATTCCATTATATCAAACATATCATGTCTCTGTGACAATGTATGTGTGAAGGGATTGCAGGTATGTTTTTAAATTGCGTTTGATGAGCATTTGTCGGCACTGGGCCTATATTCGTTGGAGTTTAGAAGAATGAGGGAGGACCTCATTGAAACGTACAGAATAGTGAAAGGCTTGGATAGAGTGGATGTGGGGAGGATGTTTCCACTAGTGGGAGAGTCTAGGACCAGTGGTCACAGCCTCAGAACTAAGGGATTGATTCCTGGGATGGCAGGACTTTCATATGAAGAATAACTGGATAGACTCTGCTTGTATTCGCTAGAATTTAGAAGATTGAGGGGGGATCTTATAGAAACTTACAAAATTCTTAAGGGGTTGGACAGGCTAGATGCAGGAAGATTGTTCCCGATGTTGGGGAAGTCCAGAACAAGGGGTCACAGTTCAAAGATAAGAGGGAAATCTTTTAGGACCGAGATTAGACTTTTTTTTTTCACACAGAGAGTGGTGAATCTGTGGAATTCTCTGCCACAGAAAGTAGTTGAGGCCAGTTCATTGGCTATATTTAAGAGGGAGTTAGATGTGGCCCTTGTGGCTTGAGGGATCAGGGGGTATGGAGAGAAGGCTGGTACAGGATACCGAGTTGGATGATCAGCCATGATCATATTGAATGGCAGTGCAGGCTCAAAGGGCCGAATGGCCTACTCCTGCACCTATTTTCTATGTTTCTATGTGATGAGGAGGAATTTCATCAGTCAGAGGGTGGTGAATCTGTGGAATTCTTTGCCACAGGAGGCTGTGGAGGCCAAGTCAGTGGATAAACCTAAGGCAGAGTTAGATAGATTCCTGATGAGTACGGGTGTCAAGGTTTATGGGGAGAAGGCGGGACCTCATGGAAATGTAGGTGAATGGGGTTAGGAGGGAGAGATAGATCAGCCATGATTAAATGGCAGAGTAGACAAATTCTACTATCACTTATGACCTTGTGACCTTATGACGGGTGGCACCTTCAGCGATGGCAGCCTTGCCAATGGTCTGTCTGTCTTTTCGTATTTTATGGTATTTTTGGTGTGTTTCAAAAAAGTTTGTGTTAATGTTCTCTGGTTTGTGAATGTTGTATTGTGGGAAAGGGGGCCACACATTGATGTGGACATCCCATGACATTTTCCTCGTGATAAGCAGCAGACACCCCACGACGGGCCTGGGGGCCAACTTTTTCTAACGCACGTTGTGCATTGTTTAAGTGTGACTGATAAAACGTGACCCCCTCGTTTGACATCACATCTCACCACATCCAAGAGAGGTAGGCATAAGAGAGGAAAAGCAACAAATTAATTTTCGAAGGAAGTATCCAGTCTCTGTTAGAAAGCAGAGCAATTAATTAGCAGGAAGCAAGCTTTCACTACGACAGAATGTGATGAATGGTTAGTTATTCTGCTATCGGTGATACGCATTGAGAATCAGAGAGATGGTGGTTTGTCCTTTTGTTTCCTGAAATGGAATATTTTTTTCACATCCGTCTGAACAAACCTTGCCTCATCTGCAAGATGCCACCTCGAGCGATGTTGTACTGTGTTGCACCTGGGGATATTTTGCCTTTATATTAGTGCTTCAAGTGCGAGTCATTATTGATTTTTAATGGAAGGGTTTAATATGAACCACAGCTCATATGAACATTAGCGTAGGTGTCATTTGTCCTCCCTTTGGCTTGATGCAATCTATCTTGTCTCCTAGGCAGCATTGACAAAAAGTCTCAGTGCAAGCTAGATACAGTAGGAGTGAGATTCAAAGAGAAATGTTTTTGGCAGAACTGCTGAAGTCGTAGATTCTGACAGCATTAATTATGACCTTTATTGAACAAAAATGACAGTGAAAGCCAGCAAGAACTGCTTCTCGTCTGACCGCCAGTGATTTAAAGATTCGCATCGAGGTGACAGAAATGGCGCAAATTGTATCAACAGTCATTTCTGATGTCCAAACGTCTGACATGCCAGCTTGTTGATATTATATATGGTTGGGCTTGACAGCTTAAGTATGTACCTGAGGCTGTGCGGTTCTCAATAACGTTCAAAAGTTTATATTACAAAACCACATGGAGGATTATGTTATCCCTTATTTGTTCGCGTTTGATATTGTTGGTGGGTCGGAACAAAGAGTAGGCGTAGGAAGGAACTGCAGATGCTGGTTTACAGCGAAGATAGACCACAAAATGCTGGAGCAACTCAGCGGGCCAGGCAGCTTCTCTGATTCTTCATTCTGATTCATCTAATTACTCAGTCTGAAGAAGGGGCCTCGACCCCAAATGTCACCCATTCATTCCTTCTACCCAAAGATGCCGAAGAAGGGTCTCGATCTGACACTTCACCCATTCCTTCTGTCCAGAGATGCTGCCTGTCCCGCTGAGTTACTCCAGCATTTTGTGACTTGTCTTCAAAACAAAGAGTATTACTGACCACTCTTCCAATTGTGGTGACCATGAGTGCCATATGTTTCTGCCTGTTTTTATCATCCAACATGAAAATCAGTAATGGGGAAGGGTGGTTGGAAAGAATATTTGACCATTGTTAATAAAGAATAATTCTGTGGAATTATAATTTACTAGAATGTTGCCTGGGTTTCAGCAACTAAGTTACAGAGAAAGGTTGAACAAGTTAGGGCTTTATTCTTTGGAGCGCAGAAGGTTAAGGGGGGACTTGATAGAGGTTTTTAAAATGATGAGAGGGATAGACAGAGTTGACGTGGAAAAGCTTTTCCCACTGAGAGTAGGGAAGATTCAAACAAGGGGGCATGACATGAGAATTAAGGGACTGAAGTTTAGGTGTAACATGAGGGGGAACTTCTTTACTCAGAGAGTGGTAGCTGTGTGGAATGAGCTTCCAGTGAAGGTGGTGGAGGCAGGTTCGTTTTTATCATTTAAAAATAAATTGGATAGTTATATGGATGGGAAGGGAATGGAGGGTTATGGTCTGAGTGCAGGTATATGGGACTAGGGGAGATTATGTGTTCGGCACGGACTAGAAGGGTCGAGATGGCCTGTTTCCGTGCTGTAATTGTTATATGGTTATATGGTTATATGGTTATAATTGAACACAGAACAGCACTGTTCAAGACCGCTCCTTTCAGCCCACAATATCTATGCCGACAAGATACCACAGAAGGCTGTGGAGGCCAAGTCAATAGATATTTTTAAGGCAGAGATAGATAAACTCTCGATTAGTACCGTTGTCAGGGGTTATGGGGAGGAGGCAAGAGAATGGGGTTCGGAGGGAGAGGTAAATCAGCACGATTGAATGGAGGAGTAGACTTGATGGGCCGAATGGCCTAATTCTGCTCATATCACTTATGAATTTATGAATTTATGAAATTAAACTCATCTCCTCTGCCTGCACCGTTAACATTTAAAAGACTGGAAGATGAAAACTTTGCCTTACTGATGGCAACCTGGACTATATGGTTTACCTTTTAAAGCCTTTTCTGAGGAGACGCTATCAGTTGCAAAGATAAACTCAGAAATGCCGAAAATCTCTGTGAACAAAGATGGATATGCGATTTGCACAAAGGAAAGAACACTTCTTTTCATACAACTCTTTAGACATTCACCAGCCCTGTTAAATACATTGTGGACCTTGAGATAGAATGATTTGGAGAGATTCTCCAGGGGGCATGTTGACTGATCGCACCTGGGTCGATGGTAGCTGTTGAATTATTGATGCATGAAAGTTTTTTTAGATGGAGACAGTTCAGTCTATTGTATGTGAAGCTTAAGAAGATATGCCCAGCAACTGTCAATTTCTGTCAGTGTTCTTGCGTCAATACTTATATTTTATTTGGTGAAAGGTTTCAGACTATACCTTTATTTCTGGCAATGTTGAGTAGGCTGTGTCTATTCCTTGGAGCGCAGGATGAGAGGCAGTGTTTCCACTTTGAAGGAAATTACCCGAAATTCGGGAAACTCTGGTTGTCCTCGGGTAATTTTAGGGAAAGGAAATAATTTCGGGAAATTTCCTGTCCCGGTAAGCCTGCCCCAACTGCGCACACGCGGATACCGGGCCCACTGCGCATGCGTGGGGAGACACGAAGGGGTCTAATCAGGCCGCGGGACGATTTGCGGAAAAGTATGTACGTGTATATTCACGACCATCCGCGCCTGTCAGCCGCATTACAATTGAAAATGGCGGCAGTGACGCGGTAGGGACACCGTCTCCCACGCGTGCGCAGTGGGCCCGGTATCCGTGCGTGCGCAGTTGGGGCACCAGTCACACATGCTCAGTTGGGGAAGGCTTACCGTGCCGAGAAATGCCATCAAATTCCAAGTAATTTGGAATTCTATATCATGCATTTTTTTTTTGAGGTGTGAAAACACTGATGAGTGGTGATCTTATAGAGATGCATGCAATCATGAGAGGAATAGATCGGGTAGATGCACAGTCTCTTGCCCAGAGTACGGGAATCGAGGACCAGAGGACATAGGTTTAATGTGAAGGATAAAAGATTGAATAGGAATCTGAGCAGTAACTTTTCCATCCAAAGGGTGGTGGATGTATGGAACAAGTGTAAAGGAGTGTAAACTAGTGTAGCTGGGACATGTGTGTGCAAGTCGGGCAAGTAAAGAACAATGAATGAAAGAAATGCAAAAATGTAACGATGATGGTCGCACACGGCAGCAGCTTACCAGGCCTGTCCCACCTGGGCGTCATCTGCACGTCACACAGGCGGCGCACAAAGATTTTGTGAATCCCAAAATCCTGAGGCAGTGACCGCACGTCACTGCCTACGCCACCACGCGCCATGCGCGCATTACACGCGCGTCGTGCGTCGTGACACATAAATGACGTTGCGTAAATGACACCAAAGTGGGACACGCCCATTAGTTTTGTTGAGGGGATGGCAAGTTATCATCTCTTTATATATTCTCCCCAATTTTTAGTTCCAGTGACCTTCAGTTTGTAACTTCCATTTGACAAAAGGAAGATTTTGAATGCCGAACTATGAAATCACCTGGAATTTGGAAAGTGAAGGTGGCCGACATGGATTTTTAAAAATACCAGTTGTGCTTGGTTAGCACCATGAGGGATGTTTCAGAGTTGTAGCAGGCAGAGCATGAGGGTGAAACTGGCGGCATCGTTTAGAAGGGGATTTCTAGAAAGGATTAAGGGGTAGGAGAGTGGGCAATTCTAAAAATTGATTGCAAAAAGATAGGAAAAAGCAGCTGGTCTCCTAGGAGAGAAGAGAAATGTCTTTGTTTAGAATCAGAATGGCGTGATGGATATGTCATGGGAAGGGATGTGCAGGAAATGAAGTTGTAGGAAGGAACTACAAGAGATAGGTTGAATAAGTTAGGTCTTTATTCTCTGGAGCGCAGAAGGTTAAGGGGGGACCTGATAGAGGTCTTTAAAATGATGAGAGGGATAGACAGAGTTGATGTGGACAAGCTTTTCCCTTTGAGAATAGGGAAGATTCAAACAGGAGGACATGACTTCAGAATTAAGGGACAGAAGTTTAGGGGTAATATGAGGGGAAACTTCTTTACGCAGAGAGTGGTAGCGGTGTGGAATGAGCTCCCAGTGGAAGTGGTGGAGGCAGGTTCATTGGTATCATTTAAAAATAAATTGGATAGGCATATGGATGAGAAGGGAATGGAGGGTTATGGTATGAGTGCAGGCAGGTGGGACTAAGGGGAAAAAAGTTTGTTCGGCACGGACTTGTAGGGCCGAGATGGCCTGTTTCCGTGCTGTAATTGTTATATGGTTATATGGTTAACTGCAGATGCTGGTTTAAACCGAAGGACCTGTTTCCACATTGTTTCACCATATGACACTATCTACAGTATGACTAAGTTCCAGGTCCACAATACTCTTTCAACAGAAAATAAAACTGCTCAATGCCCCTCCAGTCTGTCAACTGTTGATTTTAAAATCTACGATCCTCCATTTACTCAACTCTCTGCTACAGCGGATACATTCTTCCAATTCATTGCTAGTCCCTCAATTAAATTTTTCATTTCACATTCGATAGGAATTCCCTCGGAATTATTCCCTATCTATTGGCATTGCATTATTGGAAGAACAATTCCACAAGTTACCAATGTGCTCTGAGTGAAAGTATCCCAGCAGAGAGAGAGAGAGAACAGCTCAGGAAGAAGGATCTCAACCCAAAACGTCACCCATTCCTTCCATCCAGTAATGCTGCCTGTCCCGCTCAGTTACACCAGCGTTTCGTGTCTATCCCAGGAGTTATATTTGCCATTAACACAGCCAGATATGAACACTTTGGACAACAGCTAATACCAACAGAACTACATTCAGGACAGAGGAGGAACAAACTGTGGAGGGAGAGAGAGAATGAGGGTTAAAATGATAATTGAATTCACATCGTACTTCATTGAATTGAATTGAATTGAGTTGAGTACTTTATTGTCACATGTGACAAGTCGCAGTGAGACTCTTTGCTTGCCATACCCAAGGTATGCGAATAGTCGCTGACAAAGGGCGCTTACGAAGTTCCAAATTCCCCCCCATCCCCCGTACCAGTTCCCCCTTTGTTCTTCCCCCCTCCCCCTCCCTCACGGTGGTCCCCACCATGCCGGGATCTCCTCTGTTCCTTCCCCCGGCAGCAGCGCCTCACTCCCACTTGCCCGTCCTCGTCCGTCGCTGAACGCCAGCATCGACCGCCATGCTGAACTCACCACTAACGCTGACAGGTCCTCTCTGTGGCGCCGACCCTGGCCCCAGCCACGGGTTCCGTCAACCCAGGCGCCGATGGCCGCGGGCTCCGTCGAGCCGCGAGGCTCCGGCCCGCGAGACTCTGGCCTCGGCTTCTCAGCGGAAGGCAGAATTATTTGGGGGGCAAATTTGAACATCATAAAACAAAAACATTCCATTTCAGAGGGACAATCGAGGAGAGCATCTTCATCCTCGATCAGTCACAGTAATGAGAAGAGCTCATATTTGTGTATTGTGTGATCATTGGCGTCTCCCTACCCTCGGTACAAGAACTGTTCCAGAGCCGCTGTCTGAAAAAAGCTCTGAGAATAGCTAAGGACACCTGGATCTCCTGCCATCAGGCAAGAGATACCGTAGCATCAAAGCCCGGACTACCAGACTGCTAAACAGCTTCCTGCCACAGGCTGTGAGGCTGCTAAACAGTCACACCACCTGATTCTGCGGCTTTGCACTGACATTTGAATAACTCTGGCACTGGCCACTCAAATCAGCTGCCCTGGACATTTTAATGATTGTTTTTACTGTATTTTAATGTTGCTGTTTTACCTGCTTTTAACTATTTATACTGTTTCATCAGGGGCTGGATTGTTTTTACTGTTATTATGTGTGAAATGTCTTAAGTTTCATGTGCGATACTCCGGTATTCTCTGGGAAACGTCTACTCATTTTCCACTGTACAATTGTTGCTTTGCAAGATGACAATAAAGGTTGATTGATTGATTGTTCTTTTTATGTCCAGATATTCAATGCAACGAATCGCTCGGCTTGGAATCAGGCAAGATTCACGCTGATCAAATTTTGAGCTCGAGCAATTACAATTTATACTGGTCCTCGGAAAGATCAAGACTGAATTACCCGGAAAACGCCTGGACACCGTCACAAGACACCAACAAAGAATGGATACAGGTAAACACAGCCACAACTTTTTCTCCCTTGACACTGAATGTCATTAATAAACAAAGGCCTTTTTTTTCCTGCTGCCATCTGAGATGCGTGCAACGGATGAGAATTTCCAGCTTTGAACTGGCAAAGGCAAATGTCCCCAATCCAAACATCAAACACGATTTCCGAGCATGCAATCTTCTAAAATCAGTCACATAACTGAGACCGATGGAAAATGCCATGAGAAGCATGTCCCCATCAGTTCCATTACTTTTCTGCTCGCTTTCACCAGCATCATTTCTCTCTGACATGCTGAGAAATGTTAATTGTAGGGATGGGTAACTCAGACATTTCCTCCAACAATGCCCCGCGAGTTTGATTTTTTTTTAACTCAGGAGAGCTCTTGGGTAAATTCGCATCGTGGGACAGGCCCTTTACTGGGAACCCTGGCGATGTCCCACATCCTTGCTAGTCAAACATCAGCTACTTCAAAGCATGGCCGAATGGCCTACTCCTGACTCATTAACTATTGTCTAGGACGAACAATGTTCCAGTAGCTCATCTCAAACATTAGCCACGGCCGTGACACACAGCCATGGATGCCCCTGAAGGTCCGTATAAACGCTCCCAACATCATTTTCATAGAAACATAGACAATAGGTGCAGGAGTAATTTGTCTGGCCCTTCGAGCCAGCACCGCCATTCAATATGATCATGGCTGATCATCCAAAATCAGTACCCCGTTCTTGCTTTCTCCCCATATCCCTTGATTCTGTTAGCACTAAGAGCTAAATCTAACGCTCTGTTGAAAACATCCAGTGAATTGGCCTCCACTGCCTTCTGTGGCAGAGAATTCCACAGATTCATATGGCCCTGAGTTTCCTAGAAGACTGACCAGTCAGCCAAGAGAGAAGGCCCTGAAAATCATTCTCAAAAATCTTTGAGCGTTGTTATTGATAAAAAAAATGTGGCAGCACATAATTGTCACATCACTGTTTGTGGCCTCGTGTCTGGATTAAACATTTAAAAAAAAATCATAATTGGGGTTGGAACAATCTATTTTAAATGTATTAATAATTTTCACAAGATGGGGACAGAGATGTGTCCCCTGAAGAAGGGTTCTTTGGTTCTCTCATTTCTTGGTGCCAGAAATCCCCTCAGTTTCAATATTTTCCACTTGGTCCTCCAATATTCCAAATGAATTTAAACTGGAGGTGATGAAGGGAGGGCTTAAGGCCAGAAAGGGATATTGTTCAAGCTGTTTCCTCAGTTCAAGAGCAACGGCTGATCCTGGGATTTAGACTGGTCGGAATATACCCATTGGGGCGGCGGCTTGCCCATTAATTCATTTTGCAGCAGCTATTTGCAGTCATAAATTCCACAATTATAAAGTGTGCACAGACATGTCTTTTTTCTAATTGTAAAAGGAGTCAACTAAATGTTCAGGGTAAAATAAATGTATATCCGTCTCAAAGAACAAAGTAGGACAATACTTCTCATATCATAGCAGGTCTAATCCCCATAACCAATCAGTTGTCAGGGTAAGAGATCCCACATCTGTTTTTAGTCAAAGGTCTAATTCTGCTCTATATGTTGACTTTATAATTTAAAGATCCATTATTATTAATCTTATAGCAGAGGCCCAAGGATGGCTAGACATGGAATTCATCACTGGGTTATTTGGTATTGATTCTGATGTAAAGCCTTTCTGGACGTGCCGGAGAATTAGCATTCTTTGTCGTCAGCTGTTTATGATGCAACTTGTAAAGCATACTCATTCATTTGTTGAGAGGCACAACATGCTGGAGTAACTCAGCAGCACAGGCCAGAAGGAATGGGTGACGTTTAAACCGTCATCTGCAGGGTGGTGAATCTGTGGAGGCTGTGGAGGCCAAGTCAGTGGATATTTTTAAGGCAGAGGTAGATAGATTTTTGATCAGTACGGTTGTCAGAGGTTATGGGGAGAAGGCACGAGAATGGGGTTAGGAGGGAGAGATAGATCAGTCATGATCGAATGGCGGAGTAGACTTGATGGGCCGAATGGCCTAATTCTACTCCTATCACATGAACTTATGACGTTTCTGGTCGAAACCCCTCTTCAGTCTGAAGAAGGGTCTCGATTAGAAACATCACTCATTCCTTTTCTCCAGAGATGCTGCCTGTCTCGCTGAGTTACTCCAGCATTCTGTGTCTATCTCGGGTTTAAACCAGCATCTGCAGTTCCTTCCTACACTGTTACTTGCTACCAAAATGTTCAAAGCGTGTGACTGTGGACTTATCCATCTGCATCTAAACTGATTTAAGCGAAAATAATGTTTTAACAAAAAATCTATTTGCGAATTTTCAGAAGAAATTATTGCAGTATTTATAGTTTTTGAAAAAACAAACTGTGTTCGACGTTGAATGGCAAGACTGATATTGGTGATGCATTTGAATGAATTCAACAAGATGGTCTTTCTCTGCAAATATCATGGTTTTTGACCATGAAGACACACCTTCAAAGCATCCAAATGATGTGCCAGTATTTTCACCTCGTAACATCCAACAATGCAAAGCACCTCTTCGTGACACTTTTCCCCAGCATGTCTCTTCACAAATAGAGTGCGTCGTAATATTGTAGCACTAGGATAGTGCTTGGTGGCATCTTGGTTAAGAGGGAGACACACAAAGAGTTGCAGATGCTTGAATCTTGAGCCAAAAACAAGGTGCTAGAGTAGCTCAGCTTGTCAGGCAGCATCTGTGGAGGAATGGATAGATGATGTTTTGGGTCAGGACCTTTTGTTAGACCCAACTGGATGAGAAGCCAGAGTTTTAGTTTAGACACAAAATGCTGGAGTAACTCACCCCTAGTTTATTCCCCCTCTCTCTACTCTCAGTCTGACCCGAAACGTCACCTATTCCTTTTATCCCGTGATGCTGCCTGACCCATTGAGTTACTCCAGAATTTTGTCGGTCTATCTTCGGTATAAACCAGCATCTGCAGTTCTTTCCAACAGCATTTTAGTTCAGTTTAGTTGAGGGATACATCATGGAAACAGGCCCTTCAACCCATCCCGTCCATGCTGCCCAACGATCACCTGTACACTAATCCTATCCTACACACTAGGGACAATTTACAGAAACCAATTAACCTACAAACCCGCACGTCTTTGGAATGTGGGAGGAAACCGGAGCACCCGGAGGAAACCCACGTGGTCACAGGGAGAACGTGCAAACTCCGCACAGGCAACACCCATAGTCAGGATTAAACCCAAGTCCCTGGTGCTGCAAGCCAGCAATTCTACCGCTGCACCACCATGCCGCCCCAAGACTATTAGGACTTGACTATTGATCTGGAGATGTGAATTAGAATCCCCTCATGGCAACTGCAAGATTACAAATTGAATAATTAAATCAATTTGGATATCTTCAAAAGGAAGTCACAGTAAATGTAGCCATTACTTAATAGAAACATCTGATGCACGGATTTCCTACAGGGAAGGAATTCTGCCATCTAATCCCAGTCTGGTTCATGTTTGACTCGGACATGGTTGACTCGAAGCTGCTTCCTCAGCTGAACGACAATTTGAGATAGACAATAGATATTGGCATTGCCAGTTACATCCGCATCTTGTGAATATTATTAATAAATATAAAACACATCCTCACCTTCGTCCTCTTTGGTCTCTCGTTTTCACACCTTACCCTTCCATATATCCGCATCTCCCACTCCCCTGACTCTCAGTCTGAAGAAGGGTATCGACCTGAAATGTCACCCATTCATTCTCTCCTGAGATGCTGCCTGTCCCGCTGAGTCCGTCCAGCATTTTGTGTCTATCTTCGGTGTAAACCAGCAGCTGCAATTACTTCCTACACATCCTAATAGAGTCATAGAGTGATACAGTGTGGAAACATGACCTCCAGCCCAGCTTGCCCACACTGGCCAACATGTCCCAGCTACACCAGTCCCACATGTCTGCATTTGGCCCTTTTCCCTCCAAACTTGTCTTATCCATGTACCTGTCTAACTGTTTTTTAAATGTTGAGATAGTCCCTGCCACAACTACCTCCTCTGACAACTTGTTCCATGCACCCACAACCCCTTGTGTGAAGAAGGTTCCCCCAGATTCATATTAAATCTTTTCCTCTTCACCTTAAACCTATGTCCTCTGGTCCCCGATTCCCCGACTCTGGGCAAGAGACTCTGTGCATCTACCCGATCTATTCCTCTAATCATTTCCTTTCATCCAAAACAACCTGAAAGAATTCACTTTCTTTTCATCAGCCTGCCTGTGTCGTTCTAGTGGGTGCAGGAAATACAATCCCTAGTTTCACGTAATGGTTAGAGATGCATCAATGTTGTGCAACTTCAAAGGGTGGTGGTTGTTGCTAGGCGAAGGATACTGATTGTGCATTGATCAGAAGGAACATGACCTTTGCTAATGGTGTAGGTAGCATGATGAGATCAAAGTAGTATGTGTCTCTTCCCAGCAATTTGCCCAAACCTGCTTTTGAATTCAGATGTTTTCACACTTTGCAAATTGTGCTTTAATCTAACATCTAATTTGAATATTACCTTCATTTTAACCGTTACTTTCTTTTTTTTAAACATACCTTTCATAAGATCTACAGGGAAGACTGTAGAATTCTCAGCGGGCCAAATCTGCCATCTGCTGAGCTCTATAAACTATCTTGCAAAAGAGACTTAAATTAACATATGACAGGGATTCCACTCCATTTATACCTCACGCTGCCTCAGCAAGGCCAGCAGCATAATCAAGGACGAGTCGCACTCTGGCCACTCCCTCTTCTCCCCTCTCCCATCGGGTAAAAGGCACAGAAGTGTGAAAACGCACACCTTCAGATTCACGTAGACAAAAATGCTGGAGAAACTCAGCGGTTGAGGCAGCATCTATGGAGCGAAGGAAATAGGCAATGTTTCAGGTCGAAACCCTTCTTCAGACTGATGGATTCAGGGACAGTTTCTTCCCAGCTGTTGTCAGGCAACTGATCCATCCTACCACAACCAGAGAGCAGTCCTGAACTACTATCTACCTCATTGGTGACCCTCGGATTTTCTTTGATGCGACTTGGCTGGTTTTACCTTGCACTGAATGTCTTTCCCTTATCATGTACCTGGCCACCATGGGTCGATTGTAATCATATATTGACTTTCCGCTGCCTGGATAGCACGCAACAAAAGCTTTTCACTGTACCTTGCGGGCACGTGCCGCCAGGTTAGGCACGGTAGGCTGTGCCTCCCCTGACTAAAATTATAAAATGGTCATTATTTTATATATATATAAATATATATAAAACATATATAAAAGATCATAAATAGTAAAGGCACAGGAAAATTATACTTCCCTAAGAGATCGATCTCTTAGGGAAGCATAATTCTTCTGTGCCTTTACTATTTATGACCATTTTATATAAGTTATATATATATTTTATATATATTTTATATATATAAAATAATGACGGGAGGCATAATTCTCCCGTGCCTTTCTTCCGCAGTACATATAAAACGTGGAAGTATGTGCTACTCACGTGCCGTCGACGCTGCTTCAAGCCATCAGTGGCAACGGTCCGTGGACTGCGCGCACGTGCTGCGCTGCACTGCACACTGCGCATGTGCACCAGCCTCCTGCGCATGCGCACGCTCAAGTTTCTCGGCGGGTTTTTCAAAGATGGATAGCGATTGCCTGAAGAGTTTCTCGAAGCAAACTTACGAGGAAAAGACCAAAATAATTAAAAATGACAGACCAACGCCGGAACTTAAAGAAGTTCAACAGCGCAAAGGAACAAAAATAATTAGAACATTTAAAACCGCTTGGGACAATAGGAAACAAAGAGAGAATGGATTTTGTGTACAAATAATATGGTAAGTAAATTTCTTTGAGCTATATTTTTTAAATACTTTAAAAGAGATAGGACCTATAGAAGACAAATTACTTGATAAAAGTCAAGAGAATCTGCGGTTTCCAAGATTTTTCATAAAACCGACTGACAGCTCGCCCGGGAGAGAATAATCTGTGCAAGATTTTTTAAATCACTGCCTACCCTGACTAATTACTCACGGCACGTGCCTGGTACCTCGGTACATGTGACAATAAACTAAACTAACACTTGTTCTAGGCACCCAACTGAATGTTCTGCAAATGTGCATCACAGGTATCCATTGACGGCGGGTGTGTGTTTTCCAAAAGTACATCATTTTGATTTATGGGGCTTATTATGAGTTCTTCTGAACTGGTCTTAGTATCACTGGGGCTCATTCATTCGCTTAGATAATTAAACACAATTGCTCATGTTCGAGTCATTGGAAACATACAGCACAGAAGGATGCAATTCAGCCCATCTTGTGTAAGATGATCAAATAATCCCACCCTCCAGCGCAGGCCCATTAGCCCTGATCCCCACTGCCCCACACGTACATCTGTATAAAAATGTAATGAAGGGTTCTGTCTCTACCGTATTTTCAGACAGCTCTGCCATTCTCTGTGTGAAACAAGTTTCCTTAACCCCGCTCTAATCCTTCCACTAATTAATCTAATCAGTTCCCTTTCAGTTTTGTTTTGCTTCCTCCAGGCTTTTGGTAATTCACTCTCCCCTCAGCCTCCTCTGTTCCAGCCCAGCTAATTATCCTTCACAACTAAACTAAAATGGTCAGGTCCGGACAACATCCTTTTAAACCTAAGATAGACACAAAATGCCGGAGTAACTCAGCGGGACAGGCGGGCATCTCTGGAGAGAAGTAATGGGTGACGTTTTGGGTCGGTAGTTGCAGCCCCTACATTGTAACAACAACTTACTTGTAATGTGGTGTCTACAGAGCTCCAGCTGTTTAGTGTGGCAGTCAGTCACCAATTAAGTTGTGAGCAAGGTACACAAACGCTATGATAGACAATAGACAATAGACAATAGGTGCAGGAGCAGGCCATTTGGCCCTTCGATCCAGCATCGCCATTCAATGTGATCATGGCTGATCATCCCCAATCAATACCCCGTTCCTGCCTCACCCCCCCCCCCCCCCCCCCCCCCCCCCCCTCTCCTGACCGCTATTTTTAAGAGCCCTATCTAGCTCTCTCTAGAAAGTATCCAGAGAACTGGCCTGCACCGCCCTCTGAGGCAGAGAATTCCACAGACTCACCACTCTCTGAGAGAAAATGTGTTTCCTCGTCTCCATATTAAATGGCTTACCCCTTATTCTTAAACTGTGGCCCCTGGTTCTGGACTCCCCCAACATCGGGAGCATGTTTCCTGCCTCTAGCCTGTCCAAACCCTTAACAATCTTATATGTTTCAATGAGATCCCCTCTCACCCTTCGAAACTCCTGAGTGTACAAGCGCAGCTGCTCCATTCTCTCAGCATATGACAGTCCCGCCATCCCGGGAATTAACCTTGTATCATTATTGTATCATCATCTCCTTGTATCTTGAATGATCATTAATCGGGTAACACAACTACAAAGCCAGCAGTCCTCATGATTCTTAAACCCGCAGACAGGCGACTGAGGGAGTGCAGCGTGGGTTCACCAAGTTAATTCCCGGGATGGTGGGACTGACATATGAGGAAATAATGGGTCGACTGGGCTTGTATTCACTGGAATTTAGAAGGATGTGAGGGAAACATATAAAATTCTTAAGGAATTGGACAGGCTAAATGCAGGAAAAATGTTCCCGGTGTTGGGGGAGTCCAAAACCAGGGGTCACAGTTTAAGAATAAGGGGTAGGCCATATAGGATTGAGATGAAGAAAAGCTTTTTCACCCAGAGAGTTGTGAATCTGTGGAATTCTTTGCCACAGAAGACAGTGGAGGCCAATTCATTGGATGTTTTCAAGAGAGTTAGATTTAGCTCTTCGGGCTCTACTGATTCTGGATGATCAGCCATGATCATAATGAATGGCGGCAGTGCTGGCTTGAAGGGCTGAATGGCCTACTCCTGCACCTGTTTTCTATGTTTCTATGTAAACTTGTATCTGTAGGAAGGAACTGTAGATGCTGGTTTACACTGAAGATAGACTCAAAATGCTGGAGTATTTTGTGTCTATCAACTTCTATGTCATTGCATTACAAAGTACAACCATATAAATCCTAAACTGCTGGAGGAACTCAGGTCTGGACCTTTCTCCAGGCAGTGCACATTCTGAAGAAGGGTCCCAACCTGAAACATCATCTGTCCATTTCCTCCACAGATGCTGTCTGGCCTGCCGAGTTCCACCAATATTTTGTTTTTTTTTGCTCAAGATTCCAGCAATTGCTGTTTTGTGGGCCTCCATCTTTCTGCTGGAGGACCTCTGCTAGTCAGGCAACATCCTTGGAGAGAAATGGATTTGGGTTACATACAATTTGGTTACATTCAAAAACTGACATGCATGGCAATCATCTTTTAAGTGTCTCGACCTGAAATGTCACCCATTCCTTCTATCCAGAGACGCTGCCTGTTTCGCTGAGTTAATCCAGCATTTTGTGTCTACCTTTAATGTAAACCACCATCTCCAGTTCCTTCCTACATGACCTTGTTTTGTTTCTGTGTGTTTTGGACACCTTTTCATGGAACCCTTTGGCCCACATCTCCACTATACCCTGGAACATCTGGATCATGGGGCACTGATTGTTAGATGCTCTTGTCTCCTTGGACACCCCTTCTACTTTCTGCGTATGTCGTGCACAGCCTAAAGTTGTAGATCAAAAGTAGATATCCATGCCACCAGGGAAAAGCCTCTGGGCAGTCATTCACTATGTGTGGGATGGTCTGGTCTGGATGTCCGCAGTCACAAGCAGGGCTGTCTGTCATCCCCCACTTGTGCAGGTGATGGGCTGTTCTTGCATGGAGGGTGGAGAAACCAGCTCACATTTGGCAGCCATTGCACTCCACCCGTTTCATGGACTCCCTTCATGTGTCTTTGTTCTCTAATATAGAGTCTGTCTGACTCTACTGCTTTCTGTTGTCATCTTGAGACAGCTTCACTGTGGACCTCACATTCCATGCAACTACCAATCCTTGTTCCAGTTTAGTCGAATCTGGAGATTGCTCGTCCCCTTCCGTCTCTTCAAACTTGACCGAATCCAAAAGGACCTTTCTGAGCGAGTTCAATTCTGTACTCGCAGAAACTTGACGTAGCTTGGTTTGCCCCAGTGGCATGGTTCCAAACTGGGCCTCATGATGCAGTTCTGCAGTGGCTTTGCATCTAGGCACACTTTCACGTTTGCACAAATGCTCTTGGTCCCAAGCCATCGAACATTGGGCGGCACGGTGGCACAGCTGTAGAGTTGCTGCCTTACAGCGCTACAGACCCAGGTCCCATCCTGACTACAAGTGCTTGTATGTACAGAGTTTGTACATTCTCCCCGTGACCTGTGTGGGATTCTTCTCCCACGTTTGCGACACTCGGCGTTGCAACGTTTTTTTCCCCCCCGGAGTTTGCGGCACTTCTTGCGCTTCCAATACATCCCCCTCCCCCCCCCGATGGTTGTAATATTCCTCTGAGTGTTTGCAGCAACTTTTCCTGGACTTTGCCACACTCCAGCCTGAGTTGGCACATATGAGTTTACATGAAACAGCTGTGGAGCTGTGGCAGGTAAGATAAAGGAAAATCCTAAGACATTATATGAAGAGCAAAAAAGGTAATCGGGAGAGAATAAACTCCAAACAAGTTCAACTTGATCACCCATGTGCCGAGCCACAGCAGACTAGTCATCTATACCCTATCTGTATTTACTGTGGCGGAGATTATGGAAAATAAGCGACTGAGGCAAATGAGTAGTAATGTTTAGTTTAGTTTAGTTTAGTTTAGTTTAGAGATACAGTGTGGAAACAGGCTCTTTAACCCACCGAGTCCACACCGACCAGCGATCCCCGCACATTAACACTGACCTATACACACCATGGACAATTTTACATTTACACCAAGCCAATTAACCTGCAAACCTGTACATTTTTGGAGTGTGGGAGGAAACCGAAGATCTCAGAGAAAACCCACAACCGGGGAGAACACACTCTGTACGGACAGCACCTGTAGTCAGGATAGAAGCTGGGTCTCTGGCGCTGTAAGGCAGTAGCTCTACCGCTGCGCCACCGTGCCGCCCAGTGCTGGACTATATCTGGATTACCCAGGAGGAGGGGAAGCGATCATAAATGAATGTTAAGGTGGATAAATCCCCAGGAGCTGACCTGCAGTTGCGGGCATTGTGGGAGGCTAGCAAGACATTGCGAGGACCCTGGCAGAGATATTTGTTTCATCGTTAGCTGTGGGCTCCAGATGATGTAAATATAGCTGTGCGACTATATGCCTCCGTGACTTCTTGTGTTTGTACCACTTCTCCCAATGTTTGCAGTGCTTCTCCTCTTGTTGAAAGCATACCTCTCTGTGTTTGTAGCCCTTCTGGTCTTTCAATCGTTCAATGGTGTTTTTATTGTTCCACGTGCGAAGTGCTAACACAGTGAAATTCTTTACCCAACAAACAGAGTGTTGTACCTTGCAGCAGAGTATTGCCATAGCCCCCCGACCCCTGATTATCAAGTGTACAGAATGAGTCTGCTGAGCCCCACATGCAAGAGGTGCCATGTTTTGTCACCATTTTAGAAGTCCACACTCTTGATCTAGTGAGGGGTTCCTGTTCATGGCATGTCCCAGGCTGTTGCGGGGGCTCCAGACATCTCTTTCCTTGGCTGCCACATCCCTCTCCTTGCCTGTCCACCTATGTTCCCCCAGGGATGCCTCCCGCAGCCGACCACTAGGGCTCGGCAGGGCAGACCCTGGTTCCCTCTCCTCTCCTGCCTGCCTGACTCCCCGCCCATCGTCGCCGGATCCATCCTCCGGGGGACTTCGGGGGACTTCGGGGGACTAGCAGGGGTCAACACGGCAGCCTCTCCCTTCCAGGCCGTTGTCCACCGGGTCCAGCGAGCAGAGGACTGGCTCGGCCACTTCCTCCTGCAGGCCGAGACCCACCGGGCCTTCCATTCGGCCGCGTGTTTGCAACCTTCATCTGGTGTTTGCGACTCTTCTCCCAGTGTTTGAAGCGCTTCTCACCGTGTGTCCATCACTTCTCTCAGTGTTTGTGACACGTCTTGTGTTTGCAACACTTACCCTAATGTTGCAACACTTCCCCTAATGTTGCAACACATCCTCTAATGTTGCAACACTTCCCCAAATGTTGCAGCACTCCATCTAATGTTGCAAAACTTCCCCTAATGTTGCAATATTCCCCAAATGTTGCAACACTTACCCTAATGTTGCAACACTTACCCTAATGTTGCAATATGTCCCCTAATGTTGCAATATGTCCCCTAATGTTGCAACACTTACCCTAATGTTGCAATATGTCCCCTAATGTTGCAACACTTACCCTAATGGTGCAATATGTCCCCTAATGTTACAACACTTCCTCTAATGTTGCAACACTTCCCCTAATGTTGCAACACTTCCTCTGTTGCAACACTTCCCCTAATGTTGCAGTACTTCCTCTAATATTGCAATACTTCCCCTAATGTTGCAACACTTCCCTTAATGTTGCAACACTCCCCCTAATGTTGCAACACTTCCCCCGATGTTTGGAACTCTTCTCTCGGAGTTTGCACCACTTCTCCCTATTTTCTTGCGGCATTTTGCTGAAGTTTGTCCGAAACTAGAGGGGCTTGCCACTATTGGTTCTACGTCAACTCATCCCAATGCATGCCCTCTTCTGCAGCATCCATGCTCATTCCCAAGTCCAATCTATCCATTTGAATGCCGGAGTAACTCAGCGGGACAGGCAGCATCGCTGGATAGAAGGAATGGGTGACATTTCAGGTCGAGACCCTTCTTCTTCTCGACCCAAAATGCCACCCATTCCTTCTATCCAGAGATGCTGCCTGTCCCGCTGAGCTACTCCAACATTTTGTGTCTATCTTTGGTTTAAACCAGCATCTGCAGTTCCCTCCTGCACTATTTAATTGAATGTTTTTTTTTTATGTACTGCAGTCTTCTGTTATGACACCATCAGTGGTGTAAATGGATCTGCCTTCTTTCCTCTTCATCATTGTCAACTGGGTGGTATTTGAACAACTTTGTTTGCCATGAGCAAACTGCACGGCATTGTGAGGTCAGGTTTTATTTTCTTTTGCAACTTGGTGCCAGATGGTAAATTTTCTTTCAACTCTAACCTCAGGCTGATTTAAATGTTGACGAAGGAACTGCAGATGCTGATTTACACCCAAGATAGACACAAAATGCTGGAGTAACTCAGCATGACAGGCAGTATCTGTGGAGAGAAGGAATGGGTGACTTTTCGGAATAAAGGGGCTGCCCCACTTGGGCGACCTAATTGGCGAGTTTAGAAGAGTTTTTAAAAATGACATGTTGAAGACCTCCTTCGACCTCCTTCAATTACATTGAAGACTAACTTCAGGAAAATTGGACACTGAATAGTGGACAGTGAAGACGACCTCCTTCGATCTCCTTCGACCTCCGTTCGACCTCCCTTCAACTATGATGAAGACTATCTATGACTATCTTCGACTACCCTCGATTACCTACGACTAACATGCCGACCTACTATGACCTACTACGACTAAACCTACGAGTAAAAAAAGTTATTGATTTTTTTCCATGGCGACCTTTTTATACTCGTGGGCATTTTTTAACATATTGAAAAAAACGGCGCGACCTAGCTGAGGCCTCGAGTGTGCGGAGACCACTCACGAGCATAAAGGAGAGTTATGAAGGCCGCCTATGGCCATGTGACGACCATGAGTATGAGTCAAGGGCAAACTCGCTAGAACTCGCGGATTAGGTCGCCCAAGTGGGATAGGCCCTTAAGGTCTTGTCCCGAAATATCACCCATTCCTTCTCTCCAGAGAATCTGCTTGTCCCGTTGAGTTACTCCAGCATTTGTGTGTCTCTCTTGATATAACTCGTTGGTTGGTGCTCTATGATTGAAACTGGACAAAACTGAAAAGCCAGTTGAAGTTTCCACAGATCAGAGAAGTGGACATTCCCTGGTTAACGTGACGGGCCAGAAATATTTGAAACCGCTGGAACGTAGAAGCACAAAGATCCTCAGATGGTCGAGACCCTTCTTCAATCTGAAGAAGCGTCTTGACCTGAAACGTCATCCATTCCTTTTCTCCAGAGAATCTGCCTGTCCTGCTGAGTTTCTCCAGCATTTTGTGTTTATCTTCGGTGACTTTAAATGGACAGGCCATAAGTGATAGGAGTAGAATTAGGCCATTCGGCCCATCACGTCTACTCCGCCATTCAATCATGGCTGATCTATCTCTCCCTCCTAACCCCATTCTCCTCCCTTCTCCCCATAACCCCTGACACCCGTACTATTCAAGAATCTATCTACCTCTGCCTTAAAAATATCCATTGGCTTTGCCTCTGCAGCCTTCTGTGGCAAAGGATTCCACAGATTCACCACCCTCTGAATAAAGAAACTCCTCCTCATCTCCTTCCTAAAAATGCGCAGGGGCGGAAAACCCAGATGGGGGGGGGCAGAGGGGACACGTCCCCCCCATGTTTTGAGGGATGGGGGACATCCCCCCCCCCCCTCCAAGTTTTTGTGATCCATATTTTAAAATCTCCGCTTTCCGCGAGACAATGGGGGTGGGATTGCTGATCTAGGGCGCGGTGATTGGAGGAGGGAGGTGTGGGGGTGGGACTGAGGATAGAGTGCAGTGATTGGAGGAGGGAGGAGTGGGACTGCTGATCTAGGGCGCAGTGATTGGAGGAGGGAGGAGTGGGGGTGGGACTGAGGATAGAGTGCGGTGATTGGAGGAGGGAGACGTGGCACAGACCTGCGCTTCATCCGCAGCCAGGGTTGATGCCGGCCGGCTGGCTCTCCGGCGCTGTCCTCTCCCCACCCTAGTACCCCCCACGGGTGGCAAGAGAGGTCGGGAGTCAGATGCGAGCTGTGCCCCCAGGCCCACAGCCAGCGCAGAGAAACAGCCCTAAACCCAGCTCACTCTGCCGATCCCGCCAGGTTAACCTGCCTGGGCTTGCGGGAAATATGGCCAGCGCGGAGAAGCAGCACTGGTATCCCGTCAGTCCACACAGGGCTGTAGTTAACCCGGTGAGACAGGCAGAGTTGAGCTGCATTTAGTGCTGGATTGAGCCTCCGAAACCTCGCGAGTGTGTGTGTGAGCGTGCGCAGGCGCGCGTGGCCGCCAAATAATTGTGTCTCCCGTCCCCTCCATGTTTTGATAGCGAGTTCCGCTCTTGAAATTGTGACCTTTAATTCTGAGGCTATGACCTCTGGTCCTAGATTCTCTCACTACTGGAAATATCCTCTCCACATCCACTCTATCCAAGCCGTTCACTATTCTGTATGGACCCCCTCCTCATTCTTCTAAACTCCAGCGAATATAGGCCCAGTGCCGTCACCATATGAGGCTGGAGGCTACCACTAGAAGCTACCTAGTTTCCTTGACATTGGTGATGGGCCTTCCCCCTTTTGCAATCATATGACCCATTCTCTTTACACCTCTTGGGCCCTGTGCTCAACTGGCTTCAAGCCAAAACCACCCTTAACCACCTTTGGTCCAGGGCCTGATAGAGAAATGGCTGATGTGGCTGTTACTGACTGCGGCACCTGCACCTTGATCTGCAAAGCTTTCTATTCTTTCACAACTCTCCTTGCCTTCTCAAAAGTAGATCCTTGACCTTCAACGACGTGTGTTTGAACGTTTCCTCAATCACACATTTCCTAAAGCTCTGAGCAAGAATATTCCAAAATTGCGCTGACTTACTACTCTGCCCTTCAGACTGAAATTTTAATCCTCAATTCTCTCCTCCGGCATCTGATTATGAGCACTGGGATTTTGATTCATGCTAAGTTGAATTGCACTTTTGGCAACATCCTCATCAATTGGGACATTTACTGAAGGTTTCTGGCATGATATAACTCTATTATTAATTGCTTTTTACATGCTTGAGGATGACTGCACTTTGTTTTTAAACAGTGTCAACTATGACATCTCCAATGCTATCAGCCCTAACACGCATGGTAAATGTTCCAAGTAAACGGACATGCTCATAGCACTTTATCGTAGATCTCATTCGTGCTATTTTTCTGGCATCCCATCTTGAGCGTCATCTTTGATGGATACCATCTGTTTCTTCGCTCCTCTTACTGTCTGCATTTTGGGTCCTCCCTGCCTCCCAATCCATTCACCGGAACGGTGGCTTTTTCTGAACAGGTCTAAAAGAAGGCTGCACCTTCCCTCGATCATTCACCTTGCCTGCAAGCAACACACAAAATATGCCAAACATTGACACAAAATGCTGGAGTAACTCAGAGGGACCAGCAGCATGTCGAGTAGAGACCCTTCATCAGATTGACCCAAAATGTCACCTATTCCTTCTCAGCAGAGATGCTGCCTGTCCCGCTGAGTTACCCCCAACATTTTGTGGCTATCTTCGGTTTAAACCAGCATCTGCAGTTCCTTCCTACAAGTGAAATACACTGTCAGTCCGTCTGCAATAAAAACTGTCAGCGCGGAACAGTTGCACTTCCATTATTAATTGTGTGACATTGTCATTTATGTCAGTTCACAGTTGCCATCACAGATATTTGGACATGCGTGACAATGCCCGACTAGGCATAACAAGGATCACTTTCCACTCTCTATTTTTAACCATGTCATTGCAAACCAATTCAACATTCTTTGAGCTATAAATTTTACAAATACAATTAATAAATATAGGAGCAAATGCGTCCTTCCTTTAGATAAAGTCAATTAAACACCTTCACACACCGATAGCCAACTCACGATAAGTATAAATGGCCCGGATAGAGTGGATGTGGAGAGGATGTTTCCACTAGTGGGAGAGTCTTGGACCAGTGGTCATAGCCTCAGAATTAAAGGATGTTCCTTCTGGAAGGAAATGAGGAGGAATTTCTTTAGTCAGAGGGTGGTGAATCTGTGGAATTCTTTGCCACAGAAGGTTGAGGAGGCCATCAATGCATATTTTTAATGCTGAGATAGATAGTTTCTTGATTAGTACGGGTGTCAGGGTAGGAGGTTGAGATAGATCAGCCATGATTGAATGGCGTAGACTTGATGGGCCGAATGGCTTAATTCTGCTCCGTTCACTTAAGACATGACCTTATGACCTTAGGAAGATGAATGTTTGAGTGTGATATCCGATAGCTTCTGATTTTGAGTTGTTCAAAGGGAGATTGTATCTCCAAAAGGGATGTAAGATGAGCTAAGAACTTTGTCGGAATTTCATGCAGCTGGAAAGGTCTGCATAGAGTGGAATGCTGGAATTTGAGGATATCCCATGTCGATTTATTCTGACATCCTGATGGATATTACTTTACCATGTCAGTCTACGTTTGGGTGGAATAGATTTTCTTCATCAACTGCTTTCCATCCACGCTGTTTCCCAAGCAGTTTATCTCCTACACTGACTCTGGCAGCACTAGTGAACTGATTCCTGAGAGAGTTAACTCTGTGAGTCAGACAACCGCTATCTTATTCTATCCACATCCCTTTGGTCCCCACACATTGTTTTCATAGAGTCTCGAGTCATAGAGTGATACAGTGTTGAAACAGGCCCTTCGGCCCAACTTGCCCACACCGGCCAACATGTCCCTGCTACACTTGTCCCACCTGCCATGTTTGGTCCATGCCCCTCCAAACCGGTCATAAGGTCATAAGTGACGGGAGTGGAATTAGACTTGGCCTCCACGGCCTTGTGTGTTAAAGAATTCCACAGATTCACCATCCTATCCATGCACCTGTCTAACTGTTTCTTAAATGTTGGGATGTTTTTGCCTGGCTAAAGCCCACAGTCACTACCCTTGCACGGACTGAGCTGCTTTCAATTGCTCACTACAAAAGCACAAGAACAGACTTGTTGGCATGATCGATCTTTTTCTATTTTAAATCACCAGGTACCTGGCCTTGAGCTGAAAGCTTTAAACATCCTGTGGGATTGCAGATCTGGCCTCAACACTGAATCTTGTGGAATAGTGTGATGCTCTGGTGAAACTTACACACAAGCAGGATGTGATGAAATGGAGAAAATATTCTAGGGATTAGTTCCAACGCAGATTCTAATAAACTGGAGCTTTCTAGTTTGCAATTTGTTTGCTTTAAAAATATAGCAAATATGCAAAAAACTTTCTATTGGCTAGTCGTTCTGTTATATAGAAGGAAATGGTTTATAATGTTTTTAGGGGTAACATGAGGGGGAACTTCTTTACTCCGAGAGTGGTAGCAGTGTGGAATGAGCTTCCAGTGGAAGTGGTGGAGGCAGGTTCGTTGGTATCATTTAAAAATAAATTGGATAGGCATATGGATGAGAAGGGAATGGAGGGTTATGGTATGAGTGCAGGCAGGTGGGACTAAAGAAAAAAAAATTTGTTCGGCACGGACTTGTAGGGCCGAGATGGCCTGTTTCCGTGCTGTAATTGTTATATGGTTATATGGTAATGTAATAATTGTGGTGAAAAACATCGTTGGTCCAGTCAAGTCTCGGATGGAGAAAGGTAACATTTTGATTTTGGTTTTGATTTCTTATTGTCACATGTAGGAGTCAGTAAGAGTCACTGGACACATGCAGAATTTCCTTAGTTTTATGAGCAAGATGAGCGTTTGTCGGCACTGGGCCGGTACTCGCTGGAGTTTAGAGGAATGAGGGGGGACCTTATTGAAATGTACAGAACAGTGAAAGGCTTGGATAGAGTGGACGTGGAGAGGATGTTTCCACTAGTGGGAGAGTCTGTCATAGCCTCAGAATTAAAGGACATTCCTTCAGGAACGAGATGAGGAGGAATTTATTTTGTCAGAGTGGTGAATCTGTGGAATTCTTTGTCACAGAAGGCTGTGGAGGCCATCAGTGGATATGTTTAAGGCAGAGATAGATAGATTCTTGATTAGTAAGGGTGTCAGTGGTTAAGGGTGAGAAGGCAGAAGAATGGGGTTAGGAGGGAGAGATAGATGAGCCGTGATTGAATAGACTTGATGGGCCGAATGGCCTAATTCTGCCCCTACCTTTTGGTGAGGCAACAGTGTGCTTTTGTGGGCAGAGGATGAATGTGCCGGGGCCAGGACAAATTGTAGGGGATATTTACCCCTGGGAACTTGAAGTTCTCAACCATATCCAGTCGATTAAAATCTAAACATTTGACTTTGTCTGGCTGGAAACATTTTTTTTGCGGCAATAATTGATATTTTTAAATGCTTGCATTGGTAAAATGTGTTGGTTAATGCCAGAGAAGACAAACAACCAGGTAGTTAAAATGGTATTATGGTCATGGAAACAACTCTTCAGAAGGGCATGAGACCATTCGGCCCTTATGCTATTGCCAGCTCTGTGCAATTAATCGCATTTCTCTATTCTTTTGCCATGGGCCTGCAAATGTTTCCTTTTCAGCCACAGTATATTATTAATCGCGCTTTGAGAATTATTTACTGAAACCGCTTCTTCAATCTAGTCACGCATTATATTCCGAAAGCACCAGAGACCCGGGTTCGATCACGACTACGGGTGTTTGTCTGTACGGAGTTTGTACGTTTTCCCCGTGACCTGCGTCGTGTGTTTTCTCCGAGATATTCGGCTTCCTCCCACACTCCAAAGACGTACAGGTTTGTAGGTTTGTAAATCTGAAGAAGGGTCTCGACCCGAAACGTCACCCATTCCTTCCCTCCGGAGATGCTGCCTGTTCCGCTTAGTTTCTTCAGTTTATACCAGCATCTGCAGTTCTTTCCGACAGGTTTGTAGGTTAATTGGCTTGGTATAAAATGTCTACAAAAATTGTCCCTCGTGTGTGTTGGATAGTGTTAGTGTGCGGGGATCGCTGGTTGGTGCAGGTTCGGTGGGCGCTGTATCTCTAAACTAAACTAAACTAAACTAAAGTAAACTAAAACAACTTGCTATGTGAAGGAATCTTATCGGATTTCCCCTTTTTATTGTTGTACAGTGATCTGCTGGCATTACCCGCAAAAATGCCAGCTGGTTTTGGACTTTGCTACTTAAACAAATGGAAAACTTCAGTCCTTAAGTTGCAGAAATATTCCTGCCATTGAGTCCGTCACTTTTCTTCAGATGAAGTGTGCCTGTGGCAATGCACAGTGATTCCACAGCATTCATGCAGGAATACCTGCCAATAGGTTGTTGGAGGATCCTCAAGTTCATTCATTCAACAAAGTGTTTGAATGCTTCTGAATGTGAAGGGTTGTTGGACCAATGAGGTGGATTATTGCTGGGCCAAAGACCTGGGAATTCTCCACCTAACATGGCAACAGCACTCACACGAAAACATACAGTTTGAAGAAAGTTCTTGCCCTGAAACATCACACATTCCTTCTCTCCAGGACAATAATGTCTATGTAAAAGATTGACACTAAATGCTGGAGTAACTCAGTGGGACAGGCAGCATCTCTGGAGAAAAAAGAATGGGTGACGTTTTGGGTCCAGTCTGAAGAAGGGCCTCGACCTGAATCGTCACCCATTCCTTCGCTCCAGAGATGCAGCCTGTCCCGCTGAGTTACTCCAGCATTTTGTGTCCATCTTCAGTTTAAACCAGCATCCGCAATTCCTTCCTACACAGGTTTCAAGAGATGGCCTGTTGCGATCCTCCTGGGGTAATTGAGTGCTGGTAACAACGTGCATTTTTGCGGGCAATATTCATACACCAAGCACAAAAGAGAGATGTCCTTTATTTAAGGTTGCAGTGGAGAGTTACAGGCCAGATTGAACAAAAAACGTAGATATATCTCCGGCTGTGTGAATGTGGCAACCTTCTACACACAGCTGGAGATATATCTAGTGCAGGAAGGAACTGCAGATGCTGATTTTAAACCAAAGATAGACACAAAAAGCTGGAGTAACTCGGCAGGCCACACATCATCTCTGGAGAGAAGGAATATGTAGAAGGGCCTCAACCCGAAACGTCACCAACCAACAAACGTTCTGACTGAGCCTCTGAGTTACTCCAGCTTTTTGTGTCTATCTTTGGAGATACATTGAAGCAGCTTTTACAATCTGGCCTCAATGGCAATACAGAACTAAGTCCTCAAACTGTTGCTAATGTGATAAGCCCCCTTAACACTTTAATCCACATGCTGGTATGTATGGCTTGTCCCTCATTATATGGTCATTAAGTGGAGGAGCCTTGAGGGCAAAGTGCCCCCAAGTTAAGCGCAACTCCCACTGCAGTCTGGAATGACAAAGCGGGGTCAGGAGCCAAAGGAGTTCCTACGACCTCTTTATCCCTGCACTCAGCTGAAAAAATAATACATTTGTTCATTTAGCTGAGGTTGCTAAGAGTTAACAATACAGAAAGATAATATGGGCCAAGTCAGAAGAGGTGCTTTGTTTTAATGGATTGCAGTCTTGTGTATGGCGATCGCTTTTTAAAAAATATCAAACATATCGACGAGAAAAATACGCAGCAGATGGATTGTACATTGCAGGATAAAGAAATCACAAAGCTAATAGTGTCTTGATCATTCCACAGCGACTATATATAAGCAAGCTGTTGTGCATAGTCATTAGATTAAGGCTCAGAACCCACCATGTGAAGATGATGGATTATCCATTTGTCCCAGCTACGAAATAACTTTTATCAGCTCCAGTTGCATTGTGCTCAGCGTTATGTTTCCGTGCTCTACAATAGTTGAAAACATCTTGTGGGCTTGCAGACCGACCGGCCCGCATGCCCTCATGAGGTCCGATTAGTTAGCAATATGTTACATCCTGAACCCTGCAAAGGAGAGGAATCGGTAGCATTCATGTTTGATTTCCCTTGTATGTGAATCCAAATCATGAGCAGATGTGCGGCTCGCTGAGCCCTCCAGGACCGAGTCTCCCACTCAGACTCTGCTCGCGGGGCAGCTTTCAATCGCAGCCTCTGATCGCTATTTTAATTTCACATCCTATCATACGCTCAGAATCTCACAGACGCAAGTGAACCATTGAACATTGGGGTAAGCCATTTTAGGACTGAGATGAGGAAAAACATTTTCACCCAGGGAGTTGTGAATCTGTGGAATTCTCTGCCAAAGAAGACAGTGGAGGCCAAGTCACTGGTCATTTTCAAGAGAAACTTAGATTTAGCTCTCAGGGTTAAATGGATATGGGGGGAAAGCAGGAACGGGGTACTGATTTTGGATGATCATCCATGATCATATTGGATTGCGGTGCTGGCTCGAATGGCCGAATGCACCTATTTTCTATGTTTCTATGTTTCTAACATTAGCAGAGATGGGGAATGAACGGAAACAATAACTGTACAATACTCTTCCGGCAAAACATTGGGGCAACTGATCTTCTTTGGTCAACCTACAACAAGGGACCTTGGGGGGTTTACAGTTAAACACGGGGTGTCGTTTACACAACGTGGCATTTATCGGCCTTCTGAAGACATAGTCGTGTGTTTAATATGTGTGTTCTCCTCCAAGGCTGCATTTCGACCGCGGGGGGTTGAATGCATCCTCGACGAGGATTGTAACATAGTTGTACAGTAGTTTATTTAGATATTTGTTTGTCTTGTATTATGGTGGTGTGTTCTGTTTCGTTTTATTGTATTGTAAATATTATTTTTAATAATTGAATACATTTTTTGATTTTTTTTTAAAAAGCTGCATTTCGCCACATCCTGAAGATAGACGCAAAATAAAGCTGGAGTAACTCAGCGGGACAGGCAGCATCTCCGGAGAGAAGGAATGGGTGATACTTCGGGTCGAGAAAAGGAAGAGTCTCAACACAAAACATCACCCATTCCTTCTATCCAGAGATGCTGCCTGTCCCGCTGAGTTACTCTGGTGTTCAAATAAATAGATTGGATTTGGGATTGAGTATGGATGCTGCAGAAGAGGGCACGCATTGGGATGAGATGACGTAGAAACAGTATTGGCAAGCCCCTCTAGTTTAGGACCAACTTCAGCAAAGCGTTGCAAAAAAAAGGGAGAAGTGTTGTAAACTCCGAAAGAAGTGTTCCAAACACCAGGGGCAACGTTTCTCCACACCTGCATCCTCTGTAATCTTAGGTAGACAAAAATGCTGTAGAAACTCAGCGGGTGAGGCAGCATCTATGGAGCGAAGGAGTAGGCAACATAACCTTTGTTGTTTTCCATTTTAGAGTCATAGTCATAGAATGATATAGTGTGGAAACAGGACCTTTGGCCCAACTTGCCCATACCAGCCAACATGTCCCAGCTACACTAGTCCCACCTGCCTGTGCTTGGTCCATATCCCACCAAACCTGTCCTATCCATGTACCTGTCCAACTGTTTCTTAAGCGTTGGGATAGTCCCAGCCTCAACTACCTCCTCCTTGTTCCATACACCCACCACCCTTTGTGCGAAAAAGTTACCCCTCAGATTCCTATTAAATCTTTTCCCCTTCACTTTGAACCTATGTCCTCTGGTCCTCGATTCCCCCTACTCTGGGCAATAGATTCTGTGCATCCTTTTTTCTTTTCTGATCTGCTTCAAGGAGACAGATGCGAGGTTCGATTACTCCAGCAGCGACCAACTATCCATGCGTCTTTCATTCTGAGTTCATGAACTGCTCCAACTTCAGTTGAACCAGACAGCTGAGCCAAACTCCAGCTGCAATTCCTGACTGACCTCCTTGCATAAGAAATCCAGGAAGATTTAATCTAAGGCACAGATGTCAGTGAAGGAGAAAGTGCTTGCGGCACCCGCATAACTGACAATCACGCTAACAGTGAACTTAAGAATAAATCCATAAATGCAGGGTTTCTAGCAAAAGAATCGATCCATTACAAAAGGACAAAATGGACACCTATTCTGTACCAGAGCTTGCTTTAGATCTGATAGTAACAACCTCTAAGAAGCATAAACTCCCCATAAAAGGATGGTGAATCTGTGGAAATCTTTCCCACAGAAGGTTGTGGAGGCCAAAGTCAAAGAATATTTTTAAGGCAGAGATTGATAGATTCTTGAAGATAAGACACAAAATGCTGGAGGAACTCAGCGGGACAGGCAACATCTCTGGAGGAATGAAGGAATGGGTGAAGTTTCGGGTCGAGACCCTTATTTAGACTGGTACGGGTGTCAGGGGTTATGGGGAGAAGGCAAGGGAATGGGGTTGAGAGGGAAAGATAGTTCAGGAATGATTGAATGGCGGAGTAGACTTGATGGGCCGAATGGCCTAATTTCAATGACATGACTTTATAAATAAACGGGTAATTTTATTTTACAATTTGAATTTCATTAGACTACTTGGAAACATTGGTAAGAGTTGTGGCCATGTTTTTAATTCTATATAATTTGAATTAAGGCATGATATCATCAATTATAAACATGCCTACCAATCTCTGGCTGTTTTAAATCCTGCAGGTAGACCTGGGGTTCCTGCAGTACGTCTCTGCGATAGCAACACAAGGTGCTGTCTCCCAAGAAACCCGGCGGATGTATTACATTCTGACCTACAAGGTTGATGTGAGTTCTAATGGTGAAGACTGGATCACAGTGAAAGAAAAGAATAAGCAAAAGGTAAGTTGTTGGAATATTGGGTGTGGAGAGGCCTTAGAATTAAAGGACGTTCCTTTAGGAGGAATTTCTTTAGAGGGTGGTGAATCAGTGGAATTCTTTGCCACAGAAGGTTGTGGTGGCCAAGTCAATGGATATGTTTAAGCCACAGATTGACAGATTCTTGTGTAGGAAAGAACTGCAGAAACTGGTTTAAGTCAAAGGTAGACACAAAATGCTGGAGCAACTCAGCGGGACAGGCAGCATAGAATAGAATAGAATAGAATAGAATTACCTTTATTGTCATTCAGACCTTACGGCCTGAACGAAATTTCGTGCCTGCAGTCATACATACAATAATACAATAATAAACAACAACAAACACAAATTAACATACAAACACCTCCTCACTGTGGTGGAGGCAAAAATCTTAGGGCTGCAGTCCCTTCCCTCCTCTTCTCCCTCTGCGCTGAGGCGATTCCCCACCGGGCGATGGTACAACCAGTCCCGCGGCTCACCGAACCCCGCAAACGGGCCGGCTCAAACACCGCGGAGATCTTTGGTTTCCTCCCGCAGGTACAGGTTTGTAGGTTAATTGGCTTGGTATAAATGTAAAATTGTCCCTAGTGTGTGTAGGATGGTGGTAGTGTGCAGGGATCGCTGGTCGGTGCGGGCTCGGTGGGCTGAAAGGCCGTGTTTCTCCGCTGTAATTCTAAACTAAATAGTAAAAAATATCTTACTACCTTGTTAATTTTCTCTTAAAATATATAAAAGGATTGCCTCATTGGTGGACACTGGAGGATATTATTACTTTGAGTGGGTCAACAATTAAAGTTCACAGAATCCATTTAATGCGCAGAATTCATTCACTCTTCCTTGCCAAAGACCATGATCCAGCAGATTACAATGAATGAGCAAATAGCTACAGTAATAGACAACATATGTTGAAGAAAAACGTGCTTATTTACCCCGATCACATTTCTGCAATGTATACCTGGATTCACAATTGCCTATTTTAGTTCAGGGTATCTAATGCTTTCACTTGACCCCCCCCACCCCCCCCCCCCAACCCCCTGCCATCCCCCCCCCCCCCCCCCCCCCCCCCCCCCACACCCCCACCCCCCCCCCTCCACACCCCAACTCCCCCGCCCCACCCCCACCTCCACCCCCCCCCCCCCCCCCCACCCCACCCCCCTAACCCCCCCCCCCCCCCCCCCCCCCACCTCCATCCACTCCCTCCCACTGTGAGGTATTACATTTTGGGAAGTCTAACTTGGGTATGACCTACACAGTGAATGGTAGGCCTCTGGGGAGCATTGTAGAGCAGAGGTATCTAGGAGTACAGGTACATGGTTCCCTGAAGATCGAGTCACAGGTAGATAAGGTGGTCAAAAAGGCTTTTGGCATTTTGGTCTTCAGAGAAGATTTAAGAGGATGTTGCCAGGACTAGAGGGTCTGAACTATAGGGAGAGGTTGAGTAGGCTGGATCTCTATTCCTTGGAGCACAGGGAGGATGATGTGTGATTTTATAGATGTGTGTAAAATAATGAGAGGAATCGCTCGGGTAGATGCACAGAATCGCATTGGTGAGACCAAATCTGGAGTATGGTGTACAATTTTGGTCACCCAATTATAGGAAGGCTGTCAACAAAATAGAGAGAGTACAGAGGAGATTTACTAGAATGTTGCCTGGGTTTCAACAACTAAGTACAGAGATAGGTTGAATAAGTTCGGTCTTAATTCTCTGGAGCGCAGAAGGTTAAGGGGGGACTTGATAGAGGTCTTTAAAATGATGAGAGGGATAGACAGAGTTGATGTGGACAAGCTTTTCCCTTTGAGAATAGGGAGGATTCAAACAAGAGGACATGACTTTAGAATTAAGGGACAGAAGTTTAGGGGTAATATGAGGGGGAACTTCTTTACTCAGAGAGTGGTAGCGGTGTGGAATGAGCTTCCAGTGGAAGTGCTGGAGGCAGGTCCATTGGTATCATTTAAAAATAAATTGGATAGGCATATGGATGAGAAGGGAATGGAGGGTTATGGTATGAGTGCAGGCAGGTGGGACTAAGGGGAAAAAAAATTTGTTCGGCACGGACTTGTAGGGCCGAGATGGCCTGTTTCCGTGCTGTAATTGTTATATGGTTATATGGTTATATGCTTAATCGCTTGTCCAGAGTAGGGGAATCGAGGACCAGAGGACAAAGGTTCACGGTGAAGGGGAAAAGATTTAATTGGAATCTGAGGGGAAATTCTTTTTATCCAAAGGGTGGTGGGTGTATGGAACAAGCTTCCAGAGAAGGTAGTTGAGGCTGGGACTATCCCATCATTTAAGAAACAGTTTGACAAGTACATGGATTGGACAGGTTTGGAGGGATATGGACCAAGCACAAGTGTGCCTAGTGTAGCTGGGACATTGTTGGCCGGTGTGGGCAAGTTGGGCCGAAGGGCCTGTTTCCACACTGTATCACTCTATGACTCTATTTAAAATAATTTCCAAATCTGAATAGTTAACCAGCTCCTTGTTTAACCCAAATTGAATGCATAAACTCATGCCACCTGTAATCTCTTAAATATAAATAAATGAATGGCAGTCTCAACTGAAAATGGCTATCAAGTAATGATTGAATATATAAGCTGAATGAATCCTAAATGATTTTTATTCTCGTGCATTAATAGCTTTGGTGTAAAGCTCAAAATCACTTTTTGTGTGAGAAGACTCAGTGGGACCTATTTAATCTGTTTAAATTATTTTCAAACATGTCAATATTAAATGGTAATTGTTTCAAACAGTCCCGGAGCATAGCAGTTTGCTGTGATGTACAACTGGCATTCTTAACCTGCTCTCAATTAGGAATCATGGATCTACTGCATCTGTTTTATTTTGGCGTTGGTTAAGGAATTCTCGTCAGTGGGAATGCTTGAGAAAAGGTCATAAGTGTTATGAGTAGAATTAGACCATTCGGCCCATCAAGTCTACTCCGCCATTGAATCACAGATGATCTATCTCTCCCCCCGAACCCCGTTCTCTTGCCTTCTCCCCATAACCTGTGACACCGGTACTATTCAAAAATCTATCTATCTCTGCCTTAAAAATACCACTGACTTGGCCTCCACAGCCTTCTGCGGCAATGAGTTCCACTCTGTGGCAAAGAATTCTACTCTCTGCTACTCTGCACTTCTTTGAACAGTGGGGTCTTCCCCACAACAGGGTAAATGCAACCTTGGTCAGATATCTCATCCAAAGGCAGCCCCTCTCTTACACTTCACCACCTTCACACTGTACTTAATCATTGGCCTGTGTTGCGTGAAACTGAATTCCTAAAGTTTGGCTTAAAACCAAAACCCACTTTCTCCCCAGTGGAGATTTGGATCATACGCTGTATAAAGCAGGCAACATAAAGATAACAAATCTTTGAAAATAACTCACTTGAATGCGCATCTCTGACTGCAGTGATGATTTTATCATCAGCATCTGCACAATGATCTGATGGAGTTAATCTCCGAGCCATTCCTGAACCTGTCCAATTTGATCAAAATCGTCATTAATTGCCCAACGTGCAGGAAAGAACTGCAGATGCCGGTTTAAATCGAAGGTAGACACAAAATGCTGGAGTAACTCAGCGGGACAGGCAGCATCTCTGGAGAGAAGGAATGGGTGACGTTTCAGGTTGAGTCCCTTCTTCAAACCCAGGGGATGAATGGTGCAGTAGATCAGTTAAGTCTCAATCAAACTGGTATTGAGGTCCCGGAACTGAAAGCAGCCACTCTTTACACAATAGAAGAGAGTTTCTTTCTCAGAGGGTCGTGAATCTTTGGAACTCTCTTCCTCAGAAGGATAGGACAAGCAGAACCCATAATGTTTTTAAGACTGTGTTATTTGCTAAGTGAGTCGGTGAGAGGACACGGGCCAAAACTTATTTTGCACATCTTTCATTCATTTTTTTCTATATCTCTCTGTATCACCGTCTATATCTCTTGTTTCCCTTTCCCCTGACTCTCGGTCTGAAGAAGGGTCTCGACCCGAAACCTCAACCATTCCTTTTCTCTGACCCGCTGAGTTACTCCAGCTTTTTGTGTCTATCTTCGGCAGAAAGAGAACCATTGACTTCATCCTCCCATAACATAGAAAACACAGAAAATTGGTGCAGGAGTAGGCCATTCGGCCCTTCGAGGCAGCACCGCCATTCAATATGAAGATGGCTGATCATCCAAAATCAGTACCCGTTCCTGTTTTTTCCCCATATCTCTTGATCCGTTAGCCCTAAGAGCTAAATCTAACTCTCTCTTGAAAACATCCAGTGAATTGGCTTCCACTGCCCTCTGTGGCAGAGAATTCCGCAGATTCATAACTCTCTCTGGGTGAAAATGTTTTTCCTCATCTCAGACCTAAATGGCATAACCCGTTATTCTTAAACAGTGACCCCTGGTTCTGTCTTCATCAACTTCTCTGTGGATGAAACATTTCTAAGTATTTCAATATTATAGTTAATTTTAACTGCCTCACTCACTGAGGTATTTGTTGATGAAGTAAAGGCAGTAAATGTACAGTGGAGAAGATTTGTACATTGCCACCATGAATTGCTCCCATTTTATTGAATTGGTGCTTTTCCTCAATGCTGTTGCATCATTAACAGCTGGACGTAGGAATAAGAATGCACAGAGTTAAGCAGCTGGAATTACTTGCACGTCTCCGTAGCAACACAGTTAAATAGAACTCGAGATCTTTATCCCGCTTGGGATTTAAGTTCACCACAGCTGATAGCAGACAATACACCTTGAAGTAATCACACTTCAATGACATACAAAAGATATGAAAGATGTCGAAAATCCTTAGTGCTGATTGTACAATTAAACTATTTTAGTCCTACACTCAATTCTCCACTCTCCACAGAGACGAATATTCAAATTAAGTCGTACCAGTGACTGATAAAGATCTAATTTTTTTTATCAGTCTGTTAAAGTTCTCAGTCATAAAAAAAAATGTGTTTGCCTCAGGATAGACTTCAATTGATTCTAGTCCAGAATGTAAAATTGTGCCAGCTGAGATACATTTAGAGTAAAGGATTGAGATTATCAGAGAGTGATTTGGTTGAAGGGCAATCTCTTGAATCTTGACTGGAGGCTTCATTATCCTCTGAGCAACATTGAATCTAACAAAGCGGTCTTACAGGTGGATTGGTTCATTTACGGTACTAGTAACCAAAGGCCTGGGTGTTTGATCTGGAGACGTGAGTTCAAATTCCATCTTGACAACTGGGAAATGTAGACTCAAATACTAAGATAAATCAGTAATGAAAATCTAGCATGAGGGCGGCACAGTGGCACAGTGGTAGAGTAGCTGCCTTACAGTGCCAGAAGACCCAGTTTTGACCCCGACTATGGGTGCTGTATGGAAACATAGACAATAGGTGCAGGAGTAGGCCATTCAGCCCATCGAGCCAGCACCGCCATTCAATATGATCATGGCTGATCATCCAGAATCAGTACCCCGTTCCTGCTTTCGCCCCCTATCCCTTGATTCTGATAGCCCTAAGAGCGAAATCTAACTATCTCTTGAATACATGTATAGAGAACGTATGTATGAAGTTTGTACGTTCCCCCCATGACCTGCGTGGGTTTTCTCCGGGAGCTCCGGTTTCCTCCCACACTTCAAAGACGTACAGGTTTGTAGGCTGATTGGCTTGTTAAAATATTGTAAATAGCCCCTGGTGTGTGCAGGATGGCATTAGTGTGTGGGGATCGCTGGATGGCCCGGACTTGGTGAGACGAAGGGCCTGTTTCCGCGATGTATCGCTGAACTAAACTAAACTAAACTAAAGGTAATAAATAAGCTAGAGTACTGTTGTTGAAAAACACATTGAGTTTCACAATTAAATTAATGTCCTTCAGGTAAGGAAATCTATCATCCTTATCTGCTCTGGCATATCGATGACTCCAAGTCCTTAATAGTCGGCCCTTATCTTCCCACTGAGACGCCATTCTGGAGTAAAGTGAGATTGGATATAATGTTTACCTGACCAATCTTATGAGCGAATAAATCTGTTAAAGTTAGTACTGTCATCAAATTAAAATTTTTGTTAAATTAATCTTCCTGTCTCCCGGGGTTTGATCAGCATACCCTGAGGGCAATCTACCAGTATGGAGGAATGTGGTGCAAGGAATGTCTCAGTGCAGGCGTATGCTACAGTCTCAGGATAACAAGGGTCACATAACAAGAGGATTTCAGTATTGGAGTAGAGAGGTTCTTCTGCAGTTGTACAGGGCTCTGGTGAGACCACATCTGGAGTATTGCGTACAGCTTTGGTCCCCTAATTTGAGGAAGGACATCCTTGTGATTGAGGCAGTGCAGCATAGGTTCACGAGATTGATCCCTGGGATGGCAGGACTGTCATATGAGGAAAGATTGAAAAGACTCGGCTTGTATTCACTGGAGTTTAGAAGGATGAGGGGGATCTTATAGAAACAAATAAAATTATAAAAGGACTGGACAAGGTAGATGCAGGAAAAATGTTCCCAATGTTGGCCGAGTCCAGAACCAGGAGCCACAGTCTTAGAATAAAAGGGAGGCCATTTAAGACTGATGTGAGAATTTTTTTTTTAACCCAGAGAGTTGTGAATTTGTGGAATTCCCTGCTACAGAGGGCAGTGGAGGCCAAATCACTGGATGGATTTAAGAGAGAGTAAAATAGAGCTCTAGGGGCTGGTGAAATCAAGGGATATGGGGAGAAGGCAGGCACGGGTTATTGATTGGGGCCAATCAGCCATGATCACAATGAATGGCGGTGCTGGCTCGAACGGCCGAATGGCCTCCTCCTGCACCTATTTTCTATGTTTCTATGTTTCTATGATTGATAGTCTCTGAGAACCATCCCCTTAATGCTTGAGTCTGAAGAAGGGTCTCGACCGAAACGTCACCTATTCCTTCGCTCCATAGATGCTGCCTCACCCACTGAGTTTCCCCAGTATTTTTGTCAACCCTTGATGCTGGAGTAACTCAGCAGGACTGGCAGCATCTCTGGAGAGAAGGAAAGGGTGACGTTTCGGGTCGAGACCCCAGTCCTCATCCTGAGGAAAGGTCTCGAACCGAAACATCACCCATTCCTTCTATCCAGAGATGCTGCCTGTCCCCCTGAGTTACTCCAGCATTTTGTGTCTATCTGCAGTGTAAACCAGCTCTGCAGTTCCTTCCCACATATAGGAAAATGATGATTTAGTTACCATGTTTGGAGTAGGGAGCAACTGAGGCAGATAGGATTTGTGCTCCCAATCAGTAATTGTTAGTGGAAGGCGTAGATGTGTGAGAAAAGTCTGGGCCAAAACATCTCGCCTTTGAAGCCCATAAAGCTGATGAATCTCAAGGACTGCCAGCTCTTGGATCTGTACCTTGGCACGAGCTACATACTATAGCATTATGACACAAAATGCTGGAGTAACTCAATGGGACAGGCAGCATCTCTGGAGAAAAGGAATGGGTGATGTTTCGGGTCGAGACCCTTCTTCAGCCTGAATCAGTCTGCAGAAGGGTCTCGACCCAAAACGTCAACTATTTTCTATGTTTCTAAGCAACATAGCTCCGTGTTAGACCGTTGGGCCGACCCTGTGACGCCTCCAGGACATCAGAATCACATGGTCATTTCAAGATCCCTGCACTTACAGCAACTGGGACTTGAAAATGGCGCCAAAGGTTGTCTCGACCCGAAACGCCAGCCATTCCATCTCCCCAGAGTTGCTGCCTGTCCCGCTGAGTTACTCCAGCATTTTGTGTCTATCTTCTGTTTAAACCAGCATCTGCAGTTCCTTCCTACACATAGCATTATGACAAGCCGACTCTGAACTTGAAGAATTCTAGATTTACCTGTTGAGAATATTTGTCCGAGGCTGATTGCGGGCTTTAATTTTGCAGGTATTTCAAGGCAACAGCAGCCCCAATGATACAGTCGTAAGGCAGTTTCCTCAGAAAATCCTGACACGATATTTGCGGATAAGACCACAGACGTGGGAGAATGGCATTGCACTTCGCCTTGAAATATATGGATGCAAGATCGCAGGTAAAGAAATTGCCTCTATGAATGCTGTTAAACTATTCTCTTCACTTCAATACACCCAATGTACTACTAATAAACCGTTAGCTGTTTATTGCGGTTAGCCTCACTGCACCTTCTCCTTTTAGTAAATTAAAATATCTTCGGACAAAATGATCACCCTGTCTAAATCTCTTCAACACGGGCATCTGAGAAAAAACAGCAAATGTAGAATATCTGTTTGCCCAAAGCAAATTGATGTTTCCTCCTTGTTTAACGTTGCCTATTTCCTTCGCTTCATAGATGCTGCCTCACCCGCTGAGTTTCTCCAGCATTTTTGCCTACCCTTCCTCCTTGATTAAATGTTTAATTCTTACTTCATTGAGAAATTTCAATCCTGGTTGTCAGAGTCACGAATTGGGGATGTCCACGTTTTTATAGGAAGCCCCAGGATTTAGCTATTTAAAAAATGTCACATTGTGTATTGAGAAGCTGCCCGGATCAACTTTCTTGAATGCAAAGTTACTTAAAGTTGAGCAGAAAAAAAAAAAATCACATTCCGCAAATGTGTTGACTATTTTTAGACCGGTGATATTTTTTTTTATGATTTCCATAATTTTTTTTGAAAAAGATGTGAACTGTTCAAGTTTATCGGGGAGTGATCTTCTCAATGATGCGACTTTTAATGTTGGAAAAAATTGGTTCCCAGCACATGAAATTTGATCTGTCTGACTTTTATAACTGAATCTGATGCATTGTAAGGAGCTGCAGCCTCTGCCTGTAGGATTAGTCAAATGATCTGGATGATCCAGGTTCTTACTCCACTGCACTTTCATCACTAAATTTGTTGTGCCATGATTGCATTTTTTGGCTTTTGAACCAGAAGATAGTTTGTCCAAACCACTTACAAGAGTAGTGATCATGTAATCCATCCTGCAAGTTCATTGTCTTGCTTCCCTATAAGGCGTGCCCTATTTTTTGAGTATGGTGTAAAACACATGTCCTGTCTCTTAAGCCCCTGTCCCACTTTCACGACCTAATTGGCGACCTCTGCCGTGTTTGTCCTTGACTCATACTCGCCGGATGGTCGCCACGAGGTCGTAGGAGGTCTTCGTAACTCTTCCTCATGCTCGTGAGGAAGCATGAGGTTGCGGCGTTTTTTCCAGCCTGATAAAAAATGACCAGGAGTAAAGAAAAAAGGTCGGCATGGAAAAAAATTGATACTTTTTGCTCGTAGGTAGGTGGTAGGTAGGTTGTAGTAGGTTGTGATGGTAGTCGTAGGTAGTCGTAGATAGTCGCAGGTCGGTAACTGGCCCAAGAAAAAAAATGCAAACATGACAATTTTATCATGTGACAAGTTTCCACTCGTAGCTAGTCATTGTTGGTCTTAGGTATGGAAGACTGAGGTCGAGGGGGGTCGTAGACATAGTCGTAGGAGGTCGTAGGAGGTGCTTTACATTGGCGAGTCAACACGACCTTGACATTTTTTACAAATCGTCTAGGGTCTTCTAAACTCGTGGATTAGGTCGTCCAAGTGGGACAGGCCGTTAAGGCTCTTCCACTGTCACGATTAATGCAATCCTCATCGGGGAGGCCATGATAGTGCGTACATTGGTTGCCACATTTTCTAACAACTGCACAGCAAATGGAGAATTATTTTCCCCTCTTAGTCTCCTGATTCAAATGCAGCCTGGTCCCATTGGGATTTAAAAAATCTGCTCTGTTTGTGTTAAATGTCTTATAAACACACACACACAGTGCAAATTCACATCATTTACAATAAATACACAACCACACCAAGAAAAGTTATTAATTCCCCTCCCCACACAATAACAAATCTGGAAACTCAAAAAGATCTCTGAACATAAAAAGATGTATAAATTGTGATCTATTTGTTCAGAGGGTATAAGTGCTACGGTTCAAGTTGGCATTTTTTTCCTTCCCCATTTGCCCCTAAGCTGAAGGACAGCAAGCCCATTTTCAAAGGCATTTTAGGATCACCCTCCTTGATACATCTAGTCAAATATTGGTTTGCCTGGATAAAATCAGGCTTCCTTTTCTTAACAGCATTAGTGAAAAGATTTGATATTTCTCCTAATCCAGTGGTTTAATTGTCACTAGGTAGACACACAAAATGCTGGAGTAACTCAGCGGGACAAGCAGCATCTCTGGAGAGAAGGAATGGGTGACGTTTTGAGTTGAGACCCTTCTTCAGACTTCTTCAGTCTTTGGTTTAAAGCAGCATCTGCAGTTCCTTCCTACACATACCCTCCCAAGCCCCTGGGGTTATGCATGGACTCATTTAAGGGTTCTTTGCAATCCCAAGGGAGGAAGAGTATGGAGTGTAATCGCCATACAGCGTTAAACTGGAGAACCCCTATAACATTTAGAGTTTAAAAGAATGAGGGGGGGACCTCATTGAAACTTACCGAATAGTGGAAGGCCTGGATAGAGTGGATGTGGACAGGATGTTTCAACTAGTGGGACAGTCTAGGACCAGAGGTCTCAAAATTAAAGGACGTTCTTTTAGGAAGGAGATGAGGAGGAATTTAGTTAGTCAGAGGGCGGTGAATCTGTGGAATTCTTTACCACAGAAGGCTGTGAAGGCCAAGTCAGTGGATTTTTTTTTTAAGGCAGAGATAGATAGATATGTGATTAGTATGGGTGTCAGGGATCATGGGGAGAAGGCAGGAGAAGGGGATTAAGATAGGGAAAGATAGATCAGCCATGAGTTTATGGCGGAGTAGTCTTGATGGGCCGAATGGCCTAATTCTGCTCCTATCACTTATGGACTTGTACAAATCCATGCTCCAGCATCTTTTATTGCGTAATGCAAGTGACCTTTGCTGGTAGCATTTGTGAAATGTAAATTGTACCAATCTTGGGTTCCATAAGGTCTTGGGTGTTGCTTGTGAGTGTGAGAGGACATAATATAACTACCAGCAATTAAGCATGTATTGGAAACCGAAATCAGGTTAATGCATGGTTGCGAATGAGAAATAGGACATTTTTAGATCTTGGGAATTGACAATTCATTTCTGAATCTGCAAATAGATATTAGACCTAGACTGAAGATAATTTGATCTGGTCATGCATCTTAAATAAGGTGGGGATAATCGAGGGGAAGGAAGAGGTATACGTAAAGATCAGATTCAGCGATAAAAGAATACAAAATGATGAGAGAAGACAGCAATTTGGAATAATGGAATTAATTTATCAAGAAACAAAAGACAAAATAGTCAAGCGTGCTGCAAATTCATCAATAGCAATGAAAAGTCAGGATGGGAATAGGATCATTAAGAGATGGACAGGACAATGGCACAGATAGTGTGGGGGAGACAACTGAAATAAATCACAATTTCCCGTCCACATTTGCCAGGGGAGTCAATAGGTGGACATGGCATTGGAAGATGAAATGAGTAATGAAATAGCTTCTTGTTCAGTAGAAAAAGACCAAAGATTATGCACACCCACCAAATTAAAGAGCATAACACCAGGTGCGTTGCGCCCATGCATTTTAAAAGGCTTCAAGGTGGAGATGGCAGATACACTGCCGCACACACGTAATAATTCTTTAGAAAGACTTGTCGTGCCAGAGGACTGGATTTTAGAAACATAGAAACATAGAAACATAGAAATTAGGTGCAGGAGTAGGCCATTCGGCCCTTCGAGCCTGCACCGCCATTCAATATGATCATGGCTGATCATCCAACTCAGTATCCCGTACCTGCCTTCTCTCCATACCCCCTGATCCCCTTAGCCACAAGGGCCACATCTAACTCCCTCTTAAATATAGCCAATGAACTGGCCTCAACTACCCTCTGTGGCAGAGAGTTCCAGAGATTCACCACTCTCTGTGTGAAAAAAGTTCTTCTCATCTCAGTTTTAAAGGATTTCCCCCTTATCCTTAAGCTGTGACCCCTTGTCCTGGACTTCCCTAACATCGGGAACAACCTTCCTGCATCTAGCCTGTCCAACCCCTTAAGAATTTTGTAAGTTTTAGCTAACGTGGTGTTAGTTTCTGAGAACCGTAAGTGAACATGTCCACAAAATTAATGAGCAGTCAGCTTAACATTAATAGTTGTTGAAATATTAGATTTTCTATGAAAGATAGGACATCTAGCATTAACAAAAACTGTCAATGGTTGGTTTGGATTTCAAGGGGGGAAATCGTGCTTGGCTAATCTAATTGCATTTTTTGAGGTGGTAGCAGAGAGATCAGTCAAGGTTCAGATTAGGTTTTCAAAAGACCTTTGTTAAGGAACCCCGTTGTTGACATGGCGTCACAGGTAGATAGGGTGGTCAAAAAAGCTTTGGACAATTTGGCCTTCATCATTCAGAGTATTGAGTATAGAGGTTGGGAGGTCATGTTGCAGTTGTATAAGAAATTGGTGAAGCCACTTTTAGGGTATTGTGTTCAGTTTTGGTCACCGTGTTAGAGGAAAACTGGAAAGGGTGCAGAGAAGATTTTCGAGGATGTTGCCAGGTCTCGAGGGTCTGAGCTATAGGGAGAGGTTGAGCAGACAAGGGCTTTATTCCTTGGAGTGCAGGAGGATGAAGGGTGATCTTATGGAGGTGTATAAAATTGTGAGAGGAAAGAGCTGCAGATGCTGGTTTAAATCGAAGGTACACAAAATGCTGGAATAACTCAGCGGGTCAGGCAGCATCTCTGGAGAGAAGGAATGGGAGACATTTCGAGCCGAGATCCTTCTTATTTCCCATGAGAGGAATAGGTTTGGTTTGCCCAGAGTAGGGGAATCAAGAACCGAAGACATGTTTAGGGGGGGGGGTAAGTTAAGGTTTGAGGGGTAATTTGTTTGCACAAAGGGTGGTGGTTGCATGAAATGAGGTGCTGGAGGCAGGTACTATCGTATAATTTGAGAAATATTTAGGCAGATACACAGTTAGGAAAGGTTTAGAGGGATAAGGACCAAACGCAGGCAGGTGGGACTGATATAGAGGGGACATGTTAATTGGTGTGGGCAAGTTGGGCCAAAGGGCCTATTTCCGATCTGTAAGACTCTATGACTCTAATAGATCAGTAGAGAAGGTAATATCAGGGTGCAAGTAGTATCATAGATTGGTAGCTGGCATGAGGATTGTATAAACGGAGAAGGGGAACAAAGGGTATCTGTTTGCAATGGGAATAGTGATGTTCAACAAAGCTCAGTGCTGGGATTCCCACTCAACATTACTTTAAAATTTAGACTCTGGGATTAAAAACAAGCTCTAAACTTGACATTGATATCTATGTTGCAAGGGGAATGGGAGGGGGGGGGGGGGGGGGGGGGGGAGTTACCAAATATTGATAGTTCTGCTGCAATGTGAAAGTTGTGGTTTTAAGAAACTGCACATTGCAGAAAATCAGCGTATAAAAACAATTGTTTCTATGGGGGAACAGGGCCAGATAGTTTCAGACTCACAAAGGCAAAGTTATTTTGTGCCCCAGGATTTTCAAAAATAATTCAAAAGTTTATTTTTGTTACTGTAAGTTAAAAATACTAAAGTCTGTATGTTACATTGTATGATAAGTATTAATGCACTGGTGGACATAGAAGTGATTGCTTGTCAATGTCAATGGCTCCCCATGGTTAAAGTGGCCGCTGTCCTCTTATGAGACAATGGTGTCTGATTGCTGTGGGGAGGCTTCATGGAATCAGTTGTTTTCTATAAGACAGCTTTTTTTCTGCTTGGCAGTTTCCAAAATAATGTTTACATTGTTTTCTCGTTCCCGATTTGAAATCACATTATAACTAATGGGGCCCATGTAACACAAATAGTGTCCCCCTAATTTATCAATCTTGTTATATCCAATACACGTGTCACATGTGTGACAGCAGAAGTACCTGTACTGGTAAATGATGTCCAACACAGATAAATCTGATCTATTTTGTTTGTTGGGAGGAATACGGAGGTTGCTTATTTCTTCATAGGTAAAAGACTAGATGGGTTGAGAAACAAAGCGATCCCAGAATACAAATCCACCATAGAAACACAGAAAATAGGTGCAGAAGTAGGTCATTGGGCCCTTTGAGTCTATTCAATATGATCATGGCTGATCATCTAAAATCAGTACCCCGTTCCTGCTTTCTCCCCATATCCCTAAGAGCTAAAGCTAACGCTCTCTTGAAAACAACTTCTCCCATTGAAACACCAGTCACTAAAAGTTACACAAATTAACCAGACCATAAAGAACACTATGAATCTGGATCAAACTCTATTTAGATCACACTTTGATACATTCAGACCATGCTGCATGCTGTTATATTTTACACATTATTCCAAAAGATAAGGAGGGGTCTGCGAGACAAGGATGATATCAGGAATTTGAAGATATAATGTGGTATATATCAGGAAAGGATACATAGAACGGTCACCTTATGTTGAGAACACAAAAAAAGTTGAAAGGGAACCAAATAGATCTCTTTAACATTGTGAAAGACTCGGGTGGAGTGAAAGAGAAAAACCAGAGAGGCTCTTGTTATACAGTAGTCACCAAGAAGTCGAAGCAAGTCAAGTCAACTTTATTTGTCACATACACATACAAGATGTGCAGTGAAATGAAAGTGGCAATGCCTGCGGGATTGTGCAAAACAACAGAACAGAACAGAACCAGCAATTATATTTAAAAAAAAGACACAACAGTAAATTAGTCCCTGGTGAGATAAGAGTTTACAGTCCTAATGGCCTGTGGGAAGAAACTCCGTTTCATCCTCTTTGTTTTCACAGCATGACAGCGGAGGCGTTTGCCTGACCGTAGCAGCTGGAACAGTCCGTTGCTGGGGTGGTAGGGGTCCTTCATTATCTTGCTGGCTCTGGATCTGCACCTCCTGGTGTATAGGTCCTGCAGGGGGGTGAGTGTAGTTCCCATAGTGCATTCGGCCGAAACAAACTACTCTCTGCAGAGCCTTCCTGTCCTGGGCAGAGCTGTTCCCAAACCAGATCGAGAGGTTTCCGGACAGGATGATTTCTACAGCGCCAGAGTAGAAGGATTGAAGGATCCTCAGAGAGACTCTGAATTTCCTCAGCTGCCTGAGGTGGTAAAAGCGCTGCCTTGCCTTTCTCACCAGTGCGGCAGTGTCCATGCCAGATGAGTGGAGACAATGTGGAACTCACTACTTCAGGGAGTCATTGAATCAAATAATATAGATACATTTAAAGGAATGCAAGACAACGATATGAATGAGGGTATAGAGTGTGATACGGATATGTATAGATGAGGAAAAATGGGAGCATGGGCAAACAGAGCATAAAGACTGTCATGGACTAGTTAGGCCAAATGGCCTATTACTAAATCCTATGTTTTCATGGATGGGCATATATTTAATGTAACAGTATATATATTTTAAATGTGCATACAGAAGAGCCAAGGTATAATTCATTAATAATGAGCTACCATTTATCTTGTAAAATCCATCATGATTAATGACTTAAACAGCTGCAGATGTAAATGTAGCTCTTCTCGTAATGAAATGTTGTCGCAGTACTCAAAATTTAATAAAGTGCACTTCAATCAGCAACCACAAGTTTGACAGGATGTGCCGCAAACCTGCTAATGTTTGAGATTTAGTTTAGTTTAGTTTATAGCTACAGTGGGGAAACAGGCCCTTCGACCCACCGCGTCTGCACCGGCCAGCAATCCACGCACATTAACACGATCCTACACACGCACTAGGGATAACTTACAATTCACACTTACACCAAGCCAATTAACCTACAAGCCTGTACGTCTTTGGAGTGTGGGAGGAAACCGAAGATCTCGGAGAATACCCATGCAAGTCACGGGGGGAACATACAAACTCTGTACAGACAGCACCTGCAGTCGGGATCGAACCCGGGTCTCCAGCGCTGCAAGTGCTGTAAGGTAGCAACTCTACCGCTGCACCACCATGCCGTTCCTGGCGTCAGAGGCCAGGGCCTGTATAGGAATCTCTTTTGAGAGCCCTTTTTTTTCCCCATATGCCTTGCACTTCTGCAGTAGATTAGATATCTATTTCATTTGCATTCTATTTTCAAAATAACTCATCGGTGCAGAGAATTTATTGTTGCCACTAGCCAATCGGAATCTTAGCGAATTGCTCTGCTCAATGTTAAATATATACTTCCTATTTCTCAGATAATCTCCGCAGGTGGGAAGAATATCAGGATTACGCTTTAGCCAAGTAAACTGAGAAATTAAAACAAGAACTAATGTTATCATATATTTGGCATAAGTAATTCCTACCCACATCCACAGTGTTTGGTTTGAAAACAGAACTCGATCCCCTCACTCGCCCCTGACTCACAGTCTGAAGAAGTAATGTGGAGGAAGGAACTGCAGATGCTGGTTGACACTGAAGGTAGACACAAAATGCTGGAGCGACTCAGCGGGACAGGCAGCATCTCTGGAGAGAAGGAATGGGTGACGTTTCGGGTCTGAAGAATGGTCTCGACCTGAAATGTCACCGATTCCTTCTATCCAGAGATGCTACCTGTCCCGTTGAGTTACTCCAGCATTTTGTGTCTAAAACCCGATTGTTAATACTAAAGGCCCTGTCCCACTTTGCCGAGCTACTCACGAACTCTCCAGAGTTTTCCCCTTGATTCGAACTCGGGGAATGATGAGTAATGTCGGTAGCGAGTCCATAGGAGCCCGTAGATGTTTCGTAGCGGCTCGTAATGCCAGCCGCAGGAACTCGGGGCATCAGGTAAGTCGGGACGTTTTTTCAACATGGTGAAAAATGTCCACGAGTTAAAAAAAATAGCCCCAAGTACCTTTGGACGGCTATGACCGTAATTCTCCAGGGAAAACTCGGGATAGTTTGTGAGTAACTCGGGAAAGTGGGACAGGGCCTTTAGTCTTCAAGTAAGTGATTAGAAAGTAATACCACACCGTAGAACTGAACAGGAAAATGGGTCATCCATGTATTTACCATTAGAGCTTTAACTCAAAGGCATTGCTTTTTGTTCTGTTCAGACTTGTTTTAATTCCACAGTGCAACCAATAGATTGTTTGCCTGATCATTGTAAATGCATCTTCATGATAAATAAAAAAGCATGACCTCATTCTTCACTAATGGCCGTTAACTTGTTGATCTGTAGATTACCCCTGTTCTGGAATGCTAGGAATGGTATCTGGACTCATCACTGATAACCAGATCACAGCCTCGTCATCCATGGACCGATATTGGGGTCCCGAACATGCCCGCCTTCTCACCAGTCGCCAAGGTTGGGCGCTGCAGCCAGTCCACCGGCCATACAATAACGAGTGGATTCAGATAGACCTGGGAATGGAGAAGGAGGTGCGGAGCCTGGTCATCCAAGGTGTGAAGCAGAGGGATAATAAAGTCTACATGAGGAAGTTCAAACTCGGGTACAGCACAAACGGATCGGACTGGAAGTTGGTAACAAGTCCTGGCAGCCCGAAGCCCAAGGCAAGTAGACTGTGATCACAGCTTTAGACGTGAATTTTTTTTTTTTTAAAAGGGAGCAGGACCTCCGAGTTCAGCTCTGGCCATGATGCTGTCACTAAAATTAATGTCTCAAGTGCTGCAGCACAAAGAACCCATGCACATAAACAGCACTATGCCAAGATTCTGTTGTCACATTTGGCATGTTTGTAACTCAAAGGCGATTTCCACTTTATTTCTTTAATTATTCATTTCTATTATTTCCTCCCAGTCAGAACACACAAGACACTGATTTCCTTGCTGCCGGCCATTGATACCACGCAGAATGAGCATTTAGTCTTTGTGAAGTGCGCTTAAAATGCAAATGCGCTTCCGAAGGACCTGTGTGTGACAAGCAGGCAAATTCCAAATCTATTAAAATGCAAGGATCCAGCGCATAGACGAAAATCTGGACAACCTTTGTTTAGCAAACAGACAAGCTCCGAAATATTTGCATCTTACTTGCATTGTGTATTTGGCCAAGCACATTGCAGTTTGAATAAAAATGTTTGTGCTACTGGATTGTAAACAAGTACAGAAGGTTTGCCGAACACTTTCATGTAAAGGCAGAGTCCTAGTCGCAAATTTTAAGCAGCATGACACCATTTATTTTGGGTGACATCCATACGGAGTAGGTGCAGTGCTTTTTAGCTCGTGTGATCGGTTTAACTTCTTACAGAGCTTCGCCCATGGACTTCACTCCATTAATTACCAATGGACAATCCAGAGTGTCTGTGGGCAGGAGAAGTTTGAAACAGATTGGAAAAGAACGATTGTAGTTCACACACACAAATTTCATTGAAACGTTCTTAATACCACATCCTCCTGCGAAAAATCGTCTACTCGGGTCCATTCAAACACAATTTCTGCCCATAGCTGTTTGGATTCCATGATTTTGATGATTTTGAAGAACATCTTTGTGGAAACATATCAGTCTACATTACCTTCAGTTGACTTAAGTGGAATTAATCTTGAAAGTAGAATACAATACACTGATGTGACTATTTGCATTTGTCGCAATTAACTGGGGATGAACTTTGTGGGGTAAAATTCTTGTGGCACTTTCTTAAAGTATGTTTTTCTGTAAATTGAGATGCTGATTAGTACACTTTGCACACATTTATTTTGTACGGGGAATTGGCACAAGGCATTGAACATGTAGCATCCATGTGATGAATGCGTTGGTTATTATGTTTAATAGTTTAACTCCTGTCTGCAGTGGTCACTGTTGGCACATATAACATTGTTTGGCACTTATCAACTGAAACCTGAATCGTGTGCAGCTAAATTGTTGGGATATTAGTTTTGAGATATAGCGCGGAAACAGGCCCTTTGGCCTACCGAGTCTGCACCGACCAGCGATCCCCACACACTAACACTATCCTACACACACTGGGGACAATTTACACACTAAGCCAATTCACACACTTACCTACATCACTGTACATCTTTGGAGTAAATGTAGGAATACGTATGTCTTTGGAGTAAATATTAAGATATTACTCCAATTATTATTAAGATTAAAATATTAAATATTAAATATAAAAATATTAAGATTGGAGATATGTATTAGATGAAGAGTTATGTTATATAATCTAAGGACCCATCTCCAAAGTTGTATTATCGGTAAATTACTCCATTCTTTTTTTTCCTTCTCACTTTCTATCTATATAAAAAAAAACAAATAGAAGCAGAGTTAATGTACTGTTAATGTTAATGTTAATTGATAAATGAGGACCACTATTATTTTGATAGTTGGATTCCCATCTATTAGCAAGGTGTGATTGATATACAAGACGTGTTTTTATTATGATATGTACATGCTTCTAATAAAAATATTATTTTAAAAAAAAAGATTGGAGATATGTTAAAGATGTGATTTTTAAAAATTATCTTCTGTAGCACCCAGAGGTGCAGTCCTTTTTCAAGAACTACCAAAGGAAAAAAAACTACAGCGTGATGCATGACTTGTCCATTCATGGTGAAACAGTATTGTTTGTTTATTTTAGATTTTATCCTCAGTGGGAAAACCAATGACAAATTTCAAATACCTCTGCTAATTTATTATGCATTCCTATATTTATTGTCATAGTTCCACAGTTAGGTTTCCACTGTAATTTTTTTTTTGGGGGGTGGGGGGGGTGGGGGGGTTTGGCTGGAAATGCTGCTGGGTCATGAAAATATATTGCATATGATGCAACTAATTTGAGCAGTCGAATCCCTCTGAGAAACTCCGACCAGGTTCCAACCAACTACAGATAAGCTGGCAAGGTCTCAACAGACTGCGGACAGGCATGGGGAGGAGCAAATCGAACATGCTGAAGTAAGGATATACGGAAGATGCAGCAGACTGCCAGTGCGGACGGGACCTCCAGACCATGGAACATTTCCTGAGCCGTGACCTGCTACATGACATAGAAAGGACCTCAACAACGTGACACTAACATTTTTAAGAAAGATCTTCAGATGCTGGAAAAATCGAAGGTAGACAAAAATGCTGGAGAAACTCAGCGGGTGAGGCAGCATCTATGGAGCGAAGGAATAGGCGACGTTTCGGGTCGAGACCCTTCTTCAGACCCTAAAATTTGTTCACTATTGGCAGACAGTTGTGTGATGACAAAAAATAAAAACTAATTTGAGGAGCGTGCATATTTTATCTGTGCCGTGCATTTCTGTTAGCGCATTCAACTAATATCTGATTTTTTTTTCTAAACTGTCCAGATATTTGAAGGAAATACAAACTATGATACACCAGAAGTTCGGAAATTTGAACCACTTTTGACAAGGTACATCCGTGTCTACCCCGAACGGGCATCTCCTGCTGGATTGGGACTACGGATGGAATTACTGGGATGTGACATTGAAGGTACGGGGTCTTTTAAAATAATCTGTGGCTTTGTTGTTCAGTTTAGTTTAGTTTAGAAGAATGAAACAGATTATCCACTTTGGCGGCACAAACAAGGGGGCAGATTATTATCTCAATGGAGTTAGGTTAGGTAAGGGGGAGGGACAGCGAGACCTGGGCATCCTTGTACACCAGTCACTGAACGTTGGCATGCAGGTACAGCAGGCAGTGAAGAAAGCTAATGGAATGTTGGCCTTCATAACAAGAGGATTTCAGTATAGGAGTAAAGAGGTTCTTCTGCAGTTGTATAGGGCTCTGATGAGACCATATCTGGAGTATTGTGTACAGTTATGGTCTAATTTGAGGAAGGACATCCTTGTGATTGAGGCAGTGCAGCGTAGGTTGATGAGATTGATCTCTGGGATGGCGGGACTGTCATATGAGGAAAGATTGAAAAGACTGGGCTTGTATTCACTGGAGTTTAGAAGGATGAGGGGGGTTCTTATAGAAACATATAAAAATTATAAAAGGACTGGACAAGCTAGATGCAGGAAAAATGTTCCCAATGTTGGGCGAGTCCAGAACCAGGGGCCACACTTAGAATAAAGAGGAGGCCATATAAGACTGAGGTGAGAAAAAACGTTTGCACCCAGAGAGTTGTGAATTTGTGGAATTTCCTGCCACAGAGGGCAGTGGAGGCCAAATCACTGGATGGATTTAAGAGAGAATTAGATAGAGCTGTAGGGGCTGGTGGAATTAAGGGATATGGGGAGAAGGCAGGCACGGGTTATTGATTGGGGACGATCAGCCATGATCACAATGAATGGTGGTGCTGGCTCGAAGGGCCGAATGGCCTCCTCCTGCACCTATTTTCTATGTTTCTATAGGGTGAGACACCAGAAATCAAAACTTCCACTAACTGTTAAATCTGTATTAACTGGCTATTGAGTGTCAATAAGGACTGAAGATTTGCCGTCTGCCTTCTTCATTCACCCGTGACAAGGCACCTATGGTTTGTCAAGAGGAAATGTATTTTGCTAGATTTATATTAACGATTAGAAAAGTGCTATGTGAGCAACCTTATAAATAGATTAAAGGACACTTGAAAACCAACATCTGGCTTAGATATAAACCATTTGTGACTTTTAATACCACAATAATTTACAGCAGTAAGACTAGTACAGAACATGATCCAGTTTATACCAATATAAAAATATCTATTTACCGATAGCAAATGAAAATTTTACCACCAGTTACTCAGAGCATGATGTTACTAATGGGATAAAATTACATTTAACAGAAAAAAACATGTTATTTTTCCAAGACTATTTTGACAATAATGGACTTGAAGCAAACAGATTAATGGCCACATTAAAATAACAATGTGATCTCATCCCATTAGACTGCTTACTGTCAATGAATTTAGCCACGGAAAAGTATTTGTGACTCACAAATTTAATTTACCCTTCTCAATAGAAGCAGCAAAAACATATCGATATTTGTTCTGTATTCCTCCTCCAATATTGTTGTGACAACATGATCATCTAATGCAAATTCTCCAAATTTGACATGAGATGCTGTGGTTTAAATAGGTCAGCATGGATCAGTTGGGCCAAAGTGCTTGTTTCTATGTTATGAACTTTAGTTTAGTTTAGTTTAGAGATACAGCACGGAAATAAGCCCTTCGGCCCACCGAGTCCACACCGACCAGCGATCCCCGCACACTCGCACTGTTTCCACACACACACACAAGGGATAATTTACACTTACACCAAGCCAACTAACTTACAAACCGGTACGTCTTTGGAGCATGGGAGGAAACAGAAGAACTCGGAAAAAACCCACTCGGTCACGGGGAGAAGGTATAAACTCTGTACAGACAGCACCTGCAGTTGGGATCAAACCCGGGTCTATGGCTCTGCGATCACTGTAAGGCAGCAACTCTACCGCTGCACCACCGTGCCGCTCTGAAATTCTATGCAGAAGCTCTTCAGTTCTCTTAGGAGTGCTCCCTGCTTCCACCAGGAACTTCTAAAAAGAGATTAGATCTGTTTCTGGGCCTGTTCACACCAAGACATCCATATAACAGTGAGATCACTCTTCTCTGCCCCTTCAAAGATGGTCGATTCATGTACATGTCCCAATTTGTCCAGTCAGGAGGGGAAATTGTGATGTCCTGGTGACATCAATTTTCACCTTACAAATCTAGTTTGAAATAGTGCGCAGACACTATTTGGTAACGTTTGGTGACATTTAAAAGTTTAACTCCCAATGCTAATCTTAAAATCAGCTTCAATCAAACCAAAATTAAAATGGAGACTCCCCAAGCTCCCAAACAACCCCGGGTCTCTGGCAGCACGGTGGCGCAGCGGTAGAGTTGCTGCCTTATAGCGCTTACAGCACCAGAGTCCCGGGTTCCATCCCGACTACAGGTGCTTGTCTGTATGGAATTTTACATTCTCCCCGTATTCCTGCGTGGGTTTTCTCCGAGATCTTCAGTTTCCTCCCACACTCCAAAGACGTACAGGTTTGTCGGTTCATCGGCTTGGTATAAATGTAAAGCTCTCCGGAGTGCGTGTGTGATAGTGTTAAGGGCCTGTCCCACTTAGGCGATTTTTTGGATGACGACAGGCGACTGCCGCAAAATTTTCAACAAGTTGAAAAATGTTTGGCGACAGTGGCGACAATTTTTGCTGTGATAGGTTGTCGTAGGTGTTGTCGAAGGTTGTCGCCAGGTGTCGTTGGTTAATTCCATTAAAACTAGTCCCTGGCAGTTATCTTAAGAGTCGCCTAAGTGGGACAGGCCCTTTAATGTGCAGGGATCACTGGTCAATGTGGACTCGGTGGGCCTGTTTCCGCGCTGAATCTCTGAAACTAAAAAAAATAAATGCCAAATATATAGGGCAGATTTTTGTTTTCAAGAAGCCAGATGATAAAGAGTTGGGAGTGAATGCACTGCAATCATACTGATGCTTTACTGTTTTAATCTTTTCATAATTGCCAATGTTAATGTGCTCATTAAATAGGCCAGTGAACTGTGCCTGGGTGACTGTCACACTACTTCCCCAGTAGAACGTGTTGCAACTAAAACTCTCTGACACTGTCTCACTGCAGTAGGCCTCCAAAGAAAAGGATCCTCCAGGGTCTTGGATTACACAATGATCCCAGTGAAGCAAAGCTCAGTGTAGTGAGCGAAGGTAGTATAGACCCAGCTCACGTAGGAGTGTGTTCTGATATCAGCTTGGAAGAATAGTATAGAAAATATTGGTTAAAAAACCCCGCGGGTTTAACAACAGCTACAACAACTGTGTGAACCTATCAATCATGCTGGCTGCACTAGTCTACAAAAGGCACGTCGAAAGGATGTCTACGGTCAGCTTCTGACCTGTTGTTTTATTGTTTTAAAATTGTGTGGCAGGAAGTATTGACAGCTAGAATAACAATACCTGAGTTTTGTTCTTCTCAACTACCACAAGCTGTAGATGCAATTTGTACAGTTTAGTTCAGTTTAGAGATACAGCGTGGAAACAGGCCCTTCGGCCCACCGAGCCCGCGCCGACCAGCGATCCCCGCACATTAACACTTTCTCACACACACTCGGGAGATTCTACACTTATTCCACACTTATACCAAGCCAATTAACCCACACACTTATACGTCTTTGGAGTGTGTGAGGAAACCGAAGATCTCGGAGAAAACCCACGCAGGTCACGCTGTGATCGTACAAACTCCGTACAGACAGCACCCGTGCTCGGGATCGAACCCGGGTCTCAGGCGCTGTAAGCGCTGTAAGGCAGTAACTATACCGCTGCTCCACCGTGCTGCCCCATGCCTCCCCAGTATATCAAACTGGTATATTTCAGACGTTTCAATAGGCAGGTACAATTTAACACTCAGCAATCAAAGCTAACTGCTAGCGTGAACAGTCTTTTAGACCAATTCTTCTTTAAACAGTGCATGATATTTTTCTGTCATGATATTTTTCCCAATGCTGCTTTCTTGATCCTGATCAGTGGAAATGAGTGTGCCTGCAGAGCATTGACCAAAGACTCGCGTTTAATCTGAGTAGCGGCCATTATGGTTAAAAGTAATCAGCAGGCTTCACTGATGCTGATTGAGTTACCCAGTGACACGCACCGGACAGGATGATTTTAGATTTGATTCCTGATCCAGTGGGTTAATATATCGACAGCGAGACGCTTAATAGAAGCATGGAATTGAGATACAAACTCTTCAGCATTTTGTGTCTGAACTAGTATAATGTAAGTGCAGCCCAGCAGACACCATTCCCCAGCCACTCCCCATTCTTAATTAGTTGACTGAAAAATGTAAAACAGCTAACGATGGCCCGTTTCCTTTATCATCGTAACTTTTTTGCACATCGTTCATTCATTTGTTCTATATCTCTCTACATCACCGTCTATATCTCTCCTTTCCCTTTCCCCTGACCCTAGTCCTTGCCAACGTGAGAGAGAGATTACACCAAAGATAGACACAAAATGCTGGAGTAACTCGGCGGGACAGGCAGCACCTCTGGAGAGAAGGAATGGGTGACGTTTCGGGTCGAAAAGGAGAAGGGTCTCCCATTCCTTCCCTCCAGAGATGCTGCCTGTCCCTCTGAGTTACTGCAGCATTTTGTGTCTAATCGAGCTTTTTAGATCTTTAATACATTGATCTTTCTATTGTAGTGCCAACGGCGGCTCCAACAGTGGAAACAGACGAGTGTGATGAAGACTTTGGAAACTGCCACAGTGGAACAGGTGATGGCTTCGACTTTACAGGTGCATAAATCATCCTCCTAACACCATCACTAACCTTCCTCATTCATTTCCGTTATGTTACGTGATTAATGAGCCAAGAATCACTAAAACATATTATCTATCATCCAACTAATATCCAGTTTATCTTTTCAACTCCTTCCTACTGTTAATTAGGACTAATTCATTGGTATTCACTCTTCTTCATTGGAAACTGCATCACTGCTTTGGAAGAATAAATAAAAACCTTGAACTGAACGAGAATCATTTGGTAGACAAAAATGCTGGAGAAACTCAGCGGGTGCAGCAGCATCTACGGAGCGAAGGAAATAGGCAATGTTTCAGGCCGAAACCCTTCTTCAGACTGATTCCACTAAGAATCATTTGGTACAGGCTTGCCAGCCACACAGATTAATATTAGCATGTAGCAAAAGCATGCAGTCCAAATGATTTTGAATTCACACGATGAATAAGGGTGTCAGGGGTTATGCGGAGAAGGAAGGAGAATGGGGTTAGGAGGGAAGGATAGATCAGCCATGGTTGAATGGTGGAGTAGACTTGATGGGCCGACTGGCCTAATGCTGCTCCTATCACATATGAACTTATGAACAATGGGGGAACTCTCATTTTGATCAGTTGCTAAACTCATAGAGGAATATTCGCTCAGTCTGCCTGAGCCTATGTGATCTCCCGTTTGCCAAACACTTTAACTCATCACATTCCTACGCTGACCTTTCTGTGCTCAGCCTCCTCCATTGTCAGAGTGAGGCCAAGTGTAATTTGGAGGAACAGCATCTCATATTTCACTTGGGCAGCTTACACCCACCCCAGTGGTATGAATATTGATTTCTATAATTCCAAGTAATCCTTGCATCCCCTCTCTCTCTCCATCCCTCCCCCACCCTAGTCGACCTACTAGTTTTATCGTCATCCTGTTCCTCTCTTTACTCCTTGTCACCTATAACCACAAACCAACAATGGCCTGTTTTATTCCCCACATTTTCGTGATTATCGGTGATTTTTGCATTCATTTCTCCTAAGTGCCATCTACATCTCTCATTCCCCTTTCCCCTGACTCTCAGTCTGAAGAGGCGTTTTGACCAGAAACATCACCAATGACCCTTTTCCAGAGATGCCGCCTGACCCGCTGAGTTGCTCCAGCTTTTTGTGTCTGTCTTAGGAATATTGGCTGCCGCTTGATAGAATTATACAAAACAGCCACAAAGATAGAGACCACTATGTTCGTTGTGGCCATGAAGCCCATAAACTGAAAATGCATTGGTGAATTAGACCAGCTGCAACTAGTCTTACTTGTGCTATTTAGCAGCCACGGCAAAATGTGTCTTTCAGATTTCTGACCTAACTATCAATGACAAATTCTGCTTTCCAAGTGGAAAGATTTTCTTTTCAATAAAACACAGTCTTTACAGAACAAACCTCCAGAAGTGTGTAGGAAGAAACTGCAGATGCTGGTTTAAACACGGATAGACACAAAATGCTGGAGTAACTCGGTGGGACAGGCAGCATCTCTGGAGAGAAGGGTCTCAATCCGAAACGTCACCCATTCAGTCTGAAGAAGGGTCTTTACCCAAAACGTCACCCATTCCTTCTCTCCAGAGATGCTGCCTGGCCCACTGAGTTGCTCCAGCTTTTTGAGTCTATCTTCGCTTTTGTGTCAAAACTACAGAAATAACGTGGCCCTGAAGATATTGTTAAATCGGTTGAGATCAGTCCGGGGCATTGCGTTTAATTAACCCTGACAAAATAGTCGCATCTCTATTACTTTTCTGCATTGTGCTTCCAGCAATCACCCATTGCCAGTAGGGTTGCCAACTGTCCCGTATTAGCCGGGACATCCCGCATATTGGGCTAAATTGGTTTGTCCCATACGGGACCGCCCTTGTCCCGTATTTGACTGCTACTACTCGGGTCGAGGGGACTGTCGGGTCAGAGCGCCGCGTCTGGCCCCGCCTCACCTGTCCCGACGTAGTGCAGCCCATGGAGTGCAGCAGTAGCACCTCGTTGGTCAGCAGTTCGGCCAGCTGTCCAACCTTTGGACCTTCACTCACAGCTGACACCACCCCTCCTCCTCATAGCCGATCATCGGTTCATGAGTTGGATGGAGTGATGGACATTGCGCGCGTTGTCCCACGCAAGGTCCGGCGCCTGGGCCAAAACTACTCAGCTGGCCGGCTGGCTTGGCTTTGTGCACCATCCAGCACCCAGGCCATCATTCACTCATCATTCACTCAGGCACGGCCGAGTCGGTCAATGAATTGCCATCGGGAATTTGTCCCTTATTTTGACATTTTGTTCCTTATTCAGGAGTGAGAAAGATGGCAACCCTACATGCCAGGCCTGTGAAAACTGTAATGTTCAGGTTCAGGAGCAGCTTCTTCCCAACAGCCATTAGACTACTAAACACTACACCCCCAAATAAGCTCTCAACCACATGGGCTTGGGGGCATTGTTTTGAGATGAGATAAGATGAGATGCTTTTATTGTCACATGTGACAATCGCAGTGAGATGCTTTATTTTGCCCACCTAGGTATACAAAGAGTCACCAGGTAAAGGGCACCGACAAAGTTACAAAGTGCCCCTTCTTTTGCCACCAATGGTCCCCCTCTCCACCCCCCTCAGTTCTCGACATCCCCCCCCCCCCCCCCCCCCCCCCCCCCCCCCCCCCCTTTGTTCCCCACCTTTGTCCTCACACACCTTCACTATTATTATTGGTACATATATGTATATATAATGTGTGTGTGTGTGTATGTGTGTGCTATTATTATTTGTTTTTATCCCCTCCTTTGTTCTCGGGTCCACCTTTGTCCTCAGCAGCCACTTTGCCTTCATACTCATGTGCTTATTATTGGTACATATATATATATATATATATTCATGCCCGCATATATATATAATCTTGTGTGTGGGCTCGATGTGCGTGCGTGCGTACTGTGTGGTGTGTGTGTGTGTGTGTGTGTGTGTGTGTGTTATCTATTGTCTATTATGTCATTTGTTTTTATATATTCCCTCTAAATTGCTTTTGCTGAAGTAATCTCAGCCCTGGAGGACCCGGCGTGGGGGAACCGCTGTGGTGGGGGTGCCAGTGTGCTTTGTAACTTTGTCAGTGCCGTAGGTGGCTGCTACCTGTATACATTGTGTATACAAGCAAAGAATCTCACTGTGCTTAGTCACATGATGAGACAATAAAGTATTCCTATTCCTCCTATTCCACTCTCTATTCATGCCCGCAACATAAACACCAACAATCCCAAGTTGTATGTTTTGGTATCTCTATTCAAGAGAGAGCTAGATAGGGCTCTTAAAGATAGCGGAGTCAGTGGATATGGGGAGAAGGCAGGAACGAGATACTGATTGTGGATGATCAGCCTGCTGGCTCGAAGGGCCGAATGGCCTACTCCTGCACATATTGTCTATTATCTATTGTCTATGTCTGTCATCTCAGGCAAAGTGTGAGGAGAGGGTGAGGTTTAGATTAAAGAAAAGAAACCTGGCTGGTTCTCCTCCAGTCATAGCTTTGGGTCTGCAACCCGGACTGCAGATAAGTTGACAACTGCTTGCATTGTGTTGTAGTTTCCCTGCTGTGGGGTAGGAATCTCTCCCCATCTGTGAAATGTGGCATGGCAGAGACTGAGATGGATTTATTATTCAGTGCTATGGTTCTGAAGGTATAGCTTGGCTGGCGGATTTGCTGGCAGCCGACAGCAGTACAGCACGGCAGCCAGAGCCAGTGGATGAGGCAGTTTAAGGTGGAATAGTTTAGTTTAGTTTAGAGATACAGTACGGAAGGAGGCCCTTCGGCCCACTGGTGTATTTCTAAACTAAGCTAAACTAAACAATTCCACCGAGTCTGCACCGACCAGCGATCTCCGCTCACTAACACTATCCTACACACACCAGGGACAATTTTACATTTATACTAACTAGACCAATTAACCTACAAACCGGAAGGTCTTACCTTCCACTACCTGCAACCTCCGGCAACTACCTGCAACCTCCGGCAACCACCTTCAACTAGCATCGCAACCGGCTTCGACTAAAAAATTACCGATTTTTAAAACGGCAACCTATTTTTAGTCGCGGCAGGTTTTGAATTTTCTGAAATAATCGCCGGAACATAGAAGAAGCGGAAACCAATTTCAACCATTAGGGAGACTGACAAGAACCTCCGGGAACCGCATGGAAGCCTTGAGTGGGGTGCAAAGTATCCAGAGGTTTCCGTTCAGGTTTCCTAAGTGGGACAGGGGCATTACTCTGCGCCACCTTGCCACTCTGGAATTGCTTCAGCTTTACATAGCCATAATTCGTAGCTGAGAAATTGTATGATCAATAACTATTTATTTTGAAGGAATGCATTTTTGCAACGTACAGATTGGGGGAGGAAAGGGCCAGCTTACTGTAAATCTGGTACCAATTCTTTCTAGCTTTAGGTGCAGAAACAAAGGGCTTCAAAATTCTTCAAATAGATTACTGACAATTCAAAGAGACTGTGCAGTCTCAGGGAAAATGTTCCAATGCATCTTGTCCTTGTAGCTCACTGACTTCTTTGAAACGCAGATTTATTTTACTGGGATTTACGGCATCGTGGTTGCAAACACACGCATGCAGAAAATTGGAAATATTGTTACTGTCATTGTGTATCAAAAATTAAGCAAGGAATTAACCAAATATGCAGGATTTCAAAGAAACCTTTATTGCTATTATCTTTTTTCTTCTAATTCAGTAGGTTAACTGATGCCAGTGATAGTTCAAGAAAATGGTGTTTAATTTGCAAAAAATCTCCACTCCCACCCCTCCTTGTTAATTGACCCCCCCCCTTTTTACTAACCCACTAACATACTGTGGGAAGGAACCGCAGATGGAGGTTTAAAGCAAAGATTTGAAACAAACAAAAAACAAAAAGCTGGAGTAACTCAGTGGGACAGGCAGCATCTCTGGACGAACGAATGGGTGACGTTTCGGGTCTAGACCCTTCTTCAGACCTTCTTCAGAGTCAGGGGAGAGGGAGACACATGAGATAAGGAAGGGTAAGGTGTGGAAACGAGACATCAAAAGAGATGGGGTTCAAGGTAAATGTAGAATAGATCATTGTTAGTTAGGAGAAGGTGACAACGAAGCAAACAGAGATAAAATGTAGCCAGGGAGACCGTCAGTCTGGTCGGAGAACTGGGAATGGAGAGGGATGGAGATAGAGGGAATGCAAGGGTTACTTGAAGTTAGAGAAGTCAATATTCATACTGACACAGCATTTCTGGAGAAAAGGAATAGGTGACATTTTGGGTCGAGAATTCAAAGAAGGTCCTCGACCCGAAATGTCATCTATTACTTTTCTCCAGAGATGCTGAGTAACCCCACTTAGTCTTTATTTCAGCATATGAGCTGAGTCCCTCAAATCTGATGCGGGTATTGAATTAACCACCGATAAAATAACAGTGCACAAAAACCCAGAATTCACTGATTATCCTTAACATGTACTCATAGATAACCTTGAACCCCCTTTCCTCATTGTGGTAATGGGGACCTAGCATCAAAATGTGTAGGAAGGCACTACAGTTGCTGGTTTACACCAACGGTATACACAAAATGCTGGAGTAACTCAGCGGGACAGGCAGCATCTCTGGAGAGAAGGAATGGGTGATCTTCTTCAGACTGGTATTGAACCAAAATATTACCCATTCCTTCCATCTAGGGATGCTGCTTGGCCCGCTGAGTTACTCCAGCATTTTGTGTCTAACTTATGGGCCTGTCCCACTTACGCAAATTTTTTGGCGACTGCCAGCACCCGTTATAGGTCGTTGCAGGTCGCCGAAAATGTTCAACATGTTGAAAATCCAGCGGTGACCAGAAAGACTCTGTGTCCCTTTGGGCGACTGAGGAGACTACTCACGACCATACAGCGGACAGACACCCTGGCGACATGTCACTGGGTGAAGCCTGTATGGTCGTGAGTAGTCATCCAAAGAGTCGTACCTTGTTCTGGTGGCTGCTGGATTCTCAACATGTTGAAAATTTTCAGCGACCGGCAATGATGGTTGCCGGCAGGCGCCGCCAAAAAAGACACGTAAGTGGGACGGGCCCATAACAATCAAAATACTTAGTGAATCAGATTGCGAAGGGATGACGAAATAAATAACTGTATGGTTTAACAACAAACATTGGCCCCAGAAGGAGTTTGCATGCTATGCAACTGATTTGAGATCTTCTCACTGTGTTACAGGCAGCAGTACTGCAGTAGGAACAGAGGAACCAACATTACCTGAATCATCACAGTACCCAGGTACGCAGCATCTTTGTTTAAGTTTATGGAGTTAACAGGCATAGTTTGCATGTTACATGCACATCTTATTTGTGTTGTGTTGTTAAATATATAAATAACTGCCCTCAAAACAGTATTCAGGATTTAAAGATGTTTTGTCAGATGTGGCATGATCTTAACATACATTTTGGGATAAGTTCTTGATTAGTGCAGGTGTCACAGGTCATGGGGAGAAGACGGGAGAATGGGGTTTGGAGGGAGAGATAGATCAGTCATGATTGAATGGCGGAGTAGACTTGATGGGCCGAGTAGCCTAATTCTACTCCTACCCCTTATGACCTTATGACCTTAAAAGGTCCCCAGAGTTTGGCAAGTGATGTGTTTTGAAGGTTCCCTTACTCCGGTGTTGCCTGATCTGAACTGATGTTTGGTGGAAACCCATTTAACACGATTGACTGAAGTTTCTCCTGACCTTTGGCAAAGACTAAGGCGGACATATTCTTGAAAAATTAACTCCTGGTCTTAGTGCGGAGCCAACTCAGTTATGGGCACTCCCTTTAGTATCCGGCAGATAGATGCTTACAACCCAGCTTACAACTCACAGTATGAATATTGATTTCTCTAACTTCATGTAACCCTTGCTTTTTCCCTCTCCTCCTCCATCCTAGTTCTTTGCTGTTCTACACTCCTGGTTAAATATCGCTGATTTTATGTCTCGCGGTGACCTTCTCGTCGGCTAACAATGAACCATTCTACATTTCCTTGCCGTCATCTGCTTTGATCTGTATTTTCACTCCTTACCCTTCCATATCTCTAGACTCTCTCTCTCCTCTGACTTGTCGCCTCTCCAGAGATGCTACCTGTCCCCGCTGAGTTACCCCAGCATTTGGTGCCTAACTCCAGAGTAGAGGCAGTATAGGTCAGGAAATGAGTAATGTGCTCCTTCTTTGTCTTAACATTGAACTTCACTTTGACTTCAGGAAAGCAATCCCTTGAAGCCAGGTTGTTGACTGTGTTTCATAGATCTATTTATAGTTGTGGGCAGCAGCAGAAGACCAGAAATACTATTGTGGTAGAGTAAGGACATTCATGTTGTCATGGTTACAGATTCATCTCCGACTGGAGACTTAAACGAACTAACAAAATACGATGTGACTTTCATTCATTCGTAATCAGGTGAAGGGAAGGGAAATTATAGAAAATTAAATCTTATCTCAGTCAAGTTGTCAGACGCTCGGCCAATTGGCAGGCAATTGACACATATAAACGACACGAGTTGTGTGGACTTTGAGCCACATTGTTTTTAGTTTTGTTTAATATTTTAGTTTCGAGATGCAGCGCGGAAACAGGCCCGTCGGCCCACAGAGTCCGCGCCAAACAGCGATCCCCGCACGCTAACACTATCCTACGCACACTAGGGGCAATTTACAATTATACCAAGCCAATTAGCCTACAAATGTGTACGTCTTTGGAGTGTGGGAGGAAAGCGAAGCACCCGGAGCAAAAAACCCACGCAGGACACGAGGCGAAGGTACAAACTTCGTACAGACAAGTACAGACATAGTCGGGATTGAAACGGGGTCTCTGGCGCTACAAGGCAGCAACATTACCACCATGCCATCGTGCCCCTGCCCTAATGACAAATTACTCTTCCCTTCACAAGAAATGGGAATTATATTAAATTTAATTTTCAAAATAATTTGATTTATATGAGTTACAAATATATCCCAAATAGCAAGCTCTTGGCTTTTTGTTAATTGATCACATTACAATAAAGCCTCTTCCAGGGATGGGCCTAATTTGTCTATGAATTTTATTTGGCAAAAGGGGAACCTTTGATCTTATTGCCTGATAATGGAAAAGTGGGGTAAGAGGCTAAAAGAATAGAATGGAATAAAACAAAAAATAAATTGCATTTGGAGGAACTGCAGATGCTGGAGTAACTCATTGGGACGGGCAGCAACTCTGGATAGGAATGGGTGACATTTCGGGTTGGGACCCTTCTTCAATCTGAAGTGTCTCGACCCGAAACGTCACCCATTCCTTCTATCCAGAGATTCTGCCTGTACCGCTGAGTTACCCCAGCATTTTGTGTCTAAAAATTTAAATAACAATGTACAAAAGTTTGGGTTGATAGCAAAGCCGTGATGAATTTCATAACTGCAGGTTTTATCACGCAGAGAGTGGCGGGTGCCTGGGGTGGTGAGGGGACAGATACAATAGTGCCATTTTAGTGGTTGTTAGGTAGGAACATAGATAGACAAGGAACAGAGCAATATGTATAGAAACATAGCAAATAGGTGCAGGAGTAGGCCATTCGGCCCTTCAAGCCAGGACTGCCATTCAATATGATCATGGCTAATCTTCCAAAATCAGTACATCGTTCCTGCTTTCTCCCCATATCCCTTGATTCTGATAACCCTAAGAGCTAAATGTAACTTTCTCTTGAATACATCACAGGATCATACGCAGGCAGAGGGGATTTGTTCAGCTTAGTATCACATTTGGCTTGGACATTGTTCCTGTGTTGTTTTATTTATTTGTTCTATTTATGTGAAGATCAATCCTCTGTTCAATGCACTGTCATAATGTTTGCATGCAGTGAATAGTTTCTCCTACACAATTTAAGTTTAGGTTTATTATTGTCGTGCACCAAGGCACAGTCTTATGCATTTTACTTCCATGTTGTCAATTCAAACAATTGAATTTAAACAAGATCAATATCCGTTTGCTGCTGTCATGTTGTGACGAGGTCAGTCATTGTGTGTCTTCCCCAATTGCTATTTGAAATGGTGGTGTTGAGACTCCACCCAATCTGCTGTAGTCCACGTGGAAGTAAACTCATTGCATTTGCAACAGCTCAAGACAGTGAGATCCTGTTTTTCTTAAAAACGTACAACCCTTTGAGCAACTATCCAGCCCTTTAGATAAATGCAAAATGCTGGAGTAACTCAGCGGGCCAGGCAGCATCTCTGGAGAGAAGGAATGGGTGATGTTTTGGAGTTGAGACTTTTCTTCAGACTGAATCAGGGGAGAGGGAGATACAGAGATAAGGTGTGAAAATGAGACAAAGGGGATGGATATCAAGGAAAATGTAGAATAGATCATTGTTAGCTCATTGGAGATCGTTGGAGAAGTTAACGCCAAAGCAAAGAGAGATAAAATGTTAACGAGGACATCCAGACTGGTCGGAGAACTGGGAAGGGGGAGCGATGGAGAGAGAGGGAAGGCACTTGAGGTTAGAGAAGTCAAGATTCATACCGCTGGGGTGTAAGCTGCCCAAGCGAAATATGAGGTGTTGTTCCTCCAATTTGCGCTGGTCCTCACTCTGATAGTGGAGGAGGCCCAGGACAGAAAGGTCAGTGTGGGAATGGGAGAAGGAGTTAAAGTGTTTGGCAACCGGGAGATCAGGTAGGTTGTGGTGGACTCTGCAAAGGTGTTCAGCGAAACGATCGCCCAGTCTACGTTTAGTCTCGCCAATGTATGAAGGTCCACATCTTGAACAGTGGGAGTGGGAGGGGGAATTCAAGTGTTTAGCATCGGGTGATCAGGTGGGTTTAGGCGGACTGAGCTAGCCCCTTAGATCATTTTTACAGGGAGAGCGTATGACAGATGACTGCATGTTCTTCAGCCTGAAGGGGCCACCAGTCCACGAGGGACAACTCACTGGGACAGCGTTCCTTGGGCAGCCTGCCACCAGGGAGTCAAACAAGTTCACCTGGAGGTGTTCTAAGGTGGGGGGCTGCCAATGTCACCCCCTGCCTGCCTGGCTGATGCATCAGTGATAGTCACAGGGGAGGCACCAAAGATTTGAGGGCAGCACATTAAGAGCAGAGACATGATGTGACTGATCTCCTTGAGCCTGGTTAGAAGCTCTGGTGCAGGAGCCATCATTGTTACAATGACTTAAAGTGATGAGACGGCTTGGGAACAGCTCCATCAATGACCGCTAGAAATTGCATGGGAGGTCATGGTGGCACAGCGGTGATGTTGCTGCCTTACAGCGCTTGTAGCGCCGGAGACCCGGGTTCGATCCCAACTACGGGTGCTGGCTGTGTGACCACGTGGGTTTTCTCCGAGATCTTCAGTTTCCTCCACCACTCCAAAGACGTCGGTTTATGGGCTTGGTAAATGTAAAAACCTGTCCCTTGCGTGTGTAGGATAGTGTTAATGTGCGGGGATCGCTGTTTGGCTCGGACCCGGTGGGGAGAAGGGCCTGTTTCCACACCGTATCTTTAAACTAAACTAAACTAAACTAAACTAAATTGTAGCGAATTCTAGACGCAGCCCAAGCCATCGCACAAACCAACCTCCCTTCCATCGACTACATTTATACCTCATATTGCGTCGGCAAGGCCAGCAGCATCATCAAGGACGAGTCGTACCCATCCTTCTTGGGATCACACCATCCCCAGCCAACAATGAGCCTATCAGGGAACCTCCCTGCCTGAGGTCATCTGTTGCCAGCTCTGATTTGTCCTGATCTTTTCTCCCTTCCAGTATCCCCCACCCCCCAGTCTTAAGAAGGGTCCCGACCCGAAATGTCACCTATCCATTTTCTCCAGAGATGCTGCCTGACCCACTCCTGAGTTACTCCAGCATTTACTCCACCTGGTTTAGTAAATCATTGTCGCTTTCTGGAATATTTCTCAACGTCACGACCCAAACTCAGTCTAGAGATGGTTCAAAAAAAACAATCAGACTTCCATGGCCCTATTTCTATCACCTATTACAGTAGTTCATGGTAAGGCATCTTATGTTATTATTAAGCTTGTATACCGTTTCAACACAGCACAGTATGCAGTAGACGAGGAATCCAAGTTCAGGGCACATCACACAGCCCTCTCTCTTCCCTCCGCCACCCAATTACCCTCTCTCTCCGTCCCTCCCCCACCCAATTCATTGTACTAGATTCAAAATCGTCTTGTTGAGTCTCATTGTCTGTAACTCGTTTTCACCTATCCCACAGCTAACAATGGCCTATATCCTTTATCATCATTATGTTTTTTGCACATCTTTCATTCATTTGTTCTATATCTCTCTACATCACCGTCTATATCTACTAATTTCCTTTTCCCTTGACTCTCAGTCTGAAGAAGGGTCTCAACCCGAATCATCCTTTTCTCCAGAGATGCTGTCTGTGTCGCTGAGTTGCTCCAGCTTTTTATGTCTATCTTTGGTATAAACCAGCATTGGCAGTTTAGTTTATTTTAGTTTAGTTTAGTTTAAAGATACGACACGGAAACAAGCTCTTCGGCCCATCGAGTCCGCACTGACCAGCGATCCCTGAACATTAACACTATCCTACACCCACTAGGGAGAATTCTACGCTTTTAGTTTAGTTTAGTTTTATTTAGAGAGACAGCGCGGAAACAAGCCCTTCGGCCCAATGGGTCCGAACCGACCTGTGATCCCCGCACATCAACACTATCCTACACCCACTAGAGACAATGTTTACATTTACCAAGCCAAACCTGTACATCTATGGAGTATGGGAGGAAACCGAAGATTTTGGAGAAAACCCACGCAGGTCACGGGGAGAACGTACAAACTCAGTACAGACAAGCACCCGTAGTCAGGATCGAACCCGGGTCTCCGGCGCTGCAAGCGCTGTAAGGCAGCAACTCTACCGCTGCACCACCGTAGGAGTTCCCTCATACACACTACAAGTGGTGTTGCCTTCCACTCTCCACTACTGGCTATTATGCCCGGGTTTCCTTCCTGTGTTTTGAATGATTTCCAGTACGTATGGTTCTCTTTCATCACCTTTCACTGTGCGGGCTGCTCACGTTACTGGCTACAACTCAATGGAATGCAGCCAGTAACCTGATCCAGCCCAGTTGCAACACTTTTTTCAAAGGCCTGGCAAGGGGACAAGAGGTGAGCTCTGGTACGAAAAGTAAACATTGACACAGTAATGGTAGAAAGCTCAGAGGAATGCACTTCACAACGTGTTGCTGCCCCTGTCTGCCTTAAATGGAGCGCTTGTCACTAAGCTTATCTCTACACCCCTGGCCAATTCTCGCTCAGTGTTATGAATTCTTGCATTTAATTCCATCCACAGCCATTCGTTAATTGTGCAGAAGGCTACATTAACCTGCGCTTATTTAGAACAATAATGATAAAGAGCCTCGACTATCCTCACATGAAGCCATTCTGATCAGTTTAATACTTGCCAAAGATAGACACAAAAAGCGGGAGTAACTCAGTGGGTCTGGCAGCATCTCTGGAGAAATGGAACGGATGACGTTTCGGGTCGAGACCCTTCTTCAGGCTGAGAGTCAGGGGAAAGGGAAACAAGTGATATAGACGATGATGTAGAGAGATATTGAACAATGAATGAAAGATATGCAAAAAAGTAACGGTGATAAAGGAAACTGGCCATTGTTAGGTGAAAACTTAAGGGCCTGTCCCACTTGGCTGTTATTTGCGCACCATTTACGTGACCTCCAAAAATGTGGTTGTCGCGTTGTGCTGCACGGGTAGCGTGTGGGTAGCGCGGGACGGGCGCATGGAGAGGTGTGGAGGAGTGTGGAGTTGCGCGAGGTATCGAGCGGCGCTCCGGGATTTCGTGCTGCATGAAAACCTCGTGGGCCACCTGCGTGACGTATTGCATATGCAAGCTGACGCATTGGCGGCACACGCTGGCGTCCCGACGTCTCACGTGTATCACGTGGTGACACATGGTTACGTCACCGTGTGCGTAACCATGCATCGCCATGCGCCGCAGGGTATTCTAATGACGTCACGCGCACCACATGCGTGATTTGCGTGCGTGACAGATGCATGATGATGCGTGATTTGCATGCAACGTCACGTGGAATGACGTGTCAACCTATTTTACATATAACACGTAAATTAGGCGCAAATGACAGCCAAGTGGGACAGGCCCTTTACAGACAATGAGTCTCAATAAGACAACTTTAAAGCTTGTACATTGACTTGGGTGGGGGAGGGACGGAGAGAGAGGAAATGTAAGGGTTAGTCGAAGCTAGATGATACCACCGATGATATATTCCGCTGGTTTTACATATTTTCTAAATATTAAAAAACCCAGGCTGGCTTCACCGATTCAACTGATAAGTACTTTCTTTAACGCTGATGTCTACAACAATGCTGTGAGACTTTTATCTAAGCTGTAAATCGCTTCAATAACGTTCCATTCATTTGGAGCAGTGTGATGCCTCAATCTCATTTTATGAGGCTGGCTTCCTCTGTTGGAAACCAGCTATTAGAAGCAGTAGGTGTGTGCTTCTGTGCAAATTGTTTGGTTGATATCGGCACTGGGAATACAATGGTGCTAATAGACTGAAGATGACTAGTTTTTGTAGTTGAGGGGGGAGAGAGGGGGGTGGTGTCCCAGAAACTGCAGTTTAATTTCCACCATGGCATGCACAAGTGAAGCCACATCATCTTTTGGGTAGGAAGGAACTGCAGATGTTTTTTTACACCGAAGATAGACACAAAAGGCTCTGGATAGACGAAACATCACCCATTCCTTCTATCCAGAGAAGCTTCCTCTCTCGCTGAGTTACTCCAGCATTTTGTGCCTATCTTCGGTGTAAACCAGCATCTGCAGTTCCTTCCTATACATGAATTATTCACATACTGGTTCAAGAAATGCTGTTGGTTGCACATAATAAATTCTGCCCCATCTAAGCCTCTTGCACTAAAGAAGTCCTGGTCAATAGGCGTAAATTAAAGTCACTCACTATGGCGACCTTGTTGTTTCTACATCTTTCTGTAATCTGTCTACATATCTATTCCTCCATTTAGTTTTTAGTTTCAGAGATACAGCACGGAAACAGGCCCTTCGGTCCACTGGGTCCATGTCGACCTGCGATCCCCGCACATTAACACTATCCTACACACACTAGGGACAATTTATACATTTTTACATTTACTATGACTTTAGAATGTGGGAAGATCTCGGAGAAAACCCAGGCAGGTCACGGGGGAGAAGGTACAAACTCCATACAGACAGCACCTGTGGTCGGGATCGAACCCGGGTCTCGGGCGCTGCAGCTCACCCTCTGTGGGTGAGCTCCTCAGTACGCTACTCACTGAGTGCAGCTCTGATATTCTCTCTGATTACTAATGCAATTCCGCCACCTCTTTTATCTCTCTTCCTCTATCACGTCTGAAATATCAAAACGCTGGAATGTTGAACAGCCAGTCCCTCTCGCAACTAAACCTCTGTAATGTTCCCAATTTCATAGATCCAGGCTCTAATCCAGGCTCTATATTCATCCATTTCACCCATAAACCCCTTGCACTGAAATAACCACACTTCAGCGTCACCATGTTGTCAAGCTGGAGCAGAGAAGATTTACGAGGATGTCGCCAGGACTAGAGGGTCTGAGCTCTCTAGTCCTGTAGGGAGAGGTTGAGTAGGCTGGGACTCTATTCCTTGGAGTGCAGAGGATGAGGGGTGTTCGTATAGAGGTGTATGAAATCATGAGAATAAAAGATCGGGTAGATGCAGAGTCTCTTACCCAGAGTAGGTAAATCGAGGACCAGAGCACATAGGTTTAAGGTGAAGGGGAAAAGATTTAATAGGAATCTGAGGGGTATCTTTTTCAGACAAAGGGTGGTGGGTGTATGGAACAAGCTGCCAGAGGAGGTAGTTGAGGCTGGGACTATCCCAATGTTTAAGAAACAGTTAGACAAGTATGTAGATGGGACGGGTTTGGAGGGATATGGGCCAAACATTGGAAGGTGGGACTGGTGTAGCTGGGACATGTTGGCCGGAGTGGGCAAGTTGGGACGAAGGACCTGTTTCCATGCTGTATCATCCTATGACTTTATATAGGTTTATTATTGTCATGTGCCCTGAGAAACAGTTAAAAACATTTGTTTTGCATGCTCTTTGAGAAAATTGTAGAATGCATGAGTACACCATGATCATAAACTTGTCCCTGCCCATCTTTCCTTTCAGACTTGCTTGTCATAAACCCGACCTTGCCTCCTCATGCTGACCGTATCTTGTTCGCACCCCCCCATTCCACTGTAGATTAAACCCTCCCAGGTAGCAAGAGCATACCTCCCTTGGAGGATATAGGTATCTCGCCAGTTCAGGTGCAACCACCCCTCTTGTGTAGATCCAAGCTGCCCTCGAAGAGAGCATGATGATCAGAAACCCCGCCCTCCTCCCGCCCGCACCAGACCCTTATCCACATATTGAACTGCACTATCTTTTGTCTACTTGCATCCCCAGCTCGTGCCGTGGGCAGTAATCCAGAGACTAAAACAATAGAAACACTGCTTTTTCACCTGCTACCTCACACTCTTAGATTCTCCTTGCAAGTCCACATCCCGCTTCCCACCTATGTCATTGGTACCAATATGGACATGGCCTCTGGCTGCTCACACTCCCATCCTAGATTGTGCTGTGCTTCTCCAGAGATATCCTTGGCCTTCCAACATACCATCCTGGAGTCTCGCTTGTAGCCACAGTCTGCACCTCTGACTATGGAGTGCCCCGTAACTATTGTGTGGGAAGGAACTGCTGATTAACACCAACGATAGATACAAAATGCTGGAGTAACTCAATGGGACAGGCAGCATTTCTGGAGAGAAGGAATGGGTGACGTTTCGCGTGGAGACTCTTCTTCAGACTGAGAATCAGGGAAGAGGGAGACTATAGATGATGATGTAGAGAGATAGATAATGGAGAACTCTCATCCGAGAAAGGAGGAGAACTTCTTCAAAGTAGGCATACCTTGAGATTTTGTAGTGCTATATCTCTACATTATCGTCTATATCTCTCGTTTCCCTTTCCCGTGACTCTCAGTGTGAAGAAGGGGCTCAACCTGAAACGTCACCCATTCCTTCACTCCAGAGATGCTGCCTGGCCTGCTGAGTTACTCCAGCATTTTGTGTCGATGAACTGAGCTATTTTCAGACATTGCAGGTTTATGTTTGTCCATTGGCCAATTCAATCCCTTTTTTGTAAGTAATGCCTCTCTGGATATTTGAAACTTGTAATAAAGACAGTCGTTGCATTAGATCTGCAAGCTTTGAGCCTCAGAGGGGAGGGGGCAGGGGGCCATGGTGATGCAGCGGTGCAGTTGTTGCCTCATAGCGCTTGCAGCGCCGGAGACCCGGGCTCGATCCCGACTACGGGTGCTGTCTGTACAGAGTTTGCACGTTCTCCCCGTGACTGCGTGGGTTTTCTCCGAGATCTTCGGTTTCCTCCCACACTCCCAAGACGTACAGGTTTGTATTTTAATTGGCTTGGTGTATGTGCAAATTGTCCCCAGTGTGTGTAGGATAGTGTTAATATGCGGGGATCGCTGGTCGGTGCAGACTTGGTGGGCCGAAGGGTTAATCTCTAAAACTAAAGCACAAAAACTAAAAACTAAAGGAGAAGACCAGGGTACAGGCTGGGCTGACGTTAATGCTTTCAAAGAATCCCTTGCAAAACTAATGAAAGCTTCCATAAAGATCTGTGCAGGCTGTACCACACAGCAGATAATATCACACTGTGCAATATTAATAATAAAGACCTATGAGTGAACAGGTTAATGTGCTCTCAGCCTGAGAAATTTTACATCAGCTCATTTTATTGTTACCATTGCCATATATACAGGAACGTGGTGCCAAAGTGTGTGTGTGTTTGTCTCTATGAACCCCATTTGGGATGTAAAGGTTTATTAATTGTAAGAGAAATTAGCTTGATAACTGCCCCCCCCCCCCCCCCCCCCAACTTTAAATGAGTCCAGGTCATTAAAGGGACACCGACGTGTGCCTTGAGGGAGTTCTGGCTTTGTTTATGGAGTTGCTGCCCAGTGGAAAATACAATTACAGCTCTCATGCTGAATGCCATGAGGACTCCCGCTGCAGCATATGCAGAGTCTGCTCCACACACACACTGTTCCAGTCATCTGCCAGCCCTCACACTCTTAAAGCAATTAGGATTTTTAACGCGGCTACAGTCCTTGCACTGTGCATCTCAGTCTGCAGAAATGATCAAATGGTTGAAATAGTCCGTCCAAATCCATCCTGTCACGATTTCCGAAATCAGATACTTGGACAAAGTGGATTAAAAAACAACTTCTGTGGAATGCTAAGCAGATATGATTGGAAATAAGAAAAATATGCCTTTGTGCAGCAAATATTTCAAGTCATTCAAGGTCAAGTCATTCCAAAGGCTCTTTTAAGGCAGAGATAGATAGATTCTTGATTATACAGGGCTTATAGGGAGAAGGCAGGAGAATGGGGTTGGGGGGGAGAGATAGATCAGCCATGATTGAATGGCAAAGTAGACTTGATGGGCCGAATGGCCTAATTCTACTCCTATTCCTTTTGACCTTGTGACCTCTTCAGCCAATGGTATATTTCTACTGCCACTTTGACAGAATACGCCATGTGGCAAAATGTGGAGGAAGGAACTGCAGATGCTGGTTTACACTGAAGGTAGACACAAAATGTTGGAGTAGCTCAGAAGGCCTGGCAGCATCTCTGTAGAAAAGGAAAAGGTGACGTTTTGGATCGGAAGGGTCTTGGCCCAAAAGGTCATCTATTCCTTTTCTCCAGAGCTGCTGCCTGACCCGCTGAGTTACTCCAGCTTTCTGTGTCTATCTATGAAATGCAGCAGCCCATTTATGCACAACCAGCCCCAAATACAGCAATTATGGATCAGCTAATCTTTTTTTAACTGAGGGATACACATTGACTGGCTTTCTCATTAAGCCACTGTATTTAAAAAATATCTTCTAATATCTCCCAACATCTTCTGCAAATGCATCCGAAACATCACCCATTCCTTTTCTCCAGAGATGCTGCCTGTCCCGCTGAGTTACTCCAGCATTTTTGTGTCTATCTTCAGTCTAAACCAGCATCTGAAGTTCCTTCCTACACTATGCAATACTTTCAATACTCCATTACCCTATATCCAGGCTACTGTATCTACAGGCCCCCAACAGCAGCCTGGATATTGGGTGCAAGTTGCAGCAGGAATTAAAATTGGCATGTAACAACGGCAATGCCACTGTGGTTATGGGAGATTTCAATATGCAGGTAGACTGGGAAAATCAGGTTGGTTCTGGACCGCAAGAAAGGGAGTTTGTAGAGTGCCTCTGAGATGGATTCTTAGAGCAGCTTGTATTGGAGCCAACCAGAGAGAAGACAATTCTGGATTTAGTGTTGTCTAATGAACCTGATTTAATAAGGGAACTCAAGACAAAGGAACCGTTAGGAAGTAGTGACAATAATATGATAAGTTTTAATCTGCAATATGCAAAGGTTAGATCAGAAGTGTCAGTGTTGCAGTTGAACAAAAGGGACCATGAAGGCATGAGAGAGGAGCTGGCCAAGGTCGACTGGAAAAGGATCCTAGCAGGAATGACGCTGGAACAGCAATGGCAGGAATTTCTGGGCATAATCTGGCCAGAAGATGCTGGATCACTTCATTCCAAAGTGGAAGAAAGATTCTAAGGGGAGTAAGAAGCAAGCGTGGCTGACAAGGGAGGTTAGGGACGGGTATAAAACTAAAATAAAAGGTGTATAACATAGCAAAGAGCAGCAGGAAGCCAGAGGATTGGGAAACTTTCAAAGGACATCAGAAGGTAACAAAAAGGGCAATACGGGATGAAAAGATGAAGTACGAGGGTAAGCTGGCCAAGAATATAAAGAAAGATGGTAAAAGCTTCTTTAGGTATGTTAAGAGAAAAAGATTAGTAAAGACAAATGTGGGTCACTTGAAGGCAGAAACAGGTGAAATTATTATGGGGAACAAAGAAATGGCAGAAGAGTTGAACAGGTCTGTCTTCACAAAGGAAGACAACAAAAAAAATCCCAGATGTACTAGAGGACAGAGGATCTAGGGAGTCAGAGGAACTGAAAGAAATTTGCATTAGGCAAGAAATGGTATTAGGTAGACTGATGGGACTGAAGGCTGATAAATCCCCAGGGAAGTATAGACCAGTTAGCCTGACATCGGTGGTGGGGAAGATGCTGGAATCAATAACGATGCATATGGATAGCAGTAAAATGATTGGTCCAACTCAGCATGGATTTATGAAAGGGAAATCCTCCTTGACTAATCTTCTGGAATTTTTTGAGGATGTGACAAATAAAATGGATGAAGGAGAACCAGTGGATGTAATGTATCTAGATTTTCAGAAAGTCTTTGATAAGGCCCCACGGGAGATTAGTGAGCAAAATTAGAGCACCATGTATTGGGGGTAGGGTATTGACATGGATAGAGAATTTGTTGGCAGAGAGGAAACAAAGAGTAGGAATAAACTGGTCCCTGTCAGAATGGCAGGCAGTGGCGAGTGGAGTGCCGCAAGGCTCGGTGTTGAGGCCGCATCTATTTACAATATATATTAATGATTTGGATGGGAATTAAAATTAACACTAGCAAATTTGCAGATGACACAAAGCTGGGTGGCAGTGGGAACTGCGAAGAGGATGCTAGGAGGTTGCAGGGTAATTTGGACAGGTTGGGTTAGTGGGCAGATGCATGGCAGATGCAGTATAATATAGATAAATGTGAGGTTATCCACTTTGGCAGCAAGATCAAGGAGGCCGATTATTTCACCCAGAGAGCTGTGAATCTGTGGGATTCTCTGCCTCAGAAGGCAGTGGAGGCCAAATCAAGAGAGAGTTAGATAGAGCTCTTAAAGATAACGGAGTCAGGGGCTATGGTGCGAAGGCAGGAACAGGGTACTGATTGTGGATGATCAGCCATAATCACAGTGAATGGCGGTGCTGGCTCGAAGGGCAGAATGTCCTACTCCTGCACCTATTCTCTATTGTCAATTGCTATTATGTCAAATTAGGAAAAAGGGAAATGCAACAAGACCTGGGTGTCCTTGTACACTAGTTACTGAAAGTAAACATGCAGGTACAGCAGGCAGTGAAGAAAGCTAATGGCATGTTGGCCATCATAACGAGAGAATTTGAGTGCAGTTGTACAGGGCCCTGGTGAGACCACATCTGGAGTATAGTGTGCAGTTTTGGTCTCTTAATTTGAGGAAGGACATCCTTGCTATTGAGGCAGTGCAGCGTAGGTTCACCAGGATAATCCCCAGTATGGCGGGACTGTCATATGAGGAAATATTGAAAAGACTGGGCTTGTATTCACTGGAATTTAGAAAGATGAGGGGGCTTCTTATAGAAACGTATAAAATTATAAAAGGATTGGACAAGCTAGATGCAGGAAGAAATTTCCCAATGTTGGGGGAGTCCAGAACCAGGGGGCGACAGTCTAAGAATAAAGGGGAGGCCACTTAAAACAGATGAGAAAAAACGTTTTCACCCAGAGAGTTGTGAATTTGTGTAATTCTTTGCCATGGAAGGCAGTGGAGGCCAATTCACTGGATGAATTCTAAAGAGAGTTAGATAGAGCTCTTGGGGCTAGCGGAATCAAGACATATGGGGAGACGGCAGGCACGGGTTACTGATTGTGGATGATCAGCCATGATCACAATGAATGGCGGTGCAGACTCGAAGAGCCGCATGGCCTCCTCCTGCACCTATTTTCTATGTTTCTATGATTGTCTGGGGACTTGAACCTATTATCTTCTGGCTCAGAACACAAGTTCTAACAAATGAACCAATGGCCAGACATTTCTTGCCACTTTTGCAAGTGATGATACTTGTGGTGATAACCCCCCATCCTGCCTGCCCCCCCCCCCCCCCCCCCCCCCCCCCCCCCCCCCCCCCCCCCCCCCCCCCCCCCCCCCCCCCCCCCCCCAGAGCGTAAACTGGTCCTTTGAGGCCACCGAGTCCGCACCGACCAGCGATCCCCGCACACTAACGTTATCGCTAACCTACACTAGGGACAATTTACATTGACACCAAGCCAATTAACCTACAAAACTGTACGTCTTTGGAGTGTGGGATGAAACCGAAGATCTCGGAGAAAACCCAGGGGGAGAATGTGCAAACTCCGTGCAGACAGCACCCGTAGTCGGGGTGGAACCCGGGTCTCTGGCGCTGCAAGGCAGCAACTCCACCTCTGCGCCACCATGTTTTCATGGCGATGCGATGTGAACAGAATGGAATTGCATCACCGAAGCATCGGGGCACGGTCAATAATTCATACCAGGCTCACGGAACTGTTTGATCCAAGTGCTGCGGGACTGTTAATCTGAGTCGCACCTTCTGAAATCCTTGAAATACTGACGCCACGTCGGGAGCATCACAGCTTTTAAGGAGTTAATTCTCTGCGCCAAGAAATGGTCTTTTAATTTGTTTTAGAACTCCTTGCTACTTGTCACACTTGTGCCAGAAGCATCAACTGTGTGGTAGGTGAGATTAAAGCATTTCTCCGGGCGCATTCAGATTTCAGTAAGCAAGACCCACCAGTAATGCAAAATAGACTTCTCCCACATGTCTGGCTGCTTGTTTCACTTTGGGAAACTGCTATACATTGAAATGCGCAAGCACAGTCTCTGCCCAATCCTCATTCTTTCAGTGGGAAACCAGAGAGCTGCAGCTGGATGAAGTGTGTGAGAACGAACTGCAGATGCTGGTTTAAACCGAAGATAGACACAAAAAGCTGGATCAACTCAGCGGGACAGGAGAGAAGGAATGGGAGATGCTCCAGGTCGAGACCCTTCTCCGGACTCCAGGCCCTTCAGTCCGAAGAAGGGTCTCGACCCGAAACAGCACCTGTTCCTTCTCTCCAGAGATGCTGCCTGTCCCGCGGAGATACTCCAGCATTTTGTGTCTACCTTCCACAGCTGCAGCCCAGCTCTCCATTGCCCCCTGGTGTACAGGGAGAGTTGAGCCATAGCACTATCCCCCAAGGACATGGTTGAGCAACCCTGCTAATTTGGAAACCTGTAACAAGATACACGCAATTTCCAGTGAAGAGCCAAAGAAACAGCCTTCACCTGTTAAAGGTCTCGACCCAAAACGTCACCTATTCCTTCTCCCCAGAGATGCTGCTGTCCCGCTGAGTTACTCCAGCATTTTGTGTCTACCTTCAATTTAAACCAGTATCTGCAGTTCTTTCCTACACACTTCACCTGTTAGCTATTGTGAATAAAATAATTCATTGAAATCTCTTCAACATGTTGATGATAGTTACAATTAAGGGTGTCAAATATGTTCTTTGCAGCAAGAAATATACATTTACAAATGATCATTTCTGATAACTAGCAAACACATTTTGAACAGGTTTGCTGACATTTCTGTCTTCTATTCTTTCAACACCATAGATGGCATATCCACCCTAAATATAGGTTCAAGGTTGAAATGGAAAATTGCATTATGAACACTAACGCTGTAAACACTATGTAAATGGTGTAAACACTATGAATTGAGTAGTGTTGGTTACTTCAGGCAGTATATATACATATATATATATTGGCGTCTTGCATTGTTTTCAGTTTGCGTGTGTATCAGACATACAGATACGTGCCAGGATGCTTCATGCCCCTGAAATCAAACCATTGAGATATTGGTGAAGTTTCTATTGTCTTATAAGAAGTATATATTTTCATCCAACGATGCCTTATCGTTAAACTCATAGTTTAGAGACTTCGAAACTGGGGTGGCATGGTGGTGCAGCATTAGAGTTGCTGCCTTACAGCGCCAGAGACCCTGGTTCGATTGTGACCATGGGTGCTGCCTGTACAAACTTTGCACGTGACCTGTGTGGGTTGTTTCTGGGTGTTCTGGTTTCCTCCCACAGTCCAAAGGTATACAGGTTTGTAGGTTAATTGGTTCTGGTAAAATTGTAAATTGTTCCTGGTGTGTGTAGGATAATGTTAGTGTGCAGGAATCGCTGGTCAGCGCGGAGTCGGTAGGCCGAAGAGCTTGTTTCCTCGATGTATCTCTCAACTAATAGAAACATATACAATTATCAAGGGATTGGACAGGCTAGATGCAGGGGAAATGTTCCCAATGTTGGGGGAGTCCAGAACCAGGGGTCACAGTTGAAGAATAGGGGGAAGGCCATTTTGGACTAAGATGAGGAAAGAAAATTTCACCCTGAGAGTTGTGAATCTGTGGAATTCTCTTCCTCAGGGGGCAGTGGAGGCCAATTCACTGGATGTTTTCAAGAGAGAGTTGGATATAGCTGTTAGGGCTAATGGAATCAAGGGATGTGGGGATAAAACAGGAATGGGATACTGATTCTGGATGATAAGCCATAATCATATTGAATGGTGGTGCTGGCTCAAAGGGCCGGATGGCCTTCTCCTGCACCTATTTTCGATGTTTCTAAGCTAAACTAAACCTCAGTCTACAATGTAATCTCAGGGGTCATGAAGTCACCACTTTGTCTCTCTGTCATCAGGTCTCTATGTTTGTTGACTTAACAGCTCCGTGTACTAATAGGGTCAGCTGGCAACAAAGCAACATTGCTATCATCAGGACAGCTAACTTTTGTTTTGGAAGTTTGGACAGGGCGTTCTGGAATGTGTCAGTGTTTTGGAAAATTTAGCTATGCAAAGCTAAATTTGAAGGGCAGGTTGATGTGGTTGTTCTCTCACGAGTCCAGAGGGTTGGAGGCTTTAGTCTAGTTTAGGGGCGCCCTCTGGTAAACATCATGTGTTGACTGGCTCAACTCACAGGACTACCCTTAAGTCAGTAGCTGGTGAATCTGCGGAATTCTTTGCCGCAGAAGGTTGTGGAGGACAAGTCAATGGATATGTTTAAGGCAGAGATAGATAGTTTCTTGATTAGTGCAGGCGTCAGTGCTTATGGGGGGAAGGCAGGAGAACGCGGTTTGGAGGGAGAGTTAGGATGGCGGTGTAGACTTGATGGGCCGAATGGCCTAACTCTGCTCCTATCACTCATGAACTTAACTCAGATGTGAAAAAAGTTCTGTATTTTGGAAGGTTAAACCAGGGCAGCTAAGTTTATGATGGGCAGCACAGGCGCTCAGTAGGCCGAAGAGCCTGTTTCTTTGCCGTACAGCTCCAAGACTCTATTTCAGTCCTGGCCAAGCTACATAGTATAATATTGGTGAATTAAACATATTACTTTATCAGTAAGGAATCTATTTAGATGAGATCAGAGAATCTTTGTCTTCATCACCATACATCACCACCTCAAGGGCAATTAGGGATGGGCAGTTAATGTTTATTCAGCCTCTGAAGTCCATAATCCCCTATACAAATAAAAAAAGCTATGGAGGTAAAGGTAAATGAATACCAGATTATTTTACTGCTGGCAGCTCTCCAATGAAGAAAAAGTACACGGCGGTATCAGTTACAGTGATGTCTGAGGTTATGTGTAGGAAGGAACTGCAGATGTTGGTTTAAACTGAAGATAGACACAAAAAGCTGAAGTAACTCTGTGGGGCAGTTGGGTGGGCCTGGGGAAACTGGGCCAAAGGGAAGGGTGACCATATCATGGCCTCGCTGGTTCCCTACACCTCACTGCCGGTCATTGCACAAACGCAACCACACACTTTAGTTAAAGTTCCCTTATGGTGGTGCAGCGGTAGAGTTGCTGCCATGCAGCACCAGAGTCCCGGGTTCTATTCTGACCATTGGTGCTGCCTGTATGGAGTTTGTACGTTTTCCCCGTGATCTGCGAGGGTTTTCTCCGAATGCTCTGGTTTCCTCCCACGCTCCAAAGACATACAGGTTTGTAGGCCAATTAGGGTGGCACAGTGGCGCAGCAGTAGAGTTGCTGCCTTATAGTGCTTGCAGCACCAGAGACCCAGGTTCGATCCTGACTACGGGTGCTGTCTGTACAGAGTTTGTACGTTCTCTCCGTGACCGCATGGGTTTTCTCCTAGATCTTCAGTTTCCTCTCGCACTCCTAAGTATTTAGGTTAATCGGCTTGGCGTATGTGTAAAAATTGTCCCTAGTATGTGCAGGACAGTGTTAATGTGTGGGGAGGGGATCATTGGGCCAAAGGGCCTGTTTCTGCACTGTATCCCAAAACTAAACTAAGCTAAACTAATTGGCTTCAGTAAAGATTGTAAATTGTCCCCAGTGTGTGTGTAGGATAGTGCTAGTGTGCGGGGATTGCTGGTCGACACGGACGCGATGGGCCGAAGGGCCTGTATCTGCGCTGTATCTCTATAAACAACACAAACCTAGTTGTTAACACCAGAAGCCCACTGGAGGTGCCCACTGACTCTGCTGTGCTCTCCTAGCCCAATGATTCCCTCCCCACACATTAACACTGTCCTGCACATACTAGGGACAATTTTTACATTGTATCATTGTATAACAACACATTCAGCACAGGACACTTGGCTTGACTAGGCCTCTAAGCCTCACACTTGTTCTCAATTGGAGCTATCGCTACGATATCAATGGGAAGTAAGGCAGTGATTACAAACCCCGTGCACTCCTTCTGTTGAAGCTGCTGCCAATGGTGATCTTCATATTCAATCTTGCTATCGATAAACAAAAAGCTTTTCACTGTACCCATGAATGCAGCGTAGGTTCACAAGGTTAATTCCCGGGATGGCAGGACAGTCATATGTTGAAAGAATGGAGCGGACCAGGCTTTCAGTCGAGACCCTTGACTGAGAATCAGGGGAAAGGGATGAGAGGGGATCTTATTGAAATATAGAACAAATAATGAAAGATATGCAGGGTATTGGATCAACAAAACTAAATGCAAAGAAGACATGTTCCCGTGAGAATGTTGGGGGAGTCCAGAACCAGGGGCCACAGTTTAAGAATAAGGGGTAAACCATTTAGAACGGAGACAAGGAAAACCTTTTTCACACAGAGGGTTGTGAATCTGTGGAATTCTCTGCCTCAGAAGGCAATGGAGGTCAATTCTCTGGATGCTTTCATGAGAGAGTTAGATAGAGCTCTTAAAGATAGCGGAGTCTTAAGGGATATGGAGAGAAGGCTGGAACTGGGTACTGATGGTGGATGATCAGCCATGATCACAGTGAATGGCGGTGCTGTCTGGAAGGGCTGAATGGCCTACTCCTGCACCTATTGTCTATTGTCTATAATTGTACATGTGACAATAAACTAAACTGAACTGAAACTGAATGATCGGCCAAATGTGAGTGAGTACACTGCCTTCCTCCACACTAACGCAAGACGACAGCACCCTCGTGCTGCTGACTGACTAAGTTAATCCAGGTGCAGATGTTTTGATATAGATCATTTTTTTCATCTGGGGCAACATTAATCTTGACACCTTGAGCCCATCTGACCAAGTGCTCATTCACACAGATCCTACGCTAATCCCGTGATGTTCCCACCCCCCCGCACTCCCCCACTGTATTCCCATCAACTGCTCTTCAGAATCTCCCACTCCTCCATGCACTGTGGGTGACTTATGGTGGCTATTTAATGTACTAACCAGCACGCTTTTATGGAGTGGGGTTAACCGGAGTATCCCGACAAAACCCACATGGTCACACTCTGAAGGTGAAAACTCAACTTAGACAGGACCAGAGGTCAAAATGGAACCCAGATATGCACAAAATGCTGGAGTAACAGCGGGGACGGGCAGCATCTCTGGAGAGAAGGAATGAGTGATGTTTCAGGTCGAGACCCTTCTTCAGACTGACCGTCAGAGGAGAGGGAGACATAGAGATATGGAAGAGTAAGGTGTGAAGACAAGAGATCAAAGGGGATGAAGGTCAAGGAAAATGTAGAAAAGATCATTGTTAGCTAGGGGAAGGTGACAACGAAGCACACAAAGATAACATTTAATCAGGAGGACAGTCAGTCTGGTCGGAGAACTAGGGTGGGGAGGGATGGAGAGAGAGGGAAAGCAAGGGTGCTTGAAGTTAGAGACATCAATATTCGTACCAATTTGTAAGCCGCCTATGCGAAATGTGAGGTGCTGTTCCTCCAATTTGCGCTGGGCCTCACTCTGACAGTGGACCCAGGACAGAAAGGTCAGTGTGGGAATGGGAGGGGGAGTTAAAGTGTTGAGGAACCGGGAGATCAGGTAGGTTTAGACAAACTGAGTAGAGGTGTTCAGCAAAACGACCGCCGAGCCTGCCCTTGTTCTCGCCGACATATAGGAGTCCACACCTTTTTGTTTGTTTCTTTTGGAGTTTGTACGTTCTCCCCGTAACCAAGTGGGTTTTCTCCGAGATCTTCGGTTTCCTCCCACACTCCAAAGACGTACAGGTTTGTAGGTTAATTGGATTGGTATAAATGGAAAATTGTCCCTAGTGTGTGTAGGTCAGTGCTAATATGTGGGGATGGCTGGTCGGCGTGGTCCCGATGGGCCGAAGGGCCTGTTTCCACGCTGTATCTCTAAACTAAACTAAAACTAAACACCTGGAACAGCGGATACGGTAGATGAGATCAGAGGAGATGCAAGTGAACGTCTCCCTCACCTGAAAGGACTGTCGGGGTCCCTGGACGGGGTCGAGGGAGGAGGTATAGGTGTTACATCTCCCCATTGAAGATGAAAACCCCATATTGGCAGGACCAGTGGCCAGCATTGAACCCATGGTGTTGGAGTTGTGAGGCAGCAGCTCTACCAGCTGCACCCCCATGCCACCCCATCCTATTACCTGTAGGTATCTGAATGCATTTACAATTTCTCGAGCAGCAATTAACATGGAAAGTCTTCATATTCTTATTTACTTATCGAATGGAATTCACACCCTCAGTCCACTGGTGACTCAACGTGAAATTGTGGGTTAATGACACACACTTTCAGCAGTACCAGCAGACTGTTGAGTAATGAAACCTTCATCGACGTGTTCCACATAACGACCATATGAATTTTCATTCCAGCCTGTATATATATGTGGCTAATTTTCCTGGTGGTCCATTAGCTAGATTGGTGGAGATTTATGAGTCTCCGCAACAGGAAACGACTGAACTATCCTCACGGCGCTATCAGCAGCTCAGGGAGACTCGAGGAAGCTGTAATCGCCAAAGGAGATAAGGTCAAGGGGGATCTAATTAGGTTCCAAGCAGAAAATGTGAAAGGTATTTTCCCCACTGATCAGTAAATCAGCAAAGGCTGGGTGGGATGCCATAAATCTGGCTCACTTCAAGCACTAAAGAGAAGGTTACTCGATATTTTCCTTTCACGCAAGCAGTTTTGTGGAAGCTGGATTGAATTAGCATCAGTGGCCATCACAGGCAGGAGGACATCACAACTTTTAGGAGATGATGAAACAAACAGCTGATGAAAAAAATTCATTCCCTGGTCTCACTTCTGTTTTTTTTTAAGTTGTTATGATCTGGGACTCTTGGTTACAAAATATTCGGTTTTAGGTACAGAAAAAAAATATATAAAATGAGTTTTTAAAACAGCTGTGACCACATTGTGGGTTGAATCCAGGCTTTTCGAGGTCTTGGCACAATGCAGCATTTAGACCGATCCCGAGCAGAACACAACAAAGGTTCTCGCTGGATAGTGTTAGCCTGTGACTGCCTCTCTCATGGCAGTCACATGTAACTCTCTGAGAGGAATCTTTTTTTTTTAAATAGCCTCGCGCGTCAATGAAATAATGTGCATTGATGCAAGAAAAAGGCAAGTTTAAACCTCTGATGAAAATCAATGAAAATCTATAACACTGAATTTGCACGGCAGACCCATTTGTGGTTGCCACGGCAACGTTTAACATTAAAGTCGCACGCAGCCCACATTCTTGTGAGTTGGCTAGAAAATCTTGCACCTTGATTGAGCACTGTTTACAAAGTAAAATCAATAGCTGCTGGAATCCTGGGAAGATCTCTGGGCATTCCCAATGGACTGCCTATCAAATAGAACGCCTTCACTTTGTATTCCAGGCTCTCTTTTCTTTTAACCAAAAATAATTATTTACAATAATATTTACAGTACAAAATTCCAGGACAAGGGGTCACAGTTTAAGGATAAGGGGGAAATCTTTTAGGACCGAGATGAGGAAAACATTTTTCACGCAGAGAGTGGTGAATCTGTGGAATCTCTGCCACAGAAGATAGTTGAGGCCAGTTCATTGGCTATATTTAAGAGGGAGTTAGATGTGGCCCTTGTGGCTAAAGGGATCAGGTGGTATGGAGAGAAAGCAGGGATGGGATACTGAGTTGGATGATCAGCCGTGATCATATTGAATGGCGGTGCAGGCTCGAAGGGCTGAATGGCCTACTCCTGCACCTAATTTCTATGTTTCTACTACAGTACGAAATTAGTCAAAACCAAACCCACCACCATAATACAAGTCAAACAAATATACTAAATAAACTACGATACAACTTTATCACCATCCTTATTGAGGATGACTTCCACGCCCCGCGGTGCCCAGCGGTCCCGGGAATACTCCAGGGTGCCCGTGGACAGCGCCTACTCCCAATTTTGTTAGTCCTTGCTGTCTCCTCCCCTTCCTCAGCTCCCCTGCTGTCTCCTCCCACCCTCCAGCCTTCTGGCTACTCCTCCTTTTCCCTTTCTTGTCCCCACCTACCCCCACCCCCGATCAGTCTGAAGAAGGGTTTCGGCCCGAAACATTGCCTATTTCCTTCGCTCCATAGATGCTGCTGCACCCGCTGAGTTTCTCCAGCTTTTCTGTGTAACCTTTCGAAAACCGCCTGGGCGCGGACATAACCCCGGAAATGGGGCAGGCAGCCGGCTCGGCAAGAGCCCATTGCAGGGTCCCTTGATGTGTTGATCTGCTGTTGCTCTCGGTTGCATGAGCTGTGACGTTCTCTCTGTGTCTTGCAGACCATCTCATTCCCATCAATGAGGTGCCCGGTTTCAACTGCAAGTTCGGGGGCACCACCCAGGAGAGCTTCTGCGACTGGCACCACGATGAATCCGCAGGCTTTAGATGGGAAGTCCACGTGGGAAACGAAGAATCCGCCGTCGCTGAGCCGGAAGGAAATCACACGATGGGTGAGAAATGCGGAAATTACGTTTGTTTGCACGGGGGGGGACAGACGCAAAAACGCTGGGTTAATTCAGCGGGGTAACTCAGCATCATCTCTGGAGAGAAGGGGCTGGTGACGTTTCAGGTCGAGTCCCTGCATGGCCTTCCATTGAAACCAACTTGTTACATTACTGGAGGATACATGAGAGGGGGAAATCCCAGGAACGTGGCAATTCAATTTGTGACCAAAACTACATATTGTCTGGAGGGAAGGAATGAGTGACGTTTTAGGTCGAGACCTTTCTTCAGTCTGAGTCTGTCTTCGGTTTAAACCCAGCATCTGCATTTCCTTCCTACAACTGTTTAGTTTGGTTTCTGGGCGGGCAGATTCCTCGCTTTTAGAATTCTCATCCGCGTGTTAGGGCTTCCTTTCTCCCCCGCGCCTGCGATTCTTCAAATCCAATCAGATTGGTATTTGTGAATTTAATCGTCCACCTTTAAAATCTGCAGGCAGACTGGCAGAATCTGACATCCCGTCCCTCCTCACGCTCTCCTTTAAGATGCTCCTTAAAACCGTCTTGTTTGTTTAATCCATTGATCAGCACTCGTAATAGCTCCTTCCAGGGGGTGATGCCATTTGTATTAGTTTAGTTTAGTTTAGAGATACAGCGCAGATGCAGGCCCTTCAGCCCACCGAGTGTGCACCCACCAGCGATCCCCGCACATCAACACAAGCCTACACACACTAGGGACAATTTACACTTATACCAAGTATACAGACCCAAGCCAATTAATCTACAAACCTGTACGTCTTTGGAGTGTGGAAGGAAACCGAAGATCTCGGGGAAAACCCACGAGGTCGCGGGGAGAATGTACAAACTCCAAACTGACAAGCACCCGTAGTCGGGATCGAACCCGGGTCTCCGGCACTGCAAGCGCTGTAAGGCAGCAACTCTACCGCTGCGCCACCGTTATCAACGTTCTTCCCCAAAGAACATTTGTGATCTGGCTTTTCTTTAGTTTTTACTGTTACCAATATTGCTTTGAGCTTTTTATTGCAGATTTATTTAATTACATGAATTTAAATTCCATAGTAAGCAACTGTGTCTGTAGATCACTGGCCACTGTGGCTCTCACAGGTGTCGAACCAGTGTCAGAGGGCTGGTTGCTTCAACCTGAGTGGGATGCCGCTGGTAGACACAAAATGCTGGAGTAACTCAGCGGGACAGTCAACATCTCTGGAGAGAAGGAATGGGTCAAGACCCTTCCCCAGATTGAGAGTCAGGGGAGAGGGAGACTAGAGATATGGAAAAGGAGGGTGTGAAAATGACGGATCAAAGCAGATGGTGTTCAAGGAAATGTGGAATTGTTCATTGTTGGCTGAGGGGAAGGCATACAATAGGTAGAATTTAATCAGGAGGACAGTGAAACTAGTCCACGAACTAAGATGGAGGAGGGACGGAGAGAGGGGGGAAAAGCAAGGGTTACTTGAAGTTAGAGAAATCAATATTCATACCGCTGGGTTGGGTTGCATCTGGTCCTTCGGGCAAACATAGAAACATAGAAACATAGAAATTAGGTGCAGGAGTAGGCCATTCGGCCCTTCGAGCCTGCACCGCCATTCAATATGATTATGGCTGATCATCCAACTCAGTATCCCGTACCTGCCTTCTCTCCATACTCCCTGATCCCTTTAGCCACAAGGGCAACATCTAACTCCCTCTTAAATATAGCCAATGAACTGGCCTCAACTACCCTCTGTGGCAGAGAGTTCCAGAGATTCACCACTCTCTGCGTGAAAAAAAGTTCTCATCTCGGTTTTAAAGGATTTCCCCTTTATCCTTAAGCTGTGAAGGGTCACCTCAACGAGAGTCTCCCAATCTGCCTCTCACAAGTTGCTGGGTTTATTGCAGCTACTTTATTGAGATCCTAACACACCTCCCTGGATCAATGGTGATAATTAGGGTGGCACGGTGGCGCAGCGTTACCGTTGCTACCTTACAGCGCCAGAGACCCGGGTTCGATCCTGACTACTAATGCTGTCCGTACGGAGTTTACACGTTCTCCCCGTGACTTGCGTGGGTTTTGCCCGGGTGCTCCGGTTTCCTCCCACACTCCAAAGACGTACAGGTTTGCAGGCTAATTAGCTTGCATAAAATTGTACACTGTCCCTAGTGTGTCTAGGATAGTGTAAGCGTGCGGGGATCGCTGGTCAGGGCAGAGTCGGTGGGCCAAAGGGCCTGTTCCCTCCGCTCCGTACCTCTGAAACTAAAACTAAAATCAGCACCCTGCTGTACATTCCGTCAGCCCAGAACAATCAGGAATAATTGTGAATCAGGAATAGAATCTGTGTAATTCTCTGCCACAGTAGGCAGTGGGGGCCAATTGACCTGATGTATTCTAGAGAGAGTTAGATTTAGCTCATAGGGCTAACGGAATCAAGGGATATGGGGAGAAAGCAGGAACGGGGTACTAATTTTGGATGATCAGCCATGATCATATTGAATGGCGGTGCTGGTTCAAAGGGCCGAATGGCCGACTCCTGCACCTATTTTCTATGTTTCTAATTTTCACAACGTGCTCAACTTCATAATACTCTCTGTCACATTTGTGACACCTGAATTGAGATGATTACAGGTTTTCAAACAGCTCGTTGTTGCTGACAACTATGTGAAAAGAACTTTACTCCCTTCTTTTTTTAAATCCCGGTATTGAACTGAAAGGATCGTTATTGTGAGCGGTTGTCATCCATTCAGCTGGGTAAGAAATTGTCTTGCTTCATGCAGGTGTCAGGTTAGATTTCTGCCCATAGAAACATAGAAAATAGGTGCAGGAGTAGGCCATTCACCCCTTCGAGCCTGCACCGCCATTCAATATGTTCATGGCTGTTCATCCAGAATCAGTTCCTGCTTTCTCCCCATATCCCTTGATTTCTTTAGTCCTAAGTGCTAAATCTAATTGGCCTGTCCCACTTATGTGTCCTAGGCATGCAAATTATGTGACCTCGTGGTCGCGTTGAGGCGTACGGGCATCATATGGCCGCGCGGGGCCGGTCCCCCTGAAAAATGCTGTTGTGGTCCCACTGAAAAGTATGTAGTTGTGCGCGGGGTTCCTGAAATTTTTGTAGCAAACAAAATCTTCGCGCGCCAACGGCCTGTCGTGTAACTGACGGCCAAAGTGGGACGGGCCCAAGACCCTGGCGCGACGCAACGTCTCACCTCCAACAGTAGCAGAAGCAGGCAAACGATCGTCAAACTCGGCCTGGGGGTCATGGCCGTTGTGGTCCGGATCCGCCCCAATCTACTCCCAGAGCGGGGCCAAGAAAATTGAAGATGGACACAAAATGCAGGAGTAAATCAGCGGGACCGGCAGCATCTCTGGAGAGAAGCAATGGGTGACGTTTCGGGTCAAGACCCTTCTTTTCAGACTGAAGAAGAGTCTCGACACAAAACCTCACCCATTCCTTCTCTCCAGAGATGCTGCCTGTCCCGTTGAGTTACTCCAGCTTTGTGTCCATCTTCAAATGACGTCACGCGCTCCAGAAGGCTGTGCATATGCATGACATTGCGCCCGACCTTCGCAGGACCATCGCGGCTCAACGCAACCACGAGGTTGCGTAATTTGCCTGCCAAGGACACGTAAGTGGGACAGGCCCTTAACTCTCTCTTGAAAACATCCAGTGAATTGGCCTCCACTGCCTTCCTCATCTCAGTCCTAAATGGCCTACCCCTTATTCTTAAATTGTGACCCCTGGTTCTGCCCACCCCCAACATGGGGAGCATTTTCCTGCAGTTAGCCTGTCCAAGCCTTTAAGAATGTTATATGTTTTATAAGATACCCTCCCATCCTTCTAAATTCCAGTGAATGTAAGCCCTGTCGACCCATTCTTCCTGCTTTCTCCCTGTATCCCTTGAATCCTTGCTCCCTTGCTCCGGCCAAAGTCACCTGAGAAAGCGGAAGCAAGGTATACGCCCGGTTCATGAGGGCGGTAAATACCCAGCGTGATGAGGAATGGTCAGCCATTGCTCGGATGCCCTCTCTCCCAACTACGCCAATTCATCCCCCAGTAGGGTTGCCAACTGTCCCATATAAGCCGGGACATCCCGTATATTGGGCTAAATTGGCTCTTCCCATACAGGACCGCCCTTGTCCCGTATTTGACTGCTACTATTCGGGTCGAGGGTACTGTCTGGTCAGAGCGCCGCGTCCGGCCCCGCCTCACCCGTCCCGACGTAGTGCAACCCCCCCCCCCCCGCACCTCGCCTATGGCCCCATCGGTCGGCAGCCTGGTCAGCTGTCCAACCTTCAGATCTTCGCTTATCGCCGACACCACCACCCCTCCTTCTCATGGCCGATCATCGGTTCATGAGTTGGATGGGGCGCTGGAAATTCCGCGCATCATCGTGTGGGCCCGGGCCAAAACTCCTCAGCTGGCCCGCAGGCTGGGCTTTGTGTGTAGTCCAGCTAACTCATCATTCACCCAGCCACGGCCGAGTCGGTCAACGAATTGCCGTTGAGAATTTGTCCCGTATTTTGACCTTTTGTCCCTTATTTGGGAGTGAGAAAGTTGGCAACACTAATCCCCCAGTGAACACAGTAGCTCACAGGTCACCAGCGCAGAATAATTACACGGGAGTATGTTTTCCAGAGGGGTCAGTTGCAACCAGTGGGACCGTAACTCAGCATTGGGTAAACCTTCGGGGACGCCGGGAAGGAGGACAAACATTTGTAAGAAAAATAAACTTCAAAAATAACTCGTCAATCCCCCTGTGGAAATGGCTGGGGGAGGGGAGGAGGCTTGTGTAGACAGGGATGGGCAGAGAGAAAGGAAAACTGCCTTCTGCTGGGAAAAATAAATTATTTAAAACAATAATAAATGTGGGATAGGGGCTTTGTACTATTTTGAAGGAATATAAGGTCACACCGTTTCTACACGTGTCCAAGTGCACAGCTGTAAGATCATAAGATGATGTGCTAGGAGCAGAATTCGGCCATTCGGCCAATCAAGTCTACTCCGCCATTCGATCATGGTTGATCTATCTCCCCCTCCTAACCCCTTTCTCACCCATAACCCCTGACACCCGTACTAATCACAAATTTATCTATCTACACCAAAAATATCCAATAACTTGGCCTCTACGGCCATCTGAGGCAAAGCATTCCACAGATTCACTACCCTCTGGTGAAAGAAATTCTTTCTCATCTCCTTGCCGAAGGAACATCCATTAATCCTCTGGTCTTAGACTTTCCCACCAGTGGAAACATCCTCTCCACATCCACTCTATCCAAGCCTTTCACTATTCGCTACCTCACAGGTTACGAACCTTCAAGGGCCTAGTCCTGTGCTATACTGTTCTATGTTCTGTGTTTTATACTTTCACTTACCATAAAGCTTATTATATAACTGAACTGTTTGCTTGGCAATTTTGAAGGGTAGCTAAGAGTCTACCACATTCCTTGGTCTGGAGTCACATATAGACTAGACCAATTAAGGATGGTCTCTTTCTTCCCTGAAGTAGGGTGTCACAGTGGCGCAGCGGTAGAGCTACTGCCTTACAGTGCCAGAGACCCGGGTTCGATCCCGACTACGGGTGCTGTCTGTACGGAGTTTGTACATTCTCCGTGACCTGCGTGGGTTTTCTCCGAGATCTTCGGTTTCCTCCCACACTCCAAAGACATGCAGGTTTGTAGGTTAATTGGCTTGGTTAAAAATGTAAGATTGTGTGTAGGGTAGAGTTAATGTGCGGGGATCGCTGGTTGGTACGGACTCGGTGGGCCGAAGGGCTTGTTTCCGCGCTGTATCTCAAATCTAAATTAAACTGAAGGGTATTAGTGAACAAAAAGTAAGAACTGTATTTTTTACAATAGCCCAGTAATTTCATGGTCTAATTGGTGCAAGTATCTTTTATTTTAAATTTCAGATTATTCAATTAGCTGAATTTAAACAGTTGAATTTGCGCTCATATGTCTAATTTCTGAATTCGTCTCTGGATAATCATCTTATTAACTTTACCACTGATGTAATAACTGGCAATACAGATTTAGTTTAGTTTAGTTTAGATTTAGAGATACAACGCGGAAACAGGCCCTTCAGCCCACCGAGTCCATGCCGACCAGCGATCCCCACACACAGGGCTGCCAACATTGGGTGAGAGTTGAGAGTGGGAAATTGCAAGGGAGTGTAGCGACCCACGGTAGGGAGATTTTGTATTTTTCAGCTTGAAATTGTGCCATCTGGGGCATACAGTAGTGAGTCTTTTAACTAACACTTGAATGCAACATTTATGCTTTAAATTGGATTAGGTATGAATATGGTTAGGCTAAATTACATTCCTAATTACATTCTACTGTAGAGCCAGGCTCTGATCAACAGGTGCAGCACATGATTGACCTTAGTACATTCATGTATGGAAAACCGATTATAATTCATGCTGTTATGCATATATATAGAGAAAAAAACACAGAAACAAGGCAAGAGTCGGACTCCCATCATTGTTCTGCACAAACAAATCAATCAACCTTACCCTTTGACTATAGAAATAAGACAAAACTAATACCACATATTTAACCAAGTATATGGTTCAATTAAATTATGATATATATGTAAAACATATATATGGACACAGGCCCTTCGGCACACCAAGTCCACACCGACCAGCAATCTACCATACACCAGTTCTATCCTACACGCCAGGGACAATTTACAGAAGCCAATTAACCTACAAACCTTCACTTCTTTCGGATATGGGAGAAACCGGAATATCCAGAGAAAACCCATGTGTTCATAGGTAGAATGTAGAAATACTGTACAGACAGCACCCGTAGCCAGGATCAAATCGACGTGCCACCCCATTAAATTATTTTTTCAGTAATATATTTATTATGGTGTCACGTCAATAAAGATGAACACATGATTCTGATTTCTGCCCTTAGTTGGATAACACACATCTCCAGTCATTGTGTTTTACGGCTGATTTTCAACCTCATCAGTCTGAAGGTCTCGACCCGAAACATCACCCATTCTTTCTCTCCAGAGATGCTGCCTGTCCTGCTGAGTTATTCCAGCTTTTAGTGTTTATCTTCGGTTTAAACCAGCATCTGCAGTTCCTTCTTACACTCTTTGTTAAGCGAAACAGGTCCAATTCTCATAATAATATTGACCTCAACTAAGTCTTTTCTTCACCTCCGTTGCTGCAGAGAATACAATCCCAGCCCTGCCACACACTATCCTACACACACTAGGGACAATTTACACTTACCAAGCCAATTAACCTACAAACCTGTACATCTTTGGAGTGTGGGAGGAAACCGAAGATCTCGGAGAAAATCCACATGGGCCACGGGGAGAATGTATAAACTCCGTACAGACAAGCACCTGTATTTAGGATCGAACCCGGGTCTCCGACGCAGCAAGCGCTGTAATGCCCTTGTCCCACTTAGGAAACCTGAACGGAAACCTCTGGAGACTTTGCGCCCAACCCAAGGTTTCCGTGCGGTTCCCGGAGGTTCCTGGGATGTCAGGACTGTCTTATGAAGAAAAAGACTGGATAGACTTAGTTTATATACTCTCTAGAATTTAGAAGATTGAGAGGGGATCTTATAGAAACTTACAAAATTCTTTAGGGGTTGGACAGGCTAGATGCAGGAAGATTGTTCCCGATGTTAGGAAAGTCCAGGACAAGGGGTCACAGCTTAAGGATAAGGGGGAAATCCTTTAAAACTGAGATGAGAAGAACTTTTTTCACGCAGCGAGTGGTGAATCTCTGGAACTCTCTGCCAGAGGGTAGTTGAGGCCGTTCATTGGCTATATTTAAGAGGGAGTTAGATGTGGCCCTTGTGGCTAAGGGGATCAGGGGGTATGGAGAGAAAGCAGGTACGGGATACTGAGTTGGATGATCAGCCATGATCATATTGAATGGCGGTGCAGGCTCGAAGGGCCGAATGGCCTACTCCTGCACCTAATTTCTATGTTTCTATGTTTCTATGTTGCAGGTGGTTGCCGAAGGTTGCAGGTAGTGGAAGTAGGTAGGGAGACTGACAAAAACCTCCGGAAACCTCAGGGAACCGCACGGAAACCTTGGTTGGGGCGCAAAGTCTCCAGAGGTTTCCGTTCGGGTTTCCTAAGTGGGACAGTGGCTTAAGGCAGAAACTCTACCGTTGCCCCACCGTGCCACCCAAATTTATATTACAACAAGTAATGCTGTTGATATTATATGCCTCGAACGTATTGCAGAGAGAATAATAGTAGACAAGAATCAAACTGGAACTGAAGAAGCAGTTAACGGCTTAGGTTTTCAGGAAAACTTTAATAGTAGAAAAGCAGCCAGGCAGAGGGACAAGAGGAGCAAATTAGGAGCAGGAGTGGGCCTTACAGCTCCCTGGAGCCTGCTTTGCCAGTTAACAAGATCAAGGCCGATCTGACTTTAATGTCAACTCCACATTCCTGTTTACCTTCAGTAGCATTGCAGCCCTGGAGATCAAGTGCCTACCTACTTCTGCCTCAGAAATGGTCACAGACTCTGTTTCCACCACCCTTTGAGGAAGATAACTTTGAGGAAGATTCACAATCCTCTGAGAGAGAGAGAGAAAAAAGCTTCAGCTCTGTTTCAAATAAGCAACCCTTAAATTTAAAAATAGTGATCTCCCGTTCCTGATTCCACGACTGATTCAATTCAGTCCCGCTCACTCTTTGGAACGTCATCAGATACAAGTCTTGAACCTTCCCTCATGAGTCACTGCTCCAGTTTCAGGCTTTATTGAAGTAGATCTCCCCTGAAATGCTTCCAATGCATTCACAACCTTCCTGAAATAAGAAGACAAAAACTGTACGCAGTACTCCAGATGTGGTCTCACTGAAACATTATATAATGGAAGAATAATCTCCCTACCTTTATATTCAATCCTTCTTGAAATAAACAATAATATAGACAGACAGACAGACAGTGAGACAGACAGGCAGACAGACAGACAAACAGATAGATAGATAGATAGATAGATAGATAGATAGATAGATAGATAGATAGATAGATAGATAGATAGATAGATAGATAGATAGATAGATAGATAGATAGATAGATAGATGCTTTATGGTACAGTGAAATTATTTGTTGTTTTGCATCCCGAGGTACCAACATGGTTACATAAATATTGTTCGTCCCTTCTTCAAGCACCCCCCACCCCACCCCACCTTGTTCTTGGTGTGTGTCCCCCAGGTTCCCTCTTTATTCTGTTAGCTTTCCTAATTGATTGCTGTATCTTGCTACTCGCCTCTCACGAACCATGTGATGGCATGCTCAGATCCCTATGTATCTTGGATCTTTGACAGATCTCACCATTTAGATAACAGGTCTCATTTTATTTTTCTTGCCAAAATACGATACCATAAGATACGATATTACTTTATTGTCAGAGCAAGTTTTAAATTTGTTTTGCATCGCAGCAGCTCCATTTACGGAATCACAGAAAAAACAAAAGAGACGAGAGAAGACAAGCATTAAAACATCAAGACAGGACCCAAAAATACTTACATTCAACATAGCATTACAATAACAGAAGACCACATTTATGGCCCATCAGCGTGCATTTGATCTGGGAAAATAGTGCTTCAGTCTAACTTTATTAAATTTTGGAACCCTATATCTCCGGTTTGATGGTAACAAATTGTCCTCACTGTTCAGAACGTGTTTGGGGTCAGAAGAAATGTTGTTGGCCATCCTTAGTATGTTTATATGGTAGGATGATTCATACCATTTCTGAAGTGGTTGATCTACAATCTTTGAGTAGATTTTTAATTGTTGGAGCTGTTTTGATTTTGAAGTAGCAGGCAAACTCTTGTACCATGCAGTGTTACAGTCATGTAAAACACTCATTATCACAGCGGTAAAAAATAATAAAAGGATTTGTCTACTTGCTTCCGAAAGATCTAAGTCGGTGGAGAAACCAGATTCTTTGTTTTGTCTTGGGGAAATGGGGAATTCTGCAATTTTCCACATTATATCCTACTTGCCAGATATTTACTCTCTCACTTAACCTGTCTATATCCCTTCACGACTTAATTTCCTGTCTTTCTAGTAAGTAGGTAAGTAAGCAGACTCACAGTTCAGTTGATTCACAGCTTAGAATGTTAGTCGTGGCCTCTCCCTTGCTATCTTGCAGAGTGACTGAGTCATGTCCAGACATCCAGGGTTTTATAGCATTGCCCCCCCCCCCCCCCCCCAGAAGGGGCGTTACCTTCATTGCGGTGATTGACAGGCGAGAAGATCTCAAGGTTTTTTTAACACTCATAACTTTTTTATGTTTCATCAATGGGAAAAATCCTCGGGGCCTGCTCAGCGGAGGAGGACTGAGTAAGATGGCCAAAAATCATAGCAATATATGGTAGTGTATTTTCTAAAATCAATATACAGTGCAGACAGGAAGTGGTCAAGATGAGACTTTTTATTATATATATATATATACACATATACTGTATAAACACACATATTATACACACACATATATATTACACATACACACACACACACACACACACACACAGTATATATACTGTATATATGTAAGTTGTAAATGTCGAGCTTTCTGCACTGATCTCTGTAATACGTCACTTCTTACCAAGCCTCTTTCTACCACCTTTCCTCATCGTTCTCTCCACACTAAGGATGAAGTAAATGTTTTGCATTCCTGGGACCAAAACCTGGTTGTAAAGGTGGAGCAAAGGCAGAGGAAAGGCACAGCAAATGCAAATCATGGAGGGCTGAAGGTACTTGCAGAGATAAACAGTGTTGAAGCCGAAGAGAGATTTATAAGTTCAAAAGAGCATTGTAAAATCAATGCATTAGAGAAGCAGATTTAGAGAGGTGAGTCTAGGAAAGTCGGATTTAATGAAAAAACAGCCAACAAGATACTGATTAACAGTCATGATATTAGGTTGGGAGCGATGTTGAAATTTCCACTAAAATAGTTTATAACTCCACTAAGCATTTTGAATTTATATCGCTGAGACAGAGAAAGTGGATTTTTTTTCCCGTGGCAAACAGTAGTCCTGGGCTGAGGGCGAAGAGTTAAACATAGAGAAGTGTTTTGAAAGATTAGGAATCATTTAGTACCTTCTACCAATGTCTTAAGTGTCGTGGGCTGGTTGGAGGATGAACCGGGGTAATGCCTCCAGCACCTTAAAGGTTGGCAGCAGGAGGCGCCCCTCCCTCCACCCCGGACACAAATATGGCCGGGAGAGGAGAGGAGACGGACGTCGGTTTGCGTGAACTGCTCCAGTACATCAAGCACGGGGGCCGACCAGACTATGGACTTTGAATAGTGGCATCGCCCGCATGTGTAATATATGCAAAAATATTTTCACTGTGCAGTTGCCTCCATGACAAATAAAGCACTATTCAACTATTGAGCTATTAATTAATGATATACAGGAATAATTGTTCAACCACAGCCTTTTTTCCTTGTTCTATGCCACCGGGTGGCACGGTGGCGCAGCGGTAGAGTTGCTGCCTTAAGAGCCTGTCCCACTGTACGAGGTAATTCAAGAGTTCTCCCGAGTTTCCCCTGATTCAAACTCGGAGAATCACGGTAATAGCCGCTCGTAGGTACTCGGGGATCTCGTGGACATTTTTCAACATGTTGAAAAAACTTCACGAGCTTACCGCGGTTCCCGAGTAGCTGCCGTTAGCGTTACAGGCTGCTAAGAGACGTCCCGAGCTCCGACATACCCGCTACGTACATTCTACGTGCATACCATGAGTTTTATTTTTTTTAAACTCGGGAGAGCTCTTGGGTAAACTTGTATAGTGGGACAGGCCCTTTACAGCGCCAGAGACCAGGGTTCGATCCTGACTATGGGTGCTGTCTGTATGGAGTTTTACGTTCACCCCGTGACCTGCATGGAATTTCCCCGGGATCTCCAGTTTCCATCCACAATCCAAAGGCGTACAGGTTTGTAGGTTAATTGGCTTGGTATAAAGGTAAAATTGTCCTTAGTGTGTGTAGGAAAATGTTAATGTGCGGGGATTGCTTGTCGGTGCAGACTCGGTGGGCCAAAGGGCCTGTTTCCATGCTGTGTCTCCAAGCTAAACTAAACTGAAGAATAAGTAAAAACTGTATTAATCTACAACAGTCCAGTAATTTCATGGTCAAATTAGTGCAAGTATCTTTTATTTTAAATTCCAGATTATTCAACTAACCAAATTTATACTTCATAGTTGCTTTCCGAAAATTATAACTACTCTTAATTCAAATTCACACATGCACTGACTTCACAGCCCAACACCCGGACTTCCATCTGTATATATGTATATAGCACCGCAGAATTGTGCACCTATCTCCCCCCCCCCCTTCTCCCTTCTGTTTTTTGTTTTTCTGTTTCTTGTTTTTTGTATTAAATTATATGTATGCACTGAGTACGAGCAGCTTTCAATTTCACTGTACATGTATAGTGACAATAAATGGCATATCATATATCACAGTTGGATTTCTCTCATAACTGAAGGAATTAAGTGTTTTGTTTTGTCCATGTAGGAAAAGACCATTTTATCTATACTGAAAAAATTGGAGAAAAGGAAGAGCAAGTAGCTCGACTATGGAGCCCTTCGTTACCACTTGCGAGTTACGGCCATTGTCTGGTCTTTTGGTACCAAATCCGCGGAACTCGTGGCAGCAGTTTCAACGTGATCCAAAGAAAGCTGACAGGTGGCTTCCCTATAAATGTCCTGTGGTCCATGGGTGGACCTCAAGGAAGCCACTGGCAGGAAGGAAGAGTGCTCCTCCCACGATCCTCACACGTCTATCAGGTAATTTGTTCTTCATCTTTCCACATCATCGTCTATATCTCTCGTTTCCCTTTCCCCTGACTCTCAGTCTGAAGAAGGGTCTCAACCCGAAACGTCACCTATTCCTTTTCTCCAGAGATGCTGCCTGACCCGCTGAGTTACTCCAGCTTTTTGTGTCTATGTTCAGCAGAAAAAGAACCATCCTCCTATAAAGCTCATCTACTTCTCTTTGGATGCCCAATTTCTAAGTATTTCAATATTATAGTTCATTTTAATGTCAATGAAGAAAAGGCAGTGATGAACAGGTTTAATAGAGCCTCAACTCGCTGGAGTTTAGAAGGTTGAGGGGGGACCTCATTGAAACCTACAGAATAATGAAAGGCAAAGATAGAGTGAATGTGGCAAGGATGTTTCCACTGGTGGGAGAGTCTAGGACCAGAGGTCATAGCCTCAGAATTAAAAAGGAGGTGAGGAGGAACTTCTTTAGTCAGAGGATAGTGAACCTGTGGAACTCATTGCCACAGAGGGCTGTGAAGGCCAAGTCGGCAAATATTTTTAAGGCAGAGATAGACAAATTCGTGATTAGAACGGGTGTCAAGAGTTATGGGGAGATGGCCGGAAAATGGGATTAGTAGGCAGAGATCAGCCACAGTTGAATGGCGGAGTAGACTCGATGGGCCGAATGGCTTAATTCTACTCCTAGAACCTGTGAATGTGAACATTCACAGCTAATTGAAGTGTGACACAATGACTCCGAGTAAGCTGTGAAGCCCACAAACAAAGCATATTGTGCTTTATCATTGGACAAGCATAATCGCATTACAAAGCAAATTGTGTCATAATATCATAATATTGTTCAAATATTTGCCTGCTCAGATGTCAAAACTCTTCCGTTAATAGTTTTCAGTTCAGTTCAGGGCGACAGGGTGGTGCAGCGGCAGAGTTGCTGCCTTACAGCGCTTGCAGCACCGGAGATCCAGCTTTCATCCTGACTACGGGTGCTGTTTGCATGGAGTTTGTACGTTCTCCCTGTGACCGCGTGGGTTTTCTCCGAGACCTTTGGTTTCCTCACAAACTCCAAAGACGTACAGGTTTGTAGGTGAACTGGCTTGGTATAAGTGTAAATTGTCCCTAGTGTGTGTAGGATAGTGTTAATGTGCGGGGATCACTGGCCGGTGCAAACTCGATGGGACGAAGGGCCTGTGTCTGCGCTAAACAAAACTAAACACTACAGACAATTTATACCACGCCAAATAACCTACAGATCTGTACGTCTCTAAACTAAACTAAACTAAACTAATTGAAAGACGATCAGAGAAACGTCCAGTAGGTAACACTGGAATATGCAAAAGATAGACTCTAAATGCTGGCGTAACTCAGCGGGCCAGGCAGCATCTCTGGAGTAAAGGAACAGGTGACGTTTCGAGTTGGAACCCTTCTTCAGACTGACATGTACCGGACTTTGGGATGTACAAGAATGAGACATGATGACAAGTCAAAAGCAGAAGTATAGATATTGGGAGGGTTGATTTAATTTTTATCATGGATGTGGACAACAGTTGCAAGGACAACATTTATCATCCGTCACTAACTAGATTGCTGCACCACTGCAGAATCAGCTGGAGTCAAACAATGACCGGAAGAGATAGGGATGATACATTTCATTCCTGAAGATCTTTAGTGAACCAGATGGGTTCCTGCGATGCACTCGTGACTTTGTGGTCACCATTACCAAGTTATCTCCAAAGACTGTGGAGTCCAAGTCAGTGGATATTTCTAAGGCAGAGACAGATAGATTCTTGATTAGTACGGGTGTCAGGGGTTATGGGGAGAAGGCAGGAGAATGGGGTTAGGAGGGAGAGATAGATCAGCCATGGTTGAATGGCAGTGGACTGATGGGCCAAATGGCCTAATTCTGCTCCTATCACTTATAAACTTTTTTTATTTCAGATTAATCTTTTACTTACATACAAATTCTGCAGCAGGGTGCATACATACATTTCTGGATCAATAGACCACATTCAAGTCTAATAACTTAGCTGCTACATCATGAGAGTGCAGGTCTGAAGGTAAAGCAAAGTCAAAAATGTAACTGGATTAGGAAGAAATTATTATTTTAAAACGATATGTGAAATAAATTGTGTAGGAAGGAACTGTAGATGCTGGTTTAAATCAAAGATACACAAAATGCCAGGGTAACTCTGCGGGACAGGCAGCATCTCTGGAGAGAAGGAATGGGTGACATTTCGGGTCGAGACCCATCTTTAGTCTGAAGAAGGGCCTTGACCCGAAACGTCACCCGTTCCTTCTCTCCAGGGATGCTGCCTGTCCCGCTGAGTTACCCCAGCATTTTGTGTCTATGTGAAATAAATTGTCAGCTTGATAAGACATTCATACATTTTAAAAGTAAAATTTTAAATTAAACCCCAAAAAAATGAATGTAAGAATTGAAGGTTACAGAAAAGACGTATGGAAATAGGTGAAAGGTAAGGTGTCATTCCACTGAAATACTACCAGTTCAATTTGGAGTAACTTAAGCTAAAATATTTTGCTGTATTATTGCATTCGATTCAAGATTCGCCCTGAAAATGTCCCAGAATTGTCTATCAGCATGTGAAATGCAGTTTGAATGTGACAATTTGATTTTAGATGAAGCCGTCGGCTTGTGACTCTGGCGCAAACCCTGCTCATGCTTCTGAACCCCTCTGTCTCCGTAGGTGGGCTTGGAAGTAATAGTTGGGAAAGGGAAGCACGGAGAAGTGGCTGTGCACAATGTGGAGGTCGTCAGCAACCGGAATGCAAAGGAATGCAGGGGTGAGTTCCCAGCAAAGTCTTTCCTGAGCTTTGTTGTGAAATGATACCACTGGCTATCCAACTGCCCTAGTCTTGAATCTGGTCAGAAGTTCATTTGGGAAGCCACCATCAGTTTTCCGTTTACCAAATTATTTGTCATTACTTCGGGTTTACAGAATTACTGGTAATGCTGTCATTCATTGTTATGCCTGAAGTTCCAGTCAGAAAGTGGGCTGAATCACTTTCATATAATGGTGGATTGTTGGCCTACCACTTTCCAAAAGCTGTCCGCAGCACACAAGTCTTGTGGCCACGGTCTGGTCTAGACTCTTGCTCCACCCACAGTTTACTGTAACCTTGCTCGCTTTCTTATTGAAAGATGGCAAACAGATCATGAAACAGAGTTTTCACATTGTCTCTTATCTTCTGTTCTTACTGTAAAGCATGTAGCAAGAATTCAGATACGTAGATAATCATAGTCAAAGAGTGATACAGTGAAAACATGCCCTTCGGCCCAACTTGCCCACACCGGCCAACATGTCCCAGCTACACTAGTCCCACTTGCCTGCATTTGGCCCATATCCCTCCAAACCTGTCCGATCCATGTACCTGTCTAACTGTTTCTTAAATGTTGGGATAGTCGCTGCCTCAACTACTTCCTCTGGCAGCTTGTTCCATACACCCACCACGCTTGGTGTGAAAAAGTTACCCCTCACATTCCTATTAAATCTTTTCCCCTTCACCTTGAACCTATGTCCTCTGGTCCTCGATCCCCCTACTCTGGGCAAAAGTGTGTGTCTACCCGATCTATTCCTCTCATGAGTTTATGCACCTCTGTAAGATCACCCCTCATCCTCCTGCGCTCCAAAGAATGGAGTCACAGCCTACTCAACATCTCCCTGTAGCTCACACCCTCTAGTCCTGGCTACATCCTCATAAGTGTCCTTTATACTCTTTCCAGCTTGAGTACATCCATATTCCAATTGATCTTCATTTACTTTGTATAGGGTACGTCAGCACAATCCTATCAGTATCTCTTTTATAATTTATGGGACAAGGGTGTTGCTGTGAAGGCCATTGCCCATTAGCAAGTGGTGGAGAGCTGCCATCTTGGATAGCTGCAGTTGCTATAACGATAGAGCACCCATAGAGCTTTCCGGTCAGAGCTTCAGTCCCAACAGCGATGAATTATCATCAATTAATTTCCATGTTAGGGTAGTGTGTAGCTTGAAGGAGCAGTTGCTGGTAGTAGTGGCCACATGCATTGCTGTTCCCAAACATCTTGGCACATCTAACCCCGGCCTTTAAGTACTAGACCTGGTGGGAGATGATATGGGTACTGGATCCTGAAGACCAAGACAAATAGCTCATGAGAACTGACTCCCAGCACGATGCAACAGCAGTAGAGCTACTGCCTTACAGCGCCGGAGACCCGGGTTCGATCCTGACTATGGGTGCTGTCTATACGGAGTTTGCACGTTCTCCCAGTGACCTGCGTGGGTTTTCTCTGAGATCTTTGGTTTTCCCCCACAAATCAATTATGTGGTATATAAGTCACGCAGGCTTGTAGGTTAATTGGCTTGGTGTAAATGTAAACATTTTCCCAGTGTGTGTAGGATAGCGTTGGTGTGCGAGGATCGCTGGTCGGCACAGACTCGGTGGGCCGAAGGGCCTGTTGCCGCGTAGTATCTCTACACTAAACTGAAAGCAACGAAGCTGTAGTAGTTGAATGACATCCTCAAAGCACCAGGCTGGGATCAGAATAGATTGGAGGTACTTATGGCCTAAAACTAAATAGTTCCCCGCTGAGATGGGAAATTATGAATCTGGAGGACAGTGGGACAGATCTGAACCCCACGTAGGTAAGGCTCAATGAGAAATCCAGAACTTTGGTTTGAGAATCTTTGTGGATCAGGGAGTACTCGTGTAGAATCTCAAATCAATTATGTGGTAGCTGTGCTTCTGTGAATTATACATGAGCCACATATCAAAACAATTACTGAGTGAAGCCTTTCTCCAGCGCTAATACAGTAGCTGGATCAGAGACTCAACCTTGTGGACTGTGTTTTGAACGGTGGACTATAAATAGAAGTCTATGAGTCTAATTATATTGATATGGATGTGTATGCCTGAATATATGCAGTGGTTTTTGCAGAAAGGAAATGTAGGTAAAAAAAATAATGCTTCCAGAAAACCCTGCGTGTGCTGATGAACTGTTTTAACTTTCTGCAGCTCCCAGTGATGCCTTTCCCGATTCAGATGGTTTTACATCAGTTTTTCCCACTGGTAAGTCTCTCTCGTAGTTGCTGTAGCAAATGAGGCAGAACATTAGCATGTTTATTATCACAAGCCACGGGCAGAACAAGATGAAGATTTGCGCTTAGAGAACAGATTTGGATATTCCTCAACACATGGCCAGTTACGTTTTCCCCTTTCGCTCGCCAACCTTAACATTAGTTACAGGAAATTAATTGTAAGAGTAACCGTATTAGACATCTCAGACCTTGGGGGCTGATAGTCAGTAGGGTCGGAGAAACTTCCAATGAGCCTTGCAGCAGTGGTACAAAACTACTTTACAGAGAAGGCCACTTCTCAACAAGAAAAAACATTTCCACTTATGAGAAGCATGTTTTGCTTTCACCATACACATCCAAATACTTGCTGGTCCACTCATGACATTCTTGATATTCATTTACACCTATACTGCACCCCAGAGTTGGGCAGTGGTATATCTGAGCCCAGCAGTGCTCACCCTAATGTATAGTGACTGATCCATGCCATTCACACTGGTCCAGAGCTGGTTATGGATCTGCATCAGGTCCCCATAAGATCAGACTCAGCCTGACATGGCCCTTTGACTTATGATCCCTGGGAACCACATCCATGGATGTCTGGTCCAAGAAGATCAGTGCTGAGACCTCAACAATTTACAATCCATATAATGGACATGGGAAAAGTGACTTGTAGCTAAATTTGCTGCTGATACAGAAACAGGCTAGAGAGCGATGGGGGTGAAGAAAAAACAGAGAGACTGCCAAAAAGTTATGTAAAAACAAAAAATGCTGGCCTCGGGTGTTGTTTATGTGGAGTTTGCATGTTCTCCCTGTGATTGTGTGGGTTTCCTCTGGGTGCTGTGGTTTTCTCCCATATCCCAAAGACGTGCAGGTTTGTTGGTTAATTGGTCAATCTGTAAATTGTCCCTCGTATATCGGGCGCGGATGAGAAAGTGGGATAACATAGAGATAGTGTGACCTTGTGTTCGATGGTCGGCGTGGACTCTATGGTCCGAAGGGTCTGTTTCCATGCTGTATCTCAAAAATAAACTAAACTAAACTACTCAGCAGGTCAGGTAGCATCTGTGAGGAGTGATTAAGAATTAACATTTCAGGTCTCATCAGACCAAGCCCTTTAACCTGAAACTTTAAGTGTTTTCCTCATTCCACGAATGCCATGCAACTCACTGAATTTTTGCACCATTTCCTTTCTTATTTCACACTTTCAATGTAAAGTCATTTATTTTACTTTATGCTTAACTCATTATTGGGAGTCCGAAGGGTCTCGACCCGAAACGTCACCCATTCCCTCTCTCCAGAGATGCTGCCTGTCCCGCTGAGTTGCTCCAGCTTTTTTGTGTCTGTCTTCGGCATTCATAGCAATGGCTCAGTCTACCACTTCCAGCACTTTATATTGCTCTTCAGATTTAGCACTGATGGGGAGGAGCAAAATGAATGAGAGTAGAGGAGACAACAAGACACTGAATTGTTTAAAACTTGACTCGAGGGAATGGGCAGAAAAGTTAAGCTGAGGTTGTGATGAAATCATTCACGATCTTCAGGAAAAGTAGGGTTTCCATTTCTCATTGTTGCCATCGTTACTCTTCACCAATGCAACAATACAACCCCTCACCATCAGTTCCCAACAAACTGGAAATATTCCTGCTCAATCCGTACTCTTCTCCACAACTTATATAATAAAGCATATGGTCATAGTCCTTCAGTTTAGTTTAAGAAAAAACTGCAGATGCTGGAAAAATTGAAGGTAGAAAAAAATGCTGGAGAATCTCAGCGGGTAAGACAACATCTATGGAGCGAAGGAATAGGTGACGTTTCGGGTCGAGACCCTTTTTCAGACTGAAGAAGGGTCTCGACTCGAAACGTCTCCTCTTCCTTCGCACCATAGATGCTGACTCCGAGTCTGCGCCGACCAACCATCCCCGCACACTAACAGTGTCCTACACACACCAGGGACAATTCACAATTCAACTAAGCCAATTAAGCTACAAACCTGTACATCTTTGGAGTGTGGGAGGTAACCAGAGCTCCTGGGGAAAACCCACGCAGGTCACGGGGAGAACGTACAAACTCCGTACAGACAGCACCCATGGTCAGGATCGAACCCGGGCCCCTGATGCTGTAAGGCAGCAACTCTACCACTATGCCATCATGCCACCACACTGTCTTGATTGTATGTGTAGGAAGAAACTGCATATGCTGGTTTAAACCGAAGATAGACACAAAATGCTGGAGTAACTCAGCGGGACAGGCAGCATCTCTGGGGAGAAGGAATGGGTGACGAGACCGTTCTTCAGACATGTTCAGATATTCTTCGGACAGGTCCGAAGAAGGGTCTCGACCCGAAACGTCAACCATTCCTTCTCTCCAGAGATACTGCCTGTCCCGCTGAGTTACTGCAGCATTTTGTGTCTAACCTGTCTCGATTGTATATTGTTAACGCGGAAACAAGCAAATAACCCAGAAGGCGAGGCTTTGAAAAGATTGTTGATGTATTTATTGCAGCGGGGGACCCTGAGGATTCCACTGACAAAGCCTTCTATGAGAACGCTGGAGGTTCTGGAAACATGCTGAAGACTCTTGACCCCATTCTGATCACCATCATAACCATGAGCGCTCTGGGTGTCATTCTGGGGGGCATCTGTGGGATTGTTCTCTACTGTGCCTGCTGGCACAGTGCACTGGCGGACAGGAACCTCTCCGCGCTCGAGAGCTACAATTTTGAACTTGTGGACGGTGTGAAACTGAAAAAAGAGAAACTGAACTCACAGAACTCCTACTCGGAGGCGTGAGAGAGAAGCACTCGGATGGGGTTTAAATGGCGGAAGGTGGATCGCGTGAAACCGTGGAAGATTTCTTTTGTAGTATATGTTTGTCTTTGGAGAGACGGGAAGAGCTCTGGATAATGCTGGTCTGTGACTGAGCCAAGCTTTTCTCAGGAGCAACAGAGTGTAAACAGTCTGCTTTTTAATTTTTAAATTAAAGTTTTAAATGAACAAAATGCTGGTGTTGAGACCAAGTGAGATCATTTTACAAGTATTTATCATTTTCTGTAAAGAGTTATAAATTTGTATCATTCTATTTGTATAATGACTTAGCTTCACAGAATATGTTTCCAAAGGGCTTTAAATACCTATGTTTTTGTATATTAGTCCAGATTTTATACTTTGAGTATGCAGTATTTTGATTTTTGTCCAGTTTTGAAAAAAACAATTAGCATTAAGCCTGACAGGACACTGAGGGCGGGGTCATATCCTTTGTAACGAGGGTAAGTACTATGACTTGTTAACATGCTACACAGCAAAGATCCTACAGCGAGCAAGATAGCCCACTCGACGAAAAAGACGTAGTACGGTCATGGGCAGATTCGCGGGTAATTTTCGTCCCCATTTCCGTAACCGGCTTCCGTCTCCACACCAAAGATCCCATAGCGGAGCAAAGATAACTAGTGTGGAGACGGAAGCCGGTTACGGAAACATCCTCGTAAAAATAAAAGTTATTTGGTAAAAATCTTCTCATTTTCAGAATTATAATTTATTAACACAAACTGTTCCCCAGCAACGTTGATTACACTGCGAGTCGGGTCGGGTCGGGTCGTGTTACTGAAATGGATGAAAAAAAGGCCCACGTTCCACTCCGTTGTGCACTACACGTCAGCCCATTGGATTTAGCAGGAGTGGTCTATCTTGCTCCACTATAGGATCTTTGCTACACCGGGCCAACTGCCTGTACGCTGATAACATTGTGATTGGCTCCAGATGAACAGGTCTGGATTAACAATTGCTTGCACTGAAACATGCGCTACAAGGTTGATTTTCCTTTTGTTCTCCTTTAGACGAGTGTGCTGTAGGAACAATGCTGGAGAGATATGATTTCATTTCTGGTTATCGGTTTATAAGTAAAGAAAAGAGAAAAAAAAGTTATCGAAAAAAAAAAAATGACAGATATCTATAGCGATACAGTTGATCAACATGTTTCTTGTATTGTTTCATGTTTTGTATTGCTGTGAGGGTTCCTCTTCTGAATTGTTTTCCTAAACTTTTTTAATGGCATTATTGCTTGTGTAATGTGTTGCTTTAAAAACGAATAGAAAAAAAAGCCTTAACTCAAAATGTTTTGACACACAGAAAGCCTAGACAATTCATACTGTTGTGTTATTATCTTGTATTCAAATCTATGACTACTGCCTTCCAAAGATCTAATTAAATTGAAACTTTTCCTACAGTACTTTTTTTGTGCATTCTTAAGATGGAACCTAAAAAAGTACAAGACGACCCTTGAGCCGCAGTGTCCTATAATTCCCTGCGCCAACCATCCAGGCTGAATCAAAAAACCACAACAGCCTTGAGCAATTCCTGTTTATTTTTGCTTTTCCTGCTCAGAGAGCAGGGTCGGGGTTTGTGGTGTTTGACAGTGGCTCTTGAGCTGTTTCATTGAAATAAATGAGCAATAGAAACACTAGCTGGTTCGATCATTCATCAGCAGCAAAACTGCTGTGATCCCCACAAATCAGTACTTAAACCCGTTAAATACGGGAACAACGAATTAGCCAGTGAATCTCAAAATAACTTGGGCCACAGTATTTTTTTTCTCGAAACCAATAATTATAGAACACTGCAGGCTTTGATGAATGACTGACTATCTGTTTGTCTAGTGTCTATGCGGACAACATTCCTGTAGTAATAATTCGGATTCATGTAATCTAACAGTGAAAATTTCTGGTTCATATTTGTGGAAAGGTTATAGCATTATAAACTGTGTGTGCTCTCATCTCATCTCATTAGATGAACTGCAAGAGTCAGACTGAGATATATGGTGTAAATTAGAAGAGGTGTAGGGAGGAGAGAAAGGTATTATTTATTATTTGCAAATCAAGGCAGTATTAAAATAGCATTCTGGAAGAATCATAATAGGGTCCCATTAGTGTTCTCCTTCATTCCATCTGCATATGGACCATGGAAGACCAGCAAATTCATACGTCCATCCTACCACTAATGGCTTACGTGACTGATGAATGTTGAGGGAGCTGAGATCAATATTGTTCTCTCTCTCTCCCATCACCTCCCCTCCCCCTGTGCCCCCTCGTCATCCTAATACCACGACTACCACTTTGCAGTGAGTGAGAGAGAAACAAAGAAATGCATTAGGAGGCAGACTGTCCGGTCTCAATAATGTAAATCGAGGGGGATTCTCCCCTCCACCACCACTGGGAAAGTGCTTGACCTCAATTTTACAATTCTCTACAAACTGAAAGAAAGTTTATGGCGAATCGTAGAAGAGGCTTCTGTCCTATGAGTTTGTGGTGAAAAACTGATCGTTGAGCCAAACCCTACTTGAGTTGATTGTCTTCAGTAGAGAGCTACCAGGATACATTCTTGATTACTACGGGTGACAGGGATTATGGGGAGAAGGCAGGAGAATGGGGTTAGGTGGGAGAGATAGATCAGCCATGATTGAATGGCAGAGTAGGCATGATGGGCCGAGTGGCCTAATTCTGCTCCTATCACTTATGACCTTATGGCATTGGGTTAATGGGAAATACCACTATGAGTGGAAAGAAAATGGCTCCCAGGATTTCCATTGATTTTGCAGATATCTGAGGTCTGATTGTGTTCTATTTGTAATGACAACTTCAACATGATGAGAGAATAAATTCTGATGCTATATGGAATTCTCTGGATTGCAAGATAAATACTTAAGAGTCAGTTAACACTTGATGGAAATGTCAAACCAGAACCCTTCTCTATCATAATATGATGTTCTGACATTGAGTTTGGAGAGGTAATGTGAGAAAATAGTGAAAATGCTCTCACACTCATCACCTTTCCTACTCGGTTTTGAATAAAAATGTCTGGGAAGTTTCAGTGGAAATTGTGAAGACTCCTGAGAAAGTTTGGATGTAAAACTTTGAAACTATCTTTGAAAAAAAAATAGTGGAGTGTTCCTTCTTTCTTTGTAATTTTCATATTTGTTTGTACTTTATCAAAGGAAGATCTGCTATATGTATATATTTCTATGCTGTGCATTAAACAGAAGGGTTTTCACAATGGTTTTCCGGCCTGATATTTGTTCAAACACACACTATGTACATATCCCTGGAATATTAAATTGTTAATCTCATAGAACAATTGGTTATTTAGAAATGCATTCGGAGATAGACTATCCGGTCTCCATGATGTAATCGAGGGGATGCCCTTGGGAAAATGCTTGACCTCAATTTTACAATTCTCTACAAACTGAAAGTTAGTTTAAGGAGAACCATGGAAAAGGTTTCTGCCATAGCCATACAGTGTGGGAAAATGTCCTTCAGCCCAACTTGCCTAAACTAGCCAACATGTCCCAGCTACACTAGTTCCACCTGCCTGCATTTGGTCCATATCCCTCCAAACCTGTCCTATCCATGTACCTGTCTGCCTGTTTCTCAAATGTTGGGTTAGTCCCAGCCTCAACTACCTTCTCTGGCAGCTCGTTCCATACACCCACCACCCTTTGTGTAAAAAGAATTATCCCTCAGTTTCCAATTAAATCTTTTCCTCCTCATCTTAATCCTATGTCATCTGATGCTCGATTCCCCTACTCTATGCAAGAGTCTCTGTGCATCTACCCAATCTATTCCTCTCATGATTTTATACACCTCTAAAAGATCACCCCTCATCCTCCTGCGCTCCAAGGAATAGAGTCCCAGCCTACTCAACCTCTCCCTAGAGCTCACACCCTCTAGTCCTGGCAACATCCTCATAAATCTTCCCTGTACGCTTTTCCAGCATGACAACATCTTTCCTATAACATGACACCTTGTGGTGTAAAACTGACCATTGAGCAAAAAACTCCTTGAGATCATTGTCATCTGTAAAGCGGTCATGTTACAGTTAATACAAGACGTTGGTGAGGCCACTTTTAGAGTACAGTGTTCAGTTCTGGGTACCATGTTATCGGAAAGGTGTTGTCAAGCTGCTAAGGGTGCAGAGGTTAAGCAGGCGAGGACACTATTCCTTGGAGTGCAGGAGGATGAGGGGTGTTTTTATAGAGGTGCTCAAAATCATGAAAGGAATAGATCAGACGCACAGAGTCTCTTGCCCAGAGTAGGAGAATTGAGGACATAGGTTTAAGGCCCAGAGGACATAGGTTTAAGGTGAGAGGGGAAAGATTTAATGTGAACACAAGTAGTAACTTTTTCACACGGAGGGTATTGGGTATATGGAACGGACCTGTCAGAGGAGGTACTTGAGGCAGGTAGTATTGGAACGTTTAAGAAACATTTGTGCAGTACATGGATAGGACAGGTTTAGAGGGATATGGGTCAAATGCAGGCAGGTGGGACCAGTGTAGATGGGACATGTTCGTGGGTGTGGGCACGTTGGGCCGAATGGCCTGTTTCCATGCTGTATGACTCTATGACTCACCACCAGGGCGGTTGCCTCACATTTCCAGTAGCCTGGGATTCTTCCTGGCTCTCAGTGCTGTGTGCGTGGAGTTTGCACGTTCTCTCAGTGAGCACATTGGTTTTCCCTGGAAGCTCCAGTTTCATTCCATGACCAAATACATATGGTGGGTGGCTAAATTACTTGACCATTGCAAATTGCCCGTGGTGAAGTGCAATCTGGCGGTAAATTGATGGGAATGTGGGCTGAATACAACGGGATTAGTGTAGGACATATAAATGGCTGCTCCAAGGTCAATATGAACCTACTGGGGTAAAGACCTATTGAGTCGATGATACGGCCACGGGTCCTAATCGTGTTTGCATATCCAGAGTCTTGTCAGTGGAGTTTTCTGGTCATTGAGCATTTGATCCATTGCAGGGCCTTTGCTAAGGGATTTGTAATAGCTTTGGTTGGATAGCAAATGAATGAAAAATCCTGGAGTAACTCCTGGAGTGACGTTTCGGGTCGAGACCCTTCTCCAAACACAAGGACTGCAGGCCTGCAAGTAAAAAGAAGGGTTTATAAATATTGTTAAAATCAATGCAGAGGATGCAAAATAATGATCGACAGGTCGGATTAGAAGTGAGCGGTGTTTTTTTATGATGAGAAGACATATCAGCATAGAGGAGGTAGTTGAGGCAGGTACTATCGCAACGTTTATAAGACACTTGTATAAGTACATGGATAGGACAGGTTTAGAGGGATATGGGTCAAACGCAGGCAGGTGGGACCAGTGTAGATGGGACATGTTGGTCGGTGTGGGCACGTTGGACCGAGTGGCCCGTTTCCACATTGTATCACCCACGTAAGCATCATCCAGCCAAATAACATGCATATTTATAAAAGGTCTGCACCTGCATTATTTTGGTCTACAAAAAAAAAAAACTGGATGAGTGCATGAAAATTTAATACCTGAAAGGTAAGAAAGTTTTGTTTTCTGAATTTTTTTTCCGTGGGAATAAAGCGTCACCGATTCTAACATTATACTTGATTCCTATAGACACAAATTGCTGGAGTAACTCAACGGGTCAGGCAGCATCTCTGGATAGAAGGAATGGGTGACGTTTCGGATTGAGACCCTTCTTCAAACCATTCGGTAAGCTGTTTATCTGTTACCATTACTTCTTATGCCATTAAAATCTTAGGTAATCCTGATTTCATTGGTACAAAGCTTTTCATCGACTATTAATGCAAGGCATCCAAACAGTGATCGGTGTGCACCCCAGAGCTGTGCCTCACATCTCCACTGACCTGGGTTTGTTCCTGACTCTCAGTGCTGTGAGTGTGGAGTTTGCACGTTCTCCCAGTGAGCTCATTGGTTTTTCCCGGAAACTCCCGTTTCCTTCCACATCCCAAAGATATGTGTGTTGGTAGATTACTTGACCTTTGCCAATTGCCCCTGGTGAGGTGGAATCTGGCGGTAAGCTGGAGTAGCAGGGTGAAGGCCGCAGACGTCAACAGAATCAACAAGTTCATCAGGAAGGCTGGCTCCGTCCTGGGGGCAGAGTTGGATTCATGGGAGATGGTCTTGGAGGGGAGGATGCTCCTCAAACTGCAGTGCATCTCGGACCATACAGCTCACTCCCTCCATGACACACTGGTCAACCTGAGGAGCACCTTCACCAACAGACTGGTTCCACCAACATGCAGCACAGAACGCCACAGGAGATGCTTTTTTTCTCTGTAGCTATCAAACTGTACAACTCCTCCCCCTTCTGTCGTGGGGTAGATTGATTCCTCCACCCCCCTCCCCAATATTTGCATGTCCCCAAACCTGGACTTTCCACTCGCCACTTTAATTTCATGTATCTTGTTGCGTTTTATATAACTGTCGGCTGACCAATTTCCCTCCAGGGATAAATAAAGGATTATCGTATTGTATTGTATCGTATCATGAAAATTGATGGGAATGTGGAAAAAATAAAATGGGATTAGTGTAGGATTTATATAAATGGCTGCTCAATGGTCAGCATGAACCTACTGGGCATCTGGAGCTATGCTCCTGGTAGGGCCACCCATGGCGGTAAGGTCAAGGGGGAGGTCTCTGACAAAAAGCAATCCGACCAAGACCTCAACGGTGGAACAGGCGGAGGATGGTGGCTGACTTTAGTGGAGCATCATAACGGTGGGAAGGCGGATGAAGGCTGCAGCAGAAAAAGGTCTCGGGTCGTCTTGGACACCACGCCACCGGATCCTGACCCAGATCTGTCAAGGACCGTGTGATGACTGTCTGTGCACCAGTCTCCCCATGTTAAACAAAGTCACGCACAGGCGTCCTCCATGAGAGGACAGTCATACTAGTTTCGAGTGATCGCTGATGATTATGATGATGACTGGGCTGAAAGACCTATTTCTGTCCTCATTGTATCGATGACTCTGATATTCCTTTATGCACAGCAAAGATTTTCTTTCAGATTCTATAATTATATTTCATATCCAGAAAAAGACCAGGATATTACTGACAGCAGCTCCCAGATACCTGTATTAAGTTACCAATGTGCCAAAGTTGCTGACAGTTTTACTTTGCACTAATGGCAAGTGCTGACAGTTTCACTATTATTCCTACAGCAAAACCCAGACCAATGTATCATTAAGGTTATCCTCAACATTCATGCCCGCTAAGCCAAGTGCTGGCTGTTTGAGAGCTTGCTGCAATTGAATAGGTACAAAAGAAATCTGACAGCAGATTTCCCTGACTCTCACCCCCCTTCCCGACACTCAGTTTGATGAAGGGTCTCGACCGAAAACGTCACCTATTCTTTTTCTCCAGAGCACCAAAGCCATATCAATAACTGGGTAGCATTGTGGCGCAGCGGTAGAGTTGCTGCCTTACAGCGCCAGGGACCCGGGTTCGATCCCGACTACGGGTGCTGCCTGTACAGAGTTTGTACGTTTTTCCCGTGACCAGCGTGAGTTTTCTCCGAGATCTTTGGTTTCCTCCCACACTCCAAAGGCATACAGGTTTGTAGGTTAATTGGCTTGGTATAAATGTAAATTGTCCCTAGTGTGTGTAGGGTAGTGGGGTTCTTTTTAATCAAAATTTTTTTTAATTTAGTTTTCAGGACATAACAAAGTGCAAAGTTGTCTATTTGTTACAGACAGAGTGTACGGAAAGAATAAATAAAAAACAACTTATGCTAACATATAACAAGACAACAACAATAAAAGAACAATGAGATGGTAGTGTTTTAAGTGTGCGGGGATCGCTGGTCAATGCGGACTCGGTGGGGTGAAAGGCCGGTTTCTGTGCTGTATCTCTAAACTAAACTAAACTAAACAAACAATGCTGCCTGTCCTGCTGAGATCCTCCAGCTCTCTGTGTCTATCTACAGGCAAATATGCTCATGCTTAAAATTTTAATTAAAATCTTGAGATGAGTGGTGCAGCAAGCGGAGTATATGTCTCGTTTCCCTTTCTCCTGACTCTCAGTCTGATGAAGGGTCTCGACCCGAAATGTCACCTATTCCTTTTCTCCTGAGATGCTGTCTGACCCGCTGAGTTACTCCAGCATTTAGTGTCTATCTCACAGCAGAACTATTTAGAATGCCAGCAGGCACTTAAGATATAATTATTCTCCACCATTAATGTCGATCTCAGTAACAGGAGGAGCCCAGTATGTTGTGAGATGACACCTATCCCTGGGGTGGTTAATGTGGATTATAAGGAGGCCACTGTGCCTTGTATGTAGAATGAATTCCAATGACATTTTGCCCATCTCAGCTTACATCCAGGAGAAGATGATTGCATTCCCATAAAAACACTTTCACACAATAAACATTCAAAGGAGGTGTACACATCACGGTGGAGCTGCGGTAGAGTTGCTGCCTCACAGAGACCCAGGTTCCGCCCTGACTACGGGTGCCGTCTGTACGGAGTTTGTATGTTCTCTCCATGACCTGCGTGGGTTTTCCCCGGGTGCCCGGGTTTCCTCCCACACTCCAGACATACAGGTTTGTAGGTTAATTGGCTTCAGTAAGAAATGTAAATTGTCCCTTGTGTGTAGGACGTTGCTAGTGTACGGTGAATGGTGGTCGCTGGTCGGTGTGATTTCGGTGGACCAAAGGGCCTGCTTCCGCACTGTATCTCTAAACTAAAGTAAGCTAAACACAGTAGAAACATAGAAACTTGGAAAATAGGTGCAGGAGTAGGCCATTCGGCCCTTCGAGCCTGCACCGCCATTCAATATGATCATGGCTGATCATCCAACTCAGTATCCCGTACCTGCCTTCTCTCCATACCCCCTGATCCCTTTAGGCACAAGGGCCACATCTAACTCCCTCTTAAATATAGCCAATGAACTGGCCTCAACTGGCAGAGAATTCCACAGATTCACCACTCTCTGTGTAAAAAATGATTTTCTCATCTCGGTCCTAAAAGACTTCCCTCTTACCCTTAAACTGTGACCCCTTGTTCTGGACTTTCCCAACATCGGGAACAATCTTCCTGCATCTAGCCTGTCCAACCCCTTAAGAATTTGGTAAGTTTCTATAAGATCCCTCCTCAATCTTCTAAATTCTAGCGAGTACAAGCCGAGTCTTTCCAGTCTTTCTTCATATGAAAGTCCTGACATCCCAGGAATCAGTTTTGTGAACCTTCTCTGTACCCCCTCTATGGCAAGAATGTCTTTCCTAGTAGATGGTGATTCACATAGATATTGATTCAGGAAGGGACTTATTACAAAAGTGGTAATATGATAAGGGCAACACTGTGACATTTATATTTCGGCATGACCAGGTGGCTGAAGTCTAAGCTGAGTTCAATATTGTTCTCTTCCTCCCACCACTTCCCTTCTCCTGTGTCCTTCATCATTCTAATACTAAACCACAGCTTTGCTCTGAGTGAAAGCAGAGAACTGGGTTAAGGTCTGAAATAGGGTCCCAACCCGAAACGTCACCCATTCCTTCTCTCCAGTGATGCTGCCTGTCTCTCTGAGTTACTCCAGCATGTTGTGTCTATCTTCGGTGCACACCAGTTTACTGTGTGCAGTTCCTTCATGCACAAGATGGATTAGGAGACTGCCCATCAATTTTCCATAACATAATCGAGGGGTTCCGTCTGGGGAAGTTTTTGACCTTCACAACTTGGTTTAGGAACAGCTCCATCCAAGACCGCCCTTCAGCCCACCGGGTCCGCACCGACCAGTGATCCCCGCACATTCACACTATCCTACACACACTCGGGAGAACTTCACTCGCCCCCCTGCAGGAACTATACAACAGGAGGTGCAACTCCAGAGCAAATAAAATAGTAAGATTAAATGAGAACTTATCAGTTTGAAGTTTGATCTGTATTTTATGAGGAGTTACGATGAGGGATTACGTGAAGAACCCGCTCAGCACGCATGCACGGCATACTTCAAAGCAGCGGTGTGGAATCACAGATAGACACAGTTATTGAAGTAAACATAGTAAAGACATCAGTTTATCAGTTTGACCCATATTATTGAGGGTGGGAGCGGAGGGCACGTAATCCCTCATCGTAACTATTCATAAAATACAGATCAAACTTCAAACTGGTAAGTTCTCGTTTAATCTTACTATTTTACTTCGGAGTCACGTGAGTGATTCCGTGAAGACTTGAAAGCTCTGTGATTTCAAACCGTGTAATAGGTATTATTTCACGCACTGCCGAAGTCTTTGAGGGAGGAAGTGTGTTATCGTAATCAACCAATGAATCTGTTCGTAGAAAAACACAATGGTATTTTTTAACAATAACAATAAAGAAATTAAATTGCTCCCCTGGGCTTAAATTAAATATTTGCAGTCTGTAAAATCTTTTCTGCAAATAAAACAGGTTTTGCCAACGGCTTATTATAGAATTTCTGAACGGTCTTTCCCCCCACCATCCTGCTGTAGCCAGGATGTGGTCTATAAGCACGTCCTTTCTTTTAGCCGACGACGTGGATGCTGCCCTGGTGGAATAAAATTTGTACATGTTAGTGTTTATCCCAGCAGTTTTTAGCACCTGCTTGAGCCATCTCGCAATGGTTTGGCTCGTCACCCGACCATAAGGTTTTTTATGACTGACCCACAAGGCTTTTCATCTCCCTCGAATATTTTGGTTGTGTCTATGTAGGATAATAGGGTCATGGCACATAACCGTGTTTCTGGCGGGTAAGCCCGGAATTCCACGACTGGATTAGGTGTTCCTGGTCTGCTCTGTTTGATCAGTCTCTGGATAACGACAGAGATCTGGTCTGGAGCTGTGAGCATGGTGTCCAGTCGCAGTAGGTGTAGTGACTGGACCCTCTGTGCAGATACAAGTGCCATCAACATGAGCATAGATTTGTTCCAGGTTGAGGGATCTGGCTGGTGGGCATCCCCTGAGGTATGTCAGGACCACACTTGCATCCCATTTATGGGTGTACCTTGGTCTAGGGGGTTAGAGTTGTAAATACCCTTCATTAGTTTGACCACCAGTGGGTGGGACCCCATGGCCTGTTGTCCTGGAGCTGGTTTTAAATAGACAGACAGGGCACTTCTAGCTGTGTTGATAGCTCTGTAGCTGCGTCCTTCATCGTGGTGAAGGTTCGCCAGGAATTCCAGTACGTTGGTAACTGTAGCGGTTGAGTAGGTGGTCCCAGTATCCAAGCAGTACTTCTCCCATTTTTTGATGCTGGCCAAGTGCTGTTTTTTAGTGGATGTTCGGAGGGATGCTGACATGGTGTCGATGGTTTGTTATGATAATCCCAGTCCCAGAAGTGGTTTGTGCAGAATCTGCAACCCAGGAGTTTGATTTTTTCATGGCACGGGTGGCTTGCGCCCGACACTGGGTGTTAATAACTCTGGGTCACTGGGTAATACCATCGGAGCTTCAACAACCATGTCATGGAGTATTGGGAACCATGGCTGTGTAGGCCAGTCGGGTACTATCAAAATACCTGAAGCAGAGTCCATTTGTATTGTGCGTAGTCCCCGACTGATGAGGCAGAAGGGAGGAATTGCATAGAAGAAGAATTTCCCCAATCCAGCGCGAACGCATCTACTGCTGCTGCCTCAGGGTCTGGTTCCCAAGCGACATACATAGGTACCTGGTGATTTAGCCTTGATGCAAATAAATCGATATCTGGCGTGCCATATTGCTTGATAACTTTTGCGAATATAGAGTTTTTGCCAAAGAGCAGTGGGTCTGGCTCAGTGGCTGGGGTATGCACAACCCCATGAATGTAGTATTTTTATGGCAGGTCTTATGACTTGTTTACGAAGGTTGTGGTCATCTCCGTATTTGTCCACGGAACGAGGAAAACGATATGATGGCTGACATCAGACTTTCAACGGCCTCCTGCACGTGGGGTTTCCACGTAGCTGTCCACCACACACTAGCAGCTCTTCCTGTTCCTGCACCCCTTGCATACTCCCGAGATCTTCAGCCATTGCCCCTGTTCTTTACCAGCCCAGTCCTGGTCACCAAAGCTAGCCTCTGAAAAGGAGGAAGCAATGGACAATGCACAAGGCACTGTGGAGGGAGTGCCTGACTTCCCTCTGCGAGAGCGCCCTTCCTGGGGTGCACCTCGCTGGAGCTCCTGCTCCAAGAGCCGCTCCATGCGACTCAGGCGGCTGTCTCTCCCCCGCCTGGGTGGAGAGACGTCCCCGTCCAACAAGTCGGAGCCACCGGCCAGATGCCTCTTCTGTAGCTTTACTTCCAGCCCGCTGCTCAGGCGCTAGCGGGGCTGGGGTCGGACGCGGTGTCGGGGTATAGCGGACCGCCGGGTAAGCGGTCCTACCGCCTTGTTGCTGCCCCCCGAGATGGAACGCTCCTCCGTGGAGTCGAGTGGGGGACAGGTCTGTTCTGTTGCTGCCCCCCCCCCCCCCCCCCCCCCCCCCCCCCCCCTGGAAACGCTTCTCCGTGGAGTCGAGCGGGAGACAGGTTTGTTCTAGAGCCTTTCTACTCTGCCGGAAAGCAGAAGGCTACCTGTGAAAGAAAAACCCGACCTCAGCTTACCTGACGGTCCGTTCTTTCACCTCCGTAGCGGGAGCGCCTGACTCCCACTGTGCCGCTGTTGCTCTGCTGAACGTAATGCCACGCATGCGTGCTGAGCGGGTTCTTCACGGAATCACTCACGTGACTCCGAAGTAAAATCATGGGAGACCCCTTCCACCCATGCAACGGACTGTTCCAGCTGCTATGGTCAGGCAAACGCCTCCGTTGCCATGCAGTGAGAACGGAGAGGTTGAGAAGGAGTTTCTTCCCAGAGGCCATTCGGACTGTAAACTCCCATCTCACCAGGGACTAACTTTACTACGTTTTTCCTTCCATTATTTAATATATAAAAGAATATGTGTGTGTTTATGATTGTGTTTATAGTTTATTTGGTTGTTTGTTTGTTTGTCTTTTTGCACAAAGTCCGTGAGCATTGCCACTTTTCATTTCATTGCACATCTCGTATGTGTATGTGACGAATAAACTTGACTTGACTTGTGCTGTAAGCGCTGTAAGGCAAGTTCTCAATCATATTTTCTGGGGACCGTACATTGGTCGGTAGAATGGTAGGATAGAAAGGTGTGCTTCGATGTAACTTGCAGGCCACCCAACTGTACATGTCCTTGGGCCTTTCCAGCGGTTGCTGGCACTGTAAGTGTGATCCTCTGCAAGGTTGGGGATTCCATTGCCATCGGCACTAATGCTAGATGGCATTAGTGCTGATGGACTAGCAGCCTGTCAGTTACAGACAAAATGTTCGCTTAGGCATCTTAAAACCCAGTGGTACGAACATTGACTTCTCAAATTTAATTGAATACTTTATTGTCCCATGTGACAACTCACGGTGAAATTCTTTGCTTGCACACCCAAGGAACTTCAAGTAACCCTTGCTTTCCCTCTCATTCCACTCCTCCCCATCCTAGTTCTCCGACCACTTTGACTGTCCTCCTGATTAAATTTTACTGATTCTATGCCTCGTTGTCACCTTCCCCTAGCTTACAATGATCTAGTCTACATTTTCCCCGACCTTCGTCCTCTTTGACCTCTCGTTTTCACACCTTACCCATCCATATCTCTCGCTCCCCCTTCCCCCTTGATTCTCAGTCTGAAGAAAGGTCTGGACCCAAAACGTCACCCATTCCTTCTATCCAGAGATGCTGCCTGTCCCGCTGAGTTACTCCAGCAATTTGTGTCTGTCTGTCAGTTGCAACACTGATTTGTGCTGTTTTGCTGATTAAAAAATGTCACCACGTCCCTGCATCATCTGTGTGAGTTTATGAACAGAATAAGAACTGAATAAGGACAGAAATAAAGGGTAAGCTACTGAAAGTTGCAGGATTTGGCATTGGGTTCAGCAAGCAGCAGCGTGGCTGTGAATAATGTATCATAAGGCAGCAAGGAGCAGACTGCAAAACATTGCTCTCATCAGCACAACTAGAGGCAAGTGGGAAAAGAGAAGGGCGGTAGAAGCACGGTGGCGCAGTGATAGAGTTGCTGCCTTACAGCGCTTGCAGCGCCAGAGTCCCGGGTTCGATCCCGGCTATGGGTGTTCGTCTGTACAGAGTTTGTAGGTTATCCGAGAACTTCGATTTCCTCACACACACTCCAAAGACGTACAGGTTAATTGGCTTGGTATAAAAGTCATCTTGCATTGTCCATAGTGTGTGCAGGAAATCAAAATAAAAACTTGTGCTAAAACTCCAGGATAAGCACTCAATAAGAAAGTCAAGCCCAAAGCCAAAGTATTATCTAACTATCTATACCAACTTACAATAAATAAATCTGCATGCAAAAAACAGACAGCTACATATTAACTAGCCCTGAAAAACAACTAATCCTGTCAATGCAAGTATACCATTGGGGTTATCAAGTGTTAATGTGTGGGGATAGCTGGTCGGCGCTGACACGGTGGGCCGAAGGGCCTGTTTATGCGCTGTATCTCGAGGCTAAACTGAATTAAACTAAGATTTTGTTGCAGTTCTTGAGACAAAGAGTGTCCAAGTAATATGGATTGAGACAAGCTCCGTCATCTTGCAACCTACAGTACCACCAGAAGGTTGAACATCTGCTTGGAGAGGGCGGTGGGGAGAACGTTAATTCAAAACTAATTTGCGGAAGTATTATTTCAGTAGGCAAATGGTCAATGCATGGAACAGGCTCCCTAAGGAGACGATGGAAGCAGTTAGTATTGATTCATTCAAATGCAAATTACATTCATTTCTATCAGAACGTAACATTTGCGGACAGAGTACTTGAGTAATTTGAGACAGGACATATGGTTAAATGCTCTTGGAATTTAAAAAGCGGTTCCCCAAAGTCTCCACCATTGGGGTTACCCCCATCTTATTTCCAGTGCAGTTGTAGACTAATTGATCAATATTGATTATTGAGATTCATCAAAATCTCCATTTACATCTCGTTACACTTCCGGGTAGTGGAAGGTGAATAAGATGGACTTCATCTGTAGGAAAGAACTGCAGATGCTGGTTTAATGAGACCAAGCGGAGATTGGGCGACCGTTTCGCCGAACACCTCCGCTCGGTCCGCAATAACCAAGCTGACCTCCCGGTGGCTCAGCACTTCAACTCCCCCTCCCAGTCCGTCTCCGACCTCTCTGTCCTGGGTCTTCTCCATGGCCACAGCGAGCAGCACCGGAAATTGGAGGAACAGCACCTCATATTCCGTTTGGGGAGTCTGCATCCTGGGGGCATGAACATCGAATTCTCCCAATTTTGTTAGTCCTTGCTGTCTCCTACCCTCCCTCAGCCCCCCTGCTGTCTCCTCCCATCCCCCAGCCTTCGGGCTACTCCTCCTTTTCCCTTTCTTGTCCCCACCCACCCCCGCCCCCGATCAGTCTTTAGAAGGGTTTCGGCCCGAAACGTTGCCTATTTCCTTCGCTCCATAGATGCTGCTGCACCCGCTGAGTTTCTCCAGCTTTTTTGTGTAACCTGCTGGTTTAACTGTTTGTGTCTACCTTCCATTTACACAGTAGATACAGTTTGTGGCGACCATAAGGTGGACTTAGTTCTTTTCCTTTCCAGCAATCTCGACGAAACACTCAGAAACAACGATTTTAACTGCCTGCAAAACCCTCCACTGCTGACAGTTAAATGTTGAGCTTTGCATGATTTCCCTTGGGACACGATGGCACGGTGAATCACTTAATAAATCTTTCCAGAGGATGATTTAAACTGTATCAGAGCTGATCCATATTAAACAATGGTTGTTTGCTTTGTTACTAAGGGCAGCAAAAGTGTCATTCACAAATACAACAACATTCAACTCCACATCATAACAATTGGCTTCCAAAGCTTTTTTTGGTCATTTCCTATATTGAAGTCATGAGAAGGCATAAATCACAAACAAGCAATACCTCGGCCAAAAATTCTATAACATGATTGTAAGGCAAAATTGGTTTAGTTTTTTCTTTAGTTTAGAGATACAGCACGGAAACAAGCCCTTCGGCCCACCGAGTCCATGCAGAACAGTGATCCCTGCACATTAACACTATCCTACCCACACTAGGGACAATTTTACATTTGCACCAAGCCAATTAACCTACATACTTGTACGTCTTTGGAGTGTGGGAAATCTCCGAGAAACCCCACGCAGGTCATGTGGAGAACGTACAAACTCCGTACAGACAGCACCCGCAGTCAGGTTGGAACCCGGGTCTCTGGTGCTGTAAAGTAGCCACTCTACCGCTGCGCCACCGTGGTGCCCCAAACTCTGCTTTATTCCACTTTAATATTTTACATGCCCTCCAATAAAAACTGTTCTATTGGAAAATATTCTGAGAAATTATAATTTCAATTTACAATAAGGAACTACAATAAGGGATCAACTGATGGATTCCACTGTTTTTATATGTACTTAACATCAATGGACAAATGAGGTGAAGCTGTCATCAAGCTGGTATTAGCGTACAAATATTAACTTGTGTAAGAAATATGTTTTATTTCTTTGCAGAAGACTTTTCTAAAGTAATTTAATGTAGCTCCAAGTGCCAAGTACAGTTTGTCTCAGAGGCTCAGAGAAGCTGCCTGTCCCGCTGAGTTATTCCAGTTTTTGTGCCTAACTTCGGCTTAAACCAGCATCAACAGTTCCTTCCTACACACCAAGCCTAACGCTGTTTCAATACACTCATTAATTAGTTATGTCCCATACCTGGCTTGCTAGATACTGCCAGACATTGTGACAATTTCTATTCAAGAAGGCCGAATGGAAAACCCTGACCATATTTTTTTTATTTAACAAAGGATTGCTGGCACCTGGAAGATTTCTTTCATTATGAGTCCTCCATCCTTTTCCAACTTGCCGCCTGAGACGAGACAGAACAGAGTTGGCCAGGAGCAAATTGTTCCATTGCTGCTAATGAGGCACTGACGAAGATAATTGGTTGGCTTGACATTAGTGTCTCTTGTGTGGGCACCCTCCATGGGCCTAACTAACTTCAAATTGAACACTGAAGTGCAGAATGCAGCCAACTTGATTTTTCCATCGCTAATCTCTGGCAGTCGATTCTAATCCTGATGCAGTGTGGACTCTCGCTTCCTGCTTTAACAGTCAAGTCCCTCGATGTACTTGCATTGATCTATTGGCTTATTTATTTTCATGCTTGAAGTTGTTCTGCATTGTCCCGTAATTTCATCAATGTCTTAAGAGCAATTTATCTTCATGAAGACCACTTTGTTCTAGTAATATTGAATGATTGAGGGCATAGGCATGAGCGCTTGGGATCCCATGAGTACATCACACTGTGGCGGGGAAAAACATGCACCAAGTCGCACCAGCTTCTCGTTCTCTCCTAGCAAACAGCTAACAATGGCCTGTTTCCTTTATCATCGTTACTTTTTTGCATACCTTTCATTTGTTCTATATCTCTCTACATCACTGTCTGTATCTATCGTTTCCCTTTCGCCTGAATCTGAGTCCAAAGATGGGTCTCGACCCAAAACCTATTCCTATTCCTTGATCTACAACATCCTCTCTCACTGCTCCCCCTCTGTGATTTCTCCTGCTCCCCAGCTCTATGTCAACATTTCAACCCAGACTTGACCTCAATATGCTTCGTTGTCACCTTCCCCGGCTAATAAACGATCTGCTCTACATTTTCCTTGAACTGCTTCCCCTTTGATGTCTCGTTTTCAATCTCCATATCTCTGTGTCTCCCTCTCCCCTGACTCTCCTTCTGAGGAAGGGTCTCATCCCGAGACATCACCTATTCCTTCTCTCCGGGGATGCTGCCTGTCCCGCTGAGCTACTCCTGCTTTTTGTGCCTATCACTTGTTTCAGTTGCCTGACTACTTTTTTCTTCTGCACTTAAATTCTTGTGGCCGAGGCAACTTGATCAATGAATCCCAGGAATTTCGAACAAAATTATCCCAGACAATATGAAAATAGTTTGCAATGTGTCAACAGGCTAGCGTTGTTAATCAATTCCATGCATGCTGAAGAAGGAAGGGAGGGGTCACTGGCATTCATTTCCTTTGTAATGTAATGAGCCCGTAACAATCCACGGGTTTGCTTTGAGAGTCATAAGGTCATAAATGATAGGAGTGGAATTAGGCCATTCTACCCATCAAGTCTACTCTGCCATTCAATCATGTCTGATCTATGTCTCCCTCCTAACTCTATTCGCCTGCCTTCTCCCCATAACCTCTGAGAACCGTACTAATCAAAAATCTATCTATCTCTGCCATAAAAATATCTACTGACTTGGCCTCCACAGCCTTCTGTGGCAATGAATTCCACAGATTCACCACCCTCTGACTAAAGAAATTCCTCTTCAGCTCCTTCCTAAAAGAACATGCTTTAATTCTGAGCCTACGACCTCTAGTCCTAGACTCTCCCACTAGTGGAAACATACTCTCCACATCCACTCTATGCAAGCCTTTCACTATTCTATACGTTTCTATGAGATCCCCCCTCATTCTTCTAAAATGCAGAGAGTACAGGCCCAGTGCCGACAAACGCTCATCATAGGTTAACCTACTCATTCCTGGGGTCATTCTTATAAACCTCCTCTGGACCCTCTCAAGAGCCAGCTCATCTTTCCCCAGATATGGGTCCCAAAGTTGCTCACAATATTAGGTCAATGTTGCATACGATGAATACACTGTAAAAATGTTACCAGTATTGATTTAATCTTTTTGATTTTGTCGTTGAATGAGCAAGTAAAACTATGACACGGCGGCGCATGCTTCACGGTGCCAGAGATCTGGTTCGATCCTGACTGTGGATGTATTCTCCGGGTGCTCCGGTTTCCTCCCGCACTCCACAGACCTACAGGTTTTCTAGGTTAATTGCTTCAGAAAATGTGTAACTTGTCCCTAGTGCGTAGGGTGGTGCTAGCGTACGGGGTGATCGATGGTCTGTGCGGTCTCGGTGGGCCGAAGGGCCTCTTTTCACACTGTATCTCCAAACTAACCTAAAACCTGTGTCTCTTTGTTAACTGTTGCCAAGGTCATTAAATGGACACTTATGATGGCATATCTCTGAACTGAAACTCTGCCTGCCTATTCACTCCACAGATGCTGCCTGACCCGCTGAGTTGTTCCAGCACTTTGTGTTTTGCTCAAGGCATGTGGGCCAGTCGTTTAAAATCTCAACTAAACTTCAGATCTTCTAATAATGAAGCATTTCCTTGCTGTAACAATGAGTTGCCGGCTGGGAATATGTTTTTTGAAGTCTCTGGAGGGGGATTAAAGTTAATGGTAGTTTAACACCAAGATAACAATGCAAGCAAATAACAATGGAAAGATTTTATTTGAAGATTGTTGATAACATTGGGCAGAGTGTGGAAGATTGGATTGGACTGGAAGATGGAATTTTCTTTTCCGTGGTGCTGAGCCACACTTGACCTGCTGGTGTATACATTGATGGAGGGGTACTCTAGAGTTATAAATTACTTCATTCCTTAAGCCCCTGTCGCACTTAGGACACCTGAGCGGAAACCTCTGAATAGAAACCTTGCTTGCCCATGACCTTATTTTTACATTAAAAGGGGCTTCTTAAGAACCCTGTATATAAAGTTTACTATAGCGAGTAGCTCATTTTAGGCTCTTTATATCCCGCAGTATTTTTCTGGGCATTTGAGGGCACAAATCCAGCGCAATTTGAACGTTCTAAACCAGCGCGTTCCACAGGAACCCACTAGAAAGCCGATTTAAAATGGACTAATTGTCTCCACTCAGCAATGAACACTAAATTCTCTTCCATTTGGCCTATAAATTGATGTAAATGAGATTTCCCCCCTTCTCTCTCTCCCCCCTTCTCTCCCCCCCCTTCTCTCCTCCCTTCTCTCCTAATATCTCCCCGCTTTCTCCCCCCTTCACCCCCTATTCTCTCCCCTTCTAATCAATCTTTATTAAGAAAAAGGATCTGAGCCGTTTAGATCTAGTAATTGAAGTTTCTGAAATTAGCCCCCACCTACAATTGGTGTGTAACTAATTATATGCTTTAATGTGTGGTCATCCAAGTAAGTGTGTGTTGTATATTGTGTTGTGTGAATGTGTGTGTGTCTATGATAACTGAAAATTTCATTCAGTTATCTTAATTTTTAAGAAGGTTATGGGCTTTTGACTGTCCATGATCACAGCTTTTTTGTTATGTCCATAGAAAATCAATAGGGAACAAGATGCTAATTTCCGAGTATGAAAATGGCCATAAGAGACACTTTTTTATTACTTGAGATATGAAAGTGAATTAGGTGCCAAATTAAACTTATTTTTTATGTTTATCTGATGGGATAAATTGCAGAAGTGATTTTTAAATCTCAAAATTTTGTAACATTGCTACAATAGGTGCAGGAGTAGGCCATCCGGCCCTTTGAACGAGCACCACCATTCACTGTGATCATGGCTGATCATCTACAATCAGTGCCCCGTTCCTGCCTTCTCCCCATATTTCCTGACTTTGCTATCATTAAGAGCTCTATCTAACTCTCTTGAAAGCATCCAGAGAATTGGCCTCCGCTGTCTTCTGAGGCAGAGAATTCCACAGATTCACAACTCTCTGGGTGAAAAAGTTTTTCTTCATTTCCGTTCTAAATGGCCTACACCTTATTCTTAAACGGGGACCCCTGGTTCTGGACTCCCCCAACATCGGAACATGTTTCCTGCCTCTAGCATGTCCAATCCTGTAATAATCTTATATGATTCAATAAGATCCCTCTCATCCTTCTAAATTCCGGTGTATACAAGCCCAGCCGCTTGTGGTGACTCTTACATACTTGTACTGCATGCAAACAAAGACCTCACTGTACCATGTACACGTGACAATAGACTGTCAATGAATTAAACATTCCTGATAGAACATAGAACAGTACAGCTCAGGAACTGGCCCTTCGGCCCACAATGTTTATGCCGAACATATTGCCTAACTGAACTGATCGCTTCTGCCTGCACCTGATCCAGGTCACTCTATTCCCTGCATTTCCATGTGCTTGTCCAAAAGTCACGGTGGCGCAGCGGTAGAGTTGCTGCCTGACAGCGAACGCAGCGCCGGAGAACCGGGTTCGATCCCGACTACAGGTGCTGTCTGAACGGAGTTTTACGTTCTCCCCGTGATCTGCGTGGATTTTCTCCAAGATCATCGGTTTCGTCCCACACTCCAAAGACGTACAAGTAGGTTAATTGGCTCGGTAAATAGAAAATGGTGTAATAACCTTGCCCCGTGCTGCTCCGTTAAGCTTCCCCCCTCTCACCTTACAGCTATGCCCTCTAGTGTTGCACATTTCCACCCTGGAAAAAAAGGTTTTGTCTGTCTACACTATCTATGCCTCTCATAATTTTATATACTTCTATCAGGTCTCCCCTCAATCTCCGACATTCCAGAGAAAACAATCCATTAGTATCCAAACTCTCCCTGTAGATGAAACTCTCGAATCCAGACAGCATTCTGGTAAACCTACTCTGCACACTCCCCAAAGCATCCACATCTTTCCTGTAAGGGGCCGACCAGAACTGCACGCAATACTCCAAATGCGGCTTAACTCAAAGTTCTATAGAGCTACATCAAGACTTCCTGACTATTTTACTCAATGCCCCGAGCAATGAAGGCAAGCATACCATCAGCCTTCTTTGCCACTCTATCTACTTGCGTTGATACCTTTAGTGAGCTCTGAACTTGGACTCCAAGATCCCTCTGCACATCAATGCTATTAAGAGTCTTGCCATTAACTGTATGTTCTCTCTTTACAATTAACCTCCCAAAGTGTAACACTCACACTTGCTCGGGTTAAACTCTATCTGCCATTTCTCCGCCCGTTTTTGCAGCTGATCTATATATACCTCACTGTATCTTCTGACAGCCTTTGTCACTGTCTGCAAATCCTCCAATCTTAGTGTCGTCAGCGAACTTACTCACCAACCTATCTGCATTTATTTTCATTTATACATGTCACAAACAGCCGAGGTCCCAGGACAGATCCCTGCGGAAATCCACTAATCACAGACCTCCAGCCAGAATATCAACCTTCCACCACAACTCTTTGCCTTCTACGGCTAAGCCATTTCCAAATCCATATAACTAATGGGCCTGTCCCACTGAGGCGATTTTTTCGGCGACTGTCATAGTTGTAGGAGGTCGCCGAAAAACCGGCGGCTGGATTCCCCCTACGGCAATGTCTACGACAATGTCTACAACAACCTATCACTTAGTCGACGTCAAGCTACGGCAAGCTACCGACAACCGGCGACCCATTAGGACGTCCACCTACGACCACACCTACAACAACCTATGTTCACCCGCGACAAGCTACGGCAAGGTAAGACTATTTTGTCGCCGATACTTGTCACCGGTTGACGTAGGTTGATGTAGGTAGTCGCCAATGGAATTCACTGAAGTCAGCACCGGCAACAACCTACGTCATCCTGGCGACAACCTTCGACAGCACCTACATCAGGAGAAGTCAAGCTACGCTCATTGGCGTCAAGCCAACTGTCGCCGAAAAGTTTTGAACATGTCAAAATCCAGCGGCGACCAGAAAGACGCTATGATTCTTTGGGCGACTGAGGAGACGACTCACGACCATACATAGCGACACCCAGACGACCATGTGGCGACAGCCTAGCCGCCTGTAGCCGCCTAAAAAATCGCCTAAGTGGGACAGGTGCTCCAGTCATCATGAATACAAAATCTATGTCTACAACATCCACTGCCCAACCTTGATCAATCACCTTCATCATATCCTCAATAAACTCAATCAAGTTAGTGAGGCGTGACCTGCCGTGTACAAAGTGTGCCCGCACACCCCTAATTAGCCCATTCTTTCCCAAATGAGTGCAAATTCTATTATGAGGAATGCGCTCCAACAGTTTCCCAACCACTGACATGAGGCTCACTGGCCTACAGTTTCAAATTACTCCTGCATTCCCTCTATCTCCGTTCTTCCCCCACCCTAGTCGTCCTGCCACTTCCACTGTTCGCATTGTCCCTTCGTTTTCACTTCTTCCGCAGCCAACAATGGACTGTTGTGGGCTCCGCCTTTCCTTGGCCATCTGATTTGATCTGAACCTTTTCATACCTCTAGTTTTCCTCTCTCCCTGACTCTCAGCCTGAAGAAGGGTCTCGAGCCAAAACGTCAGCCATTCCCTCTCTCCAGAGATGCTGCCTGTCCCGCTGAGTTACTCCAGCTTCTTTCGTCTGTTATATTGTCACAATTCAGACTGGGTTGTAACATGAAAATTAAGTGTATGGCGTAGTTAAGCCATGTTAGCTATACAGCACGAGCAGTTGCAGAATGAGAAGCCATTTTAATAGATGGAACTACTAAAAGAGAACTACGACACAAAGTGCTGTCTCCATTCTTTGTCTTGAAGATGGACTTCATGCCGACACAAAACATAACAGTGTCTATCTATGGTCTTTAAGGAGCTGCACCTGGATGTACCTTTTGCAGATATAGTCCTCATGAACGCTGGCTGTCCTCCTGAGTTCCCCCATTCCACAGGCCAACTACCCCATAGCTTCTAAAACATATAAAACTTTTAAGGGATTGGACAGGCTAGATGCAGGAAAAATGCTCCCGATGTTGGCCGAGTCCAGAACCAGGGGTCACAGGTTAAGAATAATGGGTAGGACATGAGGAATGAGATGAGGAAAAGCTTTTTCACCCAGAGAGTTGTGAATCTGTGGAATTCTCTGCCACAGAAGACAGTGGAGGCCAATTCACTGGTTGTTTTCAAGAGAGAGATAGATATTGCTCTTAGGGCTAACGGAATCAAGGGATGTGGGGAGAAAGCAGGAACGGGGTACTGATTTTGGATGATTAACCATGATCATATTGAAAGGCGGTGCTAGCTCGAAGGGCCGAATGGCCTACTCCTGCACCTATTTTCTATGTTTCTAACTCACTGTACCAGGACCAAGTTACACTCAATGAGACAGACCAAACTTTATCCAGCAACTACACCGCACTTTGAAGCGTTTTGAGCCAAAGCACCAATGCCGCACTCTTAATCCGTCACCTCACATTATGAGCGTTAGGCGTTTGACATCACTGGGCCTCATTAAAACTTACCAAATAGTGAAAGCCTTGGATAGAGTGGTTGTGGAGAGGATGTTTCCACTAGTGGGAGAATCTAGGACTAGAGGCCACAGCCTCAAGAATTAAAGGACGTTCCTTTAGGAAGGAGATCAGGAGGAATTTTGTTAGAAGGTAGTGAATCTGTGGAATTCATTGCCATAGAAGGCTGTGGAGGCCATCAGTGGATATTTTTAAGGAGGAGATAGATAGATTTGTGATTAGTATAGGTGCCAGAGGTTAAGGGGAGAAGGGGGGAGAATGGGGTTCGGAGGGGCCGAATGGCCTAATTATGTTCCTATCACTTATGACCTTATGACCTTATGGCTTCTTCACTAGGGCTTACCTTCCTTTTATTGGCCAATTAGCCAACCTGCGAGTCTTTTCAACTTGTTCCCGTTCTCACAGGGAAATACCGAGAGCTGAACAAAAGTTTTTATTTCGGAAGATAGACACAAAAAGCTGGAGTAACTCAGCGGGTCAGACAGCATTGCCGAAGAAAAGGAATAGGCAATGTTTAGAGTCGAAGAAGGGTCTCGACCCGAAACGGCACCTACTCTTTTTCTGCCTGACCCGCTGAGTAACTCCAGCTCGTTGTGTCTATCTTCAATTTAAACCAGCATCTGCAGTTCCTTCTTATACATTTAGTACATTTTTCAGAGTTTGGTTTTGCTAAAGTTGAACTGTGAATGCTGAAATCTAAAATCAAATCAGAAATTTTTAGTCTTGTTAAGCAGCTACAGAAGATGGAAAAAAATCGTCTGACATTTGATTTGGGTTCATTTTGCTATGTATTTTATGGATTGTGCTTATTCTATTTACTTTGATCTCGAAAAACTTTAATTTGAATCCATCTTTAAACCCACGGGATAATATCGACGAGAGATAGAGCAAAGAAACATGCCCTTTGGCCCACAAAGTCGGTTCGAACTATTAACCATCCACTTACACTATTGTATGTTAATCCTTTAAAATCTTCTCGAATTCTCAGCAGCTTTGCTCACCCCCTGCCTCAGAATCTCCCACTCACTTGGACTAAAGGTAATGATTACTGGTCAATGAATCTAACAATCCCACATGTTTGGGATTTGCAATTGTAGCGATAATATGTAAACTCCACTCACAGTCCAAATCAAACTCAGATCTCTGGATCTATGAGACACCAGCTCTACTAGTTGGATATTTGTAAGGCAGAGATAGATAGATTCTTGATTAGTACGGGTGCCAGGGATTATGGAGAGAAGGCAGGAGAATGGGGTTAGGAGGGAGAGGTAGATCGGCTATGATTGAATGGTGGAATCATTGAGCGATACAGTGTGGAAACAGACCCTCTGGCCCAACTTGCCCACACCGGCCAACAATGTCCCAGCTACACTATTCCCACCTGCCTGTGCTTGGTCCATATCCCTCCAAACCTGTGTACCTGTCTAACTATTTCTTAAAAGTTGGGATAGTCCCAGCCTCAACTACCTCCTCTGGCAGCTTGTTCCATACACCCACCACCCTCTGTGTGAAAATGTTTCCCCTCAGATTCCTATTAAATCATTTCCCCTTCACCTTGATGGGCCGCATGGCCTAATTCTCCTCCTATCTCATAACCTGATGATTTTATGAGCTGTGCACAGTGCTGACTCCACCATAAAGGAGTACCAACTACTTGTTTTATCCTGGTCACGGTCCAGGGATTTTAAACTCCATGAGTTTAGTTTACTTTCTTAATGTCACGTGTACCGAGATACAGTGAACAGCTTTTTCTTGCGTGCTGTCCAGTCATCGAAAAGACTAGACATTATTACAATCAAGCCGTCTACTGCATACAGATACAGGATGAAATGGTAATCCCTGCTTTACAAGTGCTTGTAAAAAATGTCATGGTATTATTTGAGAAAGATATTGTCAGATATAATAGTAAGATTAAACGAGTACTTACCAGTACGAAGTTTGATCTGTATTTTATGAGGAGTTACGATGAGGGATTACGTGAAGAACCCACCCAGCGCGCAGGCGCGGCATACTTCCAAGCAGCGGTGTGGAATCACAGATAGACACTAGTTGAAGTAAAGATAGTAAAGACCAACGAGACATTAGTCCGAATTTGATCTATATAATGAGGGTGGGAGCGGAGGGCACGTAATCCCTCATCGTAACTCCTCATAAAATACAGATCAAACTTCGTACTGGTAAGTACTCGTTTAATCTTACTATTTTACTTCGGAGTCACGTGAGTGACTACGTGAAGACTTCAAAGGTCTGTGATTTCAAACCGTGTAACAGTTATATCACTCACTGCCGAAAGATCATCGAGGGAGGAAGTGGTAGCTAAAGACCAACAAGTTTGTTTAGTTATAAAAGAAATGTTTATTAACTATAACAAAAAGTAGCTCCCATGGGCTTTAAATCATAACTTTGCGGTTTCTAAAATGCTAGCCGCAAAGACGTCCTGTTCCATCAGCGGTTTTCTGTAAAAATCGTTGGAATGTCGATTCCCTTGACCATCCCCGCTGCTCTGAGGATGTGGTCTAGGGGAACCTGCATCCTATCCGCCGCTGAGGTGGACGCTGCCCTGGTTGAATGGGATTTAAAAACATTTGTGTTAAGCCCTGCCATGTTGAGGACCTGTTTCAACCATCTGGATCATCTCTGGCTGGTAACCCGTCCAAACGGCTTTCTGTGGCTAACCCATAAGGCTTTCTCTCTCCCCCTAACCGTTTGGGTTGTGTCTAGATAATGATGAAGGTGGGTCACCACACACAGCCTAGGTTCTGGAGGGTAAGCCCGGAAGATCAACGGGGAGTTTGATGTACCTGGTCTACTTTGTTTTACCAACCCCGGCATGGTGAAAGTAATGGTATCTGGGGTGGTCACCATGTAGTTCAGATTTAGCTGATGGAGCGACTGAACCCTTTGAGCTGAGACAAGCGCCATGAGCATGAGGGTCTTATAAGTGGACTGTTCCAGGCTCAGGGATCCCACCGGAGGCCAACCTCGAAGGTGTGTCAGAACTACACTCACATCCCACATGTGGGTGTATCTAGGTGTAGGGGGTTTGGTATTAAAGATCCCCTTAAGGAGTCTGATGACCAGAGGGTGGGATCCCACACTATGCTGTCCTATCGGCATGAGGTATGCATGAGGTATGCGGACAGTGCGCTCCGAGCCGTATTGATGCGACAGTGCGCTCCGAGCCGTAGCTCATCTTGAGATCATGGTGCAGGTGGGCCAGGAACTCCAGCACATCCGAGATCGAAGCCGTCTTGTAGGATGTCCCTGCGTCCAGACAGTACTGTTCCCATTTCCTGATGAAGGTCAGGTACTGTTTCTTGGTGGAAACTCGCAGGGATGCCGACATGGTGGTGATTGTTCTGTCTGATAACCCCAATCCCCGGTAAGGCCTGTTCAAAATCTGGAAACCAGGAGTTTCAATTTTTGGTGGCATGGATGGCTAATGCCAGTTACCGGGTGAGTCAATAATTGGGGGTGGTGATGAAGGACCATAGGTGTCTCTACCACCATGTCGTGGAACATTGGGAACCATGGTTGGGTAGGCCAGTCGGGCACGACCAGAATGCCAGAGGCTGAGTCTGCCTGAATTTTCTGGAGTACCCGACTGATGAGGCAGAAGGGAGGGAAAGCATAGAAAAAGAAATTTCCCCAATCCAGCGTGAAGGCATCTACCGCTGCTGCCTCTGGGTCTGGTTCCCAAGCCACATACATGGGTAGTTGGTGATTTAACCTAGACGCAAACAAATCTATATCTGGCGTACCATATTGCTTGACAATTTTAGCAAATAATTTTGGGTCCAACATCCATTCGATGTTGTCGTTGAATTTTCGTGACCTGGTGTCCGCCACTAAATTTAGCTTGCCTGGTAAATAGGCAGCTGATAGCCAAATATGTCTCTCGACACACCATTGCCAGATTATAGCAGTTAATTTGTCACATGATACTGATTTAATGCCACCCATGTGCTGGATATAAGATACTGCCGTAGTGTTGTCGATCATGATTCTAACATGCACGTGCCGCATATCAGATGCATATGCTTTTAGCCCATAAAAGGCGGCGAGCATTTCCAAAAAGTTAATGCCCAGTGATTGTAGTAGCGATGCCTCTGAGTTAGTCCATCTGCCACCTGTGCTGTCTATGGAGTTAGTAGCTCCCCAGCCTAAAGCACTGGCATCCGTTGCAATGGTTATGTTAGGATTGGTTACGGCGATAGGACTGTGACTGTGCCAAATATTGTCAACCCACCACTGAAGTTCTGATTTGGCTTCAGCGGGTAAATCCATTTTGCGATCATAATGCCCCCTATGAAGGCGTAATGCATGAGTCCTTGCTCTTTGTAGATTTTGATAATGCAAGGGCCCATGTTGGGCAGCCGGAAATGCTGCTACTATAGAGCCAATAACTCTGGCTACATGCCGTATTCTAGGTTGCGGTGTAGCAATTAAATGGCTACAAGCTTCAATGAGTGAAACTGTTTTGTCTCTGGGCAGAGTGACAGTCATGTGAATCGTGTCAATAGTGAAGCCTAGGTAATCCATGTTAGTAGTAGGCTCCAATATTGATTTATCTGGGTGAAGGATAAAACCCAAAGTTTCAAGGAGTTGTTTAGTGGCTAACACTCCTGCGACAGCTTGTTCCCGTGTTCTTCCTAATATGAGAACATCGTCCAGATAGGCCACAACTAAATGTTTTAGTTCTCTCAATTTCTTCATGGCCACTTTAAGAATTTTCGTAAATAGTCTGGGAGCTGTCGTTAAAACCATTGGGCAAAGCTCGGTACTGCCATAGCTGGCCCCTCCAGATAAATTTCAGATATTTAAAGTAATCTTTATGAATGGGTACCAAATAGTAAGCATCTTTGATATCTATGCTTGCCATGTAGTATCCCCCTTGGAGATCAGTTGTCTGGCAGTGACAAATGTCTCCATTTTGAAATGTTGATACTCAACAGACTGATTAAGTGACGTCAGATCAATAATAATGCGACGTCCACCATCTTTTTTGGTTTTGAGAGAAAATATTTGATACAAATTCTTGCGGCTCGTGTGTGGTCATTTCTATGATGCCTTTAGCCACGAGCCGATCAAGTTCAGCTTGTCCTTCTACCTTCTCAACTGCCGAGGGAAGGAACACCCTTTTGGGGCATGTGCTGAACTGGCGGTTCTACGCCTGGTTTGAACTCAATTTTGTATCCACTAATACTGTTGAGTATAAACTTATTGTTAGAAAGTGAGCACCAAACATGCTTGAAGAACCTCAAACGTCCCCCTGTTAATACTACCCCCTTTGTCTGTGTATGTTGACAGGAACCAGACCCACCTACCTCCATGTTCACTTGTGGGGTCGTTTTCGGTGGGTCTGGCCCAAGGTTGTCCGTGTTGGTGCTGCGGTGGGGCGGCGCATCTTCCCACGGCTCCGCCCTGGGCCCCGCTCTAAAAAAGAGCTCTGGGGGTAGTGGGAGGCGGTCACCAGGCTTTCACCAGCTCGGTATCTGCTGGTGGCTGCCGAGGCGTGCGGCCAACTGGGTGTCTTCACCCTGCTCGGTCCTGGCCCTGCCCTCATGAGGCCTACTGGTTTTGCCGCCTCTTCCAACTCCTTCAGCCTTTTGGCCAGATCCGCACCAAATAGCAGCGCCTGTCGTTCGGGCGCTGGAGCTTTACAGAGGCCGGCATATGTTGGGTTGAGGGCAGGCCTGATGTTGTCCCGCCGTAGGCTATTTGAAAAAAAAAAAATGAAATGAAATGATTCAATTTATTGTCATTGTCAGTGTACAGTACAGAGACAACAAAATGCATTTTTAGCATCTCCCTTGAAAGGGAGACACAGGGCGTCGCGGTGTGCCCGCGCCTGCCGCCGTAACATTCCATTACAGGCAAAGGTGGGTGAAGTGTCTTGCCCAAGGACACAACGACAGTATGCACTCCAAGTGGGATTTGAACCGGCTACCTTCCGGTCGCCAGCCGAACTCTTAGCCCATTGTGCTATCTGTCGTCTGTTGTTCGGTGGGTCTGGCCCAAGGTTTAGCTCATAGGTGGTGCTGCACATCAGTGCGAGGGCATCCTGCTGGGGTATGGTCAGGTCTTCGACGGACCGAGCAAAGGCGGTGACGGCTGCTGAGTGGAGCTTCAGGACTCGCTGCATTTTGACTTCCTGAGCCCTGATTTGCTGCCCCAGCTGGTTCCAGATCTGCCCATTGACCGTTTTGACCCTCAGCGCCTCGCAATTTTCTGGCGCTATGTAATTGTCAAGGGCCTGCTGGACAGCCTTGTCCTGCAGCGGGTTGTTGGACAGCCTGTTTATGGTGGCCGCCATTCTGGGTGGCAACACCATCCCAGTTGTTGGGGGCGCTGCATATCGTCCCACTACACCCAGTAGCTCTTCTTCCGGCACGCCCGGCATGCTGATGGTATCCTCCGCCTGCCCTTGGGATAGGCCAGCCCAGTCCTGGCCTCCCTTACTGCCCTCGAACATAGAGGGTACAGAAGGGTGTGGAGAGGAGGAGGCCAAAGCCCGTCCTCCTGGGAGATGCCGCATCTCCTCGTTTATCATTCGCTCTAGGAGCTGCCTCATGCAGCTGATCCGAGCGTCTCCCCTTTTCGGTGGGGGAGAGTGTTCCCGTTCCTCCGATTCATCGGAGGACACCGGCCGGTGCGGGGCGTTGAAATCTGCAGCACTGGGGGCGGCTCGGTGTCGGGTGAGCGGGAGCGTTGAAAAGGCTCCTCCGCTGCGAGAGGCTGCCGTCCCGCTATGGACCCGTCCTCGGGTGGAGTTGGGCAGGCAGTCCTCCTGGCTGGTCGCTTGCGAGAGGCCATGATTCTCTCTGGAGCGACTCTGTAACAAAAAGGGCACTTACCTGAGGTCTTGTCTTTATGCTGCAGCTGGAGAGCCTGGCTCCAGCTGCTGCCGCTGTTGCACCGCTGACGTAATGCCGCGCCTGCGCGCTGGGTGGGTTCTTCACGTAGTCACTCACGTGACTCCGAAGTAAAATCCAATGGTCATCACACATTTAGCTCCATCAAAAAGACCCAAAATGTCTGCAAATTATTTTCTATAGTGGCCTGCAAAATATTAGTGAGTACATTTCAAAAGCAGATAGTTAGCTGTAAAGTACTTAAGGGAATGCAGAAGGTATGAACTTCGCATGTAAATCAATATCCCTTTTTCCTGAAGATAGACACAAAATGCTGGAGTAACTCAGCTGGACAGGCAGCATCCCTTGATAGAAGGAATGGGAGACGATTTGGGTTGAGATCCTTCTAATCCCTTTTTCCTGAAAACGATATAATTTGATCAAGAATGGGAATGAAATGTTTGAAGATATTAAATGATAAATGTATATAGTGACAGGACCTATTCTATGATACTGAGACCATCAAGATGTCATCTGTGGAATGCAAACTCTGTGATGAAGAGCTACCTTGATCTCCTAGTGTTTAGAGATTTATCTATTTTAGAAGATAGGGGTTTCAAAGAGATTTGTCTCAGGATTTAGCGAAGCTTATTTGTCTCCCTCAGGATACTGAATGGGAGGGTTTGTGATAAGAAAAATATATATTTGGTTTGCGTAACAATGTACTGATAAATCTAATAAGCCGTCTTCATACAATCTTTTGAGTCCGTTAGATGATAATAGTCCCTAATTTGTGGAAATATTATATCTAATTGACTATACTACCGAATAACAACAGACGACTGGTTATAATGTGTAGGAAGGAACTGCAGATGCTGGTTTACACTGAAGAGTAACTCAGTGGGACAGGCAGCACCTCTGGAGAGAAGCAAAGGTTGATGCTTCAGGTCAAGACCCTTCTTCAGACAATAATTTGTTCATTTGTATGCTGAAGCCTTCACGTTTTTGCACAAGAAATCGCTAAAAAGAAGGGCAGCAAAACTTGCAGGGCACGTGGACCTTGGAGCACACAATTTTATATATCTTGTATCATCATAATGAAGGATTATGAAATTGGCAGCAGAGAGACTGAGAAATTGAAGGAACTGTAAATCGATGGGTGTGAATTCATTGTCAAATTTGGAACAAAAAATAAAGAGGCATTAAAATTTGATTAAAGCATAGAAAAAGAGACAAAGGAAAAGCTTTCAAAATTGCATTTTACATTTGTACTTTTATTATACCTCATAACAATTAAAATGCTAAAAAGTGAGATTCCAAGCTTGTAAAATTACATTGCAATCCCAGGGAGATTGTGCTGCATTTATTAAAGCCTATCACAGGTTTCAAAGGTTACTGGAATAGATAAGACAGTTCCTTTGAGGTTTAGGTTATAAAAATCCTGAAGTTTATGTCACTCAATGCATTTCAGTCTCAAGGCCAGACAGAAGTTAGTTGCTGAGCAGAATAGTTTGGGCATCAACTTTTGAATATTCTTGTTTTACTGCATTAGATTTTGCCTGAAGTTGCTAAATCATTAACACTTGACTAATATTGACTCCCATTGTCCTGCGCATTATTATGACAGCAAAATTTAGTTTTGGTTTAGTGTAGAGATGCAGCGTGGAAAAAGGCCCTTTGGCCCACCGAGTCTATGCTGATGTGCGATCCCTGCACACTTTAACACTATCCGAGTGACAATAGACACTCATACCAAGCTAATTAACCTACAAACCCATACGAATTAGGAGTGTGGGAGGAAACCGATGATCTCAGAGAAAACCCACGCAGGTCACGGGGAGAACGTACAAATTCCGTATAGGCAGCACTTGTAGTAGGGATCGAACATGGGTCTCTGGTGCTGAAAGCGCTGTAGGGCAGCAACTCTACCGCTGTGCCACCGTGTTACTCCATATGTCAAAATCTGGACTGATAAAATCTAATTTAAACCAAAGATTGCTTCGACACAAAGTCAATCAGCACAGAAACAGGTTCTTCAGCCTAGGAAGTCCGTGCCCGCTATGAAACATGCAGTTACATTAAAGATTATAGTTCATAGTCTTGTAGCTCACCAGCTCCAGAGACAAAGTCCAATGTCCACATTGGAGTACAGGTGAATTGAACAGTAACGTGGCTTATGGAAGAACCGTTCAGAAGTTTGATAACCGATGAGAGCAATCTGTTCCTGAGCCTGGTGGTGTGCGCTTTCATAGAAACATAGAAACATAGAAAAATGTTTCAATCTTCTGTATCTCACATTATTCCCATTTTATCCTACATTAATCCCATTTATTCTTCAGTATATCAACTCCTCCAGATGCCACTACTTGCCTACACACCCAGAGCATCTGTGCAGCAGACAGTGTACAAAACAATCGATGCAAGTTTTGAATGTGGAAACAAACTGTGACACTCAGAGGATGCCTGCACATCAAAGAAAGAATGTGCAAACTACACAGACAGTACTGGAAGCCAAGATTGAGCCCGAATTACCGGATCTGTTGTAGCAACTCTTAGTAACTGCACCACTATGCTGCCTATCTTAAACTGAACTCAGAGTCAGGCCTCAACACAAGAGAATGCAGATCAGTGTGGGTGTCAGGGGTTATGGGGAGAAGGCAGGAAAATTAGGTTGTGTGTTTATTTTAGTTTAGTTTAGAAACAGGCCCTTTGTCTCACCGAGTCCGCACCGACCAGATATCCCTACACACACTAGGGACATTTTTTTACATTTATACCAAGCCAATTAACATACAAAACCTATACGTCTTTGGAGTAAACCGAAGATCTCGGAATAAATCCACGCAGGTCACATGGAGAACGAACAAACACCATACAGACAAGAACCCGCAGTCAGGATCGAACCCAGGTCTCTGGCGCTTTAAGGCAGCAACTCTACTGCTGCGCCACTGTGTGGGAAAGATAGATCAGCCATGATTGAATGGCCTAATTCCGCTACTATGCCTTATGAACATGGATACTAGTATATTGAGTTAAAAACAAGTATATTGAGTTACAAACAAACAGCTGGAGAAACTCAGCAGGTCTGGCAGCATCTGTGGAGGGATGAAGAAGGGTACTAACCTGAAAAGTGATCTGTCCATTTCCCTCCACAGATGCTACTCCTGACACGCTGAGTTCCTCCAGTGGTTTGTTTTTCCCAGGAATACCTAACATGAAGCAGCTCTACTCTCAGTTCTATCAACCGGAAACGTTAAGGGGCAGTCCCACTTGGGCGACCTAATTGGCGTGTTTAGAAGAGTTTAGGAGAGTTTGAAAATATATCATGTTGAAGACCTCCTTCAACCTCCTTCGACCTCCTTCGAATATGTTGAAGACTAAGTACAACTAACTTCGGGAAAATTGGACACCGAATAGTGGAGAGTGAAGACGACCTCCTTCGATCTCCTTTGACCTCCTTTCGACTATGATGAAGACTATCTATGACTACCTTCGACTACCCTCGATTACCTACGACTAACATGACAATCTACTAGGAACTACTACGGCCTACTATAACTAAACCTACGAGTAAATAAAATATAGATTTTTTCCATGGCGACCTTTTTTTACTCACATGCATTTTTCAACATGTTGAAAAATACGCCGCGACCTAGCTGAGGCCTCGAGTACACGGGGATTACTCTCGAGCATGAAGAAGAGTTACAAAAACCTCCTACAACCTCGTGTCGACCATGTTGCGTGTAAGAGTCGAGTGCAAACTCGCCAGAACTAACAGATTAGGTTGCCCAAGTGGGACAGGCCCTTTACCAATTTCTCTTCCCACAGACACTACCTGACTTGTTAAGCATTTCCAAAATCTACTGGTTTAATTTTAGATTTTCAATATCTGCATTTTATAATTTTTTTTATACATCTTCAAACTGTTTTTTCTTAAGTGTTCAAACTAAGAAGACATTGCTAAGGTATTTCAGTTTATTTATTTAAAATTTATGATATATTCCATTGTTACAGCAATTTACTATGGAAATTAAATAGGCTTTTAATTAAGTCCAGACAATTGCTATTTTCTAAAATATTCTCAGAATATAACTGATGCGTTGAAAAAGGATGTGTAAGAAGAGACCATTCAGAAATCCAGTTTGTTCCTTGTGTCATTATTTTACCATGCTTTTCTCTTGCATATCACTTGTCAAATATATTTTGGGGGACAATTGTTTGTTTCGTAAAGATAGAAAAACTATCCTGGTGAAATAGTTGCGGACCAAGTCCACGCCGACCAGTGATCCCCGCACATTAACACTATCCTACACACTTTTGGGACAAATTACATTTATACCGAGTCAATTAACCTGCAAACCTGTAGTCTGATTCCTGGGATGGCAGGACTTTCATACGAAGAAAGACTGGATAGACTCGGCTTGTACTCGCAAGAATTTAGAAGATTGAGGGGGGATCTTATAGAAACTTACAAAATTATTAAGGGGTTGGACAAGCTAGATGCAGGAAGATTGGTCCCGATGTTGGGGAAGTCCAGAACAAGGGGTCACAGTTTAAGGATAAGGGGGAAATCTTTTAGGACCGAGATGAGAAAAACATTTTTCACACAGAGAGTGGTGAATCTCTGGAACTCTCTGCCACAGTGTTCATTGGCTATATTTAAGAGGGAGTTAGATGTGGCCCTTGTAGCTAAAGGGATCAGGGGGTATGGTGAGAGGGCAGGTACAGGATACTGAGTGGGATGATCAGCCATGATCATATTGAATGGCGGTGCAGGCTCGAAGGGCCGAATGGCCTACTCCTGCACCTAATTTCTATGTTTTTATGTTTCTATGTCTTTGGAGTGTGGAAGTAAACCGAAGATCTCGGAAAAAGCCCACGCGGTCACGGGGAGAACGTACAGACTCCGTACAGACAGCACCCGTAGTTGGGGTGGAACCCGGGTCTCTGGTGCTGCAAGTGCTGTAAGGCAGCAACTCTACTGCTGCGCCACTGTGGGTAGGTTGGTGACTCTCTGATCTTTAAGCTTTGTCATCCTGAATTCACCGTTCAAGTTTAAAATCTTGCTCAAACCCGCCATATCTAAACCTTTTTGCTGATTTGAAATCTTTTACCAGTCTTCCCCTTTGCTCAGTTTCCCAATCTATATCAGTGGGCGACACAGCGGCCAGAGACCCAGGTTGGATCCTGACCTTGTTGCCATCTGTGTGGAGTTTGCACGTTCTCCCTAAGATCACGTGATTGTGTGGGTTTCCTCTGGGTGCTCTGGTTTCCTCCCACACCCTAGAGACATGTCCGTTTATAGGTTACACAAAAAAGCTGGAGAAACTCAGCGGGTGCAGCAGCATCTATGGAGCGAAGGAAATAGGCAACTTTTCGGGCCGAAACCCTTCTTCAGACTGAGACGTTGCCTATTTCCTTCGCTCCATAGATGCTGCTGCACCCGCTGAGTTTCTCCAGCTTTTTTGTGTAACCTTCGATTCTCCAGCATCTGCAGTTCCTTCTTAAACTCCGTTTATAGGTTAATTGGCCTTTGTGAATTGCCCCTAATCTATGGGAATGCATAACGTAGATGTAATGTGATGGTCGACACAAAATGCTGGAGTAACTCGGCGGGACAGGTAGCACCTCTGGAGAGAAGGAATGGGCGACGTTTCAGGTTGAGACCCTTCTTCAGACTTGTCAGGGGAAAGGGAAATGAGAGATATATCACTTTCCCTTGACTAGTCTGAAGAATGGTCTCAATGCTGGTTTATACTGATGATAGACAAAATGCTGGAGTAACTCAATGGGTCAACCAGCAACTTTGGAGAGAAGGATTAGGTGATGTTTCACGACAAACCCCTATTCAGAAAGAAGGGCTTTGACGTGATACATCACCTATTCCTTTTCTCCAGAGATGCTGCCTGACCCGCTGAGTTACTCAAGCACTTTGTGCCTATCCACCTTGGAGTTATGCCAGCCACCTTATTTCTAAATGGTAGCCACCCGTTTAGACGTCTACATTTCTTTGAGCTAGGATGATTGAAAATGGATTCTTGTTTCTAAGTTTCTTCATTTCCTCGACTCCTAGCCTCTTGCCCCATCTTACTCTCTCCTTTCTATTTGGTTGTTCTTCGTGTCTAGTACCTTAATTCCCAACCCTCAGTCTGGACATCCTTGGTCTCACGTGGTCTATCAGTGAAGCTTTACTTTAGTAAACACTCTGGATTGAATACTTTATTGCCACATGTGACAAGGCACGGTAAAATACCCAAAGTATGCAAATTGTGGCCACATAAAGGGCGCTTACCAAGTTACAAATTCCCCCCTTCCCCCTTGCCAGTTTCCCCTTTGTTCTTCCCCCTCTCCCCCTACCCTCATGGCGGTCCCGGGTCCGCCATTGTCCTTCCCTCCCCCCCCCCCTCATGGCGGTCCCTCCACGCCAGGTCCTCCTTAGTTCCTTCCCTCGGCAGCGACGTCCTCACTTCCTGCACTCTTCTAAGTATGGTCATGCCCCCCCGCTCTTAAACTTGCCAAATATCAATTTTACTTCGGAGTCACGTGAGGGACTCCATGAAAGAAGCCCGCTACTGCGCATGCGTGTCATATCGCATACACGCATTGAACGAGTCAGAAGTGGGAGACGACGTCTCCCTAGAGAGAAAGGCAAAGAAGCAGGTAAGAGACTGCAAAAAATTTTCCACTTACCTTGCAGGTAGGAAATACAAGAAGCTGCAGGAGCTGGAGAGGAGACTGCAGAAATATTGCAGCCAGAACCAGCAGCAGCCGTTAGTGCGAATCCTCCGGAGGGGATTCCCAAACGGCTATTTTTAGCACAGAACAGCTGTGCCCGACGTCGCTCCCCGCACCGGCAAGATGACTGCTGCCGGGCGGGAAACAAATCTACACGGCCCGGGGAGTTTCTAGACCAAGTCGGGTCTATTTTTAGATGCAGTCGTTAGGCGCTCTGCAGCTGATTGAAGCAGCTGCACCACCCGGGAGAGAGAGAGAGCCGACATCGGGGACAGCAGCCCATGGACCTGCGCTACGGGGTCCGTGGGGCTGCGGGAGGAAGGACGTTCCTCTGAAAACGGCAGGCTGAAAACCAGTACAGGTAAGAACAAATTTCCCTTACCTTTGTTGGTGCTTTTTCCAGACGTGCTTGCTGTATTCTGAAGAGACTGGTGTGTTGCTGAACAGCAGGGAGCCAGCTAAGGACGTCAGGGTACAGCCACAGGTCGTTACTGGTGTGTTGCTGAACAGCAGGCAACCAGCTACTGATGTCAGTATAGAGCTGAAGGGCTGTTGTTTAATGACCAGCAGCAGGCAGCAATAAATGTCGGCACCAGCATCTCCCAGATGGGAGCGAGTGCCAAACTTCACCCTAAATGGGTAGAGGTGCCCGTGAGTACCAGGACCATGGGGAACGGTCCAGTTCCCTTAGGCATGGGGACGGGCTGTGGGATATACCGCGTGCGACTAGTGCCCGAGAGCACCAAGGTCGGCAGGAGCGGTCCCATATATTAAGCACCCGCGATGACTAGTGCCCGAGAGCATGTAAGTCGGCTGGAGCGGTTTGCTGGAGTAAAATTCTCCATAGTGGCAGGCTCCGGGATTGGAGGTAGCCACAGTGGGCAAATAATATAAGTCCCACAGCAGTTTCCCATATGGGCTGCATGAAATGTCGGACGCCTCTGAGGAGGGTATGGAAGGTCTGACGGGGTAAAGCCTGAGCAGGTGATGGAGCCACTGTCCCCTATTGAAGGGGGGGAAAACAACCTGCCGAACATGATGAGCAGTACTGCCAGCAGAACTCACGGAGAATGATTTCGAGAGGATGGCTGTGAGTATTGAAGGACTGTGAGTCCACCCATTAACTTCAAGCTAATAGTTTGCTGAAGTGTTGGCAAGGGTTCTATACCCCGGGAATATTGTGGTGCTCTCAATGTAGCCATTGTTACAGGTGCATTTGCAGACGTGTTGGGAAGGCCGTAATACTCTGAAAGGTCTCATGGCGGGCATACAGCTTTGGCCCGCATGTTTTTTAAAAAAGGTGTACAAAATTAGTGACCTTAAGGATGCCATTAGCACTATTTTTTGAAATGTGTAGTTGAAGGGCCATTCAGCCAGCTCTAGACCCTACTTCACTATACTATGTGAGCAAAGGGCTATAGACCCCCGTTATTTGGGGGGGGGGGGGGAGACCTGTCTAAACAGGTAAAGAATTGGCGTGGTGGCTTGACTTTGGGGCTGATTAAAGCATCCAAAGGATTTCTGGGGAAGACATTAACCTTATGTGCATCCTAAGAGAGGTAGTGTGTTTTTTGTAATTATACTACAAAGAATTGGGCAGAGGTACCCAGCAGCAGCGTCCTGTTTAGGGTTTGGCCGGGACGACCACTGTGGAAGTGCAAACTAACATTAACCTTTAGTCTCTCCACAACCGCATATGAAACCAAGGAAAATAACTTGGTTACCACCAATAACCATGGAGGTAGGTGAATTTGGGGCTCCAGTATTAATAGGGAGCACGGAAGTTGGGGGGATATTGCAACTTCATGTTGATGCTTGGTGTAATATATCCATGGACAGATATATCCTTAGCAGTTTTAAGGGATATCTGATAGAGTTCTACACGAACAAAACCCTCCAGTACATAACCGGATAGATATACATGCTGGTATGAAATAAACTAAACCTGAACAACAGGATTTGTCTCAAACATCTTTATTAGAAATAAGAAAGATGGGGGATGCCGTATTATTATGGATTATCAATACTTCACAATGTTGTGCAATATATTCATTTTAAAAAATGGATATGTTTAGCAGTGCAAAGATTTAGTGTGCAGCAGGCTAGTCTATGGGAAGTATTAATTTAAGATCCTTGCTATTCAATATCAAACTGGGGGAAAAAATTTAAACCAGTGTTGGGACTGCTGCAACACCAAAATCATAGAATTATGGTATAGTTGGATGATATCCTTATTGTGGGAATAACTTAGGAATCGGCAGTGGTTGGTTGCCACTAATCAATTGTTTGTGCAGCTGGGATGATTTGTCCATCCACTTAAGTCAAAATTGACACCATTAACACATTTAATATGTTAATGACTTACTAATATGGAAAGCCACAGAGGTCAACTCGGCTGTGCTATTACAAACAGATGCCAGTGCAATTGGTTATGGTACAACTGATACCATCTCAAGCTATGGGGGAGATGGAATATATAAGAAGCTAACCTACATAACACTAAGGGTTAGAAATGTTAAGTGCATTTCATGGGCAAAAATCTTATTGCTCAGGAATGAAACTGCAGCATGGTAGATGGTAGATAGATAATACCTCGGTGATGGCATATTTAAGTCATATGGGTGGAAAGATATCACCAGCTTGTGATGAATTGGCAAATTAAACTTGGGAATGGTGTGTCCAAAGGAATATTTGGTTATGGGCTACGTATCTACCAGGGATACTAAATCAGTGGCAGACACCAGGCCACGAAAAATTATTGGAAGTACTAAATGGAAGTTGGATAGATGGTATTTGCTAAAATCAGTAAAGTAGGTAAGGCCGGATATTAGAATTGTATCCGGGGTTAAATCACCAGTTACCGAGGTATGTATCATTGATACCAGATCCTGAGGCAGAAGCTACAGATGCTGTTTCACTGCACTAGGGGAGGGGTTTTTTCATTTATGTATTACCTCCTTGTCTATTTATAAATTTGGGGTACGAAGGGACATTCAACAGGAATCGGCATTGGGGATGTCTTAGTACCTGATTGGCTTACCCAACTATGGTTTTCCGGGGTACAGGACATGGTGCTGGAACTATGTATAACGGTAGACGTAGTCCTAAGTTGCTGGTGCATCCAGTAACTGAGGATAGCTATCCATGTCATAGAAAATATTGATTTAGTAGGTTGTAGACTCTAAAACACCGCTATGGGACATGGGGCTATCAAAAGAACTGTGGACATGATCACAGCAGCACGAAGAAGGTCTACTCTATAACAGTATTTAGGTCATATTAAAATGGACTAATTACTGCCATGATAACTTTCTGGACCACAGAAATAAGGATGTTCCGGGGGTGCTACAGTTGCTTACCAGCCTGCAATATGGAGGGCTGTGTTTCAGCACTGTGAATAGTGCCGAAAGTGCATTGTCAAGTTATTAATGGCAAGAAACAGTAAGATAACTATATTTGGAATGTAAGTGTGGCTTTGATCTTGCTAAGGAATTGGTCGCCGGCTACAGCATTAAATCTGGATAACTAACTAGAAATGGAATGCTGATAGCGCTAGTCACAGTGCATAAGCTCCAGTTATTGCTAAAAGTAAGACTGGATGGCTTCACTATTGCGGCACGAAGATTGAGGTTTGTGATCCAGGACCGTATTATTAAACAAAATAGGCCAGGATTAGCGGGGCAGGTCATAGAATTGATGGCCTACCCGGAGGACAATGCCTCTGTATAGTAAAGTACGGTTTTGTTATACAGTAAGGAAATAAGGCTATCAGAGGCAAGGAATTGGCGTTTAATCAGCTATAAGATACTGTACCATAGAGTGTAACTCAGACCATTTCGCGGTGGCTGAAATATGGGATATGATAGGCGGGAGTGGACAATAACATATTTAATTCTCACCCCACCAGGGCTGCAGCTACATCTGCAGCAAAACGCCTTGATGTATCCATGGACCAAATCCTCAGGATTGCAGGATGGTTGTTGGAGAATACGTTTCAGAAATGTTAACAAACCAGTTAGCAGTATGGGACCGTTTTTTCGGGGAACAATTTTAAGTTCTGTATGATAATTTATCCCTGAAGAATACAGGGTTATGATTTGAATTAATTCGATATTATTTATCATTTCCATTAAATAATTGGTATGAATGCTTTGAATATAATTAACAATTTCTCTCTAACTACCAAGGCAGTTGTGAAGCATGGACTCGTTTCCACGGCATGAGGTCACAGAGCTTTGAAATCTTTCATGGAGTCCCTCACGTGACTCCGAAGTAAAATAGTAAGATTAAACGAGAACTTACCAGTTTGAAGTTTGATCTGTATTTTATGAGGAGGAACGTTGAGGGAATACATGCCCTCTGCTCCCACCCTCATAGGGTCATATCTTAAGCTGGTATCTCTTTGATAATCTTGCTATTTTAGGTCAATATAGGGTATCTGTGACCTCACACCGCTGCTTTGAAGGATGACACGCATGCGCAGTAGCGGGCTTCTTTCATGTATTCCCTCAACGTTCCTCCTCATAAAATACAGATCAAACTTCAAACTGGTAAGTTCTCGTTTAATCTTACTATTTTTCTTTAAGATAAACGTACTTGTTTTGTGTTGTGCTGGATATAAAGTTGTGGCGGTGAGTTTAAAGCCTCGTATAGGAATAGGTCTTGCTCTTCCAGCCTCTGACGTAACCAGAATCATAATCGCTTGATCAAATTACATCTTTACCGGCAGTTCTATGTTATCCACTGTTTCCAGTAATTCTGTCTGACAACCTCTCAGTCAGATTGCTTTCTGTAGACAGAATGCACTAATTGGTTAATTTCTGTCGTTAATAATCATCAACAAGAAAAAAATCTGAAATCGCTTTAATCAACTGTCAGGAGGATAAATCTACCACGATGCCAAAATATTAATGGAAGCTGCTTTTCTTCAGTTACCGATAAAATCGCCCACCAATATCTGTTGATGGCCTCGACCGCATTAATGCGTCCGATCCTACTTGTTAAATATCTTGCATAATGTAAAAACGCTTGTTGACAATATTAAATGTAATCAAGAGTATGAATTGTTAAACTTAAATCCAACAAGGTAGAGGTAGAGAGTGTAGGGAGGAACTGCAGATGCTGGTTTAAGCCGGAGAAAGACACAAAAAGCTGGAGTAACTCAGCGGGAAAGGCAGCTTCTCTGGAGAGAAGGAATGGATGATGTTTCGGGTCGAGACCCATCTTCAGTCTGAAGTAGGGTCTGGACTGAAAACGTTACCTGTTCCTTCTCTCCAGAGAGTCTCCCTGTCCCGCTGAGTTACTAGAGAATTTGCACTGTAAAATGTATGTGCGAGATACCATTAGCTTATTATTTTTCAGTGTGCTACAGGGAGGTCGTTACCGATGGTTCACTGGTGAAGACTCTTCCTGCACTGCAACAAAAGAGTTCATTATACCATCCAGTTCACTCCGTGTCTCGCTGGAAACGTACTGTTTCGTGCCTCAGGCAGTTGAAGTCTACAAAATAATCTTGTGCACAAGATGCGGGACTCACAGTGCCATTTGAGCTACCTCTGCCATTCAATTAGATCATGGCCGCTCTGATCTTCCTTGCTTCTCCCCTTTCCTGCATCTTTCCCATAACCTCTGACCTCCCTATGGTCCAGAGATCTGTCCAGCTCCACCATAAATATGTTCGATGATGTGGCCTCGACTGTTCTCCTTGGTAGGCGATGCCAAAGATGCACAACTGTGAGAAAAAAATATATCCTTCCCTTTTTAAAATTAAGTTGGCAATTCTTCTGAAATTAATTCTCTTTATATTTTACGTTCTGACAAGACGGGAATCATCTTTTTATTGTCCACCCGTCAATGCCTCTCAGAATCTAGTTCAGATTAAATCATTCTTTTTAACGTCAATAATTGCAAACCCAGCCTGCACAAACATTCCACGTGAAACAACTTGCTATTTCCCTGGAATGATCCTGGGGGATTTTCGCTGAACTGCTTCCGATACAAGCAGATCCCTCTGTAAATATAGGGACCAGATCCCAAGAGTCAAGTCCATTTTATTGTGATGTGAAATTAAAGTGACGAGTGGAAAGGATTGGGGCTGTTGAAAGATTTAGGAGGGGAGGGGAGGGGAGTCAGTCTACCCCATGACAGAAGGGGAGAGGGAGGAGTTGTACACTTTGATAGCCACAGAGAAGAAGGATCTGCTGTGGTGTTCTGTCCTGCATCTTGGTGGAACCAGTCTGTTGCTGAAGGTGCTCCTCAGGATGACCAGTGTGTCTTGGAAGGGGTGAGCTGCATTGTCCAAGACTCCTGAACTATGGGCACTATCCCTACGGAGTTTGTACCTTCTCCCTGTGAAGGCCTGGGTTTTCTCCCGGGTGCTCTGGTTTCCTTCCACACTCCAAAGACGTACAGATGTGTAGGTTAATTGGCTTTGGTAAGAATTGTAAATTGTCCCTAATGTGTAGGATAGTGCCAGTGTACAGGGTGATTGCTGGTCAGGGCGTACTCCGTGGGCCAAAGGACCTGTTTCTGTGCTGTATCTCTGAACTAAAAACTAAAGTAAACAAGAAATAAAGTTCAGTGAGTATATATTTCCATACTCACACACAGCATCTGCAGTTCCTTCCTATGTTACTTATTTACATATATATGTGTGCGTATATATACATACATGCATATACACATATATACATATACATATATATATATATATATATATGTGTGTGTGTGTGTGTGTGTACATATGTGTGTGTATACATATATATCTGTGTGTATGTATATACATATATATATGTGTGTGTGTGTATACACATATATATCAAAGGTTCAAAGGTTCTTTATTAGTCACATACACCAATTGGTGTAGTGAAGTGCGGATTGCCATAGCAGCACATAAAAAATAAAACAACATAACAATAATAGAGAAATTGAAACATAAAAAACATATGTGTATGTATACATATATACATGTATTTGTGTGTATACACACTCACACACACACACACACATATATATATGTTTGTGTGTGCATACATATACATATATATATATATGTGTGTGTGTGTGTGTGTGTGTGTGTTAGTGTGTGTGTTAGTGTGTGTGTTAGTGTGTGTGTGTGTGTGTGTGTGTGTGTATACATATATATTTACACCATTATTATTTGTTTGTTCTCTATGTGTATAAATATACGCACATTTACATTTATATGTACACACATACATACACATAAAGAACAAACAAAAAGCAATAGTACAATAATATTCTATATAGTCCAGCACTTATTGGAGGTTGTAGTGTTTAATAGCCTGATGGCTGCAGGAAGGAAGCTGTTACTGAACAGTGCACAGTATTCCATCTGTGCCCTCACAATGCAGTGGGCAGTTGTCGAAAATTCTCCCTCCTTTATATTCCACTCATCTTCGTAATTAGTTTCTGTTCCTGCATGCTAACTGATTGTTTTTCATGCTTGAGATCTCCCCCACCTCTGCCCAGCAGTAATCAATAGATACACAGTTCTTCCAGCAGTTAGTTTCTTTAGCTTCAGTTTAGCTTCAGTTTAGCTTCAGATATTCTCCATTGAAGTAATTTTCTATTCTCTCTAGCAAAATGGATATCCATATATCTCCCCATATTTTACTCCACCTGCCAGTGTTTTGCCACTCAGTTAATTGACCTACATCCTTCAGCAGACTCTTTGCATTTTGTTTGCAACTTGCTCTTGCCTCCTCCTGGAAATCCAAATATGTGTCATCTTCAAAGATAATAATAATTATACATTTTATTTATGGGCGCCTTTCAAGAGTCTCAAGGACACCTTACAAAAATTTAGCAAGTAGAGGAAAAACATGTAAGGGGAATGAAATAAATAGTAGAGACATGACTAGTACACAAATTAAAGACAGAATTCAATTCAAAACACAATATGAGGCAATTCAAGCACAGCTGAAAAGGGAGGGGGACGTGGGGCTAAGGATAGGCAGAGGTGAAGAGATGGGTCTTGAGGCGGGACTGGGAAGATGGTGAGGGACACGAAATTGCGGATCAGTTGGGGGAGGGAGTTCCAGAGCCTGGGAGCTGCCCTGGAGAAGGCTCTGTCCCCAAAACTGCGGAGGTTGGACTTGTGGATGGAGAGGAGACCAGCTGATGTGGATCTGAGGGACCGTGAGGGTTGGTAGGGGGAGAGGAGGTCAGTGAAATATGGGGGGGGACAGATGGTGGAGAGCCTTGTAGGCGAGGACCAGGATTTTGTAGGTGATCCGGTGGGAGATGGGAAGCCAGTGAAGTTGTTTGAGGACTGGAGTGATGTGATGCCAGGATTTGGTGTGGGTGATGAGTCGGGCGGCTGCGTTCTGGACCAGTTGGAGTCGGTTGATGTAGGTGGAGCTGATGCCAAGGAGAAGTGAGTTGCAGTAGTCCAGTCGGGAGGAGATGAAGGCATGGATGAGTCTTTCAGCAGCGGGAGGTGTGAGAGAGGGTCTGAGTTTGGCGATGTTGCGGAGGTGAAAGAAGGAGGTTTTAATGACATGGTGGATGTGAGGCTCAAGGGAGAGGGTGGAATCAAAGATCACGCCAAGGTTGCGGGCCTGGGGAGATGGGGAGACAGTGGTGCCGTCGATGGTGAGAGTGGGGTTATTGCTTTTGCTGAGTGTGGCTTTGGAGCCTATGAGGAGGAATTCTGTCTTATCGCTGTTGAGTTTGAGGAAGTTATGTTGCATCCAGGTTTTTATAGCTGACAAACAGGAGTTGATATGGGAGAGGGGGGGGGTTGTGGGGGGATTTGGTGCCAAGGTAGATCTGGGTGTCATCGGCGTAACAGTGGAAGTCCAGGTTGAAGTGGCGGAGTATCTGACCAAGGGGGAGGATGTAGATGATGAAGAGGAGGGGGCCGAGTACGGAGCCTTGGGGAACGCCTTGAGTGACTGGCTATAGCAGAGGTGTGGTTGTGGAGAGAGATGAAGTGGGGTCTGTTGGAAAGGTAGGAACGGAGCCAGCTGAGTGTAGAACCTTCAATGCCGAGGTCTTTGAGTCTGGTGAGCAGGATGTTATGGACACACAGATAGACACACAAAGCTAGAGTAACTCAACCAGACAGGCAGCATCTGATGGCACGGTGGCGCAGCGGTAAAGTTGCTGCGTTACGCACATGCAGAGTCAGAGACCCAGGTTCGATCCCGACTACGGGTGCTGTCTGTACAGAACTTTACGTTCTTCCCGTGACCTGTGTGGGTTTTCTCCGAGATCTTCGGTTTCCTCCCACACTCCAAAGACATATATGTTTGTAGGTTAATTGGCTTGGTATAAGTGTAAATTGTCCCTAGTGTGTGTAGAGTGTAGGTATAAATGTAAATTGTCTCTAGTGTTAATGTGCAGGGTTCGCTGGTCGGTACGGACTCGGTGGGCCGACGGGCCTGACTGTTTCCGTGCTGTATCTCTAAACTAACCTAAAACCTAAACTAAATCTCCAGCGAGAAGGAGTGTGTGAGGTTTCGTGTTGAGATACTTCTTCAGACGCGACTCGTCTCGACATGAAATGTCACCCATTCCTTCTCTCCAGAGATGCTGCCTGTTTCGCTGAGTTACTCCAGCATTTTGCGTCTGTCATCAATGTTTCTGTCATCAATGCATCTGCCGTTCCTTCCTTCAGTCGTTCCAGGTGCGACAAAAGTTCACCTGTATCTCCTCCAACCTCATCTACGGCATCCGCTGCTCTAGATGTCAGCTGATTTACATCGGGGAGACTAAGCGGAGGTTGGGCGATCGTTTCGCCGAACACCTCCGCTCAGTCCGCAATAACCTACCTGAACTCCCGGTGGCTCAGCACTTCAACTCCCCCTCCCATTCCCAATCCGACCTCTGCCCTGGGTCTCCTCCATTGCCAGAGTGAGCAACACCGGAAATTGGAGGTACAGCACCTCATATTCCGCCTGGGTTGCTTGCGTCCGGATGGCATGAACGTTGAATTCTCCCAGTTTTGCTAGCCCTTGCTGTCTCCTCCCCTTCCTTAACCCTCAAGCTCTCTCCTCCCATCCCCCCGCCCTTGGGCTCCTCCTCCTCCCTTTTTCCTTCCTTCTCCCCCCCACCCCCCATCAATCTGAAGAAGGGTTTCGGCCCGAAACGCTGCCTATTTCCTTCGCTCCATAGATGCTGTTGCACCTGCTGAGTTTCTCCAGCATTTTTGTGTACCTCCGTTCCTTCCTACATGTTACTTCTTTAGTTCCCATTTATCCATCCTGCTCATTACATTTTCTCAAAGTACTCTGGCATGCTTTTCAAAATGTAATTCCCAATTTCTAAGACCATGTTGACTCAGCTGAATGAAACAAGGATTTCCTCCTGCCATCACTTATATAATAATGGATTTGCGTATTTTCCATTCACTGATGTTGTTCAGTAGCCAATTTTCAGTTTTAGTTAAAGAGATACAGCGCAGAAACAGGCCCTTCGGCCCATCGAGTCTGCACTGACCAGCGATCCCCAAACATTAACACTATCCTACACACACTAGGGACATTTTACATTTATACCAAGCCAATTAACCTACAAACCTGTACATCCTTGGAGTGTGGGAAGAAACCGAAGATCTCCGAGAAAACCCACGCAGGTCACGGGGAGAACGTACAAACTCCGTACAGACAAGCCCCTGTAGTTCGGGGTCAAACCCGGATCTCCGGCGCTGCAAGCGCTGTAAGGCAGCAACTCTACCGCTGCACCACCATGCCGAAAATGGTGCCCCACTCCTTTCTTGAATAGTGTTGTTACATTTGTATTTTTCCAATCAAGTAAATTGGCAACCTTGGATAATCGCAGTCAAAGCATCCACCGTCTCTGCTGGCTATTGGGTCCAAGTGACCTGTCGGCCTTTACACTTGTTAGCTTTCCCACAACACATTCTCTGTTGAACCTTGTAAGTTCCTTCCCCTACAAGCTTTTATCCTCTGATTTTCTATTATTGGCTTGTTTTTGGGTGCCTTCTACCATGATGACAAATGCAAAATATTTGTTCAAGTCTCTGTGGCTTCCTTACTTTCCATCATCAACTCTCCCGTCTTGTTCTCCAATGGGCCAATGTTTACTTTAGCCACTGTCATCCTTTAACTGCCTGTCTTTTTATTTTAAACATTTCCTGCTGGTTTATTCCCATGACCTATTTACTGCCACATTTTTTTTAGTCAATCTTTGCTAGTTTCTAAAATTATCCCCATTCGTCTGGCCGACCACTAATGTTCACGTCATGCGCCTTTTCCTTCAATTTGGTGACAAATTCAACTTCCTCAGCGGAAGTTTCTCTCTTCCTCATTGGAATGCCGTCAACTTCGTACCACTGCAGACGACCTCAAGAACAATGCATTCAAAGCGCAGGCTGACTTATTAGGTGAAGACGTCAGGAAAGAAAGATTAACCATAGAAACATAAACTTGGATTCTGACACCGAGCTTCAGCAGAGGATAAAACCTCCATGGCACCCTTTTCATTAATCCTTGCCAACCAGGAAAGAGGCCGATTTATGCCTTCTCTGTTTCCCATTTACCAGTCAATCTTCTTGCGACAGAGGTTCACCTGCACCTCCTCCAACCTCATCTATTGCATCCGCTGCTCTAGATGTCAGCTGATCCACATCGGTGAGACCAAGTGTAGGCTTGGCGATCGTTTCGCCGAAACACCTCAGCTCGGTCCGCATTAACCAACCTGATCTCCCTGTGGCTCAGTACTTCAACTCCCCCTCCCATTCCGAATCCAACCTTTCTATCCTGGGCCTCCTCCATGGCCAGAGTGAGCACCACCGGAAATTGGAGGAGCAGCACCTCATATTCCGCTTGGGCAGTTTACACCCCAGTGGCTTGAACATTGACTTCTCCAATTTCCGGTAGCCCTTGCTGTCTCCTCCCCTTCTCAGCTCTCCCTCAGACCTCTGGCTCCCCCTCTTCCTTTCTTCTCTCCCCGCGCCCCCCCCCTCCATCAGTCTGTAGAAGAGTTTTGGCCCGAAACATTGCCTATTTCCATCGCTCTATAGATGCTACCGCACCCGTTGAGTTTCTCCAGCACTTTTGTCTACCTTCTTTCCGACAATATATTACGTTCTGTACCATGGGTAAAGTCCCACTTTAAATGGCATTAAGGTGGTTCAGACCTTAATCTTCAGACCTTCGGGCGACATGGTGGTGCAGCGGTAGAGTTGCGGCCTTATAGCGTTAGCAGCGCCGGAGACCCAGGTTCGATCATGACTGCGGGTGCTGTCTGTACAGAGTTTGTACGTTCTCCCTGTGACCACGTGGGTTCTCTCTGAGATCTTCGGTTTCCTCCCACACTCCAAAGACAAACAGGTTTGTAGGTTAATTGGCTTGGTGTATGTGTAAAAATTGTCCATGGTGTGTGTAGGATAGTGTTAATGTGCGGGGATCGCTGGTCAGTGCCCAGGTCTCCGGCGCTGTAAGGCAGCAACTCTACAGCTGCACCACCTGGACTTCCTCCTGCACCGGCAGTAGCTTTTATTGACCAGATTGTGGCTGAGCAAGTTCCACAGGGTGCTACCAGTGTGTGTATAGAATCCAGTGTAAGATTCAAGCGAATTTAAAATGTGTATGGGATCTGAGGGTTCCACTGGGCCGGTACTCGCTGGAGTTTAAAAGGTTGAGGGGGGATCTCATTGAAACTTACATAATAGTAAAAGGCTTGGATAGAGTGGATGTGGACAGGATGTTTCCACGAGTGGGAGAGTCTAGGACCAGAGGTCATAGTCTCAGAATTAAAGGGCACTCTTTTAGAAAGGAGGTGAGGGGGAACTTCGTTAGTCAGAGGGTAGTTAATCTGTGGAAGTCATTGCCACAGAGGGCTGTGGAGGCCAAGTCAGTGGATATTTTTATGGCAGAGATAGACACATTCTTAATGAGAACGGGTGTCAAAGGTTATGGGAGAAGGCAGGAAAATGGGATTAGGTGGCAGAGATGGGATTAGGGGATTAGGTGCCAAAATTAAAAGGCGGTGGACTTGATGGGCCGAATGGCCTAATTCTACTCCCAGTACTTGTGAACTTGTGAAGTTGTGAGGGGTATGATTTTCACCGAGTGTGGTGAGTCCCTGGAATGCACTGTTATGGCGGCTTGGACTATCTCTGACATCTCTCTCCTCTTTCTTGATCTCTCGGTCTCCATCTCATGGGACAGACGATCAACTGACATCTGCTACAAACCTTCTGACTTACACAGCTATTTGGACTACAGATCCTCCCACCATGCCGCTGGAAAGATGCTATCCCCTCCTCTCAACCTCTCCGTCTCTGCTGCATCTGCTCCCAAGATTAGGCTTTCCATTCAAGGGCACCCAAGATGTCTTCTTTCTATAGTTAACGTGGCTTCCACCCACTGTCATAGTTCAAGTTCAAGTTCAAGTTCAAGTTTAAGTTCAAGTGAGTTTATTGTCATGTGTCCCTGTTTAGGACAATGAAATTCTTGCTTTGCTTCAGCACACAGAACATAGTAGGCATTGACTACAAAACAGATAAGTGTGTCCATATACCATAATGTAAATATATACACACATGAATAAATAAACTGATAAAGTGCAAATAACAGATAATGGGTTATTAATAATCATAGTTTTGTCCGAGCCAGGATTAATAGCCTGATGGCTGTGGGGAAGTAGCTATTCCTGAACCTGGACGTTGCAGTCTTCAGGCTCCTGTACTTTCTACCTGAAGGTAGTAGGGAGATGAGTGTGTGGCCAGGATGGTGTGGGTCTTTGATGACTCTGCCAGCCTTTTCGAGGTAGCGACTCACCGATAGATGGATCACTCACCCACATCTCCTTTGTGTCCCATAGTTCTGCTCTCGATCTACCACTCCCACCCCGCAATCGGAACAAACCTCTGCATCTGACAAACACATCATTAATTTTAGAGATACAGCGTGGAAACAGGCCCTTTGGCCCACTGAGCCCACACCGACCAGCGATCCCTGCACACTAACACTATCCTACCCACACTAGGGACAATTTACACATACACCAAGCCAATTAACCTACACACCTGTACGTCTTTGGAGTGTGGGAGGAATCCAAAGATCTCGGAGAAAACCCACGCAGGTCACGGGGAGAACGCACAAACTCCATACAGACAGCACCCGTAGTCAGGATCGAACCCGTGTCTCTGGCACTGTAAGTGCTGTAAGGCAGCAACTCTACCGCTGCGCCACCGTGCCGCCAGCCTGTATTGTACTTCTGCTGACTGGGTAGCACGCAACAAAAGCTTTTAACTGCACCTCAATCCACGTGACAATAAAACGAAACTGACAACTGTGTAATAAGGGTCACGTTGTTGACCAGTCAATTGTACATCCATCTTTTTTGTTTTTTAATGAGGTTGCAACGTTTTCGACTTCAGAGGGGAGGAGAGTTCACAGTGTAAAAAAAAACCCCGCTGTACAAGTCAGGTTCCTGTAAAATGGAACGCAACACTGCCCCACTCAACAGAGCGCTTGTCAACGTCTGCGACGGTAACAACAGCAGATGGATGATGGACACAGAGGGCCAAAGGGCATGAAGGAAAAAGATCATGTAGCCACCAGGCGACAAGACACACACACCCTGGTTCAGAATCATTGTTTCCTGAGCTGCATAGGCCACTCCTGTCACATATCCACGCACACACTGGCCAATGTAATGGATAAGGGCAATAAGCCTATACAGTACACGCAGACTATCATTTTCACACATCTCCCGATGGGGATAGCCATTAGCTTTGTTACATGCTCAGAGGAGAGAAAATAAATTGTACAGAATCGTTTTTTTTATCATTTGACAGACGGATTTGGAACTGAAATAAATGCACATATTATCTTATACTTTGAAGCTCATGAAATAAATCAACTCTGAATGTACAATTACCTTTGTTGTTGTAATCCTCAGCACAGCTATAATCAAAATGTAACTCCCATGGGACCTCCCAGCCAGTGCCGCTACAGAAGGCAGAGCTTGTCTTTCTGGAGGGAAGTCAGGAACACCCTCAAACTCTGCTGGAAAGTGCTGAGGAGATGTTTGTTTGGTTCCCCCGGCACCTCCCAGCTGCGGAGTGGAGACCCTGGAGATGTTTCCTCATCAATCCAACTGCATCCTATGGAGTAAACAGGCTCCGCTGGGAAGGGAAGGAAAGATAATGATGCAGAATTATCCTCCTTCCTTAATGTTACTGATACCTCAGTGGATGTTATGGCAGTTCATGGGATGTCTGAAGAAGGGTCTCGCCCCGAAACATCACCCGTTCCTTCTCTCCAGAGATGCTGCCGGTCCTGCTGAGTCACACCAGCATTTTGAGTCTATCTTCGGTTTAAACCAGCCATCTGCAGTTCCTTCGAGGGGTAGAGTGACCAAGGTGTTTGGGAACTCCCCAGCTCAATGTAGGGCACCTCACGATGCAGATGATACGAAGGTAGGTGGAGGGGCTGGTAGTGTAGAGAAAGCAGGGACGCTACAGAAGGACTTGGACAGGTTGGGAGAGTGGGCAGAGAAATGGCAGATATAGTGTAGCAAAGTGTAGCATCATGCTTTTTTGGTAGTAGGAATAAAGGCATAGACTATTTTCTAAATGGGGAGAGGATCCAGAAATCGGAAGTGCAAATGGACTTGGGAGTGCTGGTGCAGGATTCACAAAATGTTAATTTACAAGTCGAATTGGAATGCTAGCATTTATCTATTATCCTAGTGCAAGGGTTCCCAACCTGTTCCGTCCCGTTTACCCCTGGCAACTTTAATAGCACATAGCAATGTTATTTCACTTATTTATGAACAACTAATGATGAACAGCAACCGGTATACCAGAACCAAACACAGTCAGTCAATGAGAACAAATATGTACAAATCCAGAATCAACAAATATACCCCCTGGGTAGGCAAAATTTATCTCCTAGGGGTAAATTTACCCCAGGTTGGGAACCCTTGTCCTAGTGCAACTGCACATAGTTGGAATTAGCAAACCTGCGGAGAACTTAAGCTCAAATTCTGGTTTAGTTTCCTGCCCGTGTTTGTCACACTGAAGTCCAGCTGTTACTGTGGATGGGAAGCATCTGCAGCTGAAGAACTTCCCCATGTAACACCAGGGTGGTCATAGTGAAGCGAACCTGCTGTGGTTTTAGAAGGGAGGCAAGACTCGGCACAGCTCCACAGATTGCTACATCTAACACTTCACACAATACATTCACAGGCCCTCCAGTTCTATTTTCTCTTGAGCGTTCTGCTCCTTACATTAGTCGCTCCTCTCGTGATTACATGTGAGCGTGCTAGACTGTGGGAAATCTATGAGTCAGCCTCCAGAACCCTGGCTTGCGCAACCTTTCAAACCCTCTCTGCACTGTTGGTGTTAGTCGAACCCATGATGAGTGATTTGGGTTTTAAATCATTGCAGATGCTTCTTCTTCTTCTTGCGTTTGAGTCAGCAGAAGTCCGCAGCAGGGTGATGCCATCCGGTTCGACATCCGTAGGTGCCCGCCCTAAAAAGGGCACATGCTCCGGGTTGGCGCCAAACTGCGGCGCTGCTGCTGTCTCTGTTTGTTGTTGTTCGCCTGACTGAGGTCAGTTGACAGGGCTCACTACGGGGAGGTCAACAATAATGCATTTCGTTGTCTCTGTAGCCCCATTGCAGATATTGCTGCTAAAAAAACAGATGGGAGCGATTGCCTCCATTCAGTCCACTAGCATGTTCCCAATCATCCTCTTGCTCCTCACATAATTTCCATCTCACTTCCAAGTTCACAAGTTATGGGAATAAAATTAGGCCATTCGGCCCATCGAGTCTACTCCGCCATTCAATCATGGCTGATCTCTGCCTCCTAATCCCATTTTCCTACCTTCTCCCCATAACACTTGACACCCGTTCTAATCAAGAATTTGTCTATCTCTGCCTTAAAAATATCCACTGACAGCCTCCACAGTCCTCTGTGGCAATGAGTTCCACAGATTAACTTCCCTCTGATTAAAGAAGTAAACGCGGTAATTCGTGAAGTTTTTTCAACACTGTGAAAAATGTCCAAGAGTTTCCCCGAGTACCCCCTGTTAGTTACCGCGATTCCCGAGTACCTGCCGTTAGTTACCGCGTTTCCCGACGTTCGCATTACGAGTCACTACGGGACATCCACGAGGTCTTACGTACCAGCTATTGTATTGTATTCAAATTTATTGTCATTGTCTCAATTTGATTACGTACATTCCACGTACTTACCAGGAGTTTGATTTTTTTTTTAACTCGGAAGAGCTCTTGGGTGAACTTGCATCGTGGGACAGGGGTTTAAAAGAGCACCCTTTAATTCTGTGGCTATGACCTCCGGTCCCAGACGCTCCAACCAGTGGAGACATCCTTCCCACATGCACTCAATCCAGGCCCTTCATTATCCTGTAAGTTTCAATGAGGACCCCCTCAAATGAGGTCCCCCCTTCCTCTCTAACCTCTCTCCGGACAATGAAGCAAGTGATAAACTCAGGAAACGCCACCTCATCTTCTGATCAGGCTTGTCACAGGCTTCCTGACAACATTGAGCTGAACAATATCAGTCTATCACACTTCCCAGCTGTTGCAATGTACAGTTTTAACTTGTATTGTTCTTTTCTCCTGGTTATTTCAAATAATGATTCATCTTCTATTAAAAACCCCCTCCAGACTGACTTTTTTTGTTATTCACTTGACTGCTCGTCTTCACCTTGCGCCAGTGCACCTTTTGTCATTTAATCTCTGCTGTGGCGCTCCTTTCGTTGTGCACTTCACCACTCTCCGAATGCCTGCTTATCTCTGACTATTCCCAATCCCCGAGAAGGGCCGGTGAACTGAAACATTAATTGTGTTTCTCTCTCCGGAGATCCATCCATCCAGGACGCAGCAGCCTGCTTCACTGGCAGCCGAGCAAACGCTGTCAACATCCACTGCCTCCATCACAAGCTCGCTGTATCTGCGACGTGCACCATCTACACAACGCTCTCAAGTTAGGCATCCAAGTTACTCTCGACAGCTCCGTCTCCAAAATGTAGCTGATGCATACAAATGTCCTCCTCTGCAGACGCCTCTCCAAGCCGCACACCAACTGGTCTTGGAAACACATAAGATCATAAGGTCACAAGTGATAAGAGTAGAATTAGGCCATTCGGCCCATCAAGTCTACTCTGCCATTCAATCGTGACTGATCTATCCCTTCCTCCTACCCCATTTCCCTGCCTTCTCCCCATAACTTCTGACACCTGTATTAATCAAACATCTATCAATCTCTGCCTTAAAAATATCCGCTGACTTGGCCCCCACAGCCTTCTGTGGCAAGGAATTCCATGGATTCACCACCCTCTGACTAAAGATGCCTTTCTCATGGCTGGGTCTACATTCTGGACACCTCTCCACTGCAGGGCAGCACAGTCATGCCACTGGTTATGCTGCTGTCTCACAGTACCAAAGACCCGGGTTCAATCCTGACCTCGTGTGCTGTCTGTGTGGAGTTTACATGTTCTCCCTGAAACCACATGGGTTTCCTCCGGGTGCACTGGTTTCTTCCCCTTTCCCAAACGTTGTGCAGGTTAATTGGCTTTGTGTGTAGAGAGTAGATGAGGAAGTGGGATAGCATAGAGTTAGTGCGAATGGGTGATTAATGGTCAATGTGGACTTGGTGGGACTAAGGTCCTGTTTCCATGCTGTGTCTCTAAACTAAACTAGACACAGCATTGTGGGCTTCCTTCACGAGAACATCAACGGTTCGAGAAGAACGCTCATCTCCACTTTTCCAAGAGAACCAGAGATGGGGCAACAAATGGGGCACGGTGGTGCAGCGGTAGAGTTGGTGCCTTACAGCGCTTGCAGCGCTGGAGACCAGGGTTCGATCCCAACTACGGGTGCTGTCTGAACGGAGTTTGTACGTTCTCCTCATGACCGCGTGGGTTTTCTTCGAGATTTTTGGTTTCCTCCCACACACTAAAGACATACAGGTTTGCAGGTTGATTGGCTTGGTGTAAATGTAAATTGAAAAAAAATGTAAACTGAAAAAAAATAAAATCTGCTACTAAAATAAGTAACATCTAGATAAAAATGTGCAATATTGCTTCCTTGGCTCTAAGTACTCCCCTTTCCACACGCCTCATCTTTATGCACCTCTCTTCCCGTTGCGTTTATCTTCCTCCCATAGGGTTTGCGAGCATGTTGATATCAGGTGTGATCTCCTGACTGCCAGGTACTCTGGTTGTGGTGGGTGTGTGTTATACCTATGCTATAATAGACTGTATTGGAGATATGGGAGAATTCAGGGTCAGCTTGCTTGCCCACATAATCTCTGCCCTCATTAATATTAGGGTCTACATGTTTGATCATTGTGTGGGGCTTAGATGCACTGTGATGTCATCCCCTGGTCAATAACTTACGCCACACTTGTTGAATTGTATTTTATTGTTTATCACTGTCACCTGCACTGAGGTCCAATGAAAAGCTTTTATTTGCGAGCTATTATGTCAAATCAAATCATACTATCATTTTTAGTATTAGTTTCAGAGTTACAGCGCGGCACCAGGCCCTTCGGCCCACCATGTCCGCGCCGACCAGCGACCCCCACACATTAACACTACCCTACACACACTAGGGACAATTTTACACTTACAACAAGCTAATTAACAACCTGCATAGCTGTACGTCTTTGGAGAGTGGGAGGAAACTGAACATCCCAGAGAAAACCCACGCAGGTCACGGGGAAAATGTACAAACTCCATACAAACAAGCACCCGTGGTCAGGATCGAACCCAGGTCTCTGGTTCTGTAAGGCAGTAGCTCTACCACTATGCCACCGTGCCGTACATGAGTGCAATCAAGCTGTACACATGTACAACAGGTAGTCCCAAGAGAAAAATACCAGAGTCCATAATATAGTGTTACATCATTATGGTGTTACAGTTACAGAGAAAGTGTAAATAGAACTAGACCACGCCTAGTTGATGGTGGACCATTCACTATTCTGATAACAGGAGGGAAGAAGTTGTGCTTGAATCTGGTGGTACCTGCTTTCAAACTTTTCTATCTACTGCCTGATGCGAGAGGGAGGAAGAGGGAATGAAATGGTGAAAATGGTCCTTGATAGTCCTTGCCTTCCTGAGGCAGCATGACGTGTAGATGGTATTGAATGAGGAGTGGGGGGGACAGGGTTGGTTTGTGAGATGGACTGGGCTACATCTACAAGTCTTTACAATTTCTTGTGAATTTGGGCAGAGATATTCTCAAACCAATGTGTGATGCATCCCGATAATAGATGCATTCTGCGGTGCATCTGTAGAAATTGGGTAAGTGGCATTGGAGACATGACAAACCTCCTTAGTTTTCTGAGGAAGAAGAGATGTTGGTGTACTTCCTCAGCTATAGCCTCAAAGTGGTTGGTCAGAGCCAAATTGTTGGTCATATTTATGCCTGGGGACTTGAAACTCCCTACCATCCCTACTCCGGCACCATTGATATTGACTATTGCTTGTTTAGTTTAGTTTAGAAATACAGCACAGAAACAGGCCATTCGGCCCACCGAGTCTGCACCGACCAGCGATCCCCACACATTAACACTATCCTTCACACTAGAAACAATTTTACATTTATACCAAGTCAATTAACCTACAAACCTGTTCGATTTTGGAGTGTGGGAGGAAGCGTAAAAGATCTCGGAAAAACCCATACGGTCACGGGGAGAAAGTACAACTCCATACAGACAGCACCCGCAGTCAGGATCGAACCCGGTTCTCCTGCGCTGCAAGTGCTGTAAGGCAGCAACTCTACTGCGGCGCCACTGTGCCGCCCACCACCTCCTTCCTTCCTGTTCATCACCTCACTTCCTGAGCAGTTTCCTAGTTTAGCCCACACACAAGAATAAAAACTGGTACATTTCTGACAAAGGTTTTGAATCTGAAACCTTAACTCTGTTTCTTTTTCGATGGTGAAGATGGTTGTGATAAATTGCAGCAGGATCTGGATCGATTGGCCAAGTGGACTGAGGAATGGTTGATGGAATGTGAGGTGTTGCATTTTGTGAAGTCTAACATGGGCAGGTGAATGGTAGGGCTCTGGTGAGTGTTGCAGAGCAGAGGAGTACGTGGGCATGGTGCCTTGAAGGTGTAGTAGCAGGTAGATAGGTTGGTCAAAAAAACTTTTGGCACATTGGCCCTCATCAGTTAGAGTATTGAGTATAGAATTTGGGATGTCATTGTTGCAGTTGTGTGAGACTTTGGTAAGGCTGCATTTAGAGTATTGTGTTCAGTCTGGGCACCATGTTATAGGAAAGATGTTGTCAAGCTGGAAAGGGTACAGAGAAGATTTACGAGGATGTTGCCAGGACTAGAGGGCCTGAGCTGCAGGGAGAGGTTGGGTAGGCTGGGTCCCTATTCTTTAGAGCGCAGGAGGATGAGGGGTGATCTTATAGAGATGTATAATATCATGAGAGGAATAGATCGGGCAGATGCACAGTCTCTTGCCCAAAGTAGGCGAATCAAGGACCAGAGGACATAGGTTTCAGGTGAAGGGGAAAAGATTTAATAGGAATCTGAGAGTTCCACGTCAAGTTCAAGTGAGTTTATTGTCATGTGTCCCTGTATAGGACAATGAGATTCTTGCTTTGCTTCAGCACACAGAACATAGTAGGCATTTACTACAAAACAGATAAGTGTGTCCATATACCATGATATAAATATATACACACATGAATAAATAAACTGATAAAATGCAAATAACAGAAAATGGGTTATTAATAATCAGAGTTTTGTCCGAGCCAGGTTTAATAGCCTGATGGCTGTGGGGAAGTAGCTATTCCTGAACCTGGTTGTTGCAGTCTTCAGGCTCCTGTACCTTCTACCTGAAGGTAGCAGGGAGATGAGTGTGTGGCCAGGATGGTGTGGGTCTTTGATGATACTGCCAGCCTTTTTGAGGCAGCGACTGCGATAAATCCCCTCGATGGAAGGAAGGTCAGAGCCGATGATGGACTGGGCAGTGTTTACTACTTTTTGTAGTCTTTTCCTCTCCAGGACGCTCAAGTTGCCGAACCAAGCCACGATGCAACCGGTCAGCATGCTCTCTACTGTGCACCTGTAGAAGTTAGAGCGAGTCTTCCTTGACAAACCGACTCTCCGTAAACCTCTCAGGAAGTAGAGGCGCTGGTGAGCTTTCTTGATAATTGCGTTAGTGTTCTCGGACCAGGAAAGATCTTCAGAGATGTGCACGCCCAGGAATTTGAAGCTCTTGACCCTTTCAACCATCGACCCGTTGATATAAATTGGGCTGTGGGTCCCCCTCCTACTCCTTCCAAAGTCCACAATCAGTTCCTTGGTTTTGCTGGTGTTGAGGGCCAGGTTATTGTGTTGAGGGCCAGGTTATTGCGCTGGCACTATATGGACAGTTGCTCGATCTCTCTTCTATACTCTGACTCATCCCCATCAGTGATACGCCCCACAACAGTGGTGTCATCAGCGAACTTGATGATGGAGTTCGCACTGTGACTGGCTACGCAGTCATGAGTATAGAGTGAGTACAGCAGGGAGCTGAGCACGCAGCCTTGAGGTGCTCCCATGCTGATTGTAATCGAGGCTGACACATTTCCACCAATACAAACAGACTGTGGTCTGTGGATGAGGAAGTCGAGGATCCAGTTGCAGAAGGATGCGCAGAGACCCAGTTCTGCGAGTTTGGTAACCAGCTTGGAGGGGACGATTGTGTTAAATGCTGAGCTGTAATTGATGAATAACAGCCTGACATATGAGTTTTTTTTGTCCAAGTGGTCCAGTGCGGAGTGGAGGGCCAGCGAGATCGCATCCACCGTTGATCTGTTGTGGTGGTAAGCGAACTGCAGTGGGTCCATGTTTTTGTCGAGGTAGGAGTTGATTTGCGCCATGATCAACCTCTCAAAGCACTTCATCACCACCGGCGTTAGTGCCACTGGTCGATAGTCATTGAGGCACGTCACCTTACTCTTCTTGGGCACTGGTATAATTGATGCCCTTTTAAAGCAGGTGGGGACCTCAGACCTCAGTAGTGACAGGTTGAAAATGTCCGTAAAAACTCCCGCCAGTTGGTCCGCACAGGTTTTTAGAACACGACCGGGTATACCATCAGGACCAGGTGCTTTTCGGGGGTTCACCCCTCTGAAGGATTTCCTGACGTCGGCCTCTGTGACTGAGACTGAAATACCATCACAGCGAATGGGGGATCAGGAAGGCACATCAGTATTCTCCCTATCAAAGTGTGCGTAAAACGCATTGAGCTCGTCAGGGAGTGATGTTTCACCGACATTCAAGCTGCCTCGACATTCGAGAGGTAACTTTTTCACACAAAGAGTGGTTGTTGTATGGAACAAGCTGAAAGAGGAGGTAGTTGAGGCAGAAATTATCACAACATTTATAAAACAGTTAGACAAGTACATGGATAGGTCAGGTTTGGAGGGATATGGATCCAATGCAGGCAGGTGGGACCCATGTAGCTGGGACATGTTGGCCGGTGTGGACAAGTTGGGCCTGTTTCCACATTGTGTAACCCTATGACTCTCTGATTCTACCTGTCCAATTATCCTTTAAACATTATTTTAGTACCTACCTCAACTGCCCCCTCTGGCAGCTCATTCCATACATATATCCACCACCCTGTGTGAAAAAAAATGCCCGAAAGTTTCCTGTTCAATCTTTCCCCTCCCACATAAACCCAAGCTCTCTAGTTCTTGATACCCCACCCCTGGGGAAAATACACTGTGCATTCACCCTATATATTCCCTTATGCACCTCTAGAAGATCACCCCATCATTTTCTGATGCTCTCAAAGGTATAGCCTACCCAGCCTCCCCCTATAGCTCAGGCCATCAAGTCCTGGCACCATCCTCGTAAATCTCCTCTGCACTCTTTCCAGCTTCACGACATCTGTACTACAATGTGTTGGAGAGAAAATGGTGCCTTTGATTATCAGAAAGTTAATTGAATGGAACATAGTGGCGCTCAGCTCCACGGAACTACAGATAAACAACGGAGATGCAAGGGACCGTTGATGCTGGAATCTGGAGCAAAAAATGAAATCTGAGGGAAGAACTCAGCAAGTCCAGCAACATTCGTGGTGAGAAAGGAATTGTTGGGCTTTCAGGTCGAATCTGTAAATACGCTCTTGGTTGGAGGAGGGAGGAGTGGGGGGGGGGGCGGTATAGAGGATAGAGCGCGGCGATTGGAGGAGGGAGATGTGGCACAGACCTGCGCCTCATCCGCAGGCAGTATCGATCCCGGCTGGGTTTCCGGCGCTGTCCCGAGTGCCCCCCCCCCCCCCCACCGGTGGCCAGAGCAGACAGCCGCGAGTTGTCCCCCAGGCCCACAGCCAGCGCAGAGAAACAACACTAAACCCAGCTAACTCTGCCGGTCCCGCCAGGTTAACCTGCCTGGGCTTGCGGGAAATATGGCCAGCGCGGAGAAGCAGCACTGGTATCTCGTCAGTCCAGACAGGGCTGTAGTTAACCCGGTGAGACAGGCAGAGTTGAGCTGCATTTAGTGCTGGATTGAGCCTCCGAAGCCTCTCGCGTGTGTGTGTGAGTGTGCGCATGCGCGCGTGGCCGCCAAATAATTGTGTCCCCTGTCCCCTCCATGTTTTGATAGCGCGTTCCGCTCTTGCCTACGAGTAACAATTCCTTCCAGCCCCATGGATGTTGCTTGACGCGCTGAGTTCTTCCAGCAGTTTGTTTGCTGCTACGGATAAACAACAATGGTCATGAAATGCAAAGTTAAGGATTTTAAGGAACTGCGTTTGAAAAGTTGAAAGGACTCTACCCCCTTTGAGTAAATCCAGAGGTTTGGCATGCATAAGCCGAGAATAAATTAACATGCAAGTCATCTCTGGGTCAAAACAAAATAATCAGTCTGAAAAATGCAGTAACACCACACTGACAAGGCATCTGGTAACAATAAAAAGACAGTCAGTAAAGCACAAAGCCTTTACTCTGTAAGGGAATGAATTGTTAGTAAAAGAGACAAGTTAGGTTGGAGGCAGTTACAGTTCATGCCTTATCACCTGCACAAAGTTAAACAACAGCGCTTTTAAAGAGACCGTTAAGTTATTAACTGCTAAGACAGCAGGCTCTGAATTGTAAAACACACCACTTACATTTCTGAATGAGGAAGCTTTACATTGTACTGACACATCTCCCAGCTAACAATGATCTACTCTACATTTTCCTTGAACTCCATTCCCTTTATCCTATTTTCACACCTTACACTTCCTTATCTCTGTATCTCCCTCGCCCCTGACATCAGTCTGAAGAAGGGTCTTGACCCGAAACATCACCCATTCCTTCTCCCCAGAGATACTGCCTGTCCCGCTGAGTTACTCCAGCCTTTTGTGTCTATCATCGGTTTAAACCAGCAACTCAAACAAGAGGACATGACTTCAGAATTAAGGGACAGAAGTTTAGGGGTAACATGAGAGGGAACTTCTTTACTCAGAGAGTGGTAGCGGTGTGGAATAAGCTTCCAGTGGAAGTGGTGGCGGCAGGTTCGTTGGTAACATTTAAAAATAAATTGGATAGGCATATGGATGAGAAGGGAATGGAGGGTTATGGTATGAGTGCAGGCAGGTGGGACTAAGGGAAAAAAAGTTGTTCGGCACGGACTTGTAGGGCCGAGATGGCCTGTTTCCGTGCTGTAATTGTTATATGTTATATGGTTATCTGCAGTTCCTTCCCACACAAATATGACTGTCGGAAATTAAAATCTGGAGGCTTATCCCAGGCAAAGGAATTATAATTAGAAACATGGTTCAGATAAATATTCTCTTTATCCCCATTGTTTATTTACCCAATGTGCAATTTGTCAATTGTGAAAGTAAATATTAAAATCATTAGGTCATAGACAGACAACACAGAAACAGGACTTTTAGTCAACCACTAGACTAAGTTGGGTCCCAGTGGTGAGGTGGGTGGGGGGGGGGGGGGGGGGGGGGGGGGGGGGGGGGGGGGGGGGGAGGGGAAGTGTGTATGTGGACGGGAGGGATTTGGGAGGGAAAAGGGATGGGGGGGGAGGGGGCAGTGGTTTGGGGGAGGGGTTGGGTGTGTTTGGGCAGGGGGGGGGGAGGGGAGAGGGTTTGTGGGGTGGGGGGGTTGTGGACAGGGTTGTGGGCAGGGGGTAGGCAGGGGGTGGGGTGGAGGATGGGGTTTGTGGGGCAGGGGGGCGGGGGGGGGTGGGAGGATGTGGGGGGAGGGGGGTTTTGGTAGGCAGGGGAGGTTGTGGGGAGGGGGGAGGGGAAGGGGGGTGTGTGGGGGGGTTGTGGGGGGGGGGGGTGTGGGGGGGGGTTGTGTGGTGAGGGGGGAGAAGGGTGGGGGGGGGGGGGGGGGGGGGGTCAAACCAGAGTAACTCGGAGAAAAGGGGGGACCAGCAGTTTCACGGGGGGGAGGGGCAGGAGGCGAGGGGGACCAGAGGGGAAGGGGTTGGGGGTGCAATGGGGATTCACAGTGGGCACTGGTCATTGGTCGCTTCGCTGGTTGCTGGTCATTCTCCTCCACCGGGATCAGAGTCACCCTTTCCGTTCGACATCAGACTGAGATTGTGGATGATCAGTCAACAAAAGGCGGTGCTGGCTCGAAGTGCAAGGCCTAGATACAGACGCAGATGATGTAGAGAAGAGTAACGATACAGCAGTTCAGAAAAGTACGTTTCGATGAGACCCTTCTTCAGACTGAGAGTCAAACAAAAGGGAAACAAAAGATACAGACGGTGATGTAGAGAAAGTAACGATATGCAAAAAAGTAACGATGATAAAGGAGACAGGCCTAGATGAGAACGGGTTACAGACAATGAGACTCAACAAGACGACTTTGAAGCTGGTACGACTTGGGTGGGGGAGGGATGGAGAGAGAGAGAGGATGCAGGGGTTACTTGAAGTTAGAGAAATCAATATTTATACCAAGTTGCCCAAGTGAAATACGGTGCATGTTGAAATTATAACATGGTACACAAATATAAATAAGTGAGGGCTAATTCGACACACGTCTTTGTCGACAATTGTCCAGATGCCTGATTTCCCTTTGTTTTGTTCCTGCACACCATCGATGTCCTCTCCAGCAGCAGTTTAAAGCTGGACATCACTCATACATTGGACTACTGCAGAGAGGACGCTGGAGGAATGGAAAGGTGAGCAACTACATCACGAGGGTGAGAAGTGCACGAGGATTGAGTGTTGTACGGAACAGCTACAGAGGAGTTGAAGTCGTTGGTGTGAGGTGACATGGGAAAATGTCTCAAGTTGAACTACTCCGCATTGAGTATTAACAACATCAGTGCTTCTTCTTCTTTCGTGTGGCGTGCACAGCCTAAGGTTGTTGGACAACTTGTTCTATTTGATCTTCCGTTTGTGCACGTCGAGTTGATTGCATTAGTCGAAACAGGGCGGACCACGTGAAGGTTGCGATCTTCCACCCCAACATCAGCGCTGAGATGGAAGGAGCAGCAAATAATAAGGATGGAATCATGTGCAGCCGAGTCACCGATTAGCCTGTCCAACTATCCGAGGGGGATCATAGACGATAGACACAAAATGCTGGACACAAAATATTTTTGTGATAGTCAAGATAGGCACAAAACATTTTTGCAACAAAACTCAGCGGGACAGGCAGCATCTCTGGGGAGAAGGAATTTTTTTTAGTTTAGAGACATTGCGGTAACAGGCCCATCGGCCCATCGGGTCCGCGCCGGCCAGCAATCCCCGCACACTCACACCATCTACACACACAATCGGACAATTTTTACAGTTACCAAGACAATTAACCTACAAACCTATACATCTTGGGAGTGTGGGAGGAAACCGAATATCTCGGAGAAAACCCATACAAGTCATGGGGAGAACGTACAAACTCCGTACAGACAGTGCCCGTAGTTGGGATCGAACCCGGGTCTCCGGTGCTGCAAGCGCCGTAAGGCAGCAGCTCTACCGCTGCACCACCGTGACCATGGGTGACACTAATTGCTGGGGGATCCATAGACATACATTGCAAGCTCCTCCTCTTCCTCCACACCTCTCAGTAGCCTCTAAAGGGGCTGACCCACTTGGACGACCTAATCCATGAGTTCTGGCGAGTTTGCCTTCGACTCATACTCGCAGCATTGTCGACACAAGGTCGTAGGAGGTCTTTGTAACTCTCCTTCATGCTCGAGAGTGGTCCCCGTGTACTCGAGGCCTCAGCTAGGTCGCAGTGTATTTTTCAACATGTTGAAAAATGTTTCAACATGTTGAAAAATGTTTCAACATGTTGAAAAATGCCCGCGAGTAGAAAAAGGTTCGCCATGGAAAAAACGTATACTTTTTTTACTCGTAGGTTTAGTCGTAGTAGGTCGTAGTAGTAGGTTGTAGTAGATCTTCATGTTACTCGTAGGTAATTGAGGGTAGTCGAGGATAGTCGAAGGTAGTTGTACATAGTCTTCATCATAGTCGAAGGGAGGTCAAGGGAGGAGATCGAAGAAGGTTGTCTTCACTCTCCACTATTCGGTGTCCACTTTTCCCGAAGTTAGTCGTAGCTAGTCATAGCTAGTCGTAGCTAGTCTTCAACATAGTCGAAGGAGGTCTTCAACATGACATTTTTTCAAACTCTCCTAAACTCTTCTAAACTCGCCAATTAGGTCGCCCAAGTGGGACAGCCCCTTAACTCCTTGAATTACTAAATAGTGCAGAGTTGAAAGACCACTGAGATAACCACCTGTGATCGAGTTTGATCCACCTCACACCTGTGTTGTCTGACCTAAGGTGAGACAAGGGTCTCGAGGGGCACTTGTTCACCCAGAGGGTGGTTGGTACTTGGAACAAGCTGCCAGAGGAAGTGGTGCAGGCAGGCTGAAAAATGACATTTAAATCCCACTTGGAGACGTCCATGGACAGGAAAGAGTCGGAGACATAGAACTTCACAAGTTCATAAGTGATAGGAGTAGAATGAGGGCATTCTATCTATCTCTCCCTCCCAACCCCTTTCTCCCAAAAAACCCCGACACATGTACTAATCAAGAATCTATCCAGCTCCACCTTAAAAATATCCATTGACTTGGTTTCCACAGCCGTCTGTGGCCATGAATCCCACAGATTCACCACCCTCTGACTAAATAAATTCCTCCTCATCTCCTTATTGAGGGGCTGGCACAGGCAAGTTGGACTAGCCCAGTTAGCTTACTTGGTCAGCTTAGACGGGTTGCGTCAAAAGGCATGTTTCCAATCTTTCTGCTTCATAATTTTATGATTTACACTAATTATGGATGTGCAGATTCTCTCACGTTTTAAAATCCCCTTTTGTTCTTGCTCCATGTTCAGCCCTTCCACTCCCTCAATATCTGTACACCTCTTGCTCTTTCCTCATTGTAAATGCATATCATAAGCTGCTATGTCGTCAGCTTTAAATCAGCTCAGTTTTCAGTTTCAGTTCAGTGTTAGTTTATTGTCATGTGTACCGAGGTACAGTGAAAAGTTTTTGTTGAGTGCTAACCACTCAGCGGAAGACAATACATGGTCACAATCGAGCCATTCACCATGTACAGATACACGATAAGGGAATAACGTTTAGTACAAGATAAAGTCAGTAAAGTCCAATCAAAGATAGTCCGAGGGTCACCAAAGAAGTGGATAGTAGTTCCGCACTGCTCTCTGGTTGTGGTAGGATGATTCAGTTGCCTGATAACAGTTGGGAAGAAACTGTCCCTGAATCTGGAGGTGTGCGTTTTCACACTTCTATACCTTTTGCCCGATGGGAGAGGGGAGAAGAGGGAGTGGCCAGGGTGCGACTGGTCCTTGATGATGCTGCTGGCCTTGCCGAGGCAGCGTGAGGTATAAATGGAGTCAATAGAAGGGAGGCTGGTTTGTGTGATGGTCTGGGCTGCGTCCACAATTCACTGCAATTTCCTACAGTTTTCGGATGGAGCTGATTCCAAACCAAGCTGTGATGCGTCCTAATAAAATGCTTTGTACAGTGCTTTGTTGGGGCATGCCGAACTTCCTAAGCTCTCTTAGGAAGTAGATTCTTAGAATCAGGGTATGATTTATGACATAGTGATTGTGCCTGTGCTGCTTGCAAAAGAGTTCCAATCCTAATCCCCTCTTCCAAAGCTCAACTCATAGACCTGCAGGTTACAATTACTTTACTTAAACTCTGTTGGTTTTTAACCCTTTGTTGAGATAAATAAATCTGTCCTATTTACTCTATTGGGCCCCCTCATAATTTTAAATACATTGATTTTCTCTGCCCTCTGCATCTTTTGCTCCAAGGAAAACCAACTCAGCCTCTCCAATTTTTTCTACAATGTTCCCAACCAGACAACATCCTCTTAAATCTTCTTTTCAGACCCATCACATCTTTCCAGCCATGTGATGACCAGAACTATTCACTGTACTCAAGCTGTAGTCTGATTAGTTTTATGTGCAAATCTAACACCTCCTCCGTGCTCTTTAGTTTAGTTTAGTTTAGTTTACTTTAGCCCGATCGCTAGGGATCGCCGGAGAAGAGCCCAGACCGCTGGCCCGTGGCCGATAACATCCTGAAGTCACGGTCTGTGGAGCTTCTAGCTGCGGGTGCGGCGTGCACTTACCATCTGGAGTCTGGGATCCCTCACCTGGGAACAACCGGAAAAGAGCTCCGACCGCCGTCCTGCTGCCTAGAACATCCTGAAGCCGCGACCTCCGGTAGGAAAGCGCCGATTCGGGACCTCCAAGCCGCGGTGTGTGTTCGACCGTCCCGACGTCGGAGTTCCAACCATCCCGACGTGAGGGCCTGTACATCGGGCCGTCCGTAGCGGCGACTACGGCGGTTTATGGCCCGGACCACGGGTGAACAGTGGAGGAAGACTGACTGTACTTTGTGCCTTCCAACACAGTGAAGAATGCTGTGGTGGATGTTTGTGTTTAATTCTATTGTGTGTTCTTTTTTGATTGTACCGCTGCTGGCAAATTCATTTCACTGCACTTATATGTGTATGTGATGAATAAACCGGATTGATTGATTGATTTAGTTTAGTTTAGAGATACAGCGCAGAAAAAATTAACTTACAGGCCATGTCGGCCCACCGAGTCTGCACCAACCAGTGATCCCCGCACATTAACACTATCCTACACATACTAGGGTCAATTTTACATTTATGCCAAGCCAATTAACCTACAAACCTGTAAATCTTGCCCCGTTTTCACACCTTACACTTCCTTATCTCTATACCTCCCGCTCCCGTGACTGAAGAAGGGTCTCGACCCGAAAGGTTCACCCATTCTTTCTATCCAGAGATGCTGCCTGTCCCGCTGAGTTACTACAGCATTTTGTATCTATCTTCTGTTTCAACCAGCATGTGCAGTTCCTTCCCACACACTTTGTCCGCCCATTGTTGCTCTGATCAGTCACTGAAGCCCCACAGCCCCTTACTTTAAGCCCCAATGGCATTCTGAAGCATAGCTTAGAGCTATAGTGCTCCAGCCTCGTCCCAAGCTTGGCACTAAGGCTTGTTGAAGATTACCTGTTCTGGTGGCCTGATCTGATCGAGGGAGTCACTTCACAAGGTACAGCAAAAACTACACACATGTATCAACATCAATTCTGCAGTTCTGGTGCAGCCACAGCAGTGTGCTGAATGGACCCTTTGGAGTGCAATCCAGCTCCCCACACTGACCTTTCTGTCCTGTCTATTGTCAGAGTGAGGCCAAATGCACATTGGAGAAACAGCCCCTCATATTTCGCATGGGCAGCTTACAACCCAGCGGTATGAACATAGACTTCTCTAACTTCAAGTAACCCTTGCTTTCCCTCTCTCACCATCCCTCCCCTTCCCGGTTCTCCGACCCATCTGACTGTCTCCGATTACATTTTATCCCTGCTTGCTTTGTTGTTACCTTCTCCCCTAACAATGATCTATTCAACATTACCCTTGATCTTCATCCCCTTTGCCCCGTTTTCACACCTTACACTTCCATGTCTCTATACCTCCCGCTCCCGTGACTGAAGAAGGGTCCCTTGTTGCTCTGATCAGTCACTGAAGCCCCAATGGCATTCTGAAGCATAACTTAGAGCTATAGTGCTCCAGCCTCGTCCCAAGCTGGCATAAGGCTGCAATCAAACTTCTGTGGTGACCAATAGTAACCACAGGTACAAATACTACAAACTCCTGTCTTGCTCACAGAAAACAATATCCTCACAGAAAATATTTGACCTCCACGACATTCTGTAGCAAAGAATTCCACAGATTCACCACCCTCTGACTAAAGAAATTTCTCCTCATCTTCCGAAAGAAAGTCCTTGAATTCTGAAGCTATGACCTCTAGTCCTTGACTCCCCCACTAGGGAAAACATCCTTTCCACATCCACATTCACTCCAGGCCTTTCACTATTCTGTATGTTTCAATTAAATCTCCCCTCGTCCTTCTAAACTCCAGCGAGTACAGGGCCAGTGCCATCAAACACTCATCATAAGCTAACCTACTCATTCTTGTAAACCTCCTCCGGACCCTCTCCAGAGCCAACACATCCTTCCTCAGATATTGTGCCCAAAACTGCTCACAATATTCCAAATGCAGCCTGACCAGCGCCTTATAGAGCCTCAGCATTACATCCCTGATTTGGAAAACAAGCCCTCTTTAAATAAATGGTAGCATTGAGTTTGCTGTCTTTACTCCCGATTTCCTCCTGCATACCAGTGTCATGCTGATGGGTTAATTGGCCGCCAACAGAGACTGTTACTGGCAAAGCAAACACAGAGGCGCTGATGGATTTGCCCGAGAGAAGTTATGCTTTATGGGGAAACCGAGGCGATGGGGAGTGGGACTAATGGGATTGTTCTCTGGAAGGTGGCGTAAAACTGATGGGCCGAAAGGTCCCCTTTGTCTTAGTATGAGATTAAGATACAGCGGCACGGTGGCGCAGCGGTAGAGTTGCTGCCTTACAGCGCTAGAGACCTGGGTTCGACCCTGACTACGGGTGCCGTCTGTGCGGAGTTGGTCCGTTCTCCCCGTGACCTGCGTTGGTTTTCTCCGGGAACTCCGGTTTCCCCCCACACTCCAAAGACGCACAGGTACAGGTTTGTAGGTTTGTAGGTTACTTGGTAAAATTGTAAATTGTCCCCAGTGTGTGTAGGGTAGATTTAGTGTGCGGGGATCGCTGGTCGGTGTGGGCTGAGGACCTGTTTCCGTGCTGTATCTCAAAACGAAACTAAACTAAGCTAAATTCCCAGAACACATTGGGTACGCAGATGCAAGGGCTCCTCATAGTGGCATAAAACTGCAATGTTACAACATGATCCCATGCTCCAGGACACCTCAGTGGAGGAGTTTATATAAACAAATAAAACAATGTTTTATGAATAGTGTCGTTAAAATTAGTGCTTTATATGTTCACTGACGAAGGAATATTGCACTTGCTTAAATGCAGGTACAATATAAATCATAAATGAGAATGAAAATGTCAGAAGATACACACAATAAGCTGGAGTAACTCAGCGGGACAGGCAACATCTCTGGAGAGAAGGAATGGGCAACCTTTCGGGTCGAGACCCGACCCGAAACGTCACCCACTCCTTCTCTCCAGAGATGCAGCCCGTCCCGCTGAGTCACTGCAGCATTTTGTGTCTGTCATGGGAATACCCGTTACATCTATGCCTTGACCCTGGTCTCCTGGTCCAGGCGCTTCTGCTAATTGCCATGGATAGTAAGAGTCATAAATAGAAAGAGGCCCTCATTCATTTAGAAAGATCTCTCGTAATGATTAAAAAGACTGCCATTTACATCAAAGATGATTGTTCATTAGGAGAGAGTGCTTGTTCATCAGATGATTTATGAACTCGGCACTTTTGTGCCTCCCATTGCGGGTGACAAGTATTATTTCCACTCCAGTCACACAATGGGTATAATTACAGTTTGAGTATGTTGCTGTTGATCTTGAAAACACAGCACTCAATCTTTTTTCAAATAACCATTGTAGTACAAGCACAGTCCATATTATGTTGTTTCCCCAACCGTTGTCGAGAAACGAAACCCATCGCCAAACACGATCAGTCTGCCTAAACCTACCTGATCTCCCGATTGCAAAACACTTTAATTTCCCCTCCCATTCTCACACTGACCTTTCTATCCTGGGCCTCCTCCATGGTCAGATTGAGGCACAGTGCAAATTGAAGGAGCAGCACCTCATATTTTACTTGGGCAGCTTACACCCCAGCGGTATGAATCTTGACCTCTAATTTCAAGTAACACTTGCTTTTCCTCTCTCTCCATTCCTCCCCCTTCCCAGTTCTCCAACCAGTCTGACTGTCCCCGTGATTATTTTTTATCTCTGTATGCTTCGTTGTCATTCTGCTAGCTAACAATGATCTACTCTACTTTTTCGTTGTACCCCATCTCTTTTGATGTCTCGTTTTCACACCTTCTCCTTCCTTATCTCATTTGTCTCCCTTTTCCCTAACTCTCAGTCTGAAGAAGGGTCTCGACCCAACACGTCACCCAGTCCTTCTCTCCAGATGTCACCCATTCCTTCTCTCCTTCTGTCCCGCTGAGTTACTCCAGCATTTTGTGTCTAACCTTTATAAACTCAACTGGTTCACACCAGATTGATTGGTTAATTGAAAGATACAGCATGGAAACAGTACTTCGGCCCATCGAGTCCTAAACAGACTCTAGAATAAGTTCTAAACTCACACTACTATATTTTCCACTCCAGATGCAGTGGTGGCAATTTATAGAGGTAAAACTTACAAACTTGCACGTCTCAGGGAGAATGTGCACCTTTGGACACCCACACAGTTGCAGAGAGGATTTGCAAACTCCACACAGACAGCATCAAGGTCAGGATCGAACACGGAACTCTGCCGCTATGAGGCACCAGATCACCACCCCTTTATGGAACAGCTTCAGCAGGATCAGAGATTAGCTCTGAGACATCTCCTCAGTTTTTTAAAGCAACATTCACACTGCTCTCATAATTGATTGGACATAATAGATTTCTTACTGCACATGCTCGCTATTAACTTGCATATATCTTGTGCTGTGGAGTGTGTTACATTTTAAAATAACCCCACTCCTAGAAAAAACATCTGTTTCATCAGATCTAGGTTTCTATACTCAAAGAGACAACTGAATGAATACGTGTCGGGTACACACACATTCCCCCCACTGCTAATTATTTTACATAGATGTTGGTAAGTGCTTGGAACATGCTGCTAGGGTTAATGGTGGAGGCGGATATCAAAGTGACTTTGAAGAGACATTTGGAGAGGTGCATGCACATGCAGGGATTATGTGCAAGCAGATTAGAGTTGGTCTTGGCATGTTTGTTTGGCACAGCCATTGTCGGCCAATGGACCTGTTCCTGTGCTGTACTGTTCCATCATAAGGTCATAAGTGATAGGAGAGCAATTAAGCCATTTGGCCCATCAAGTCTACTCTGCCATTCATTCATGGCTGATCTATCTCTCCCTCCAAACCCCATTCTCCTGCCTTCTCCCCATAACCCCCGACACCCGTATTAATTTATCTCTGCCTTAAAAATATCCACTGACTTGGTCGCTGCAGCCTTCTGTGGCAAATAATTCCACAGATTCACCACCCTCTGATTAAAGAAATTCCTCCTCATCTCTTTCATAAAGAAAAGTATTTTAATTAATTAATGAGGGGAAATGTATAAAGTTATTCTCATCTCGTGCACGTCTTTGCACACTTCGCCACATTCCAGAGAGGAACCGGCAACGTTAGTGGGGAGGTCGGAGCGGCGGACAAGAACGCACCACGTGGAAGTGAGGACGTCGCTGCCGGGGGAAGGGACAATGGAGGACCCGGCGTGGGGGGGACGAGGAGGGGGGAAGAACAAAGGGGGAACTGTGGATGTGGGGGAGAATTTGTAACTTTGTAAGCCCCATTTGTGGGCGTCTATTTGTATACCTTAGCAAGGTGAGCAAGCAGAGAATTTCACTGAGACTTGTCACATTCTCTGCCTCAGAGGGTGGTGGAGGCCGGTTCTCTGGATACTTTCAAGAGAGAGCTAGATAGGGCTCTTAAAGATAGCGGAGTCAAGAGATATGGGGAGAAGGCAGGAACGGGGTACTGATTGGGGATGATCAGCCATAATCAGATTGACTGGCTGCCTTCACTGGGTCAAAGACCTATTGTCTATCTAATAAAGTATTAATTCATCATTCATTCATTTAGGTTGTTCATTCGTCATTTAGTCATTTTATTCAATTCAATTGCATCTTAGCTCGATTAACTAAAATATCCCAGCTGGCTGCACACTTTCACCACTCAAGGATAACGAATATTCTCCTGAATCCATTATTGGTGTTTCAACAGATGTAAAGTTCCTTCCACATAGAAACTTCTTCTGCACTGTTGTTTATGAGTGAGCAATAAAATGCACCATGTTCAAAAGAATGCACTAATGCCTAATGAGGTCAGTTTGAATATTAAATAATGACAAGGCGGATGCATGCAAAAAAATAAACTGCAAGAGGGTCTTAACGTGTCAAGCTACTTCTGTGGAGGCAGAGGGGTGGTCAGTGTTTTGAGTCGCATGGGCCTGTCCCACTTGGCCATTTACGCGACCTGCTAGCGTGTGGGTAGCGTGTGGGTAGCGCGGGACGGGCGCATGGCGTGGTGTGGGGGAGTGTGAAGTGGCGTGGAGGAGTGTGGACTTCGTCCTGAACTAAATCTTCGCGCGCCACCGGCCTGTCACGTAACTGACGGCCAAAGTGGGACAGGCCCAAGACCCTGGCGCGACGCAATGTCTCACCTCCAACAGCAGCAGAAGCAGGCAAACGATCGTCGAGCTCAGCCTGGGGATCACGGCCGTTGTGGATCCAGATCCGCCCCCACTCCTACTCCCAGAGCGGGGCCAAGACAATTGGAGATAGACACAAAATGCAGGAGTAACTCAGCGGGACCGGCAACATCTCTGGAGAGAAGCAATGGGTGACATTTCAGGTCGAGGCCCTTCTTCCATCACCTCCCAGCCTCTGTGTCTACCCTCTTCCATCCCTCCCCCCCCCCCCCCATACTCCCCCCTCCCCCCTTCTCTACCCAATTTCATCTTCCTAATCTCTCCCCCCACAACCCGCCCCCTTCACCTGGTTCCAGCCTTCCACTGCCCAGCCGTCTCATCCGACCCTCTCACTTCATTATACACCTTCCCTCCACACTCTCTGGCCTGTAGCAGGATTGTGACCTGAAACATTGACCAACCCTTTGATGCCACTTGTCCGAGTTCCACCATCCTCTTGTACATCCATGCAGTAAGTTTATTTTCCTCTATAAAGTTGTGGAGTCACACAGCAGGGGAACAGTTATAACTGGGCTAGTCCCATCGGCCTACATTTAGCCCATATTCCTCTATCCATGTACCTGTCTCAATAGACATAAAAAAGCTGGAGTAACTCAGCGGGACAGGCAGCAACTCTGGAGAGTAGGAATGGGTGACGTTTCGGGTCGAGACCTTTCTTCACACCCTTCTTCTGCCAGCATCTGCAGTTCCTTCCTACACATGACTGTCTCAATAACGTTTAAAGGTCGACACTGTACCAGCCTCTGTAGCTTCCTCTGGCAGCTGGTTCCATGCAGACACTACACTCAAAGTTTGTTCTTCATGCCTCTTAAATCTTTCCCCTCTCACCTAAGTTTATGTCCCCCCCCCATTCCAGTTCTTGACTGTTCTATGCACAGTTAAGCAACTGTGACTATTCACCTTGTTTATGACACTCGTGGTTTCTCTGACCTCAATAAAGTCCCTCTCATCCTGCTGCAGCCCAGGGAATGTCCCAATCTATCCAGCTTCTCCTTATGCCCTCGAGTGCTGGTAACATCCTGGTGAAAGTGTTCTGGACCCTTTCCAGCTTAATGATGTCCTCCCTCTATCAGGGCCAACCAGAGTTTGTGGCACGGTGGCGCAGCGGTAGAGATGTTGCCTTACAGCGGTGGAGACCCGGATTCGATCCTAACTACGGGTGCTGTCTGTGCGGAGTTTGACCGTCCTCCCCGTGACCTGCGTGGGTTTTCTCCGAGATCTTCGGTTTCCTCCCACACTCCAAAGACATACAGGTTTGTAGGGTAATTGGCTTGGTATAAGTGTAAATTGTCCCTAGTGTGCGTAGGATGGTGTGGGTGTGCTGGGATCACAGATCGGTGCGGACTCAGTGGGCCGAAGGGCCTGTTTCCACGCTGGATCTCTAAACAAAACTATAAAGAACTGCATACAGTAGCCCAATTGTAGTCTCACTAATGCCTTGTGCAGCTGTTGTACGATGTCTCAACTCCTGGGCTCAATAGGGGTCACAGTTTAAGAATAAGGGGTAGGCCATTTAGGACTGAGATGAGAAAAAAACCTTTTCACCCAAAGAGTTGTGAATATGTGGAATTCTCTGCCACAGAAGGCAGTGGATGCCAATTCACTGGATGTTTTCAAGAGAGATTTCGCTCTTCGGGCTAAAGGAATCAAGGGATATGGGGAAAAAGCAGGAACAGGGTACTGATTTTAGATGATCTGCCATGATCATATTGAATGGTGCTGGCTCGAAGGGCCGAATGGCCTACCCCTGCACCTACTTTTCCATGTTTCTATACCCTGACCAACGAGGGCAAGCTCACCAAAGGCCTCCTTCACCTCCCTGCCATCCTGTGTTGCCTCTCTCAGGGTAATGTACCTCCCTCCAGCACATTCCATAAAGGATATGCAACCTCTAACACACATTGAAATCGTGAGCAACTCACATGCTGAAAGTAAGGTGACTTAAGGAATTAAATTAAATGAATCCATCGAAGAAAAGAAGAGGTGCCGTGTGATTTTTCATTCATACAAAAGCTCATTGGTCTTTGCAATTAATTTCTGATTAAAATCAATACCATAAAATTTGAATATAATAATGACACATTTAACTGCCGAAAGACCGTCTGATAGTTATTCTGTAATGATATGAATAATTGATTTAATTTCCAACTAACCATGGTAGCACTGTAAAATCTTAAAATACAAAGTATATACTTCGTAATTTCTAGAAAATAGTTAAGTTTTAGGGACTGGATGACATAACACAATGAAGTCTCATTTCTTAAAATTGTAATTTCACAAGGTCAATAACTTCTCATTTTTTAATTATCCTACTCATAAAGAAAGACTTAGCACCCCCACAGACTCACACTACTTTCCAGACTGTGAAATACCTTTGACCAAACGTAGACTCGGCAGTCGTTTCATTGAACACCTTCGCTCAGTCCACCTGGACCTACCCGATCTCCTGGTTGCCAAACACTTTAATTCCCCATCCCATTCCCACACTGACCTTTCTGCACTGGGCCTCCTCCATTGTCAGAGTGAGGCCAACTCAAATTGGAGGAACAGCATCTAATATTTTGCTTGGGCAGCTTACAGCCCAGTGGTATGAAATTGATTTCTCCAACTTCAAGTAACCCCTGCATTCCCTCTCTCTCCATCCCTCTCCTAACCAAGTTGTACCAGCTACAAGATGTACTCATCTTCTTGAGTTTCATTGTCTGTACCTGTTCTCACCTAGCCCACAGCTAACAATGGCCTGTTTCCTTTATCATCGTTACTTTTTTGCATATCTTTAATTCATTTGTTCTATATATCCCAACATCACCATCCATATCTCTCGTTTCCCTTTCATCTGATTCAGTCTGAAGAAGGGTCTCGACCCAAAACATCATCTTTTCCTTCACTCCAGAGATGCTGTTTGACCCGCTGAGTTACTCCAGCTTTTTGTGTCTATCTTGAGTATCGGTGGTATTTTTCAAGTGCCTTAAGATACCTGCTATAGGTATCCAGAGGCATATGGAACGGTATGCTGTGGGCTTTGTGCCAGGTCTTGATCATCAAATAACCTTTTTTTTTTAATCAACCAAAGACTGTGTTGGCCTAATGAGTGTGATTAACAATGTCCTTATTGGTGTCTACTTCACTCAGTGATAGCTCCAAAGATTTAGGAAATGTTATACATTTTCCAGGTTCTCGCCAGAAACTGTGTTCAGATAGTGAATCTAAGACTCACCCTCGCGTGTGGTTTTGGGTGGCACGGTGGAGCAGCAGTAGAGTTGCTGCCTTACAGTGATTTCTGCACCAGAGACACTTCGAACCCGACTACTGATGCGGAGTTTGTACGTTCTCCCCGTGACCGCGTGTGTTTTCTCCGAGATCTTCGGTTTCCTCCCACACTCCAAAGATATACAGGTTTGTGGGTTAATTGGGCTTTTGTTGTTTTTTTTTAAAGTAAGGACTGCTTTTTCTCGAGACACCACCAGCTGAGATTCCAAAGTTTAGATGGTACTTATTACAATGCAGAAGGAGGTTCATTGAGTCATCGCAGTCATTGAGTCTCCTGCCTTTTCCCCATAACCGCTGACACCCATACTAATCAATAATGTAACTATCTCTGCCTTAAAAATATCCACTGACTTGGCCTCCACAGCCTTCTGTGGCAAAGAAATCCACAGATTCACCACCCTCTTACTAAAGAAATTCCTCCTCTCCTCCCTTAAATGAACATTCTTTAATTCTGAGACTGCGACCTCTAGTCCTAGACTAGTGGAAACATCCTCACCACATCCACTCCATCCAAGCCTTTCACTGTTTGGTTAGTTTCAATGAGGTCCCCCCCCCATCCTTCTAAACTCCAGCGAGTACAGGCCCAGTGCAGTCAGATCGTTGTATTACAACAACAAACTATGCACTAAATGGGTTTGTATTTCTTTTAATACCTTCCCGATGATAATAGCGAGCTCTAGCTTAAGATATTGCCGGTCAAGTAACAGTGGTTTTGCCTTGACTTGGTTTGACCTTTCTGCCATACATTTGATGGAGAATTTTTGGCACATTCATTATTCAGATGACAGAACTTAATTGTGCTTGGATCCTGCCAGGAGCTGAATCCATCACAATGAAGTGTGAACATTATTACATCCCAACATGACACAGGTTATTGATGATTTCCTGTTCTTCCCTTCAAACTATTTTCACATTACAAACATTTGCTTTATTGCCGTTAGGTATTACTGTAAAGTAACGGTGGAAACATAATGAAGCAGACCTCTAGGCAGTAGGTAATGACATATTATTTTAGACATAACATCTCCAAGGAACAGTTTTATATCAGCTTCAAATGACATTCTGCAGGGTGTACTAACAGTCATATGTCACGGACACAGGCCCAGCAACCCAACCTGTCCATGCCGACCAAGATGTCCCATCTATGCCAATTTTAATTGCCAGTATTTGGCCCATCCTGACAACATCTGGACACAAAACTATACAATGCTATGTTTTGGCATTGGCATGACATGATATGGTATGTTATGGTATGGCATGGCATGGCATGGCATGGTATGGTATTGCATGGCATGGCATGGCATGGTAAGGTATGGTATTTATTTGTCAGATGTATTCAAGAGAGAGTTAGATATAGCTCTTGGAGCTAACAGAATCAAGGGATACGGGGAGAAAGCAAGATCGGGGTACTGATTTTGGATGATTGGCCATGATCATATTGAATGACGGTGTTGGCTCAAAGGGCCGAGTTGCCTACTCCTGCACCTATTTTCTATGTCTATGTAACGAGAAACAGTGAAATTCATTTTTGTATATAGTTCAGCATAAGTATCACTATACATAAGCACTTAGATACATGTTAGATAAGCTTCTCAGAGACAGTGCAAGTGTATAGCAGCAGTACAATGAGACAGTATAGAGAATTGCATGGGAAAGAACTGCAGATGCTGGTTTAAACCAAAGGTAGACACCAAATGCTGGGGTAACTCAGCGGGACATGCAACATCTCTGGAGAGAAGGTATGGGTGATGTTTCAGGTCGAGACAACCTTTGGCGCCATTTTGAAGTCCCAGTTGCTGTAAGTGCAGGGATCTTAATCTGACCATGACATTCTGATGTCCTGGCGGCATTGCATGGTCGGCCCAACGGTCTAACAGGGAGCTACGTTGCTTAGAAACATAGACAATAGGTGCAGCAGTAGGCCATTCATCCCTTCGAGTCAGCACTGCCATTCAATATGATCGTGGCTGATCATCCAAAATCAGTACCCCGTTCCTGCTTTCTCCCCATATCCCTTGAAGGGCTATCCTTTGCATAAGGAATGCAGGAATTGTTTTGTTTGGGAATGTAATACATTTCTCTGACTTTCCCGTTGGTCTCAAGGCTACCACCGTGCGACCACCCACAGGCTCTGTAAGCATCAACAGTTTTGTCCTGCTGATGACAATTCCCATCTGCACATAGATGTGGCAAGCTACCAAAATATTTTCACGTAATTTAAGTTGATGGAAAAAAAAATCCTTTCTTTGACAGACAAGATAGATCACCAGCTCGAACCTTGTTGTGTGCCAAGATTGACTTTAATAGAGATTACAATGAAGCAACATGAAAACATGCTCACATAGTAAAACATAAGGATATCGGAGCAGGAGTTGGCCACACAGCACCTGGCCTTATCTTCGGGCGGCACGGTGGCGCAACGGTAGAGTTGCTGCCTTACGGTGCTTGCAACGCCAGAGACCCGGGTTCGATCCCAACCATGGCTGATCTATCTCTGTATGGAGTTTGTACGTTCTCCCCATGATCTGCGGGGGTTTCCTCCAAGATCTTCGGTTTCCTCCCACACTCCAAAGACGTACAGGTTTGTAGGTTAATTGGCTTGGTGCAAGTGTAAATTGGCCCTAGTGTGTGTGGGATAGTGTTAGCGTGTGGGGATCGCTGGTCGGTGTGGACTCGATGGGCCGATGGGCCCTGTATCTCTAAACTAAACTAAACTAAACTAAACGGAACTAATGATCATGCCTGATCTCCCCCAGGCCACATGTCCTGTGCCAATTCTCAGCATCCTCAATTTTATGATTGATCATAAATGTATCCATATGTCATATTAAATACCCCCAAAAATCTAACCTCCGCCAGCCCTCTGTTGTAGATACGTTCAGAGCCACTACCCTCTCTGAGAAGTTCCTCCACATCTCAGCTTTAAATGACTGCCTCTTTCTGTCCCCAGATCTGCACACGGGTTTTGAAGCAATCGACTTATTCCATCCGCTTGGGTAGTCACAAGGAGCGGAAAGAGATGTAGGGGTCTCGGACCACTAATGTCGCCATGATGTGTGCCTGATCTGGAATGTTGTTGCCGGAACTACGACCTCGGGGCCCATCGGAAGATGTCTCACCGGTAGAGCAAGCAATGAAGGTCAGAAAAAGGGACAAAGATGGAAGGTGGGCTCAACTCTATCCAGAACGAGTAGAGAGTGTTCTACACATCCACTGCGTTCAAACTAGGGCTTCTTAAAATGGTACTTGGCCTCATCCATTGTTGGTGTCCAGTTGGCAGGTCTGACATGCAATGATTGAAGATTTAGTTTAGTTTAGTTCAGGGATGCAGCGCCGAAACAGGTCCTTCGGCCCACCAAGTCCATTCTGACCAGACACACATTAGGGACAATCTGTACATTTATGCCAAGCCAATTAACCTGCAGACCTGTATGTCTTTGGAGTGTGGGGGGAAAGAAGGAATGTGACGTTTCGGGTCACGACCCTTCTTCAGACTGAAATCCAGGTTTCTATATCTCCAAGGCCAATTTCTCTAATGGTTGGATCAAAATCGTGGAAATCCGTACCCTATAGCACAGTAGGGGTAATTTCAATGGAAGGCATTGAACACTGCCAGGGGTGGTGGTTGAAGCAGGAAATATAGTGGCTTTAAAAGACATATAGGTACATGGACATGCAGGGAATGGAGGGAGATGGGTCACATGGAGGCAGATATTAGATTAAGTTAGCATTAGGCTCGGCACAGATATTACAGGCCAAAAGGCCTGCCCTGGGTTGTACAAGGTCATAAGGTCATAAGTGATAGGAGCAGAATTAGGCCATCCAACCCATCAAGTCTACTCCACCATTCAATCATGGCTGATCTATCTCTACTTCCCAAATGCATTTTCCCACCATCTCCCCATAACCTCTGACACCTGTACTCATCAAGAATCTATTCTCTGCCTTAAAAACATCCATTAACGGTCTCCACAGCCTTCTGTGGCAAAGAATTCCACAGATATACCACCCTCTGACTAAATAAATTCCTCCTCATCTCCAACCGAAAGGAATATCCTTTAATTCTGAGGCTATGACCTCTGGTTCCACACTCTCCCACTAGTGGAAACATCCTCTCCACATCCACTCTATCCTATGTTCTATGTTCTACTTGGACTTCAAGATCGCTCTGCACATCAATGCTGATAATGGTCTTGCTGTTAACCATATACTTTCCCCTTGAATGTAAGGGCTCCCGGAGGTGTCCCGGGTTCCCGGAGATTCTTCCGAACTGAGCAAGCTCCTGCAGCATGGGAACGTATCCACGCATTCTGGCCACCTCGTTCGGCATCCCATCTGGTTCGGTGCCTCTGGTTCTGGGGGTGGGGGGGGGGGGGGGGAGGTCATGTGGCGGCAACTGGTGGCAAGCCACGGGCACAACGGACCCTCGTCTCTGGAGGGAGGCGTTTCGTGTGGGAGGCGCTAGTCACAGGGTTTTTACCTGAGTGGGTATTTAAGGCCAGGCAATGCCCATGACCAATGAGGAGTAGGGAGCTGTACTGTACAGAATAGTATACATCTCGTGCACACAAGTTGTGTTCCGCTTGGTTTTTGGCCGAACCCTTGTGTCCCCACTACAACACCCTCAGCAGCATTGATGTGCAGAGGGAGCTTGGAGACCAAGTTGATAGATCACTGAAGAGGTGGAAGCCCCAGTAGATAGGCCGGTAAAGAGGGCGTGTGGGATGCTTGCCTTCATTGCTGGGGGCATTGAGTACGTCGTTGATTCATGATGCAGCTCTATAGGACTTTGGTTAGGCAGCATTTGGAGTATTGTGTGCAGTTCTGGTTGCCCCATTACAGGAGAGATGTGGAAGCTTTAGAGAGGGTACAGAGGAGGTTTGCCAGGATGCTGTCTGGATTAGAGGATTTCAGCTACAGGGAGAGATTGGATAGACTTGGATTGTTTTCTCAGGAACGCCAGAGGTTGAGGGGAGACTTGATATAAATCATAACATTATGCGAGGCATAAATAGGATAGGCAGTCCAAAACCTTATCACAGGGTGGAAATAGCCATGACTAGAGAGCACAGCTATAAGGTGAGAGGGCTGATATTTAATGGAGATGTGTGGGGCATGTTTTTTACACATAGAGTAGTAGGAGCTAGGAACGCGTTGCCAGGGTGGCATTGGTGGCATTCAAGAGGCTTTTAGATAGGCACATGGAAGTGCAGGGAATACAGGTATATGAATCATGTACAAGCAAATGAGATAGGTTTAACTTGGCATCATGTTGCCGGGGATGCGATTGTTTTCCGGATCGTATCTCCGGTTGCTCTGCGGCCAAACATCATGGAGCTGGAGGCCTTGCTCGGGACTGACTTTGAGCCCCACCGCGGGGACATGGACTTACCATCGGAGCCTGCGATCCCTTGCCTGGGATAGCTTGCGGATTTCACCATCGAGAGGCTCGCAGTCTTGGGTAGAGACCATAGATGTCAGGAGTTCTAAACGACGCAGAAGGTTCGGCCAGCCCCGACCCAGGGTCCGATTGCCCGGCGCGGGGGAGCTGAGACCCCCCCACCCCCCGATGCAGGGGCTCCATTGCCCCGATGCGGAGGGCCCAACCGCCAGCTATGGGAGCCAAGATCACCCCGTCAACGGAAGGCTCAAGGCCTCCGACCATGGGAGAACAAAGAAGGGAAGGGATTTAACATTTTTTCATCTTCCAGCACAGTGGGGAATGTGGATGAGTCACTGTTATGTTAAAATGCACTTTGTGTGTTCTGTTGCTTTTTATTGGTATGGCCAACCTCCCATTGGGGCTACGGGTAGGGAACGGGTGCGTTGGGGGAGCAGACCCAACGGGTCTGCACTTGTTCTAGTATGATATAAAAATATATGCACACATACGCACACATTAAAATCAAACAATAGTGAAAGAATAACATTAATAGTCTCCATAGTTCATAGGTTATTTGAGGTTGCCGTGTTTAATAGCCTAATGGCCATAGTGAAGAAGCTGTTCCTGAACCTGGGTGTTACAGTTTTCAGGTTCCTGTATGGCAGGGGTGAGATGAGTGTGTGGCCAGGGTGGTGCGGGTCTCCGATGATGCCGGTAAATCCCCCTTCAATGGAGGGGAGGTCAGAAGCCGTGATGGACTGGGCAGTGTTCACCACTTTTTGCAGTCTTCTTCACTCCTGGGCTTTCAAATTGCCGAACCGGGCCATGATGCAGCCATTCAATAAACAGAACGTCAGTGGAAGGTACACGCTACCACGGAAACTGCCCACTCCCACCCATCCGGTCTTGCTCCATCTGTGACTGCAATCCCCACAATGGCCTTAGCAGCTATGTCAGAACCTGCGGGACTGGATGGAAATTTATTATTAATTTTATTATTAATGTTTAATGTTTTAGGTGTCATTCCTAACTGTCACTGTATGTCACTTGCAGGTGGAGCAGATTCACACTCACATTCAATCTTTATTGTGCAGTGTACAGTACAGAGACAACAAAATGCAGTTAGCATCTCACCCAGAAGAGTGAACATAGAATAATGGAACAGTAAAATATATATATGTACATACAGTAGCAGTAGAGCAATTTTTCTGGGGGAAGGTGTGTCCGGGGTGGGGGGGGGGGGGGGGGGGGGGGGGTGACTGTCAATCACCAAGGTCCAGAGTTAAGTAGTGTAACAGCCGCAGGGAAGAAGCTGTTCCTGGACCTGCTGGTCCGGCAACGGAGAGACCTGTAGTGCCTCCCGGATGGTAAACAGTCCATGGTTGTCCAACCAGCTGTATTTAAGAGGGAGTTAGATGTGGCCCTTGTGGCTAAGGGGATCAGGGGGTATGGAGAGAAGGCAGGTACGGGATACTGAGTTGGATGATCAGCCATGATCATATTGAATGGCGGTGCAGGCTCGAAGGGCCGAATGGCCTACTCCTGCACCTAATTTTTATGTTTCTATGTTAGGTGAGGGGTGAGAGCAGTCCTTGGCGATGCTGAGCGCCCTCTGCAGACATCGCTTGCTCTGGACAGACTCAAGGGAGGGGAGTGAGGAACCGGTGATGCGTTGGGCAGTTTTCACCACCCTCTGCAGTGCTTTCCGGTTGGAGACAGAGCAGTTGCCATACCATACTGTGATACAGTTAGTAAGGATGCTCTCGATGGTGCAGCGGTAGAAGTTCACCAGGATCTGAGGAGACAGATGGACCAAATTCCTTGTATGTGAATACTTGGCCAATAAACTTATTCATTCATTCATTCATTCAGTTGTTCTCGTTCTTAAGGGACTGATGAGGAAGAAAAAAATGAAGGCGGTTTGAAATAAGGTTTATGCCAGTGTCGGCATTGAAGCAGTTTCAGTTTTAGATAATTATGAAGCAAAAACAGAAAATGCTAGAAATTGAACCGGGCGGCAATTATTAATAACGTGTAAGTTGTCCCTTCAATGTACAGTAACGAAGGATTTCGACGCCGAAACGTCACCCGTTCCTTCAATCCAGATCTGCAGCCTGTCCGGCTAAGTTACTCCTGCATTTTGTGTCTATCTTCCCTTCAATGTACTGTTGTAATTACGAGGCTGCAGGCTGCTGGAGCTCTAGATTTAGTCTCCAGCTCAGAAATCGTCCACCCTAGAGGCAATATTACGCATCGCTGGTCCTGTGCCAATATGTCAGCTTCATCGCTAACCTTTAGAACAGTTATTCTCACTGAACCAGTTGACATTTCTGTACTCCTTTCGTTCTATTTCCTTTTCATTCTGCTGAATGCCAAGGAAAGTCTTGTTTGTGCAGTGTCATGAAACAGTCTGTGGGGCTGTGTGATCTGCACTGCTGTTAAAGATGGTGATCTTGAGTCTGAGCCTCCAGGCAATGTTCAAACAATTCCCCAGAGACTGATGCAGTGGTTCCTGGCACTGCATAGTTATTTTCATTCTTTAACTTTTCCAAAGACCAAGGCGTAACATTTCTATCGCGTTAGGGTTTTTAGCTGCAGGACAAATGTAGAACCTCTAAGTCAAATTTTCCTGGTGCTAAAGGTAATACCATGTGGATAGCTGATTTACTGCATCTGGGCATTCAGTACAAAGGTGCCGGAGAGTTTGCAATGATTTTACTGTTAAGAAGCTGTGATGAATGTGACATTAACATGTGCATAGTACATAGAAGGTAAAGGAATTGCATTCGTTGGGCAGCATAGTGGGTGCAGCAGTAGAGTTGCTGCCTTACAGCGCCAGAGACCAGGGTTCAATCCTGACAACGGGTGCTGACTGTACGGTGTTTGTACATTCCTCCTTGACCTGAGTGTGTTTTCTCCGAGATTCCAAAGACATACAGGTTTGTATGTCTTTTTTCCACCTACCTTGACTCCATCCTATCCCCCCTGGTCCAATCCCTCCCCACCTATGTCCAAGACGCCTCACACGCTCTTCGTCTCCTTCATGACTTCTGTTTTCCAGGCCCCCACTCCCTCATCTTCACTATGGATGTTCAGTCATTCTACACCTCCATCCCCCACCAGGAGGGTCTTAAAGCCCCCCGTTTCTTCCTCGACCGCAGAACCAACCATTCTCCGTCTACTGTTACTCTCCTCCGCCTAGCAGAGCTGGCCCTTACCCTCAACAACTTTTCCTTTGATTCCTCCCATTTTCTCCAAACCCAAGGCGTACCTATGGGCAAGCGCATAGGCCCCAGCTATGCCTGCCTCTTTTTAGGGTACATCGAACGGGGGTTCCCCTCTTCAACTATAGATGAGGTTCTCACCAGGGTCTCCACTATATCCCACAGCTCCATTCTCACTCCCCACCCCCCAACTCATAACAAGGGCAGAGTCCCCCTTGTCCTCACCTTCCACCCTATCAGCCGTCGCATACAACTTGTAATCCTCCGACATTTACGCCACCTCCAATGGGATGCCACCACTGGTCACATCTTCCCATCTCATCCCCTTTCTGCCCTCCGTAGAGACCGCTCCCTCCGCAATTCCCTGGTCAATTCATCCCTTCCCACCCAAACCAACCCCTCCCTGGGTATGTTCCCTTGCAACCGCAGGAAATGCTACACTTGTCGCGTTACCTCCCCCCTCGACTCCATCCAAGGACTCAAGCAGTCTTTCCAGGTGAGGCAGAGGTTCACTTGCACCTCCTCCAACCTCATCTACTGCATCCACTGTTCCAGGTGTCAACTTCTCTACATTGGCGTGACCAAGCGCAGGCTTGGCGATCATTTCGTCGAACACCTCTGCTCAGTTCGCATTAACCAACCTGATCTCCCGGTGGCTCAGCACTTCAACTCCCCCTCCCATTCCAAATCTGACCTTTCTGTCCTGGGCCTCCTCCTTGGCCAGAGTGAGTCCCAGTGCAAATTGGAGGAACAGCACCTCATATTTAGCTTGGGAAGTTTACACACCAGCGGTATGAACATTGACTTCCCCAATTTCAGATAGTCCTTGCTTTCTCTCTCCTTCCCCTCCCCCTTCCCAGCTCTCCCACGCCTACTGTCTCCACCTCTTCCTTTCTTTTTTCCCCATCCCCCTGACATCAGACTGTAGAAGGGTCTCGACCCGAAACATCACCAATTCCTCCTCTCCATAGATGCTGCTTCACCCGCTGAGTTTCTCCAGCATTTTTATCTACCTTCGATTTTTCCAGCATCTGCAGTTCTTTCTTAAACAGGTTAGTCGAACAATTGGCTTGGTATAAATGTAAATTGTTCCATGTGTGTGTAGGATAGTGTTAATGTGCGGGGAATCACTGGTCAGTGTAGACTTGGTGGGCCGAAGGGCCTGTTTCTATGCTGCATCACTCTATGACTCTAGGCCTCTATAACTGTATGGTAAGCATCAGGCAGAAGATTTCAAAGAGCTACACACACTATTGCCTGGACTCTTTACCTAGTCTGATCTCAGTGGCTTTATGTTGTCAACATGCCTTGAGACCATTACTTCATCTAACGACCAATAGTCTACCAGGTCTGTTGACGTGACTCACAGTGAAACAACCTCCACACCTCCACAGGCATTTTCTCATTTAGTTTCCAGGTTTCCAGCAGCAGCAATGCGACAAGCATACGCAGTTCATTGCAATGAGAGGCTGCCAGAATAAATTAGCTCAGTCCACCTGGACCTACCTGATCACCCCAATCCAAATACTTGAATTCCCCTTCGCATTCCTACACTGACCTTTCTGTCCTGGGTCTCTTACATTGTCAGAGTGAGGCCAATCGCAAATCGGATGAACAGCACCTCATATTTCGCTTACAGCTCACAGCCCAGTGGTATGAAGAAGGGTCTCGACTCGAAACGTCGCCCGTTCCTTCTCTCCAGAGATGCTGCCTCGCCCGCTGAGTTACTCCAGCATTTTGTGTCTACCTTCGATTTAAACCAGCATCTGCAGTTCTTTCTTTACACATGGTATGACTGTTTACTTCTCTAACTTCAAGTAACCCCTACATTCCCTCTCTCACCATCCCTCTCCCACCCAAGTAGCAACAGTTTTTCCTTCTCACCTAGCAAACAGCTAACAGTGGCCTGTTTCATTTATCGTCGTTACTTTTTTGCATATCTTTCGTTCATTTGTTCTAGATCTCTCTATATCACTGCCTATATCTTTCATCTCCTTTCCCCTGACTCGACCCCGAACGTCACCCATTCCTTCTCTCCAGAGATGCTGCCTGGTCCCGCTGAGTTACTTCAGCATTTTGTGTCTATCAGTATCTGCAGCTCCTTCATACAGGATAAATTATATACTGTTGTCCATATAACCATATAACAATTACAGCACGGAAACAGGCCATCTCGGCCCTACAGGTCAGTGCCAAACAACTTTTTTCCCTTAGTCCCACCTGCCTGCACTCATACCATAACCCTCCATTCCCTTCTCATCCATATGCCTATCCAATTTATTTTTAAATGATACCAATGAACCTGCCTCCACCACTTCCACTGGAAGCTCATTCCACACCGCTACCACTCTCTGAGTAAAGAAGTTCCCCCTCATGTTACCCCTAAACTTCTGTCCCTTAATTCTGAAGTCATGTCCTCTTGTTTGAATCTTCCCTATTCTCAAAGGGAAAAGCTGATCCACATCAACTCTGTCTATCCCTCTCCCTCCTGCTCTCTCCAGCCTACACCCCCCTCAGACGCAGTGCCAGGCCCACCATAAGATCTGTTACAACCTGGCCTGAAAATGCACTCTCCAATCTACAGGACTGCTTTACACAGACAAACTGGGACATATTCGAACACCAGGATCTGGAAACTCTCACAGAATCGGTGCTGGACTATATCAAGTTCTGCATCGGAAATGTGACTGTAGACAAAAACATACGGGTTTTCCCAAACCAGAAACCCTGGATGTCCAGCCAGGTCCGCACACTCCTCAGAGCCCGCGATGCTGCCTTCAGGTCAGGTGACAGAGCTCTGTACAGGGCTGCTCAAGCCGATCTGAAAAGTGGTATTAAAAAAGCCAAGGCGGACCATAAGAGGAGCATAGAGTCCCACTTGTCCAGCAATAATACACGGGAGGTATGGCGGGGCATACAAGACATTACCAACTACAGAGGCTGTGCCACAAAGTCAGAAGACCTGAGTGCGCCGCTGGCAGAAAAGCTAAATTGCTTCTTCTCCCGCTTTGAAACATCACAACAGCAGCACTCACCTGCTACAGCCCTGTTTCCACCCTCACCTAGCTCCTGTACTACTCCACTCACTGTCAGGGAACACGATGTCAGACGGGTGCTCCTGGCAGTGAACCCCAAGAAGGCTACCGGCCCAGATGGAGTCCCTGGTAAGGTGCTCAAAGCGTGCGCCCACCAGCTCACTGCCATCTTCACCAGAATTTTCAACCTCTCCCTGGCCCAGGCAGTTATTCCGTCCTGCCTAAAATCAGCCACAATCGTCCCTGTGCCGAAGAAGTCTCCCATCACCAGCCTTAATGACTACCGTCCTGTTGCCCTCACTCCGGTAATCACGAAGTGCTTCGAGAGATTGGTCCTCCAGCACATCAAGGACTATCTACCACCAGACCTCGACCCCCACTAATTCGCCTATCGCCAAAACAGATCCACAGAAGACGCCATTACCGTAGCTCTCCACTCTGTGCTGAGCCATCTGGAGCAGGGGCAGAGCTATGTCCGGATGCTCTTTGTGGATTTTAGTTCAGCCTTTAATACAATCATTCCGGACATTCTCATTGGTAAACTGGTCACTCTCGGCCTCCCCACTGTCACATGTGCCTGGATAAAGGATTTCCTCACCAACCGGCCCCAGACTGTGAGACTCGGCCCCCACCTCTCCTCCACTCACAGGTTGAGTACCGGTTCCCCACAGGGCTGTGTGCTAAGCCCCCTCTTATACTGTCTCTACACCTACGACTGTAGTCCGGCCCACAACAACAACCGCATCGTCAAATTTGCTGACGACACTACTGTGGTCGGACTTATTTCGAAGGGAGACGAGGCAGCCTACAGAGAGGAAGTCCTGAAGTTGACAACCTGGTGCTCAGAAAACAATCTGGCTCTGAACACCAGGAAAACAAAAGAGCTCATTGTCGACTTCAGGAGGCACAGCACCGACTTAGCCCCCCTACACATCAATGGCGAGTGTGTGGAGAGGGTCAACACCTTCCGGTTTCTCGGCGTCCATATCGCTGCTGATATCTCCTGGACGGACAACACGACAGCGGTCATCAAGAAGGCTCAGCAGCGGCTGCACTTCCTGAGGGTCCTCAGGAAGCACAACCTGGACTCTAACCTGCTGCTGACCTTCTACCGCTCGTCCATCGAGAGCCTGCTGACATACTGCATTACAGCATGGTATGGCAGCTGCACCATGGCAGACAGGGAGAGGCTTCAGAGGGTAACCAGGACAGCGCAGAGGATCATTGGCTGCCCTCTCCCCTCCCTGATGGACATCTACACCTCCCGCTGCCTTAGCAGGGCAAAGAAGATCATCAAAGACAGCTCCCATCCTGCGTTTGGACTGTTCGACCTGCTGCCCTCTGGAAGGCGCTATAGGTGCATCAAATCCAGGACAAACAGACTCAGGAATAGTTGCTTTCCGAGAATTATAACTACTATAAATTCAAATTCACACATGCACTGACTACACCGCCCAACACGGACTTCCATCTGTATATATGTATATATGTATGTAGCGCCGCAGAATTTGTGCACCTATTCCCCCCCACCATCTCCCTTCTGTTTTTTGTTTTTTCTGTTTCTTGTTTTTTGTGCTAAATTGTATGTATGCACTGAGTACGAGCAGCTTTCAGTTTCACTGTACATGTATAGTGACAATAAATGGCATATCTATCTATCATCATTTTGCAGACCTCTATCATTTCCCCCCTTAACCTTCTGCGCTCCAGAGAATAAAGACCTAACTTATTCAACCTTTCTCTGTAACTTAGTTGTTGAAACCCAGGCAACATTCTAGTAAATCTAGTATGTCAGATACCTTTTCTGCAATGCTATTAACATCACACTTTCATAAACACCTTGGGGATAATTATGACTTCTGGTGATAATTTAAAAAATATCCAATATTGAACCAGCCATTCTTTATACACCTCTACCCTTTTTATAGCGGGAAATGAAAGCAGTGCAATTCCATAACTTGGAACTGAATTGATTGTGTCTGTTTTTATTTTTTCGCCCAGAGTCAAAATAACATCTCTTTTCACAAAATCGTGCATGAGACTAAAGTCAATTTAATTCAAAGGAAGAATTTGGGTCGTATCTATGTTACATTTCCGGTGGTTCTCCTTCTGTGGCTCTATGTCGTAATAAATCCTCGAAATTACCACAAGTTTAGCGTTTAGTTCAGAGATACAGAGCGGAAACAGGCCCTTCAGCCCCACCGAGACCACACCGACCAGCGATCCCCACACATTAACACTATCCTACACACACTGTGGACAATTTACACTTATACCAAGTCAATGAACCTACAAACCTGTACGTCTTTGGAGTGTGCGTGGAAACCGAAAATTTTGGAGAAAACCCACGCAGGTCACGGGGAGAATGTACAGACAACACCTGTAGTCGGGATTGAACCCGGGTCTCTGGGGCTGTAAGGCAGCAACTCTACCATTGCGCCATCGTGCCGCATGTTAAATGTTTATTCGTTTTATAATTAATAGTTAACTAAAACCCCTTTCAAAGTCTTAGACTAGTCCCCGAGCCATAAACTTCCCTCTCAAATGCAGTGAAGAATGGCAAATATCTGAAACCACGGTCACGGTGTGAGTGCATACATGCTGTGAAATGTGATCTGAAAGAAATGTCTGGTAATGTAATGGACAGCAACTCACCTGTTCTGGGCTGCAAGTAGACCCAAAGTGCCCCCCAAAATAAGGGAAGGGATTCCACGCCAGTGGGCCACATGAGTGGCAAGGGTGGGGGAGAGATTTGTGAAATTTGAGCAATGTATATAACCAGTATTGAATGTTTGTATAGCCTCCGACAATGTCGGATGATTTTTTTTGCACGGTACATGTACTGTATATATTTATTACCTGAATAAAGTCTATTTTAAAAAGAAAAAATTAAAAATAAAAAAAAGTTTTAAATTCAACCTGACTTAAATATTGGAGGCATTTTGAAGTACCAAACTAGTGCATCAAATGTAGTTGGGAATGATGCAGCTCCTCTGTTGAAACAGCAGGCAACTCGGCAACAACAGGTCCGAGGCGATATTAGGCAGACATGCTTCCTCCTGTCTTTGGACCCACATAAAATACAATCATTTCCGATTGTATATGTTGCTCTGGTCAGGACGTCCGATAACGTTGACAAATATCTGATGCAAAGGGCGTCCAGCAACGGCAACTGAATTCCATATTCCCATTCCGACAAGGCAGGATAGATTTTCAGATTAATCTTTTATATCTTGACCCATACCACCTTATTTTATTTTGTGCTATCCCCTCTATTTGTCATTTGATCTCTCCTGCTTTCCACGCTATTTTGTTCTCCACTTCTTGGGTCCCCAGACCTGGGATTGTTTTCCCTGGAATGCCAGAAGTTACAGGGATATCTGATAGAAGTGTATAAAAAGTTATGAGAGGCTTAGATAGAGCAGACAGTCAGAGCCTTTTTTCTGTGGATGGAAAAATCAAATACTAAATGGCATAGCTTTAAGATAAGAGGGGCAAATTTTTAAAGAGATAGACACTAAGACCTGGAGTAATTCAGCGGGACAGGCAGCATCTCTGGTGAGAAGGAATGGGTGATGTTTCAGGTCGAGATCCTTCTTCAGATTGGTTAGGGATTAGGGAAACGAGAGATATAGACGATGACGTAGAGAGATAAAGTACAATGAATGAAAGATATGCAAAAAAGTAACGATGATAGAGGAAACAGGACGTTGTTAGCTCTTTGTTAAGTGAAAACGAGAAGCTAGTGCGATGGGTGGGGGAGGGATAGAGAGAGAGAGTATGCTGGGGTTACTTGAAGTGAGACAAATCAATATTCATACCACTGGGCTGTAAGCTGCCCAAGGGAAATATGAGATGCTGTTCCTCCAATTTGCGTTTAGCCTCACTCTGACAATGGAGGAGACCTAGGACAGAAAGGTCTGTGTGGGAATGGGAGGGAGAATTAAAGTGTCCAGCAAACGGGAGATCGGGTAGGTTCAGGCGAGATGAGCGAAGGTGGTCCGCGAAAAAGATCACCCAGTCTACGTTTGGTCTCACCGATGTATAAAAGAAGAGAGGTGGTTCGGTGGGAGCACTGTGAGAAGGCTGCCCTGCCAGCAGCGTGTCCGTTATTTCTACTTTTTGGGGGGTTTTTAGTGTGTCCAAATGTTTGTCTTAGTGTCTCTTGGTGTGTCTTGTGTGGGGGGTGATGAGGGGAGGTAAGGGGCGAACCGCTTATGGTCACCTCCTCCACGGAGAGGTGACTTTTCCCATGTCGCTTCCCTCGTGGCCTAAAACTATGGATTGGTGCGGCCTGTTCCCGTAGTCGGGCCCGGAGTTTCACCAGCGGGCACAGCATGGACTTTTCATCATGAAGCGGGTGAGCTCTTGTCGGGGTCGCCAGAAGGGAGTGCTCCGATCGCTGGCCCGCGGACGGTTACATCCTGAAGCCATGGTCTGCGGAGCTTCGAGCCGCTGGTGCGGCATCCGGAGCCTGGGATCCCTCATTGGGGAACCCCTGTGAAGTGCTCCGATCACCGGCCCGTGGCCTATACTATCCTGAAGAGCTTCTAGCCGGTCTGTGGAGCTTCTAGCCGCGGGCGCGGCGTGGACTTACCATCTGGAGCCTGGGTTCCCTCGCTGGGGAACAGCCGGAGAAGAGCTCCAACTGCCGGCCTGCGGCCTACAGCATCCTGAAGCCGCGGCCTCTGGTAGGAAAGCGCCGATTTGGGACCTCCAAGCCGCGGAGTGTGCTCGACCTTCCCAATGAGAGGGCCTGTACATCGGGCTGTCCGCAGCGGCGACTGCGGTGGTTTATGACCCCGACCACGGGGGAACAGAGGAGGACTGACTGTACTTTGTGACTTCCACCACAGAGAAGAATGTGGATGTTTGTGTTTCATTTTATTGATGTATTGCGTGTTCTTTTTGGATTGTACCGCTGCTGGCAAATTCATTTCATTGCACTTATATGCGTATGTGATGAATAAAACTGATTGATTGATTGCATAAGAGTCCACATCTTGAACAACTGATACAGTAGATGAGGGTGGAGGAGGTGCAAGTGAACCTCTGCCTAACCTGAAAGGACCGTCAGGGTCCCTGGGCAGAGTCGAGGGAGGAGGTATAGCGACAGGCGTTGCATCTTCTGCGGTTGCAAGGGAAGGTACCTGGGGAGGGGGTGGTTTGGGTGGGAAGGGATGAGTTAAATAGGGAGTTGCGGATGGAACGGTCTCTGCAGAAGGTGGAAAGGGGTGGAGATGGGAAAATGTGGCTAGTGGTGGGATCCTTTTGGAGGTGTTGGACATTTTGGAGGATTATGTGATTGTAGGAGATACAGTATGCTGGTATTTTACACAGAGGGTGGTGAGTACCTGGAACATGCTGCTAGGGATGGTGGTTGTGGCAGATACAATGATAGGAGTGTTTGGCTTTTGGATAGACATAAGGATATGCAGGAAAGTAAGGGTTATGGATTATGTCCAGGCAAATAGGAGTTGGTCATGGCATCATGTTCAGCACAGACATTGTTGGCTGAGTGCTTTCTTATTGTACTGTAATGTACACCCAGCAGTATGAGGTTTGATTTCTCTAACTTCAAGTGACCCTTGCATCCACTCTCGCTCCATCCCTCCCCCACTCTAGTTGTCATACTAGTTTCACTGTCGTCCTACTGAGTTTCATTGTCTGTATAACTCGTTCTAGACAATAGACAATAGGTGCAGGAGTAGGCCATTCGACCCTCCAGCCAGCACCGCCATTCACTGTGAACATGGCTGATCATCCACAATCAGTACCCCGTTCCTGCCTTCTCCCCATATCCCCTGATTCCACTATCTTTAAGAGCTCTATCTAACTCTCTCTTGAAAGCATCCAGAGAATTGGCCTCCGCTGCCTTCTGAGGCAGAGAATTCCACAGATTCACAACCCTCTGTGTGAAAAAGGTTTTCCTCGTCTCCGTTCTAAATGGTTTACCCCTTATTCTTAAACTGTGGCCCCTGGTTCTGGACTCCCCCAACAATTCTCACCTCCCACAAATTTCACTTTGCCCTCAGCCTGTTTTGTTGATCATTGTTACTTTTTGCATATCTTTCATTCATTTGTTCTATATCTCTCTACATCACCATCTATATCTCTCGTTTCCCTTTCCCCTGATTCTCAGTCTGAAGAAGGGTCTCGACCCGAAACGTCACCTGTTCCTTTTCTCCAGAGATGTTTCCTGCCCCGCTGAGTTACTCCAGCCTATTGTATCTATCTTCAGTTTAAGCCAGCATCTACAGTTCCTTCCAATACACATTGTCTTGTTCTATGCTCCCTGACCATTATGCTGCATTTTACAAATCTTTAACTTTTCCTAATTTTGGTGAAAAGACTTATTAAATATTAAATATTTCTTTCTTCACAGATGCTACCTGACTTGCAGAGTATTTCTAGCATTGTACTGTCATTGAGCTTTAAGTCCAGGAGGTAACCATAAACAAATAACGCCCAAGCATTTTCTACCTTTAAGTATAACTTCAAACACTGTTTCATGAACGACAAAATTGAACTTTTAATTTTTAATTTTATAACAAAAAATCTGTACCCACCGATTCATACATGACAATAATAAGGTGTGATCTCCTCAGAGCATATTTGCAGGCCAATTAAAACCATAACGAGAGGAAGCACTGCTCCACAAATCCCTTGTGATTGCAACAATTAACTTCGGATGGAGACACGAGGGACTCCAGGAGACTGCTGGAGCACTACAGAGTCAGCTTTGATCTGGAACACAATTGATATATTTGTTATTGAATTGGAATGTAAACTGATTTTCACACGTTCACAAATTCACAAGTTATAGGAGCGGAATTAGGCCATTCGGCCCATCGAAGAGGCTAATGGGTGCATGGAATGAGCTGCCAGAGGAAGTAGTTGAGGCAGGTACTATAACAACAATTAAAAGACACTTGGACAGGTAGATGGGTAGGAAAGATATCCCATTTAGCCGGATATGGGCCAAACACAGGAACAACGGACGAGCTTAGACGGTGCATCTTGATCAATATGGACAAGTTGGGCTGAAGGGCCTGTTTCCATGTATGGTTATATGACTTGAGGAGCCTGATAGTTGATGGGAAGAGGTTAATCATGAATCGAGATGTAAGAATTCTCAGGTCTTCTTCCAAATTACAACAGTTTGAGTGGGCAGATGCATGGCAGATGCAGTTTTAATGAGGATAAATGTGAGGTTATCCACTTTGGTGGCAAGAACAGGAAGGCAGATTATTATCTGAATGGCGTCAAGTTAGGAAAAGGGGAAGTACAACAAGATCTGGGTGTCCTTGTTTATCAGTCACTGAAAGTAAGCAGAAATGCTGGAGAAACTCAGCGGGTGAGGCAGCATCTATGGAGCGAAGGAAATAGGCAACGTTTCAGGACAAAATCCTTCTTCAGTCTGACCTGTGGAACCTGTGGAACCTGTGGAACACATTGCCACAGGAGGCTGTGGAGGTCAAGTCAGTGGATATTTTTAAGGCAGAGATAGACAAGTTCTAGATTAGTGTAGGAAGGAACTGCAGGTGCTGGTTTAAACTGAAGATAGACACAAAAAACTAGAGTAACTCAGCGGGACAGGCAGCATATCTGGAGAGAAGGAAATGGTGATGTTTTGGGTCGAGTCCCTTCTTCAGACGGGTGTCAAGTGTTATGGGAAGAAGGCAGGAAAATGGGATTTGGGGTTTCTCGCAGAATGAAATTCTGTACTAAATTCCAGAACAAAGGGTCACAGTTTAAGGATAAGGGGGAAGTCTTTTAGGACCGAGATGAGAAGAACATTTTTCACACAGAGAGTGGTGAATCTCTGGAATTCTCTGCCACAGAAGGTAGTTGAGGCCAGTTCATTGGCTATATTTAAGAGGGAGTTAGATGTGGCCCTTGTGGCTAAAGGGATCAGGGGGTATGGAGAGAAGGCAGGTACGGGATACTGAGTTGGATGATCAGCCATGATCATGTTGAATGGCGGTGCAGGCTCGAAGGGCCGAATGGCCTACTCCTGCACCTATTTTCTATGTTTCTATGTTTCTAAATAGTGAAAGGTTTGGATAGAGTGGATTTTGATAGGATGTTTCCACTAGTGGGAGAGTCTAGGACTAGAGGTCATGGCCTCAGAATTAAAGGATGTTCTTTTAGGAAGGAGATGAGGAGAAATTTCTTTAGTCAGAGGGTGGTGAATCTGTGGAATTCTTTGCCACAGAAGGCTGTGGAGGCCAAGTCAGTGGATATTTTTAAGGCAGAGATAGACATATTCTTGATTAGTTGGGGTTATGGGGAGAAGGCAGGAGAATGGGGTTTGGAGGGAGAGAAAGATCAGCCATGATTGAACGGCAGAGTAGACTTTAGCCGAATGGCCTAATTCTGCTCCTATCACTTATAAACTTAAGTTCACCAGAAAGGAGAGTAGGTAGACAGTGCAGAAACCTCCTGTGTCTATTCCCCTCCAAAATCAGTATACAGTATACAGGGGAGAACAGCAGTCAGGTCAGTGGTACCAGGGTCTGGCATTGACACAGCAGAATACAGTGATATCAGATGTGGCTATGGTGATAAGAAACTCATTAGCCGGAGGGATGGACAGGAGATTCTGTGGCAGGAAACGACACTCACTAGAATGGAGAAAGTGGTTGGGCATTGCCCGGTCCATTATTGGTATCGATCTCCTCACCATCGAAGTGATCCACAGGAACCGTTGCCTCAAGTGTGCATCAAACATCCGAACCACCCTGGCCATGATATCAGTAGACAATAGGTGCAGGAGTAGGCCATTTGGCCCTTTGGGCCAGCACCACCATTCACTGTGATCATGGCTGATCATCCACAATCAGTACCCCGTTCCTGCCTTCTCCCCATATCCCCTGACTCCGCTATCTTTAAGAGCCCTATCTAACTCTCTCTTGAAAGCATCCAGTGAATTGGCCTCCACTGCCCTCTGTGGCAGAGAATTCCACAGATTCACAACTCTCTGGGTGAAAAGGTTTTTCCTCATCTCAGTCCAAAATGGCCAACGCCTGATTCTTAAACTGTGATCCCTGGTTCTGGACTCCCCCAACATGGGGAACATTTTTCCTGCATCTAGCTTGTCCAATCCCTTAAGAATTTTACATGTTTCTATAAGATCTCCTCTCATCCCTCTGAATTCCATTGAATTGCAGTATTGTGGATCCATTGGTTAAAATCGCAGCTGGTTTAACCAGCTCCAAGAACGACTCCAAGATCCAGAAGCTAATTAATGAAAAACACATGACATTCTGGGAATGGTTGCTTCAAGGGATGAGAAAATATCTCCACAGGAAACTGAAGACTGCAGACCGAGAGGTAACCAGCAAACAATAGAACAGATGGTGGGTTGAAAGTCCACAAGAAATCCAGCAAGTCTTTAGTCTTTAGATGCTGTCAAGTCTATCTATAGAACAAATACCCGAAAGCCTGCTCCACTGAGAGATGGGGAACAGACGTCAATTTATCAAGAAGAGAGAATAGTTAACGCTCAGTGAAAGGAACATTTTGACAAAAAACACTCAACCCCAATACTGTCCTTGACAATAGTTGCCTGGACATCAGTCCACAGAAAACTGACCAACAGTCAAACAGGCATATACAATATGATATGATACAAAATGATAATGATATGATAATGATACGATACGATATGATAGAATTTTATTCATCCCAGGAGGAAAATTGGTCTACCAACAGTCATAAAACACAAAATACATGGAACATTAAATTAAAGTGACAAGTGGAATGTCCAGGATTGGGGATGTGCATAGATTGGTTGTGGGAGGGGAAGGGGAGTCAGTCTACCCACGACAGAAGGGGAGGAGTTGTACAGTTTGATAGCCACAGGGAAAAAGGATCTCCTGTGGCGTTCTATGCTGCATCTTGGTGGAACCAGTCTGTTGGGGAAGGTGCTCCTCAGGTTGACCAGTGTGTCATGGAGGGGGTGAGCTGTATTGTCCAAGATGCTCCGCAGTTTGAGGAGCATCCCCCTCTCCAAGACCATCTCCCGTGAATTCAACTCCACCCCCAGGACAGAGATGGCCTTCCTGATGAGCTGATATTCCAACTGATAAAGAACAGGCCCTGGAAACTAATGGTATTCCTGCTAAAATTGACTGGGGTCTTGCCCGCCAGAGACCGGGGACCCGCACACCGTGGACAGAGGTCCCTCCCGCCTGGTTGGCCCGACTCGCCCGTCACACATCAAGGATCTACGGGAGCCCACCTTGAGGGCCAGGGAGCAGGAGGCAGTGCGGTGCCTCGACAGAGGAGTGGGCCGCAGGAGGCCCTGCAAAAGCCTGGGGCTCGGCTGGACCGGGAGCACCTCCAAGAGGCCGTGCACATGGACCACATGCGGCCAACAGCGGTGTAGCGGCGAAGGACTCCAACGGCTACGCTTGGCCAGGCCGCCAGGACAACAGACCTTCATGGTCAGGTCTCGATCCCTGCACTTACTACAACTGGGACTTGATCTGAGTATCTGAGATACTAATCTAATATGGATCTCTAGTGCTTATGTACAGTGATACAGTGATACTTGTACTGTATACAAAAAAAATTATTTATCTGTACCTCAGTACATGTGACTAACAAAGTACCGTACTATACCAAAATGAAGGAATTGAAGTCAGAAATTCTTAATATTACCTGCCACATCCAAGAAAAGGAAAATGTACTAAGGAATGCAAAATTCTGAGTGTCATAGATAAGGGTAAATATTAAGAAAATTGGCTGAGACCAGACAGGTTTAAGGCAAAGTGTAGGAAGTTTAGAGGTAAACTGAGGACGAATATTCTTCATCCCGAGGGTGATTAAGATCTGGAGCACACTGACAGTGTAAGGGTGGAGGCAGATAGTCACACAACGTTTGAGAAGCAACTGGCCAAGCACTTGAATTGTCAATCACTATAGATCTGAAGATTCATTACAGGTCTGAAGAAGGGCCTCAACCCGAAACGTCACCTATTTCCTGTCTCCAGAGATGCTGTCCGACTCTCCAAGTTACTCCAGCTTTTTGTGGCTATCTTTGGTTTAAACCAGCATCTGCAGTTCCTTCCTGCACATTATAGGTCATAAACCAAGTGTTGGTAAATGGGATTCATACAGAGAGGTTATTGATGGTCTGCATAGATGTGGTGGAAAGAAGAGCCTATTTCTGTGGTGTATTTTCTAACGCAAATTGGAGGAACAGGACCTCATATTTCGCTTTGGCTGCTTACAACCCAGCGGTATGAATATTAGCTTCTGACATCAAGCAACCCTTACTTTCCCTCTCTCTCCATCCCTCCCCCATCCTAGTTCTCCAACCAGTCTGACTGTCCTCCTGATTAAATTTTATCTCTGTGTGCTTCGTTGTCGCCTTCCACTAGCTGACAATGATCCATTCTACATTTTCCTTGACCTTCGTCCCCTTTGATCTCTCATTTTCACACCTTTCCTATCCATATCTCTGTGTCTCCCTCTCCCCTGACTCTCAGTCTGACGAAGGGTCTCGACCTGAAACTTCACCCATTCCTTTTTCCAGAGATGCTGCCTGTTCCGCTGAGTTACTCAGCACTTTGGGTCTATGTTCGGTGTAAACCAGCATCTGCAGTTCCTTCCTACACATACCTGCGTCATCTTGCTGCCTCGGATCTTGTGCAAATTAGCACGAGTTTGATTGATACTGATTTTTCATTTCTGTAACTGTACACGAGCATTATAATCAAATCATGTAATCTAATAGAAACATAGAAACATAGAAACATAGAAAATAGGTGCAGGAGTAGGCCATTCGGCCCTTCGAGCCTGCACCGCCATTCAATATGATCATGGCTGATCATCCAACTCAGTATCCTGTACCTGCCTTCTCTCCATACCCCCTGATCCCTTTAGCCACAAGGGCCACATCTAACTCCCTCTTAAATATAGCCAATGAACTTCTGTGGCAGAGAATTCCAGAGATTCACCATTCTCTGTGCGAAAAATGTTTTTCTCATCTCGGTCCTAAAAGATTTCCCCCTTATCCTTAAGCTGTGACCCCTTGTTCTGGACTTCCCCAACATCGGGAACAATCTTCCTGCATCCAGCCTGTCCAACCCCTTAAGAATTTTGTACGTTTCTATAAGATCCCCCCTCAATCTTCTAAATTCTAAATTCTAATCATTGTACTTATAGGCTCACTGTTCTATAAATAACAGTGTGGGGTCAATTTTTTTCTAACAAATCTCTTGCTTTGAGTCGCAATTGGTACACCCGAGTTGGCACATCCAGCAACTGAAGGCTTGCATTGTGGACCTGATTATACTACATGAAGTCAGCTCATTTAAAACCTCATTAATGCCCAATGTAAGATGGGAGCGCGGAACAGGTGGAGAGATGGATATGTTCCAGATGCTTCGAAGAGCAACTACGCAGAACAATCTGAAGGAATAGCGGACGAGTACTCTAATAGCTCAACACTGGATGCCAGAAGATGTCTGTCCAGAACAACTCCGTGACTTTGTGAGAATGCCCTTCGCAACATCAAGCGATAGAAATTAAAAAATGTCATGATCCTCTGCAAGGAGGTAACAAAAAACTTTGCTGATCATAATATTATATAAGACTAACACAAGGTTGAGACAAGGTGGGGTTTCTTACAACCCAGCTGTATAAATATTGATTTCTCTAACTTCAAGTAATCCTTGCATCCCCACTCTCTCCATCCCTCATATTTCACTTGGGCAGCTTACAACCCAGCAGTATGAATATTGATTTCTCTAACTTCAACTTACCCTTGCATCCCCTCTCTCTCCATCCCACATCCACCCAAGTGGTACCAGCTTCTAAGTTGTCTTGTTGAGTCTCATTGTCTGTAACTCGTTTTCACCCAGCCCACAGCTAACGACGGCCTCTTTCCTTTATCATCGTTACTGTTTTGCATACCTTTCATTCATTTGTCTTCATCTCACTACATCACTGTCTCTATCTCTCATTTCCCTTTCCCCCGACTCTCAGTCTGAGGAAAAGTCCCAAACCAAAGCATCGCCTATTCCTTTTCTTGAAAACATTGGGTGAATTGGCCTCCACTGCCTTCTGCGGCAGAGAATTTCACATCCACAACTCTGGGTGAAAAAGTTCTTCCTCATCTCCATCCTAAATGGCCTACCACTTATTCTTAAACTGTGATGTCTGGTTTTGGACTCCCCCAACATCGGGAACATTTTTCCTGTATCTAGCCCGTCCAATCCGTTAAGAATTTTATATGTTTCTATAAGATCCCCTCGCATCCTTCTAAATTCCAGTAAATACAAGCCCAGTCAACCGATTCTTTCTTCATATGTCAGTCCCGCTATCCCAGGAATTAACCTGGTGAACCTACACTACACACCCTCAACAGCAATAATGCCCTTCCTCAAATTAGGATACCAAAATTGCACACAATACTCCAGGTGTGGTCTCATCAGGACCCTGTACAACTGCAATAGCACCTCCTTGCTCCTATACTCAATAATCTCACTATGAATGCCAACATGCGTTTAGTTTTTTTCACTGCTTGTTATACTTGTATGCTTACTTTCAGCTACTGATGTACATTGACCCCCATGTCTCGTTGCACCTCCCCTTATCCTAATCTGACACCATTCAGATAATAATATGCCTTCTCGTTCTTGCCATTAACATGGATAACCTCACATTTATCCACATTATACTGCATCTGCCATGCATCTGCCCACTCACCCAGCCCACCCAAGTCACCCTGCAGCCTCATAGCATCCTCCTTGCAGCTCACACTATTACAATATGTGACGTTTCGGGTCAAGACCCTTCTTCAGACAACTTATGGTCAGGGATAGAGGACAAGGTTGGGTCAGGAGGGTCATAGGTTCTCCCAATAAACATTAAACATATTATGAACGTATGTATCCTTTCTATTTCTGAGACATGGACTACCTCCAACAGGCACATCAAAGTTCGGGAAAAAATACCACTGATGCTCCCTCCACAAAATCTTCCAAATTCATTGAAGGGAGAAGCAAACCAACAACAGTAGCAAGAGCAAAATACATAGTGCTGGAGGAACACAGCCGATCAGGCAGAATCTGTGGAAGGAATGGACAGACCACATTTTGGGTCGCGACCCTTCTTCACGTTGCGTGGAGTGGTGGAGGAAGCTGGAAAAAGGAGTTGGGGTTTGCGAACAATCTTGGCAAGTGACAAGAGGAAGGGTCTCGACGTGACAACGTCACCCATTCCTTCTCTCCAGAGCTGCTGCCTGTCCTGCTGAGTTACTCCTGCACCTTAAGTCTATCCTAAGTGATAAGTGGATACAGGTGAGGGGACTTGATTGGAATAGTGGCAAAGGCTAGAGGTGAAAAGGAGGCAAATAGATGTCAGACAAGGAAAGAAGAGGAGTGCAATGTAATGCTGGAGGAAGGGGCATGTGTGAGAGGGGAGGAGATAGAGGGTGAATAAAATGGAAATGGGGGGCTTGGGGGTGGGAGATGAGCACACTGATGAAGGGAGAGGAGCAGAGTGACTGGGATGGTGAGAGACAGTGGGGGGAATGTGTGTGTACCAGAGTGTGGGTGGAGGACAGGGAAAAGAGCAAGCAACAAGATTGAGAGAGGTGCACATGAATCCCTGTCTCACCTGGAATAGCTGCTGGTGTCCCTAAATGTAGGCGAGAATGAAAGTGTAGGACAGGTGTATCTTCTTCGAACATAGAATGATCGCAGCAATGAGTGGGTTTACATATGAGGAGCATTTGACGGCACTGGTCCTGTACTCTGGATTTTAGAAGAATGAGGTGGGACCTCATTGAAACATACAGAATAATGAAATGCTTGGATAGAGTGGATGTGGAGAGGATGTTTAGTGGAAGAGTCTAGAGGATATACCGGTAGCCTTAGAATTAAAGGGTGTTCTTTTAGGAAGGGGGAATTTCTTTAATCAGAGGGTGGTGAATCTGTGGAATTCTTTGCCACAGAAGGCTGTGGAGACCAAGACAATGGGTATTTTTAAAGCAGAGTTGGATAGATTCTTGATTAGTACGGGTGTCAGAGGTTATGGGGAGAAGGCAGGAGAATGGGGTTCGGAGGGAGAGATAGATCAGCCATGATTGAATGGCAGAGTAGACTTGATGGGCCAAGTGGCCTCATTCTGCTCCTATCACTTATGACCTGATGATAGAACAGCACAGCACAGGAACATGTCCTTTGGCCGACAATGGCTATGCCGAGCAATATGCCTAGAACAACTTTTATCTGCTTGCATATAATCCCTCTTTCTCCTTTGCCTGCATGTGCGTGCACCTCTCCAAAAGTCTCTTACATGTAAATGCTACTATGTTTACCGCCTCCACCATTACCCCCAGCAGCATGTTCCAAGCACTTACCAAACTCTATGTAAAAACTTAGCAGTGGGGGGAATGTGTGTGTACCCGACACATATTCATTTATTTTAAAATGTAACAACCTCCGCAGCACAAGACATTTGCAAGTTAATAGCTCCCATGTGTAGCAACAACCCTATTTTGCCCAATCAATTAGATGCACAGAATTGCTTGCCCAGAGTAGGGGAATTGAGGACCAGAGGACATAGGTTCAAAGTGAAGGAGAAAAGATTTAATAGGAATCCGAGGGGTGCCTTTTCCACACAAAGGGTGGTGGGTGTATGGAACGAGCTGCCAGAGGAGGTAGTTGAGTCTGGGATTAGCCCAACGTTTAAGAAACAGTTAGACAGGTACATGGATAGGACAAGTTTGGAGGGATATGGGCCAAGCGCAGTCAGGTGGCACTAGTGCAGCTAGGACATGTTGGCCGGTTTGAGCAAGTTGGGCCAGAGGGCCTGTTTCCACATTGTATGCCGATGACTCTAATCATCAGTTTATCAGTTTAAAAAAAGTTAACCATTAAAATATAGTACCAAGCTTTGAAAAAATATTTAGCTAAACTACCTTTCATCCCTTTCTATAGAAAACACTATTTACCTAAACTAGTCACGGATTCCAAATAAACATTTCAAATCAACATCCCACGCACATATGATGTAATTCCCAGCTGATAGCGAGAGTTCAAGAATTGCATGGTCCTGTTCAAGTGAAGGGCACGGCTGATAGAGGGAGGGGACCGTGGATGACAAAATATATTAAGGCCTTGGTCAGCAGAAAGAAGGAGGCGTGAGTCAGCTACAGGCAGCTGGAATCAAATGAATCCCTGAAGGAGAAGAAGGGACGCAGGATTATACTTAATAAATCAGAAGGGCAACAAGTCGAATCCAAAGAGATTTTAAATATAAGTAACCAGGGGGAGAATACGGCCCCTCAAGGACCATAGAGTCATCGAGTGATACAGTGTGGAAACTGGCCCTTCGGCCCAACTTGCCCACACCGGCCAACATGTCCCAGCTACACTAGTCCCACTTGCCTATCCATGTACCCATCCAACTATTTCTTAAAAGTTGGGATAATCCCGGCCTCAACTACCTCCTGTGGCAGCTTGTTCCATTCACCCACCACCTTTTGTGTGAAAAGATTACCCTTCAGATTCCTATTAATTGGTCTTTTATTGAAGTAGTATAGAGCAAAGAAATAATCCGCCACTTTCCGTTCTCAATCGCTGTTCCATTCATTTCATATGAATCATATGAAAGTTTCTTCTTATAAAAGTATGTTGTCTCATTAACTTGTGTGTGTCGAGATCATGTTATGTGTGTTAATGGTAAAGAACTATATTCTCACATTCCTTCCGAGACCCAACTGACTCCTAATCTATGAGCCTGCGCTGGTCTCCTCTAGAAAAAGACTCACCCCTTCTACGTATCAAATCCCACCTACAAAAGTACAGACAGATAAAAACTAAAATGTTCGACCCGGTTACAATATACTGACTTAAGCTTAATGGCTCCTACATATATCTTATACCTCAGAATGCCCTATAGTAACTTACCTACCACAGGTTTTAGGCTTATTTATCTATAGTTAGTAGCTTTTATTTTGCAGTCCTCAAATATAAACACAACTTCAGCTATCCTTTAGTCTTCCATCAACTCACCCATGGCTAATGATGATGCCAATTTCTCAGCCAGGGTCTAGCTTCCCACAGTGTCCGTAGATAGACTTGTTCAGGTACTGGAGATTTATCTACCTTCATATATTTTATGACCTCCAGCAACCTCCACTGGAGGTTTGTGCACTGTCCCTAAGACATCAATATTAACATCCCCCAATTTCCCAGGTTTTCATGTAGAAATAAGGAACTGCAGATTCTGGTTTACAAACAAGGACACAAAAATGCTGGAGTAACTCAGTAAGTCAGGCAGCATCTCCAAGGAGTTATTCCAGCACTTGGTGTCTTCCCTAGTTTGCATATCTTTCTCCACAGCAAAAACAAAGAATTATTCATGAAGGATCTCACCCATATCTTATGGCTCTGAACATAAAGGTCCTCTTTCATGGAATTTAATACAGAGAAATGTGAGGTGTTGTATTTTGGGCAGTCTAACATGGGCAGGACCTACACAGTGAATTGTAGGGTGCAGCAGAGTGCTGTAGAGCAGAGGGATCTAGGAGTACAGGTGCATGGTTCCCTGAAGGTCGAGTCACAGTTAGACAGGGTGTACAAAAGGGTTTTTGGCACGTTGGTTTTCACCAGTCAGAGTATTGAGTATAGAAGTTGGGAGATAATGTTGCAGCTGTATAAGGCGTTGGTGAGACCACATTTAGAATATTGTGTTCCATTCTGGGCACCATGTTATAGGAAAGATGTCGTCAAGCTGGAAAGGGTATAGAGAAGATTTACAAGGATGTTGCCAGGACTAGAGGGTCTGAGCTATAGGGAGAGGTTGAGTAGGCTGGGACTCCATTCCCTGGAGAGCAGGAGGATGAGGTGTTATCTTATAGAGGTGTATAAAGTCATGAAAAGAATAGATCAGGTAGATGCACAGTCTCTTGCCCTGAATAGGTGAATCAGGGACATAGGTATAAGGTGAAGGGGGAAAAGATTTAATCATGAAACAACGTTTGGAACATTCGTTTTTACAATCTTAAGTGTGTTGTGAGTGCGTAAACTATACCCCCAACCCATCCCTGAGGAGTAATGGCGATCAAAGTTGGACTTTGACAACGTCGTAAAGACTGCCATTATAATATAAGGTAGAGGCAGCATCTATGGAGCAAAGGAATGGGTGACACTTCGGGTCGAGACCCTTCTTCAGACCGATTATTAATGCCATTATAATACACATGCATTTGGAAAGACAAGGGTACATTAGAGGTAGTCGGCATAGCTTTGCGTGTGGTAGATCACGTCTTGCCAATCTAAAGTAGTTAAGAACGTCAATGGGGGCAGGGTAGTAGATGTAATCTACCTGGACTTCAGCATTGCCCTTGATAAGGTTCCACAACAGGTTACTTTAGAGCATTAGATTGCATGTGATCCAGAGAGAGCAGGATTTGTACTTGGACTTGGATAGATAATTGGGTGGTTGGTAGGCAGAGAATGATGGTGGTAAGTTGTTGTTGCAATGCAGGCCTGTGACTAGAGGTGTGCCTCTGAGTTAGGTGTTGCGCCATTGTCATTTATATCAATGATTTGGATCACAGTTTACAAGGGATGGATAGGAAGTTTGTTGATAACACTAAAATAGGTCATTTCATAGACAGTGAACAATGTTACCAAAAAATACAGTGGGATCTTGATCAGCTGGGTAAATGGGACAAGGAATGGCAAATGGAGTTCAATTTAAATAAATGTGAGGTGTTTAATTTGGTAAGTTAAACCAGGACAGGACTTACACAGTAAATGGCTCTCAAAAGAACAGAGGGATCTAGGAGTGCAAATACATTGTTCCATGAAAGTAGTGATAAAGATAGACAGGGCAGTGAAGAAGGTTCTTGGCATGCTGACCATCAGAAAGGATATTGAGTATAGGCATTGGGATGTTATGTTGCAGTTACACAAGCCATTTTTCAGGCCACACTTGGAGTATTGTGTTGTGTTTTGGTCATCCAGCTGTAGGAAGAATTTCATTAAGCTGGAAAGAGTGCAAGAACTGCGAGGATGTTGCCAGGACGTGAGGGGTGGAGTTAATGAGAAGTTGGGCAGACTGCATCATTATTCCTTGGAGCAGGGGAGACTGGGTGTGATATTACAGTGTCAGAAGGCTCAGAAATGGAAAGGACTCAAATGCAGGCTCACCGAGAAGTACAAAATCCAAACTTGAATGGAACCGGAAAATATAGACCTGGAAACGACAGAACTCAGAACTGCTATCAGCACCCAATTGGTGATGATCTCAGGTATTGATAGCAAGTGATCGATTAGGGGAGCAGATTAAATGCAGGCGTAACTTCTAATAGCTCAGGGGAGGAGTGTGGAAAGAGTTGCAAGTGTCTGGAGGTGTGGCAAGTGCGACAGATAGAGGTTTATGAGGGACAGAGTAAGGGTGAATACACAGCCTTCCCCATATATGAAACAAGCTGCCAGAGGAACCAGTTGAGGCAGCTACAATAACAAAATTTAAAAGACATTTTGACAGATACATGCTTAGAAAAGGTTTAGAGGGATATGTGCCCAATGCACGGAAATGGGACGAGCTTAGTTGGCTACCTAAAGGGCCTGTCCCACGATGCGGGTTTACCCAAGAGCTCTCCGGAGTTAAAAAAAAAATCAAACTCGTGGTAAGTACGTAGAATGTTTGTAGCAGGTACGTCAGAGTTCGTGGATGTCTCGTAGTGGCTCGTACTCGTGCAGGTACTCAGGAAACACGGTAACTCGTGAAGTTTATCAACAGTGTGAAAAATGTCCAAGAGTGAAAAAATACTCGTGATGAGGTACGATGAGTTTGATTTTCTTTTAAACTCGGGAGAGCTCTTGGGTAAACTCGCATCGTGGGACAGGGCCTTTAGTCAAAATGGGTGAGTTAGGCCAAAGGTCCTGTTTCCGTGCTGTATGAATGTCACTCCATGACTGCTGGATCTCTGTGAATCAGTGTCTAAACCTGAAGCAAATCCATAGATTTTACTTCGGAGTCACGTGAGTGACTACGTGAAGAACCCACCCAGCGCGCAGGCGCGGCATTACGTCAGCAGTGCAACAGCGGCAGCAGCTGGAGCCAGGCTCTCCAGCTGCAGCATAAAGACGAGACCTCAGGTAAGTGCCTTTTTTGTTTCAGAGTCGCGCTAGAGAGAATAATGGCCTCTCGCAAGCGACCAGCCAGGAGGACTGCCTGCCCTACTCCACCCGAGGACGGGTCCATAGCGGGACGGCAGCCTCTCGCAGCGGAGGAGCTTTTTCAACGCTCCCGCTCACCCGACACCGAGCCGCCCCCAGTGCTGCAAATCTCGACGCCCCGCACAGGGAGGAAGGCGACACAGAAAACCGACCGGCCGGTGTCCTCCGATGATTCGGAGGAACGGGAACACTCTCCCCCACCGAAAAGGGGAGACGTTCGGATGAGCTGCATGAGGCAGCTCCTCGAACGTATGATTAATGAGGAGATGCGGCATCTCCCAGGAGGACGGGCTTTGGCCTCCTCCTCTCCACACCCTTCTGTACCCTCTATATTCGAGGGCAGTAAGGGAGGCCAGGACTGGGCTGGCCTATCCCAAGGGCAGGCGGAGGATATCGTCAGCATGCCGGGCGTGCCGGAAGAAGAGCTACTGGGTGTAGTGGGCCGATATGCGGCACCACCAACAACTGGGATGGTGTTGCCACCCAGAATGGCGGCAACTATAAACAGGCTGTCCAACAACCCGCTGCAGGACAAGGCTGTCCAGCAGGCCCTTGACAACTACATCGCGCCCGAAAAATTGCGAGGCGCTGAAGGTCAAGACGGTAAATGGGCAGATCTGGAACCAGCTGGGGCAGCACATAAGGGCTCAGGAGGTAAAAATGCAGCGAGTCCTGAAGCTACACTCAGCAGCCGTCACCGCCTTTGCTCGGTCAGTTGGGGAGGAAGACCTGACCATACCCCAGCAAGATGCCCTCGCACTGATGTGCGGCACCACGTACGAGCTAAACAACCTACGGCGGGACAACATCAGGCCTGCCCTCAACCCAACATATGCGGGCCTCTGTAAAGCTCCAGCGCCCGAACGACAGGCGCTGCTATTTGGTGCAGATCTGCCCAAAAGGCTCAAGGCGTTGGAAGAGGCGGCAAAACCAGTAGGCCTCATGAGGGCAGGGCCAGGACCGAGCAGGGCGAAGACACCCAGTTGGCCGCACGCCTCGGCAGCCACCAGCAGATACCGAGCTGGTGAAAGCCTGGTGACCGCCTCCCACTACCCCCAGTGCTCTTTTTTAGAGCGGGGCCCAGGGCGGAGCCGTGGGAAGATGCGCCGCCCCACCGCAGCACCAACACGGACAACCTTGGGCCAGACCCACCGGAAACGACCCCACAAGTGAACATGGAGGTAGGTGGGTCTGGTTCCTGTCAACATACACAGACAAAGGGTGTAGTATTAACAGGGGGACGTTTGAGGTTCTTCAAGCATGTTTGGTGCTCCCTTACTAACAATCAGTTTATACTCAACAGTATTAGTGGATACAAGATTGAATTCAAACCAGGCGTAGAACCGCCAGTTCAGCACATGCCCCAAAGGGTGTTTCTTCCCTCGGCAGTTGAGAAGGTAGAAGGACAAGCTGAACTTGATCGGCTCGTGGCTAAAGGCATCATAGAAATGACCACACACGAGCCGCAAGAATTTGTATCAAATATTTTTCTCAAAACTAAAAAAGATGGTGGATGTCGCATTATTATTGACCTGACATCACTTAATCAGTCTGTTGAGTATCAACATTTCAAAATGGAGACATTTGTCACTGCCAGACAACTGATCTCCAAGGGATACTACATGGCAAGCATAGATATCAAAGATGCTTACTATTTGGTACCCATTCATAAAGATTACTTTAAATATCTGAAATTTATCTGGAGGGGCCAGCTATGGCAGTACCGAGCTTTGCCCAATGGTTTAACGACAGCTCCCAGACTATTTACGAAAATTCTTAAAGTGGCCATGAAGAAATTGAGAGAATTAAAACATTTAGTAGTGGCCTATCTGGACGATGTTCTCATATTAGGAAGAACACGGGATCAAGCTGTCGCAGGAGTGTTAGCCACTAAACAACTCCTTGAAACTTTGGGTTTTATCCTCCACCCAGATAAATCAATATTGGAGCCTACTACTAACATGGATTACTTAGGCTTCACTATTGACACGATTCACATGACTGTCACTCTGCCCAGAAACAAAACAGTTTCACTCATTGAAGCTTGTAGCCATTTAATTGCCACACCGCAACCTAGAATACGGCATGTAGCCAGAGTTATTGGCTCTATAGTAGCAGCATTTCCGGCTGCCCAACATGGGCCCTTGCATTATCAAAATCTCCAAAGAGCAAGGACTCATGCATTACGCCTTCATAGGGGGCATTATGATCGCAAAATGGATTTACCCGCTGAAGCCAAATTAGAACTTCAGTGGTGGGTTGACAATATTTGGCACAGTCACAGTCCTATCACCGTAACCAATCCTAACATAACCATTGCAACGGATGCCAGTGCTTTAGGCTGGGGAGCTACTAACTCCAAAGACAGCACAGGTGGCAGATGGACTAATTCAGAGGCATCGCTACTACACTCACTGGGCATTAACTTTTTGGAAATGCTCGCCGCCTTTTATGGGCTAAAAGCATATGCATCTGGTATGCGACACGTGCATGTTAGAATTATGATCGACAACACTACGGCAGTATCTTATATCCAGCACATGGGTGGCATTAAATCAGTATCATGCGACAAATTAACTGCTATAATCTGGCAATGGTGTGTCGAGAGACATATTTGGCTATCAGCTGCCTATTTACCAGGCAAGCTAAATTTAGTGGCGGACACCAGGTCACGAAAATTCAACGACAACATCGAATGGATGTTGGACCCAAAATCATTTGCTAAAATTATCAAGCAATATGGTACGCCAGATATAGATTTGTTTGCGTCTAGGTTAAATCACCAACTACCCATGTATGTGGCTTGGGAACCAGACCCAGAGGCAGCAGCGGTAGATGCCTTCACGCTGGACTGGGGAAATTTCTTTTTCTATGCTTTCCCTCCCTTCTGCCTCATCAGTCGGGTACTCCAGAAAATTCAGGCAGACTCAGCCTCTGGCATTCTGGTCGTGCCCGACTGGCCTACCCAACCATGGTTCCCAATGTTCCACGACATGGTGGTAGAGACACCAATGGTCCTTCAACACCACCCCCAATTATTGACTCACCCGGTAACTGGCATTAGCCATCCATGCCACCAAAAATTGAAACTCCTGGTTTCCAGATTTTGAACAGGCCTTACCGGGGATTGGGGTTATCAGACAGAACAATCACCACCATGTCGGCATCCCTGCGAGTTTCCACCAAGAAACAGTACCTGACCTTCATCAGGAAATGGGAACAGTACTGTCTGGACGCAGGGACATCCTACACGACGACTTCGATCTCGGATGTGCTGGAGTTCCTGGCCCACCTGCACCATGATCTCAAGATGAGCTACAGTGCCATCAACACGGCTCGGAGCGCACTGTCCGCATATCTAATGCCGATAGAACAGCATAGTGTGGGATCCCACCCTCTAGTCATCAGACTCCTTAAGGGGATCTTTAATACCAAACCCCCTACGCCTAGATACACTCACATGTGGGATGTGAGTGTAGTTCTCACACACCTTCGAGGTTGGCCTCCGGTGGGATCCCTGAGCCTGGAACAGGCCACTTACAAAACCCCTCATGCTCATGGCGCTTGTCTCAGCTCAAAGGGTCCAGTCGCTCCATCAGCTTAATCTAAACTACATGGTGACCACCCCAGATACCATTACTTTCACTATGCCGGGGTTGGTAAAACAAAGTAGACCAGGTACATCAAACTCCCCGATGATCTTCCGGGCTTACCCTCCAGAACCTAGGCTGTGTGTGGTGACCCACCTTCAACATTATCTAGACACTACCCAAACGCTAAGAGGGAGAGAGAAAGCCTTATGGGTTAGCCACAGGAAGCCTTTTGGACGGGTAACCAGCCAAACATTATCCAGATGGTTGAAACAGGTCCTCAGCATGGCAGGGATTAACACTAATGTTTTTAAATCCCATTCAACCAGGGCAGCGTCCACCTCAGCGGCGGATAGGATGCAGGTTCCCCTCGACCACATCCTCAGAGCAGCGGGATGGTCAAGGGAATCGACATTCCAACGATTTTACAACAAACCGCTGATGGAACAGGACGTCTTTGCGGATACTGTTTTACAAACCGCAAAGTTATGATTTAAAGCCCATGGGAGCTATTTTGTTTTTGTTATAGTTAATAAATATTTCTTTTATAACTAAACAAACTTGTTGGTCTCTAGCTACCACTTCCTCCCTCGATGACCTTTCGGCAGTGAGTGATATAACTGTTACACGGTTTGAAATCACAGACCTTTGAAGTCTTCACGTAGTCACTCACGTGACTCCGAAGTAAAATAGTAAGATTAAACGAGTACTTACCAGTACGAAGTTTGATCTGTATTTTATGAGGAGTTACGATGAGGGATTACGTGCCCTCCGCTCCCACCCTCATTATATAGATCAAATTCGGACTAATGTCTCGTTGGTCTTCACTATCTTTACTTCAACTAGTGTCTATCTGTGATTCCACACCGCTGCTTGGAAGTATGCCGCGCCTGCGCGCTGGGTGGGTTCTTCACGTAATCCCTCATCGTAACTCCTCATAAAATACAGATCAAACTTCGTACTGGTAAGTACTCGTTTAATCTTACTATTAAAATTCACTTTGTCATTCTTACCTAGGGTAGGAACACATTAACCATTGGAATATTTTGGTCGTTGACAAAATACGAGAAGTAGAACAAGCCATTGTCCGCATCCCAAAACGCACAAATCGGTTGTGACATCAGAACCTTGCGCTCCACCAAGCTTACTTCAAACTTGCACTGATCACAGGTATCTTTTTTGGGTCCGCTGTTAAAGGTTTTACATTGAACACAGTACCTGTATGACGTGAATATGAAGAGGTAAAGGCCACATTAGCGAAAGCAAACATAACACAATTATCTGACTTTCAGCTGAACTGCAGGCCAGTTGGGATAATAGTCCGCAATTAAAATTTTTTTGGTTTAGGCATGGCTCCAAGAGTGGATGCAATGCATGATGACGTTATAACTCATGATTTAAAAAAGGCATATGAATGAATTTGAAGATGCAGTCACATACATTTTCAGAAGGTAGATATATAACGAAAGTACTTAACATTAATTTACTTTTACTTGTCTTCTAAATTCTAAATCTAAATAAAAAGTTCTAAATTCATAATAAAAAACATTCCAACAGAGAATTATCAGATCATTACCTTCAAGCACAAAATTATGTCATTTTGTTTGAAGGAGTTAATCAACAACAGATACGTTGAAGATTTGCTGGAATAGTTTTGTGGTTGATGATTTATGTTATATGGAAAAGCTGGAGAAACCCCTATTGTTTTTCACAAGCAGTAAAGGATGAGGGGGAATATGACAGAACTGTTTCAAATTAATGGGAGATTTCGGCAGAATATAGGGGGAGTAACTATATCAGTTATATATAACTAAGTGTGAAAGTGCTCACCACCAGATTCTGGGACAGTTTCTTCCCAGCTGTTATCAGTCAACTGAATCATCCTACCACAACTGGAGAGCAGTCCTGAACTACTATCTACCTCATTGATGACCCTTGGACTACCCTTGATCGGACTTTGCTGGCTTTACCTTGCACTAAACGTTATTCCCTTATTATGTATCTATACACTGTAAATGGATGATTGTAATCGTGTATTGTCTTTCTGCTGACTGGATAGCACGCAACAAAAGATTTTCGCCGTACCTCGGTACACGTGACAATAAACTGAACTAAACTGAACTGTTCCCCACATGAGAGAAAAGAAACGGCAGACCTGCAGGAAATGAATGAAGGATTCTCCAAGAGAGAGCCAGCATGGATGTGAAGGGTCAAATGGCTCCATCAATTTGTTATTACTCAGACTCCATGAAGCAATGAAGGGATTACGCATGGCACACATCAATTTAGTACTCACCTATGAATGGAGCAGACACCTTCACAAGTGGGGCATTGCTCACAAGTTAGCCCCTGAAACTTTGGGCCTGTGCACGTGCATTTCCCGCATTTGCAAACTCCTTGGCCGTTACATAACATGCCGTTGGCTGAGACACACGATGACACATCCAACGAACAGTCACAGGCATTGCCCGTAAAACCTGGCGAGCAGCGACACACTCCACAATCACAAGCACCATTTCCTGCAGAAAAAAACAAATGGTTAGCCCACTTGTCAGTGTAGCTTCATCGAGCCTTACCCCCAAACTCTACTTCCCACTAGTTCTGACAATCATTGAATTTAAAGGCAAAGTTGATTCATTGAAAAAAATCCACATCTCCACTCACCAACTCCAATCCTTGACCTGCTCCACAATGTAGGCTAAACAATACAGTCATACTCCGATAATCTCTGATCCGATCTGTGATCAATCACAGGCATTTCACAGGGCATCTCTTGGAATTGAATTGAATACTTTGTCACATGTGACAAGTCACAGTGAAATTCTTTGCTTCCTCACCTTGCCAAGGTATGCAAATAGTCGCCCATAAAGGGTGCTTACTAAGTTACAAATTCCCCCCCTATGCCAGGTCCCCCATTGTTCCCCCCCCCCCCCCCCCCCCCCTCACGGCGGACCCCCACACCGGGTCCTCCATTGTCCATTGTTCTTCATGGTTGTCCCCTCATTCTGTTTCCCCATTGCTCGTCCCCCTCCATCACGGCAGTCCCCCCCATGCCGGGTCCCCGTTGCTCTATCTCTCGCACCGACCAGCGATCCCCGCACACTGACACTATCCCACACACACTAGGGACAATTTTACACTCATACCAAGCCAATTAACCTACAAACGTGTACTTCTGTAGAGTGTGGGAGGAAACCGAAGAGCTCGGAGAAAACCCACGCACGTCACGGGAAAAACATACAAACTCCGTACAGACAGCACCCGTAGTCGGGACCGAACCCGGGTCTCTGGCACCGAAAGCGGTGTAAGGCAGCAACTCTACCGCTGCACCACCGTGCCGACCTATCTGGACAAGTGTGAAGTGCGACACTTTGGTGAAGGTATACAGATATTGGCAGGACCCGTGACTTCATATACAAAGAGATCATGGAGTTCAAGCCCTCTAGTCCCTGAAAATTGCAACATGAGTGGTAAGGAAGGTGTGTGGTATGCTTGCCATCATTAGATGAGGCAGCGAGAATAAGGGCAAGGAAGTCATGTTATCTATACTACTAAAAGTTTGATCTTGACCATTTCCTGTTGTTCTGTATATTGATTTTTTTTTTTAAACGCTGCCACTTACGGCAGTGAATTTTGGCCATCCTACTCAAGAGTCCCCCTCTGCTGCGCAGGACAAGAGGATTTTTCCCATCAATGAAAAATAAAAGAGTTATTAGTGTTTTAAAAATGTTGAGATTCTCTCTCCTGAAGGCCGTGCCCCTTCCGGAGGGACCATAAAACCCGGAAGTGCTGAGTGCCTCAATCAGTCTATGCAAGATGGGGGAGCGAGAGGGTCACGTCTCTCAGTCTGAGCTGTGAATAACACTGAACACATGTCTACTAAACTGTGAGTGGTTTTACTGAGCTGTCAGTGCCCTTAATGTGGTTTGAAAATATAGTTTGGAAATGCTAAAGATGTGTTGCCTTTGGTTTGGAAATGCTAAAGCTGTGTTGCCTTTAGTTTGGAAATGCTAAAGCTGTGTTGCCTTTGGTTTGGAAATGCTAAAGCTATGTTCCCTAATTAAAGTTGTCTTGCCTAATTAAAGTTGCATTGCCTAATTACAGTTGCCTTGCCTAACTAAAGTTGCCTTACCTACTATATCATTAAAAGTCTAATCTTGACCACTTCCTGTTTGCGCTTTATATTGTTTTTAGAAAAAAAGCTACCATGTACGGCTGTGATTTTTGGCCATCTTACCCAGAGTCCTCCTCCGCTCATCAGGTGCCAGGGATTTTTCCCATGGATGAAAAGTAAAAGCATTATTAGTGTTTAAAAAATGGTGAAATTCTCTCTCCTGTCAATCACGCCATGAAGGCCACGTCCCTTCTGGTGGGAGGGGAGGAGAGACTATAAAACCCAGAAGTGGCTCAGTCTCTGCAAGATGGAGGAGGGAATGGTCACAACTCACTGTCATTAGTGGCGTTGGTGGAGAGGTGGAATATTGCATTGGGGGACCAGCCCTCCCGTGTGATGCTGGGACCTAACGGGTCCCACTTAGTCTATTAGCTTTATAAAACTTTAGTTAGGCTACATTTGGAAAATTGTGTGCAGATCGGAGAATAAACTCTTAAAGGGAAAAGTTGTGCTCAGAGAGTGAAAATAGATGCCTGAACGTACTGAGACGGGGGGGATTTGCAAGCAGATCTAATAAGAGGCTTTTAGATAAACACTTGAATGTGCAGGGAATGGGTACATATGGATCATGTGCAGCTAGAAGGCGTTTGTTTAATTTGGCATCATGTTCAGCACAGATATCGTAGGCCAAAGGGCCTGTTTTTGAACTCATCGATGTTCTCTAAGTACATTGTGTGAAGAGTGAATTCTGGAAGGTTATTCATGATGTTGTATACTTACCTCCACAAAGCAGGCCATCGGATCGATAGCAACTAAAATTGTCACATTCACAATATTTGCCGAATATTCTTTCATCAGGGTTATCCCTCCGTCTACACACACATTCCCCACAGACACAATCCCCGTTGTCACTGCAGATTAGAGATGTGTTATCATGCCTGCATGAAGCGTCCGCATCCTCGATATTTATTTCATCAGCTCTGCGTTCACAAGATTCCCCAAAATAACCTTCGCTACATCTGAAAATGAAGCAGAAGAATGTTATAAGCAGCATCAGTAAACTACAAAGCTGTCTTTTGGAAAAACCCTTTGCGCTCAAAGCAAACTCAATGCTTGCATTTAATTCGAGAGGGCTTGCATACAAAAACAGGGATGTAATTGCTGAGGCTCTATAAGGCGCTGATCAGGCCACTTTTGGAATATTGTGAGCAATTATGGGGACCATATCTGAGGAAGGATGGTGAATGGCTCTGGAGAGGGTCCAGAGGAGGTTTAGAAGAATGATCCCAGGAATGAGTAGGTTAACCTATGATGAGGGTTTGTCAGCACTGGGCCTGTACTCACTGGAGTTTTTGAAGAATGAGGGGGGACCTCATTGAAACGTACAGAATAGTGAAAGGCCTGGATAGAGTGGATGTGGAGAGGATGTTTCCACTAGTGGGAGAGTCTATGACTAGAGGTCATAGCCTCAGAATTAAAGGACATTCTTTTAGGAAGGAGGAGGAATTTCTTTGGTGAATCTGTACAAATCTTTGCCGCAGAAGACTGTGGAGGCCGTCAGTGGATATTTTTAAGCCAGAGATTGATAGACTCATGATTGGTACGGGTGTCAGTGGTTAAGGGGGGAGAAGGCAGGAGAATGGGGTTAGGAAGGAGAGGCAGATCAGCCATGATTGAATGGCAGAGTAGACTTGATTGGCCGAATGGCTGACATCTGAAAAAGGGTCTTAACCCATTCCTTCTCTCCAGAGATGCTGCCTGTCCCGCAGAGTTACTCCAGCATTTTGTGTCTATCTTCGGTGTAAACCAGCATCTGCAGTTCCTTCCTACACAAACTCTAATGTCTGCTGAAAGACTAAACACAGAGGCTGTATTTCATTTATTCATGAATGACATGACTCCATATCAGATAGACACAAAATGCTGGGTAATTCAACGGGACAGCATCTCTGGAGAGAAGGAATGGGTGACGTTTCGGGTCGAAACCGTTCTTAAACAGCATCTGCTGTTCCTTCTTACACACTGACTTCATGTCAGACATGGAGCACATCAGAGAAGGTGCTGGTGACAGGAGCAGGCAAGGAAGGTGCTTCCTGGGGAACGATGATTTTCCAAAACTAAGTAGCGGGACAGTCAGTGATGAGGTTAATTGCAATGGGCCCCCCTTGACAATTGTTCACCCACCCTGGAGTGCGATATGATTCCTGAAGCTGTGAGATGAGGACCCAACCTCGAGTCCTCAAGTGGGTTTGGATCACTATCTCACACCAGGTAAGGAGGGAGATTTGGCAGGTTTCTAGAGAGCACTCCTACTATCCAAGTGCGCAAGTACCAAAGGTGCCCTTAGTTCACTGTGGTATCTGCTACTGGGTTGGCAAACCTAGACTCCGAGACAAATCCTGTGGAACAGTTTCAATGTAACCAGACACCCTCTGTATAATCTTTCATTGGGCCACCTTCTCAGTTCTCCCAACCTGCCCATTTGAACTTCCGAATCCAATGTGCAGCTATGGGCACGCGCATGGGCCAAAGCTCTGCCTGCCCCATTGTAGGATACGTCGAACAATCTTTGTTCGAGGCGTACCATGGCCCTATCCCCAAACTCTACCTCCGCTACATCGACGACTGCATTGGTGCAACCTCCTGCACCCATGTAGAATTCACTGACTTCATCCATTTCATCACTAACTTCCATCCGGCACTCAAATTCACCTGGACCATTTCTGACATCTCCCTACCGGCTCTAGACCTCACCATCTCCATCGCAAGTGACAGACTACTGACTGACATCTACTATAAACACACTGACTCCCATGGCTGTCTGGACTACACTTCTCCCCACCCTGTTTCCTGTAAGGACTCCATCCCCTACTCCCAATTCCTCCGTCTACGCCGCATCTGCACCCAGGATGAGGTGTTCCAAACCAGGGCATCGGAGATGTCCTCATTCTTCAGGGAACGGGGGTTCCCCTCTTCTACTATAGATGAGGCTCTTACCAGGGCCTCTTCTATATCCCATAATTACGCTCTCACTCCCCATCCCCCCACTCGTAACAAGGGCAGAGTCCCCCTTGTCCTCACCTTCCACCCTACCAGCCGTCACATACAACAAATAATCGTCCAACATTTTCGTCACCTCCAACGTGATCTCACCACTGGTCACATCTTCCCATCTCCTCTCCTTTCGGCTTTCCGTAGAGACTGCTCCCTCTGTAACTCCCTGACCAATTCGTCCCTTCCCACCCAAACCGCCCCCTCTCCTGGCACTTTCCCTTGCAACCGCAGGAAATGCTACACGTGTCGCTTTACCTCCCCCATTGATTCCATTCAAGGACCCAAGCAGTCTTTCCAGGTGCGGCAGAGGTTCACCTGCACCACCTCCAACCTCAACTATTGCATCCACTGCTCTAGGTGTCAGCTGCTCTACATCGGTGAGACCAAGCGTAGGCTTGGCGATCGCTTCGTCCAACACCTCTGATCTGTTCACATTAACCAACCTGATCTCCTGGTGGCACAACACTTCAACTCCCCCTCCCATTCCGAATCCGACCTTTCTGTCCTGGGTCTCCTCCATGGCCAGAGTGAGGCCCACCATAAACTGGAGGAGCAGCACCTCATATTTCGCTTGGGTAGTTTACACCCCAGCAGTATGAACATTGACCTCCAATTTCAGGTAGTCCCTGCTTTATCTTTCTTTCTCCTCCCCTTCCCAGCTCTCCGACAGCCCACTGTCTCCGCCTCTTCCTTTCTTCTTCCCACCCCCACACCCCCACATCAGTCTGAAGAAGGGTCTTGACCCGAAACGTTGCCTATTTCCTTTGTTCCATAGATGCTGTCTCACCCGCTGAGTTTCTCCAGCATTTTTGTCTACCAGCCCTTTTGAAGTTAATCCTTTCAATTTCTATTCTTTGCTTCCTTTTCCAAAATGGGATGCACTGCATCTCATTTAACCATATTGAAAATCATTTGTAGGAAATGCAATATCATTGAATTCAATGGACATTGAAAAAAAAACACTTCCAGTGGTTAAAAAAAAAAATTCTGACATATCGGGTAAATCGAGGATCAGCGGACATAGGTTTAAGGTGAGGGGGGAAAATGATTTAATAGGAATCCGCGGGTAGGTTTTTCAGACAAAGGGTGGTGGGTGTATGGAACAGGCTGCCAGAGGAGGTAGTTGAGGCTGGGACATAGAAACATAGAAAATAGGTGCAGAAGGAGGCCATTCGGCCCTTCGAGCCAGCACCGCCATTCATTGTGATCATGGCTGATCGTCCCCAAACAATAACCCGTGCCTGCCTTCTCCCCATATCCCTTGATTCCACTAGCCCTCCCAACGTTAAGGAAGAGTTAGACAGGTACATGGATAGGACAGGTTTGGAGGGATATGGACCAAACGTAGGCTGGTGGGACTAGTGTAGCTGGGACATTGTTGGTCCGTGTGGGCAAGTTGGGCCGGAGGGCCTGTTTCCACGCTGTATCACTCTATCACTCTATGACTCTATATGAAGATGGTTATGGTTGTCTAGGATATATCTTACTAGGCCCACGACACCTTTGCAAGAGTTGGTCAGGCCAATGTCCTCGGTCAAAGCATCTTCAGCCGCTTTACCAATTAACTTCTTTTGATACCATGTTGTTTTCTTTGGAATGTCAGAGGGATGGGGAGATCTGATAGAAGTATATACAGTTATGAGAGGCGTAGATAGGATAGACAGTCATAAACTTTATCCCAACGTGGAATAATCAAAGACTAACGGGGATAGCTATAAGTTGAGAGGGGCAAAGTTCAAAGGAGATGTGTGGGGCAAGGTTTTTTTTACACAGAGGGAGGTGGGTGTTTGGAACGCATTGACAACGGTATGATGATGGCATTTAAGAAGCTATTAGATGGGAACATGAATATGCAGATGTTGGAGGGACATGTATGATTATAAGATCATGTGATAGGAGCAGAGTTAGGCCATTCGGCCGAACAAGTCTACTCTACCATTCAATCATGGCTGATCTATCTCTCCCTCCTAACCCCATTTTCCTGCCTTCACTCCATAACCACTGACACCCGTACTAATTAAGAATCTATCTATCTCTGCCTTAAAAATATCCATTGACTTGGCCTCCACAGCCTCCTGTGGAAAAGAATGCCACAGATTCACCACCCTCTGAGTAAAGAAATTCCACCTCATCTCCTTCTTAAAGGGAACATCCTTTAATTCTGGGGCTGAGACCTCCAGTCCTGGAATCTCCTACTATGGAAACATCCTCTCCACATCCACTCAATCCAAGCCTTTCACTATTCGACACAAGGCAGAAGGGATTAGTTCATTTTGGCATCATGTTCACCATAGACATTGTGGGTCAAAAGGACCTGGTCGTGCGCTGTAGTGTTCTACGTTCTTGTTTCCATTGAATACAGCGTTTTTCATTGAACATGAGGTGCTGCAGGATCCACACTCAATAATTGTTATCCACATTATTTTAACTTTTATAACACCAGCATGCAGCAACTGTGGGGGAAAAAGCTAAATGTTTCTAAATAATATGCTCGGTGCCAATGGAAAAAAATAAATGCTTCTTCTTCAAGTTTAGCTTCAACTTTTAAAAGTAGGTCAGAACTTAAGATTCCAACATGGAAAGACCAGGCATGAAAATGCAGCATGGAAATTAGAGCTGGGCTTCCCGTGGATAGTGAGTTCTGGCCAACTGTTTATCACCATGTAGTTAGATAAATAATAGCCACATAATGGGCCAATGTGGATTTTTGTTCCGAGTCCGCTTCTCGATTCCAATTAATTCATGAGAAAAGCAGTGTTTATTGTCCATCCCTAATTACCGAAAGCAAGGAGGCGGTTTAGAATCCATTACATTAATTATTCTGGAGTGAGACATTGGCAGAGATGGACTTTTAATGATATTAATGGAATTTTTATGATAATCCAGAACTTTAATATTTAATATTTCATCAGTGACAGGAGCAGAATCAGGGCATTTGGCCCATCAGGTCTACACCCGTACTAATCAAGAATCATTCTGATACAACCCATTCAATTGCAGGTTTTATAATAATAATAATAATAATAATAAATGTATATGTATAGCACATTTAAAAACAGCTCACGCTGACCAAAGTGCTTCACATCAGTGCAGGTACTAATTTGATACACACAACGGTAGACAGACCCAACAATACATACATAAACTGTTTACAGCGCCCCCTCAGAAATGCTAAGGAGTAGAAAAAGGTTTTGAGTCATGACTTAAAGTAGTCGATGGTGGGGGCAGTTCTGAGGTGGAGCGGGATGCTATTCCACAGTCTAGGTCAGGGGTGGGGAACCTTTTCATGTTGGAAGGCCGCATTAAGTTAGCTGTAATCTAATAAGGCCGCATCCAAAAAATTTCAATGAGATATACTTCAAAATGTACATTATTTTGTAAAAATCTAACTACTATGTTACTAACTTCAAGAAAATGAAAAAAAGTTGTTAATTGTAAAGCTAACTAACCGTTTAATGACTTTGTTGTGACTGTTTTTTGTGGGAAAGCATTTGAATATTTGGTTGCGACATGGAGGTACGCAGTTTCAGCTGATCTTTTAGATGGGTTTCGGTCATTTGAGACCTTAAGGGCGTCTTGATTTGGGTTAGGTAGGGGAACTAATTCGTAATTAGGTAGGAGATTCTACAGTTGCACCATCGAGAGTCTGCTGACGGGCTGCATCACAGTCTGGTACGGGAACTGTTCTGCCCACAGCCGCAAATCACTACAGAGAGTGGTGAAGGCTGCACAGCACAACACTGCAACTGCCTCCCAGCCATTCAGGATATTTTCCATCGGCAGTGCCTGCGGAAGGCACACAGCATCATCAAGGACCACAGCCACCCAGCACGCAGACTGTTCTCCTTGTTACCGTCAGGCAGACGATACAGGAGCATGGCTGCACGTACCACCAGACTGAAGAACAGTTTTTATCATCATGCCATCAGGCTTCTGAACTCATAAACACATCATATATGTTGATTATTTTATTTATTATTGATTTTTACCTACCAATGTCACTTTTATCTTATCTTATTTTATCTTATTTTTATCCTTGTAATATCATTGCTGAGGTGACCCGTTGTCTTGTCAAACACATTTCATTGTCCCGTTGACCCTGTGTTAACCTACATATGACAAATAAAACTGAACTGAACTGAACGTAGATTCGCAGCAATAAGTGGTTGAAAAGCAAGAAAGCATTTTTCGTGCATGCTGCCAAAGATGTGGGTATTCTATTGCATTTTTCCATATTTCAATCGGATTTTCTTAGCGTCAAATAAGGACATTAAAATGTCATCTTCTGAGAGCTCAATCAATTCCATCTATGGTTCTTTAGGAGCCTTGCACACATCAACTAGGTGAGGTTGAAATGCTAATTTGAATGCTAAAAAATGCTAATTTCATTGAATCTTCTTTTACACTTTGGTATTTTAAATACTTTCATTTTAAGATTAAATTAAAAATAATGATGAACAAAAACATATCAATAAAAATAAAAGTCTGAAGAAGGGTTTTGACCCGATTTGTTGCGTATTTCCTTCGCTCCATAGATGAGTTTCTCCACCCGCTGAGTTTCTCCAACATTTTTGTCTACCAATAAAGATAAAAGGATTTGTTCCACAAAATTTTGATTCATTCAAAAGGCCGATCGTCCAGAATCAGTACCGCCTGTTCCTGCTTTCTCCCCATATCCCTTGATTCCGTTAACCCTAAGAACTATATCTAACGCTCTCTTGAAAACATCCAGTGAATTGGCCTCCATTGCCTTCTGTGGCAGAGAATTCCACAACTCTCTGGGTGAAGAAATGTTTCCTCTTCTCAGTCCTAAATGGCCTACCCCTTATTCTTAAACTGTGACCCCTGGTTCTGGACTCCCCCAACATGGGAAACATTTTTCCTGCATCGAGCCTGTCCAATCCCTTAAGAATTTTATATGTGTCTATACATATAAACATCTACCTGGATCGACGGTCCAGGATTCTGGATATTGATCTATGCTACTGTGGCTATGGTCATGAACCACACATTCTTATTACAGTTCCAGATACAAGAGGGTGCAGATGCTGGAATGTGGAACAAAAACTACTTGTCGGAGGAACCCAGTGGGTCGAATAGGAACGGAACCGTTGACCAAAAACCTGCAATCGAACCTAGCGTGGAGAGGGAGAGAGAGAAGGTAGCTAACAGAAAGAGGAGAGGGGGAATGGTGAGGAGGACTCACTATGACCTTTTATACAGGCTATCTTCCCTCTCCACTCCTGTCTTGATGCAGGTTTCTGACGCACGACACCAACAATTATTCCCCTTCCATACACCCACCGACCCTCTAAACACATCCAGCAAATTCCTATGACATTTCGCATTACATTTAATTCTTAATACTTCCTACTTCATTTAATGTCTGGATAAATTGATAGATAAACCTACCTACAGGCTCCACACACAAGAAGTCCATTACCATGGGTACACAGGGGGCTATTCATCATTCTGTTTCTGTGCTTTTCACAATCACAGTCACACGCAAACTTCAGTGTAATTTCAACATTCGTGTGAAATCCCAGTGGTTTAATTTCGATAGCTGCTGTCCGCCCATTGTCTGGGCATGTTTTGGCTGTGATACTTATAGTGAATCGCACCTGAAAAAAAACGAGTGATGTATTACAAATACTACCTATTTCACACATTACCGGAGAACAAGCTTTGGCTGCATGAAATGATCAATATGGTCCATAGTTACATTAGCAAATTTGCAGATGGCACAAAGCAGGGTGACAGTGTAAACTGTGAGGAGGATACTATGAGGATGCAGGGTGACTTGGACAGGTTGGGTGAATGGGCAGATGCATGGCAGATGCACTTTAATGCGGATAAATGTAAGTATTATCCACTTTGGTGGCAAAAACAGGAAGGCAGATTACTATCTAAATGTTGTCAAGTTGGGAAAAGTGGAAGTACAACGGGATCTGGGGGTCGTTGTTCATCAGTCAATGACAGTAAGCATGCAGGTACAGCAGGCAGCGAGGAGTCGCATATAGGAGCAAAGAGGTCCTTCTGCAGTTGTACAGGGCCCCAGTGAGATCACACCTGGAGTATTGTGTGCAGTTTTGGTCACCAAATTTGAGGAAGGACTTTTCGTTATTGAGGGAATACAGCATAGGTTTACAATGTTAATTCCTGGGATGACAGGACTGTCATATGTTGATAGAATGGAGTGGCTGGGCTTGTGTACTCTGGCATTTAGAAGGATGAGAGGTTATCTTATTGAAACATATCTATACTATTACTAAAACTCTCATCTTCACCACTTCCGGTCTGCGTTGTAATTAAATTTGCACAAAAACGCTACCCTATATCGCTAGGACTTTTTCGCCACCTTACTCTCCATTCTCCTCTGCTCCAACCCATCAAGTTTTGTTCCGATCAGTGAAAGAGGTGAAAAGTTATGAAGGTTTAAAAAATCATGAGATTAGTGGATTGGTCTCCTCGCCTGTCAGTCACCATGAAGGTAACGCCACTTCCGGCACCCATTTGAGAATAAAGCCCCGGATTTGGGCTGAGTAAACAAGCTGTGCTGATTGAGTCCGCAATTGAGTCCCCCTCCCCCCCTCCCCTCCCCTACCACCCCCCCCCCCCCCCCCCCCCCCCACACCCCCCCTCCCCCCCCCCTCCCCCACACCACCCCCCCCACACCAGCCCCCAACCCCCCCACCATCCCCTCCCCCACCCACCCCCTCCCCACACCCCTCTCCCCCCACCCCTCACCCACCCACCCCCTCCCCTGCAGCAACCCCCCACACCACCCCCTCCCCCCACACCACTCCCCACCCCCTCCCCCACACCATAGTGGAATATTGCATTGAGGAACGGGTTGCATTGGGGGACCAGGCCTCCCGTGTGACTGGGACCCAACGGGTCCCACTTAGTCTAGTAAGATTATTAAGGGGTTGGACACGCTAGAGGCAGGAAACATGTTCCTGATGTTGGGGGAGTCCAGAACCAGGGGCTTGAATAAGGGGTAAGCCATTTAGAACGGAGATGAGGAAAAACTTTTTCACCCAGAGAGTTGTGAATCTGTGGAATTCTCTGCCTCAGAAGGCAGTGGAAGCCAATTCTCTGGATGCTTTCAGAGAGATAGAGCTCTTAAAGAAAGCGGACTCAGGTGATATGGGGAGAAGGCAGGAACGGGGTACTGATTGTGGATGATCAGCTATGATCATATTGAATGGCGGTGCTGGCTCGAAGGGCTGAATGGCCTACTCCTGTTGTCTATTGTCTATTGTCTATTGTTTCATTGGGATATCAGGCAAAGATCCAGATGGCAAAGATCTGCGGTGGTAAAAATGTTATGTTCATCCTGATGGCAAACAAGATGGCGCCAGTATGTGGGAACAAGATGGCGTCTAGGCATCGTGACTGTTTGCATGCCAGCCCCAGTAGAGTATCTGCTAATACACACAAAAAGCTGGAGCAACTCAACGGGTCAGACTGCATCTCTGGAGAAAAGGAATGGGTGACGTTTCGGGTTGAGACCCTTCTTCAGGCTGAGAGTCGGGGGAAAGGAAAACAAGAGATGTAGACGGTGATGTAGAGAGATATCGAAGAAATGAATGAAAGATATGCAAAACAGTAATAATGATAAAGGAAACGCCATTGTTAGCTGTGGGTTGGGTGAAAACGAGTTACAGACAATGAGACTCAACAAGACGAGTAGGAAGCTGGTACGACTTGGGCGGGGGTGGCGCGGAGGGAGGGGGGATGCCGGGGTTACTTGAAGTTGGAGAAATTAATGTTTATGCCGCTGGGCTGTAAGCTGCCCAAGCGAAATATGAGATGCTGTTCCTCCAATTTATGCTGGGCCTCACTCTGACAATGGAGGAGGACAGGACAGAAAGGTCAGCGTGGGAATGGGAAGGGGAATGAAAGTCTTTGGCCTGTTTCCTTTATCGTCGTTACTTTTTTGCATCTTTCATTCATTTGTTCTACATCGTCTATATCTCTCGTTTCCTTTTCCCCTGATCTCAGTCTGAAACAGGGTCTTGGCCCGAAACATCACCCAATCTTTTTCTCCAGAAATGCTGCCTGACCCGCTGAGTTACTCCAGCTTTTTGTGTCTATCTTTGGTTTAAACCAGCATCTGCAGTTCTTCCCTACACAGAGTATCTGCTAACATCCATTATAATGGCTAGTTTACACGTGGCGACTTGACGCAAGATGTAGCCAGAGTGGAGTGGTCGTGGTCTAGCACGATATCACACGATATAACGGGGGGGTAGACCAAGAGTTCCCACGGTACTCGGCTTTTCTGTTATTTGAGCGAGTGACTTGTCCGTCTGCCGAGCTTTCCCGTTAAATCTTGAATGAACTCCAAGTGTAATAAAATCATCACGTGGCACAAATGATGTCACTTTTTTTCACACACTATAAATATCCTCCCTTGGTTGAATTGGCTCAGTTGGAAACATGCCTATACTAACTAGATTCGAGTACAGGATGGTTGTTTTTTTCATTGACGCGCTGTATGCAGCAGCCCACTATGTGCATCGAGGACGCTTGCGTGAAGCCAGAAGGATTAAAAAGAGAATCAAGAGGAAGTCTCACTGGGTGAAGCCCCTCTTTCAACGGAGACCTCAATTTGGACAATATGATCAGCTGCTTAATGTTCTATTTGAAGAGGATAAAAGTGCATTCACAAACTTTGTCAGAATTTCACCCGAGCTCTTTAATGAGCTGAAGCATAATTTGGGACCTCTGCTGAAGAAGACAGACACTGTAATGAGAAAGGCACTGGAACCAGGGTTACGCATAGCAATCACCCTGCGCTACTTGGCCTCAGGCGATTCTTATAAAAGTTTGTCTTACAACTTTCTTGTCGCCACCAGCACCATCTGTGGTATTGTCCGAGAAACCTGTGAGGCGATCATCGAATTTTATTCAGCTGAAGTGATGGAATGCCCCAGTACACCAGATGCGTGGAAGAGAGTTGCACTGGGGTTTGAAAACAGGTGGAACTTTGCTCACACATGTGGGGCTTTGGATGGCAAGCATGTGGCTATTCGTAAACCACCCGGAGGTGGCTCAAATTATTTCAATTACAAGAAATTCCACTCAATTGTACTCTTGGCGGTGGTTGATTATAACTACAACTTCATGTATGTGGATGTGGGCACACCTGGAAGTGTTGGTGATGGCCGGATTTGGAAAGAAACATGGCTTGGAAAGAGAATGGAAGGTGGAACAGCAGGCATGCCTGATCCAGAACCTCTGCCAGGGGAAGACAGCCCGGACATCCCATATGCGATGGTTGCTGACGAAGCCTTTGCACTACGGCCGTGGATTATGAAGCCATATCCACAGAGGAATCTAACTAGGCAACAGAGGATCTTCAATTACAGGCTGTCAAGGGCCAGGAGGGTTGTAGAAAATGCTTTTGGCATCTTGGCAAACAGATTTAGATGCTTGCTCAAGAAAATGGAGCAGAAGCCCAAGAATGTGGAGAGTATAGTATATGCAGCATGTGTTCTGCACAACCTTATCCGAATGAGACGTGCAGCTGCAGGATCAGAAACATCCACCCAGGACGGTGACGTGATGGACAGAGAAACAGGGGGAATAACATTAGGTTCATGGAGAAGTGGTGCAAACATTGCGGAAATGGTGCCACTGCAGCGTTTCAAAGGTAACTGGGGAACATACAGTGTGAAAGAGCAAAGAGACCATCTCTGCGCTTACTACAATTCACAATTGGGGAGTGTGCCGTGGCAGGACAGCCACATTGATGGGTAGCCGACCACAGGAACACTACTGCATGTTAGCAGAAATGCATAGCGACTAAGCTTACTTTCTAGTGTTGTCCTCTGAAAAGTGCATCCTATACGATGTTCGTCCGCAAAACCTGCCATTTAGCATATTGCATTCTCCCTTTTAATGCCTGAGTTTGGGTTGTTGCGGAGGTTAATGAATATAATGTGTTTAAAACAATGTAGCGTGCCTCATTTGTTGATTTTCGTGTTTGCGAGGCCCTTTTATAGACAAATGTTTGGTGTGATGCACCTTCTCAAAATATGTGAAAGAAGTCGTCTTTTTATATTGTAAAATTGCAATAAAGACTTTGTGTCACGTTTACCGTGCTGATTGGCTTATTTTATTCCCTACGGAGAGGTGAAGCTTTCAAACGTTTTAAATAGCTCATCAATTGATGGACCTGGACACTCACAAATGGAAATAAATGAGAATGTGATTATATCACCTAAATTCAACTATTTCGTTTCTCAGCATGAGAGGGATTCTAACATTAGAGACATTCATATTGTAGTGATGTGTTGATGAAGAATTGCAGACAGCAAGCTGATAGTGCAAAATATATTTATTTAACAATGAGGTCAATAAACACTGAAAATCAAACTGCTGAGGTAAAAGCTTTTTCACACTTCAGGCTATCATAAAATGCGGAGCCGCCAACAGAATCAAAGTAATGCCCAAGACTAAAATACACACATATAAACATACAGACATTTATAAAGGACTCTAGAAGTCACACAAAATGTTGAGTGGCCAACAACTAAAATAAACCAAAATGAAAACGGTTACTTAAACTCCACATTAATAATTCTCAAAGTCCGAGTCAGCGAAACCATCTGTCCCTTCTTGTGATGGTGTTTGTGCACGGCCCTCTCCGTAAACAAAAGGCAAAGGTGAATTTCTACCAGGCTGCTGTTCTGTAAAAATCAGTGGTGATGGTGAGTGTCTCTAGAAGGAAATTAAGAAGTACATGTGAAAATTTTCTCACGGACCATAAGATTGCGGGACCTTTCATTCAAGTCCCTTTTCAACATGTGAGTTCTTTTCTTGAATCTCATTAAGATGACTCATGAATACTTTGTTGTCCATATGCGGATGGAAATACTTATTTCTAAAATCCAATCCCACAAAACACAATGGTTTACCTGTTCATCACGGAATTGTGGCTGTTCTCCCATTGCACGTGGCGTCCCATATCTCCTATCTGCATACTTTAGAATCACAGAGTGATGTATTAGTCAATGCATACAAAGAAGACAGATTATTAATTAGGTTTGGGAAGCACACATATATTTCTTAATACCTGATGATAGAAGTGAGGCGGGCGAGGCTGAGGAACCAGTTGACGCTGCGCCTCAGATGCACGTGCTTTAATTAACTGCACAGACAACACCACACATTAAAACTATGATGCTTTTTGATGTACGAAATGAACATTTTTACCAGAAACGATGAATGAAGGCAAGAAGATTAGAATAGATCTATACCTTTTTATTTCGAAACGCGATTGCCCCATTGATCATAATCCATAAAAAATCCCAGAGTTCTTCCGAAATATCTGCTTCCATAATAGCTGAACAGAAGTCTACTGTCCTCTGCGTTACGGGGTTCGTTCTCAGGCGCCCTTCCTCCAACAACTGTAAACCGTCTCGAACATTGTTATTGAGCTGAAATTTCACAGCGCTAATATAAAACACAGAAAAATGATGGGTGTGTGCATTGTCCAATGACCATCAAGTTTATACACTCACACTTCTCATGATGTTCCCATCTGTTCCTTCTTCAGCACTTCCGGGTGTGGTGAGGTCAATACTGGACATTGGCCTACTGCGGTGCTGTTGGCTGGTGGATGGTCTCGGCGCGGAAGTCCCTTCCGCAGGATCATTGGACGCATGGTCAATGATGTGTCGTTCCTGTAGGAATCACATAAAAACATTTAGACATAGTGTCCGGAGCCTCATGAACTCACAATTTGTTGTATTAAAAGTACCTTGGGTGCGCTAGTCCTGGTCACTACACGCACAATATGCCCTGATAGGAACCTCCACTTCTCCTCGATCCACCTATTCCTCTCTGTCAGTTTGCTGCCAGCTGACCCTGTTTTGGTCCCAAGTGCGGTGACCTTTCCATAGATGGTCCTCTGATTAGTGAACCATTGCATGAGTTGGTCATCTGCATTACAGTACAGTGATGGAATTAAAAATAACTTAAAAGCATTGATGTATTCAGTTCCATTAAAAGTTCTGGACAGTAAATAGAGGCGTGTTTAAGAGCCTGCCCTCCGCATTTAATCTGCTGATTCTTGTGCTTCTTGGAAACCTGAGCACAAGTTTGTAAATACAGATGGCCCTTTTTAAGACAAACATTACAAGTGAGAATTGCCTGCCCTCATGCATGCATAATTTATTTTATGACTTAGGGAGACATGATTCCAACTGCAAACACAGAGAGTGTAAAAGCTGTCTGCGACTTTTTCACTTCGCAGCTGCAGGGCACAAACAGACTTATAAGAGATGTTTAATTTAACTGCAACAACTGCACTTTTACATATATATCCTTGTATGTTTTAAATTATTGAATAACATTAAATGGTTCTCCTGTTGATGAACTGATATATCGTTATATATACTCACATGAACACCCGGGAAACTCCGCAGCCTTCGTCTCCAGCAGGTTCCGTTTTCTCTCCCTGTTCCTATAATCCTCTCTGGATTTATCGTACAGAATTTCGTTCAATTGGTACCATTCTACAAGTTCCCCCTCTTGTTCCCTGGAGAAGTTGTATGGCCTTACCTTCTGCCACCTTCCCTTCACATAAGCGTCTGCAGAGGCTATTCCTACAACGGCTACTGGGGAGGCAATCTGACATACACCTTGCTCCCTCTCTCCCTGCTCCAAGGAGCCCTCAGGCAGTGTTACATCTGGCGTCTCCTGTTGCCTCTCCACCTGTCTCTCTAGCTGCATCTCCCCCTCATTCTGCTGCATGGCAAAAACATTTCTGGCATGCTTTACCCCCTTTTTCTGAGCTTTTCTGGGAGCCATCTCTGCGTGTTCCTGTTAAAAAGATTCACCAACAATGACAATGAGGTGGGACGTCCTCGATGGACACGTGTTCAATTAACAACATTGAGAACACCTTTTTTACTCACCTTCCCTCCCCTCTATCCAACTTCCGGGTTCACCGTCCGCAGGAGTTCCCACGGTCACCGCAAGAGTTATTAAGGATTTCGCACGGGGCACTTCATTCATACAATGTTGCAATGCTCAACCACAAGTGCACAAGACACTCTTGGACAAATTCAAACATGTTTGAATTTTCTCCCGAGTACACAAGGTACACGATTACATGCCGTTAGCGCCACGGTGGTCCACAAATGCCGTATTGTTACCGCACGAGGTTCCCACGATGTCAAACTCGGGGTACCTCTTGCGTCAAGTCGCAACGTGAAAAGGGGGTTTAATCGTTCTACTCTTACACTAACAATGCTCTCTTTAATGTCCTTTCAGGTCTGGCCATTCTCTGGCTCTCCGGGCAAGATGACCTCCCAGAACGTCTCCTGGACCCACGTGGACCTGATCAGTGAGGCCTACCTCGACCAACAAGACCTGCGACCTATCACCCTTCAGAGCCTCCAACCGTCTCAACCAATGCTCGTTCCACTACTGGAGCTGCCGACCCCACTTCTTGTCTGAAGAAGAATCTCGACCCGAAACGTCACCCATTCCTTCCATCCAGCCAGGTCAGAGGACAAAGATTTAATAGGAATCGGAGGGGTAACCTTTTCACACAATGGGTGGTGGGTGTATGGAACAAGCTGCCAGAGGAGGTAGTTGAGACTGGGAATATCCCAAAGTTTAAGAAACAGTTAGGCATGAACATGGATTGGACAGGTTTTGTAGGGATATGAACCCTCTTTGAGGAAGGACATTCTTGCTATTGAGGGAGTTCAGCGTAGTTTTACAAGGTTAATTCCCGGGATGGCGGGACTGTCATATGCTGAGAGAATGGAGCAGCTGGGGTTGTACACACTGGAGTTTAGAAGGATGAGAGGGTATCTCATTGAAACATATAAGATTGATAAGGGTTTAGACACGCTAGAGACAGGAAACATGTTCCCGATGTTGGGGGAGTCCAGAACCAGGGACCACAGTTTAAGAATAAGGAGTAAGCCATTTAGAACGGAGACGAGGAAACACTTTTTCTCACAGAGAGTTGTGTCTGTGCAATTCTCTGCCTCAGAGGGCGAAGGAGGTCAGTTCTCTGGATGCTTTCAAGAGAGAGCCGGATAGGGGTCTTAAAAATAGCGGAGTCAGGGGATAGGGGGAGAAGTCAGGAACGGGGGTACTGGTTGGGGATGATCAGCCATGATCACATTGAATGGTGGTGCTGGCTCGAAGGGCCTAATGGCCTACTCCTGCACCTATTGTTTATTTTCTATTGTCAAAGCCCAGGGAGGGGAGACTAGTGTAGCTGGGACATGTTGGCCAGTGTGGGCAAGTTGGGCCGAAGGGCCTGTTTCCACACTGTATCACTCCATGACTTCTTGAGGGGCCATATTCTCCCCGAGGTTACTCTCTCTCTCCCCAAATATACTTACTATCTCTTTGGATTCGACTCCTTCTCTGACAAAGTTACCTCATATCTATTTGTTGCCCTTCTGATTTATTAAGTATTATCCTGCGTCCCTTCTCTGCTTCAAGGATTCATTTGATTCCAGCTGCCTGTAGCTGACTCACGCCTCCTTCTTTCTGCTGACCAAGATCGTAATATCTTTTGCCATCTACGGTCCCCTCCCTCTATCAGCCGTGTCCTTCACTTGAACAGGACCATGCAATTCGTGAACTCTCGCTATCAGCTGGGAATTACATCATATGTGCGTGGGATGGTGATTTGGGATGTTTATTTGGAATCCGTGACTAGTTTAGGTAAATAGTGTTTTCTATAGAAAGAGATGAAAGGTAGCTCAACTAAATGTTTTTTAAAAGCTCGTTAATATATTTTAACGGATAATGTTTTATAAAACTGTTAAACTGATAATTGATTGGGCATTATAGATTTCTTGCTACGAATGGGTGCTATTAATTTCATAAGTGTGAGGAGCAGAATGAGGCCATTCGGCCCATCAAGTCTACTCCGCCATTCAATCATGGCTGATCTATCTCTCCCTCCTAACCCCATTCTCCTGCCTTCTCCCCATAACCCCTGACAGCCGTACTAATCAAGAATCTGTCTATCTCTTCTTTAAAAATAACCACTGACTTGGCCTCCACAGCCTTCTGTGGCAATGAATTCCACAGATTCACCACCCTCGGACTAAAGAAATTCCTCCCCCATCTCCTTCCTAAAAGTACATCCTTTAATTCTGAGGCTGTATCCTCTAGTCATAGACTCTCCCACAAGTGGAAACATCCTCTCCAAATCCACTGTATCCAAGCCTTTCATCATTCTGTATGTATCAATGTGGTCCCCCCTCATTCTTCTAAACTCCAGAGAGTACAGGCACAGTGCCGTCAAATGCTCATCATATGTAAACCCACTCATTGCTGCGATCATTCTATGTTCGAAGAAGATACACCTGTCCTACACTTTCATTCTCACCTACATTTAGGGACACCAGCAGCTATTCCAGGTGAGACAGGAATTCATGTGCACCTCTCTCAACCTTGTTGCTTGCTCTTTTCCCTGTCCTCCATCCACACTATGTACACACACATTCCCCCCCACGGTCTCTCACCATCCCAGTTACTCTGCTCCTCTCCCTTCATCAGTGTGCTCATCTCCTACCCCCAAATCCCCCATTTCCATTTTATTCACCCTCTTTCTCCTTCCCATCCCCTCTCACACATGCCCCTTCCTCCAGCATTACATTGCACTCCTCTTCTTTCCTTGTCTGACATCTATTTGTCTCCTTTTCACCTCTAGCCTTTGTCACTATTCCAATCAAGTCCTCTATCCCTCACCAGTATCCACTTATCACTAAGGATAGCCATAAGATGCTGGAGTAACTCAGCGGGACAGGCAGCAGCTCTGGAGAGAAGGAATGGGTGACGTTGTCACGTCGAGACCCTTCCTCTTGTCACTTGCCAAGATTGGTCGCAATCCCCAACTCCCTTTTCCAGCTTCCTCCACCACTCCACGCAACGTGAAGAAGGGTCGCGACCCAAAATGTGGTCTGTCCATTCCTTCCACAGATTCTGCCTGATCGGCTGTGTTCCTCCAGCACTATGTATTTTGCTCTTGCTACTGTTGTTGGTTTGCTTCTCTCTTCAATGAATTTGGAAGATTTTGTGGAGGGAGCATCAGTGGTATTTTTTCCAGAACTTTGATGTGCCTGTTGGAGGTAGTCCATGTCTCAGAAGTAGAAAGGATACACACATTCATAATATGTTTAATGTTTATTGGGGGAACCTATGACCCTCCTGACCCAACCTTGTCCTCTATCCCTGACCATAAGTTGTCTGAAGAAGGGTCTCGACCCGAAACCTCACATATTGTAATGGTGTGAGCTGCGAGGAGGATGCTATGAGGCTGCAGGGTAACTTGGACTGGTTGGGTGAGTGGGCAGATGCATGGCAGATGCCGTATAAAGTGGATAAATGTGAGGTTATCCACTTTGGTGGCAAGAACAAGAGGGCAGATTATTATCCCCCATTGTGGGGGGATGTTCTTTATGTTTAAAACTCTTATTAATGTTATGTCTGTATTCTTTCTTTATGTGCTGCAAAATGGCAAGAAGCATTTCACTTCACTACACATAGGTGTATGTGAATGTGACCAATAAAATACTTTTGACACCTTTGATATTATCTGAATGGTGTCAGGTTAGAAAAAGGGGAGGTGCAACGAGACCTGGGTGTCTTGTACACAAGTCACTGAAAGTAAGCATGCAGGTACAGAAGGCAGTGAAGAAAACTAATGGCATGTTGGTCTTCATAGCAAGAGGATTTTAGTATAGGAACAAGGAGGTCCTACTGCAGTTGTACAGGGCCCTGGTGAAATTGCACCTGTAGTATTGTGTGCAGTTTTGATCTCCTAATTTGAGGAAGGATATTATTGCTATTGAGGGAGTGCAGCGTAGGTTCACCAGATTAATTCCTGGGATGGCAGGACTGACATATGATGAAAGAATGGATCGACTGGACTGATATTCACTGGAATTTAGAAGGATGAGAGGAGATCTTATAGAAACATATACAATTCTAGAGGGATTGGACAGGCTAGATGCAGGAAAAAGGTTCCCGATGATGGGGGAGTCCAGAACCAGAGGGTCACAGTTTAAGAATTAGGGATAAGCCATTGAGGACTGAGATGAGGAAAAAGATTTTCACCCAGAGAGCTGTGAATCTGTAGAATTATCTGCCACTGAAGGCAGGGAAGGCCAATTCACTGGATGTTTTCAAGAAAGGTATAGCTCTTAGGGCTAACGGAATCAAGGGAAATGGGGGAAAAGCAGGAATGGGGTACTGATTTTGGATGATCAGCCATGATCATATTGAATGGCTGTCCTGGCTCGAAGAGCCGAATGGCCTACTCCTATTTTCTATGTTTCAAATCAACCCAACCTCAAGTATGTACCAGCAAAATACTATCAGCACGTCTCTTGTCCGACCAGGGACCAGAACACCCTTGACCACTGCTACACATCCACAATAAAATGCCTTCCACTCTATTCCCCTGCCACATTTTGGGAAATCTGATCATCTAGCTGTGCTTCTACTCCATACCTATAAACATAATCTACTAATAATAATAATAATAATATATTTTATTGTCATTGCACATAAGTGCAACGAGATTTGGGTATGCAGCTTCCATCCAATGTTATAACTTAAATAACTAATACAATTTAGATTTAGATTTAGATATCCCGAGAACATGGTTTGTAAAAAGAACATTAAAACAGTAAAACAATCAAAACAGTTCAAGCAGACTAAAGTGCAGATGTGTCTGTGCGACGTGACCATCTGAGGGTGACAGTCCATGGGGATGGGGAGGGGCACTCAGCAGGTCCGGTTCAGAGCCGCTATAGCTCTGGGAATGAAGCTGTTCCTGAGTCTGGAGGTGTGGGCGTAGAAGGCCTTGTAACGTCTGCCAGAGGGAAGTAGTTCAAACAGTCCATTACAAGGGTGTGAGGAGTCTTTATGGATCTGAAGTGGGAAGATCGGGTACAGAAAGTTGTTCAGTGCTGGTCTGTGTAAACAGATGACATCCTAGACGACTGCTTAGAATCAGTGGACTGGTGCATGGACTGGGAATCTGCGGCTAACCTGAATGAGTAAACCACTGGTGTGGCAAACTTCATCAGCAAGTGTGTAGAGCGGTGCGTGCCAACGAAGACAACCCGATGTTCCCCAACTGGAAACCATGGATGAACCGCGAGGTCCGTGCCCAAGTGAAGGCCAAGACCACAGAATTCAAGCTAAACAATCCCGAGCGGTGCAAGAAATCTTTCTAGGATCTTCACAAAGCCATCAGGAATGCCAAGAGGCAATATCGGGGTAAACCCGAGTCCCAACATAACCGCTCAAGCACCCGTCAATGGGGCAAGGCTTGAACAAGACAGGCCACAAAGTGATGTCAGGCAGCATCAACGGCAAAAGTGCGGCCCTCCCCAACGAGCTTAATGCATTCTATGCTCACTTTGAGCAGAGGGCCAACAGGGCGATGATATCAGTGCCAACAGACTCCAGTGGGCCTGTTCCCAGGGTCTCTATTACAGAAGTAAGATCGGCGTTCCCGAGAGTGAACCCATGGAAAGCAACTGGCCTAGACGGAGTCAATGGCTGCATCCTTAGGACCTGTGTAGACCAACCAGCGGAGTATCCACAGACATCTTTAATCACTCCCTACTCCATTCTGAGATACTAACCTGCTTCAAGAAGACCACTATCAATGCCCGTGCCAAAGAAAAGCAATATCTCATGCCTTCTTGTCTATTGTCCAGTGACCTTGACATCCACACGCATGAAGTGCTTCGAGAGGCTGATTATGACCCACTCCAGTTTGTCTACCGCCACAAAAGTCCACTACTGATGAAATCTCCCTGGCCCTAGATTCATCCCTGGAACCATGGATAAGAAGGATACCCACGTCAGACTATTCCTATTCATTGACTATACAGCTCTGCTTTCAGTACCATTACCCCAACAAAGCTCATCTCCAAACTTGTGGAACTTGGAGACAGCGCTCCAGTCTGTAGCTGGATCCTCAACTTCCTGACCCATAGACTACAATCAGTGAAGATAGGTGACAAATCTAGCAGGATGTGTCATGTATCTTGTCATGAATCGTTACACTGTAAATGGGTCGATTGTAATCATGTATTGTCTTTCTGCTGACTGGTTAGCACGCAACAAAAACTTTCCACTGTACCTCGGTACACATGACAATAAACTAAACTGGTGGCACAATGGTAGAGTTGCTGCCTTATGTCCCTGTCCCATTTAGGAAACCAGAATGGAAACTTCAGTAGACTTTGCGCCCCACCCAAGGTTTCCGTGTGGTTCCTGGAGGTTGCAGGTGGTTGCAGGTAGTGGAAGAAGGTAGGGCAACTGACAAAAACCTCCGGGAACTGCATGGAAACCTTGGGTGGGGCTTAAAGTCTTCAGAGGTTTCCGTTCAGGTTTCCTAAGTGGGACAGGGGCATTACAGTGCTTACAGGGCCAGAATTCGATCCAGGTTCAATCCCGACTACGGGTGTTTGTCTGTACGGCGTTTGTACGTTCTCCCCGTGACCACGTGGAGTTTTCTCCGAGATCTTCGGTTTCCTCCCACACTCCAAAGACGTACAGGCTTGTCGGTTAATTGGCTTGGTGTGAATGTAAAAAATTGTCCCTGGTGCAGGATGGTGTTAGTGTACGGGGATCGATGGTCAGTGCAGGCTCGGCGGGCCGAAGGGCATGTTTCCGCTCTTATTCTCTGAACCGAACTAAACCAAAATCATCCTCCGTGATAATTCTCAACACTGGTGTCCTGCAAGGATATGGTCTCACCCCCCTGCTATACTCCTTATACAATATCAACTCTTAAAAGTATGTGCATAGCAATCTGTGGTGTGAATTTGTGGAATGGTCTGGAACAGGAGATAAAACATAGCACAAGCATAATTCAGTTTAAAAAGATGTACAAAAACACTTGTTTAAAAGGATATTGGGATGAGGATAGGTGATTGTGAGTGGGATATTTGTTATACTGATTGTATTGGGAAGGGTGATTATAGAGTGATGGGTTGTATATATGACTAAGATACTGTATAGTATACGAGGGTTTTTTCTTTTCTTTTTCTTTTTTTCTTTTTTGTATGGCTTTGTAAATATTTGTATAGTGTATAAATGTAAATAATTTGGTGTACATATAGTGGCTGGTGTACATATGGTGTACATATAGCTGCTAAATTTGTATAAGATAATTACAAGCAGTTGAATAAGGGGTGGGAATTAATAAGCTTTGGCTTCTTCCTGCTTTTCGAACACATACGATTTCATTTATTTATAGATATTGTTTATGACAATTTATAAATATTCTTGTTTTGTTTTTTGTATGCTGTTTCACACTTGTTTTTATTATTTTATTCTGTTTGAAATAAATAATAAAATAAAATAAATACATTTTAAAAATTGAATACCAATCCAGCTCAATCTACAGGTTCGCAGATTATATCACCGTAGTGGGCCGTTGTCGAATAATGACAAGGTAGTGTACAGAAAGGAGATTGAGAACCTAGTAAATCTGTGCCAAGACGACAAACCTCTCCCTCTAAATCAGCAAGACAAAGGAGATAGTGACTGACTTCAGGAAGCAAAGCAGTACACACACCACAGTCTACATTGTTGCTGCCAAAGTGGAGATAGTCGAAAGCTTACGGAAAATGTAGAATAGATCGTCGTTAGCTTGGGGAAAGTGACAATGAAGCATACAGAGATAAAATTAAATATTACCAGCAATTTGTCCTGGTCCAGCCACAACAATGCAATCAATGGCTAAGAAAGCACTTCCTTGGAGGCTCGGAAGATTAGCATGTCCCCAACAACCCTCAACAACTTCTACAGATGTGGCGTAGAAAGCATCTTATCGAGATGCATCATCGCCTGGCCTAGAAGCAGCTCCATCCTAGATTATGAGGAACTGCAGAGAATTGTGGACATAGACCAGACCATCGCACAAACCAGCCTCCCTTCCATTGACTCCATCTAAATTTCACGCTGCCTCGGCAGGGCCACCAGCATAATCAATGACCAGTCTCATCCCAGACACTCCCTCTTCTCACCTCTCCCATCAGACAGGAGATACAGAAGTTTGAAAACACATAGGCTCAGATTCAGGGATAGTTTCTTCCTAGCTGTTATTAAGCAGCTGAATGAGCCCACCATTAGCTAGTTTGCAGTTCTGACTTCCCATCTATCTCATTGTAGACCTTTGAACTTGCTTTAATCAGACTTTGTCGGACTTCAATGTTATATCTGTGTGTTAAATGATGTGGACTGACATAAAATGCTGGAGTAACTAAGCGGGACAGGCAGCATCTCGGGACAGGCAGCATCTCTGGGTGACGTTTCGGGACGAGACCGGTCTTCGGACTGAGAGTCAGGGGAGAGGGAGACACAGAGATATGGAAGAGCAAGGTGTGAAAACAAGACATCAAAGGGGAAGAAGCTCAAGGAAAATGTAGAATAGATCGTCGTTAGCTTGGGGAAAGTGACAATGAAGCATACAGAGATAAAATTAAATCAGGAGGACAGTCTGGGGGAACTAGGATGGGTGGGGGACAGAGAGAGAGAGGGAAAGCAAGGGTTACTTGAAGTTAGAGTAGTTAATATTCATAAATGTTGTATCCTGTATCCTTCATTTTTGCAGGGTGATCAGTTTGACTGGATTCAAGTGTGTTGATTGGACAGCACCCAAACAAAAGCTTTTTCATTGTATCACGGTGCACGTGACAATAATAAATAAACAAACAAACCTGAGAGCTGTAGAAGATGAAATATGCTGCAGGTACCAGGTTCAGACAGGTCGGGTCTTCCTATCACTAATCGTCTACATGTTTTATCCAGGTTAGAACGACGTGCTTGGTAATTTTTAGAACGTTAAGACTTTGAGGTGCATCCATTTTTAGTTTCCTGCTCAAACAGATCAATGGCCACAAAGTGAGCCGATGCAACTTTTTGTCTTAAGTCTGCCTCTTGTTTTTAAACAATTCATGAGCTCAGTACAGCTTGTTTAAGATTGTTATATTTTCAGACATGTCAGGTTGGATATGGAAAATAAATATGTACTCAGAGTGTGGTGGGTGTATGGAACGGGCTGCCAGAGGAGGTAGTTGACGCAGGTTTTATCCCAGCGTTTAAGAAACAGTTAGACAGGTACATGCCGGAAGGGAGAGTGTGCGCTGGCGCGCTTTAGCTGCTGCTGCTCTCTCTTCATATTGTGTTTTTGATTTTTGTCTTTGGATTGAATTCTGTTTTTAATTTGTGTACTGGTGATGTCTTTACTATTTATTTCAATCCACTTACATGTTTTTACTCTATTTGCTAAATTTTGTAAGGTGTCCTTGAGACTCTTGAAAGGCGCCCATAAATAAAATGTGTTATTATTATTATTATTATGGATAGGACAGGTTTGGAGGGATATGGACCAAGCACAGGCAGGCAGGTGGGACTAGTGTAGCTGGGACATGTTGGCCGTGTGGGCAAATTGGGCCGAAGTGCCTGTTTCCACACTGGATGACTCGATGACTTGGTTCAGGTTTGAATTGGCTATAATCATTTTATACTTGAAGAGACCTCTGCAAGTCTGGGAGGAGGGAAAGCAATTACCAATATCTTCCTCAGGCACAAATGAGCCTTAAAGATGGACTTCAATGGTTTTGTGTGCTGAAGGCCAATTTAGCTTCCAGCTTGATAAGAAACAATTGTCAGGTGGAGCATTAAGTATCTAATTGCTCCTAAATTGCCCATGAATGCTCATTAAAAAGGCTGCTCAACATTTTAGTGCTTAGCACCTAAGCTGAAGCCCTCTTTTGGGTTGATTGGGGAAAAGAGTCATAGATGCTGAAGATTTCAGTCATAAATTAAAGGTACAACTCAGTGCGGCATTACAATGCTTGCAGCGCCGGAGATCTGGATTCAATCCCCACTACGGGTCTTGTCTGTACGGAGTTTGTATGTTCTCCCCGTGACCTGCGTGGGTTACTCCGAGATGTTCGGCTTCCTCCCACCCTCCAAAGACGTACAGGTTTGTTAGATTAATTGGATTGGAGTATGTATAAATTGTTCCTAGTGTGTGTAGGATAGTGTTAATGTGTGGGGATTGCTAGTTGGTGAGGACTCGGTGGACCGAAGGGCCTGTTTCCGCGCTGTATCTCTGAACTAAATAAACTAAACTAAACTCCTTTAACTGTTTAAGAAGGAACTGCAGATGCTGGAAAATCGAAGGTAGACAAAAATGCTGAAGAAGGGTTTCGACCCGAAACGTTGCCTATTTCCTTCCCTCCTTTAACTGTTTGCTTCCTGTGGGACTTTGAAGAGCACTTTGGAAACACATAAAGGATTCCATAGACTCTTCATGAAAACTTCATCATCATGTATTCCTGAAAAAATATCTTCACTCGAGGACTGGTCTATTCCACATAAAATGAGTACTGGTTATGGTGAAGAGGAGATGTGGCCAAAAAACTGTAGCTCCAGCTTCAGAGATGAGTGGGGACAAGGGTGAAGGAGTCTTCTTCCTCTCTTTGAATAGAGGTCTGCCCCTACACTTGAAGGATGTGCTGGCTCCGGAGAGGGTCCAGAGGATGTTTACAAGAACGATCCCAGGAATGAGTGGGTTAATATATGATGAGCGTTTGACAGCACTGGGCCTCTACTCGCTGGAGTTTCCAAGGTTGAGGGGGGACCTCATTGAAACTTACGGAACAATGAAAGGCCTAGATAGAGTGGATGTGGAGAGAATGTTTCCACTGGTGCAAGAGTCTAGGACCAGCGTTAAAGGACGCTCTATAAGAAAGGAGGTGAGGAGGAACTTTTTTGGTCGGAGGGTAGTTAATCTGTGAGGGATGTGGAGGCCAAATCGGTGGATATTTTTAAGGCAGAGTTAGGCGCATTCTTGATTAGAATAGGTGTCAATGGTTATGGTGAAAAGGAAAATGGGATTAGGAGGCAGAGATCAGCCATGATTGAATGGCGGAGTAGATTTTTTTTTAATTAGAAGTAAGTACTATACAGTGGTACCTTTTTTCAGGTGCCAAATATATGTTGGCATGTTACATTCTTATGTACAACTTCATTTTTTTAATTTTTTTTTTTTAAAGAAATGAGAGAGAGAAAAAGAGACTAGATAATAGAGAGTAGAAAAATGTGCAGTATGTGTAAAGAAAGACAAAAAAAAAACGAAGAGAGAGAGTGAGGGAGAAAAGTAAAAAAGAAAAAAGAGAAAGAGTAGAAAATAGGAGATAGGAGATGAGTATTTGTATTCTTGAACCATCTTTCACCCAGACCTGAAACAGTTGGTTTGTACGATTCTGTTGCACCACATGCATCCAAGAAGTCGATAAATGGAGACCAACTCATTAAGAATTGGTCTGGTTTATCTATTAGGAGGAATCGCATTTCTTCAAGGTGTGCGTGTCCAACATATTTATAATCCACATTTTAAGCGTTGGTATGGGTGTGTTTTTCCAAAATTTGAATATGTTTTTTTTGCTATTATTAACCCATAATTTTAAAATGAATTTTGAAATGTGTTTAATTTATTCCCATCTCCCGTTACTCCAAGTATAATCATTTCAGTGTTAGGCTCCATTTTTATCTTGAATAATTTTGTAAATATATCAAAAATATCGCACCAGAATTTATGAAGTTTTATGCAGGAAACAAAAGAATGTGTATATTGGCATTTTGAGATAGACATTTGTCGCAAATGGAAGAATTATTTGGATAAAATGTATTCAGTCTAGTTTTTGAATAATATAATCTATGTAGAAATTTGAATTTGTGTCTTACATTAATCGAACATTTATGTGTATATATATCAAATACTTTTCCCATGTTTCTTTTGTGATTTTTATCATTAGTTCATGGCGGAGTAGACTCAATGGGCTGAATGGCCTAATTCTACTCCTATAACATGAACTCTGAACCACCTTTACCTGGGACCCCATGCTACTTCCAAGAACATGCTAAGAGTTACCGAGCTGTTGTGAAACCTGTGGTTGTGCAAGCCAACACATTTCACGTCTTTAGTGAAAGTGGACGGGTCAAGTTGTACATCTCGATATTTGTGCCATCTTCTAAAAGGGATAATGACCCAAGATGGAAATCCAAGCATACTATATATTTCAGTGCAGACGTAAACGGACTTTGATGCCTTACCTCTTCACCAACTTGAATGCCTGAGCACTTCTTGCCATGTTCCCCTGTTTGATTGATATTATTCTTGCAGTAGGCTGTGTAATGCATTGAAACTCCTTTGGGCAATTTGCTGTTATCAAGAATTACCTTAGAAGCCAAAGCCTGTAATGAAAATTAGAAATAGAGACATCACTACGCTCTATTTCTAAGCAGCTCTGTACCTCCGTACACGCGACAATAAACTAAACTAAACTAATTGTGCAAGTAGAGAAAAATGGTCAAATTTCATGGAAGGTTCTGTTCTTACTTGATAAACATCAATCAACCCGGTTGCATTTCTGGAGTTTGATGTTTGAAGTCCAACTTCAGACTTTTGAATGTATACTTGGAGCGCCTATTCAAACATGAAAACAGTATTATTTTTCTGCATGTCCGTAACTCGCTACAAATATAATCAGAGAATAGTAAGCACTATGCAATGCTCTGTTTCTAAGTTTAAAAAAAAAGTAACAACAAAAATCGTGTCATGCTTTGAAAAAATGAGTTTAAGATTTGTTCTTGGTGGAAGAAACAAATGCGATCAGTAGATACAACTTCGAAAGAGTTTTTTTTTTAAATCTATCCCTGTATAGTTCAAGAGACGAGTGTTTTATTGTCATATGTCGCAGATAGCACAATGAAATACTTATATGTATATGTGGGAGGAAACCGAAGATCCCGCAGAAAACCCACGCTGTCACGGGGAGAACGTACAAACTCTGTACAGACAGCACCCGTATTGAACCCGGGTCTCCGGCGCTGCAAGCGCTGTAAGGCAGCAACTATACTGCTGCGCCACCGTGGCCGCCCCTTAAATTGGGATCCCTTGTTATTGGGAACTTTCCAGGAATGCACAATAACCCTAACCCAGGAATGCATTCATCGGATGGTTGATTCTGGGTGGTGGATGAAAGTTCCTCTTTATATATATATAAAAATATGTGTATACAGTATATATCTATATACACAAATATCTATGTATAGATATATACTGTATACACACAGCAGTAGAGTTGCTGCTTTATAGTGCTTGCAGCGAGATCTTCGGTTTCCTCCCACACTCCAAAGACGTACAGGTTTCTAGGTTAATTGACTTGGTGTATGTGTAAAAATTGTTCCTAGTGTGTGTAGGATAGTGTTAATGTGCGGGGATCGCTGGTCAGCGCGGACCTGGTGGGCTGACGAGCCTGTTTCCGCACTGTATCTTTAAACTAAACTAAACTAAGCAACTTATTATCAACCTAAGGATGATGCCCACTATTCCACAACCACAAGAGGCTGAAGCCAGTGTAGGAAGGTGTAGAGTCAACAAGCAAACATCATTGGTCCTCTCTTCATCTCCACCTTATCACATCTCTTCCTTCTGTTCTCTCCATCACAACCCCTTCTCCGCAACTTCAAACTCTTTCAACTCTTCTTCTCTTTCCACAGATGCTGCCTCGCTGGCTTTATAAGGAGTGTGCAGTTAGGTTTTACCACTACGTTTCTGCAATATTCTGTCGGATTTCGGGGATAATTGCAAACCCACACTGACCTTTCTATCCTGAAACTCCACCACTGCCAGAGTGAAGTCACCCGAAAACTGGAGGAACAACACCTCCTATTCTGCTCGGGCACCTTTCAACCCAACAGTATGAACATTGAATTCTCCAATGTTGGGTAACTAACCAAATAACACAGCCTTCCCCACCCCGCCCCTTTTTCCCCTCTTCCCTTCACCCTTTTCTCTTCCCCTTCCCCTTCCCTCCCATTCCCCCTTCCCCCTTTCCTTCCCTTCCTTTTCTGCCTTCCACTGTCCCCCTTCCCCCTTCCTCCCTCCCATCCCCCTTTTCCCCTCCCCCCTTCGCCCATCCCTTCTCTAAGCCCCACCTGGATGATCGCCCTTTTCATTCAGAATCCCCTCCCCATCCACCTATGTCCCTCCCTCTGGCTTCACATATCACACTGCATATCTCCAGCCACTTTGTCTTTTCCTCTCTAGCCTTTGTTCAACCGCCTTCCCCTCAGTCAATGCCGCCTCATCTGTATCCACCTATCACTAGCCAGGTTTGTCCTGCCCCTACCTCTCTCCCAGCTTTCACCACCCGCTCCTCCCAACTACAATCTATCTACGGAACGATCCCGACCTGAAATGCCGCCCATCCACGTTCTCCAAGCGATGCTGCCTGACCTGCTGCGTCACTCCAGCACTGCTTGTCTTATTTTGTAAACTTGCACCTGCGCCACAAGAGAAAATTAAATCTCTCATCTCATTGAAAGATCACTGCTGAAGAAGGCCATTCACACCACTGAATCTCCACTGGTTCAAACTCTACATCGAAAACTATTGTGCAATTGTCTTTTGAATGGTGAGCTCTTTTGAATGGTGCAATTTTCCTTTGAACAGAAATGAAAAGAATACATTTAATCAGAAATGTCTTTTTTTTTTTTAAGAAGGCAATATTATAGAGACTTATTCTACCTCAATCAGCTTTGAGAAAAAAAATATTGCCTTTTTAAAAAAAAAAATGAAATTTGTGATAAAATATATTATTTTCATTTCTATTGCATTCATTTAGCTGTAACCCTGAGTTTGAATCCATTTATAACTACTCCACCATTTAACAATCCATCACTAAAAACCTTTCACAATTTTGGAAATTATCTCTTAGATAAGCCCAGCAAACGTTATTCTTCAGTAACTTCGGTTTCTTCATAAGAATTGCCTCCCATATCTCATGCCCTTCTGACGAACGTTCATAATTGTTTTACATGATATTAAAGTTATCCCATTGATGTTGTGTTCAAATCAGGAAGCAACATTAAAACTGTGGGCAAACATACTTTGAATAAGGCATTCCCTTGCATCCCTTCTCTCTCCATCTCTCCGCCACCCTTGTGGTCATTCTAATTATTGTGGCGTCTTCTGAAGAAGGGTCTTGACCCGAAACGTCACCTGTTCCTTTTCTCCAGTCCCCGTCTATATCTCTCATTCCCTTTACCCTGATTCTCAGTCTGAAGAAGGGTCTCGATCCGAAAAGTCACCTATTCCTTTATATGCTGCCTGACCTGCTTAGTTGCCCCAGCCTTTTGTGTCGGTCCTCAATTTAAACCAGCATCTGCAGTTCCTCCCTACACCATTACTATCATCGTTGCTCTGTGGAATATTCACACTGGGTTCATCACTACACGCTGACTCGTTTGGTACCGTGACAATGGAGAGCTTCTGAGAAGAACCTTCTCCAGTCTACTAGAATGCCCCAAGGCAAGTTTTGTAAGTTTATGAAATAGCCATACATTAATACAGTTAATGAAGATTCCACTGGAGGTTTCTGAACTCAAGAATCCAAATTCAAGATTTGCCATTAGATAAGGAAGGTGAAAACAATATGAACAAATTCGGAACATTGTCACTTCGAGGCTGGGTTAGCAGGCTTTAAATTTATGTTCATTCAAATCATTATCAAAAGAGGTGTTGTGGTGATCCTGTCAATTGTTGGTGCCTGTATTTAATTAAGTTTAGTTTAGTTTAGAGATACAGCGCGGAAACAGGCCCACCGAGTCAGCATCGACCAGCGATCCACACACTCTTATGGGCCTGTCCCACTTAGGCTATTTTTAGGCGACTGCCTATAATATCCTGTAAAAATCATTATTTTTAGCTAAAAACATTCAGCTTGCAAGTTTAACTTGGCCTATACACCTTAACCTAATAGTGAAGGTTTAAAGGTTTTGCAAGAGCGTCTGGTTCCACAATGCAAAAGGATGCTCCACTTGCAAATGACTGTTGTACAAAACTTCAATGTTATTATAGTTCGGAATCATTTCTGATCTTGGAACTCAGTGTATAAAACAATTGGCAGCTTCGCATCAGGCAGTTTCCAGGTCCGAGTGTGTATGAAAACAATAACAGGAAGTTGACTATGCACCTGCCACACCTTAGCCACTTTTACTGTGGTTTTCAATCTTTATCAATGGTTTTAATCTATAATTCATAAACCAATATACAAAATAATGTTTTGTTTAATTCCGTCCATGCCACAATATTTTAGAAATACTATTTATATATTATACATTATAATATATTATATATTAGAAATAGATTGGTAACCAGCATACATTTTATCTTTTATATATTTGCTACCACATTTGAATTATGTATTTCATCTGGAATAATGTTTTATCCTTTAGTTTTTAGATTAGTTTAGTTTAGAGACACAGTGCGGAAACAGGCCCTTCGGCCCACCAGGGATCCCCACACATTAACATGACGCACACCAGGGACAATTTTACATTTATACCAAGCCAATTAACCTACAAACCTGTACGTCTTTTGGAGTGTGATGAGAAAACTCAGGTCACGGGGGAGAACGTACAAACTCTGTCCAGACAAACACCCAGGATCACAAGTAGTCAGGATCGAGCCTGTGTCTCTGGTGCTGTAAGGCAGCAACTCATGGTGCTAGACACAAAATGCTGGAGTAACTCCGCGGGACAGGCAGCATCTCTGCATAGAAGGAACGGGTGATGTTTCGGGTCGAGACCCTTCTTCAGACTGAGCATCAGAGCAGAGGGAGTTACAGAGATAAGGAAATGTAAGAGATCAAAAGAGGTGAAGGTCAAGGAAAATGTAGAATAGACTATTGTTAGCAAGGAGAAGGTGACAACAAAGCAAACAGAGATACAATGTAATCAGGAGAACAGTCAGACTGGTCGGAGAACTGGGAAGGGGAAGGCATGGATGAAGAGGGAAATCAAGGGTAACTTGAAGTTAGAGAAGTCAATGTTCATACCGCTGGGGTGTAAGCTGCCCATACCAATATATAAGGTGCTGTTCCTCCAATTTGTGCTGGGCCTCACTCTGACAGTGGAGGAGGCCCAGGACAGAAAGGGCCAGTGAGGGAATGGGAGGGGAGTTAAAGTGCTGAGCAACCGGGAGGTCAGGTAGGTTTAGGTGGACAGAGTGGAGGTGTTCAACGAAACGATCGCGAGCCTGCGCTTGGTCTTGCCGATATAGAGGAGTCCACACCTAGAACAGCGAATACAGTAGATGAGGTTGGCAGAGGTGCAAATGCCTCGCCCTGAAAGATGGTTAGGGTCCTTGGATGGAGTCGAGAGGAGAGGTAAAGGGACAGGTGTTGCATCTCCTGCGGTTGCAGGGGAAAGTACCTGGGGAGGGGTGGTTTGGGTGGGAAGGGACGAGTTGACAAGGGAGTTGCGGAGGGAACAGTCTCTGCGGAAAGGGGTGGAGATGGGAAGATGAGGCCAGTGGTGGGATCCCGTTGGAGGTGGCGAAAATGTCAGAGGATTATATGCTATATGCAACGGTTGATGGGCTGGAAGGTGAGGACAAGGGGGACTCTGTCCATGTCATGATCTGGGGGGGGGGAGCGAGGGGGGAGGGGGAGCAAGAGCGGAGCTGTGGGATATTGAGGAGGCACTACTGAGGGACTCATTTATGATGGAAGAGGGGAACCCCCATTACCTAATGAATGACGACATCTCAGATGTCCTGGCATGGAAAACCTCATCCTGGGAGTCTAGAATAGAGTCTTCACAGGAAGCAGGGTGGGTAGTCTAGATAGCTATGGGAGTCAGTGGGTTTGTAATAGACGTCAGTCGATAGGCTATCTCCTGTGATGGAGACAGTGAGATCAAGAAATGGTAGGGAAATGTCAGTGAAATTTCACTTGGACCATCTCCGACATTTCCCTACCATTTCTTGATCTCACCGTCTCCATCACAGGAGATATGCCCCCCAAGTCCATGTAGTTCAGAGCTTATTTAGAGGTTGTTGTGGCGGCTCCTAAGGGTCGTCCCATTATACTGCCGAACCCCTCGGCACAGGAGTGGTGCAGTCCGGAGGCGGTCCTTAGCCGGACGGTATAAAAGGCAGGGTTTGGGTGCCATCTTTGCCTGGTTTCGTCTTCCCCTGAACCGGGAGGAAATAAAGTATAGTGCTTCTCAAACTGCGGACTACTTGTCTCATTTGAGACCCACGCACTACATTGGTGACCCCGACGTGATGATAGCCGTCTTGGGTACGTCAGGCATGGTGAACCGGGAATCAAGGGTAACTGGTTATAACCCCGCACCAGTCCATTTCGAAAAAAATGTAAGTGGCCCCAGCCAATATGGTGCTGTGAAGTCCCTGGATGTGGGGTCACTCTGACAGTGGAGGAGCCCAGTTGAAAGGGCCAGTGAGGGTTGGGCCGTCGGTAATCCCCACAAGGTCGCCAGGGAGGTCACTTAGGGACCATGTGGAGTGGGGACAGCCCAAGGGCTGCTCAACGAAACGATCGGACGATCCCCTTGGGCCTCCATCGTGCGGAATTCCCGCCGTGCCAGACGCAGTTTGTCTGGTGGCAGTCGTCGTGCTCGTGCATGGAGGGGTGGGCCGGTAGTCGGGATATAATGTACAACTCCGTGGCTGGGGGTTGCCGAATGAAACTGCGGAGTGAGAATGTCCGGGAACGCAGCCAAGATTGACCAGCCGGTGCTGGTTGCTCAACCTCGGCCCCGAGGGCGTCCCCCCTCACGACTCCCTCCCTCCCCTGTCACTCCACCTGTCCTGGCGCCGGCCCCTCGACCTGTCCCTCCTATACGCCCCGGTTGAAGCCCCGGAATCTGCTGACTTCCTCTGCATGTCGTGGCTTGGGGGGGGGGGGGGCCGGGGGGGGAGGGGGTGCAAGAGCCGGCTGTGCGTTTTGTGCCTCTGGTTACTGGGGGGGGGGTCCTGTGGCGGCTCCTAAGGGTCGTCCCATTATACTGCCGAACCCCTCGGCACAGGAGTGGTGCAGTCCGGAGGCGGTCCTTAGCTGGACGGTATAAAAGGCAGGGTTTGGGTGCCATCTTTGCCTGGTTTCGTCTTCCCCTGAACCGGGAGGAAATAAAGTATAGTGCTTCTCAAACTGCGGACTACTTGTCTCATTTGAGACCCCACGCACTACATTGTAGTGTTTTAATAGCCCGATGGCTGCAGGGAAGAAGCTGTTCCTGAACCTAGACGTTACAGTTTTCAGGATCCTGTACCTTCTTGCCAATGGCAGGGGTGAAAATGAGTGTGTGGCCAGGATGATGTGGGTCTCTGATGATGCTGGCTGCTTTTTTGAGGCAGTGACTCTGATAAATCCCTTTGATGGTGGAGAGGTCAGAGCCGGTGGTGGACTGGGCAGCGGTCATCACTTTTTGCAGTCTTCTTCGCTCTAGGGCATTCAAGTTGCCGAACCAGGCCGTGATGCAATGGCCATCATAATAAAGGGAGTAGAGGCGGTATATCCCAGCTGCAAACGTGGCTCCAAAATCTTGCATCCTGATTCTAGTGAGTGGAAACTCAGTCTTCCACAAGCAGAGGATAGACACAAAAAGCTGGAGTAACTGAGCGGGTCAGGCAGCATCTCTGGAGAGAAGGAACGGGTGATGTTTCCAGTCGAGACCCTTGTCAGAAGATGACAGTACAACATACAATGACTAGGGTAGAGAAGAAATGGAGAGAGAGGGGATGCAAGGGTCACTTGAAGTTAGAGAAATCAGTATTATCCCACCGAGTTACTCCAGCCTTTTGTGTCTGATTTTGAAGACTTGACTGGTTAAGTAGAGCATAGAAACATATAGAAACAGAGAAACATAGAATATAGGTGCAGAAGTAGGCCATTTGGCCCTTTGAGCCTGCACCGCCATTCGATATGGTCATGGCTGATCATCCAACTCGGTATCCTGTACCTGCCTTCTCTCCATACCCCCTAATCCCTTTAGCCACAAGGGCCACATCTAACTCCCTCTTAAATATAGCCAATGAACTGGCCTCAACTACCTTCTGTGGCAGAGAATTCCTCAGATTCACCACTCTCCGTGTAAAAAATGATTTTCTCATCTCGGTCCTAAAAGACTTCCCTCTTATCCTTAAACTGTGACCCCCTAGTTCTGGACTTCCCCAACATCGGGAATAATCTTCCTGCATCTAGCCTGTCCAACCCCTTAAGAATTTAGTAAGTTTCTATAAGATCCTATAAGATTATATAAGAGCACATTCAGGTCAATGTGTTATACATGTAAGAAATGAAATGATAAGAATTTTAAATGCAAGATTTCTTGACAGAATGGAAGAACAAGAAAATTGACGTCCGAAGAAGGGCCTCAACCCAAAACGTTGCCCATTCCTTCTCTCCTGAGATGCTGCCTGAGTTACTCCAACTTTTTGTGTCTATCTTCAGTTTAAACCAGCGTCTGCAGTTCATTCCTGTGCACTTCCGCATGCAGCCCAGGCAAGTGTTTGAAGGTGCATGAGATGTGAGGAGAAAGCGGCAGACCAAGTTCTGTTCAATTCTACCAGTTGACGAAATATCTTACAGATATCTTACAATAAAAGTTGGATTGTAGGGATGAAGTTCAAAGTACAGATGCACTTTTAATTACAAAAAGTAAATGTCAACACTGCTGAATGCTCTAATCAGACTGCAACATCAGCTTTATCTGTGACTTTGACAGCAATGACATGGATTATAATTGCTTGATTGTTACAAGAGGGTGTAACTCGTTTCAGTAAACCTTGTTTAGTCTGCCCATAACAATGTTCTGAATCTGCTCAATTACTGGTCTAAAGTCACCCACCACAACATAGTTTTAGTACTATGCATGATTTATTTTAGTCTATACAATATAGAGCGATGAAAACAGACTGAATTGTTGTGCAAGGCAATGATTCATTGCAAAACAAAGTATTAGGTTATGTGAACAGACCAATTTCCTTCCTGCTTTTTAAAAAAGAATGAGCCTAATGGAGTCTTGAGAGCAATTTATATTCTATTGGCATTCAAAGGGCTGGTGGGAACTTTTTTCATGGGTTATCAACACGAGGTGAGCTCAGAAATGGGCCTGTCCCACTTGCGCAACTTTTTCGGTGACTGCAGGTCATTGCAGGTCGGCGAAAAATTTCAACATGTTGAAAATCCAGCGGCGACCAGAAAGACACTACGACTCTTTGGGCGACTGAGGAGACTACTCACGACCATACAGGCGACAGACACCCTGGCGACATGTTGCGGGGTGAAGCCAATATGGTCGTGAGTAGTCGCCTAAAGAGTCGTACCTTGTTCTGTTCGCCGCTGGATTTTCAACATGTTGAACATTATCGGCGACCTGTAACGACCTATAACGGGTGCCGGCAGTCGCCAAAAAAGTTGCGTAAATGGGACAGACCCTTAAGTCTTGGGTTTGTAGGAGCGGCATGCTACAGTCACATCTGTAGCTTGTGTGCACAGTGAATCATAGGAAAGATGATGTCAGCTGCATAGTGAACATGCAGCAGATAGACAGAAGATGTTAGAGTAAATCAGCTGGGGTAAAAACGTTCCTGATGTTGGGGGAGGTCCAGAACCAGGAGTCACGGTTTAAGAATAAGGGGGAGGCCATTTAGGACTGAGATGAGGAAAAACCTTTTCACACAGAGTTGTGAATCTGTGGAATTCTCGGCCACGGAAGGCAGTGGAGGCCAATTTACTGGATATTTTCAAGAGAGAGTTAGATTTAGCTCATGGGGCTAACTGAATCAAGAGATATGGGGAGAAAGCAGAAACGGGGTACTGATTCTGGATGATCAGGCCATGATCATGGCTTGCTCGAAGGGCTGAATGGCCTATTCCTGCACCTATGTTCTATGTTTTCCAACTCAGCGGAACAGGCAGCATCTCTGGAGTGAAGGAATGGGTGACGTATAGGGTCTAGAAACTTCTTTGGTTGAAACCAGCATCTGCAGTTCCTTCCTACACATGCAGTATATATATGCATCAGAGCATGCATGGAGATATTAATCAGCATTTACTGCAATACCACTTTGGACTAAACATAGATAAAAGAGCTGAGGTCCAGGAACGAGATAAGATTGATATTACCTATGATATTCGCAGCCTACAATTGAATTTTTTTCATTGAAACTAAACAGATTTAGATTTTCCACTGAAAAGCTGCCAAAGTCAAAGTCAATTTTATTCGTCACATGCACCCGAAGGTACAGTAAAATGAATTTGCCAGCAGCGATACACTTAAAAAGAACACCCAATACACAATAGAATTTAACACAAACTTCAATTAAATGCCGTAATTTCTCACAGAATTAAATTCTGTACAGAATAGTGAAAGGCTTGGATAGAGTGGATGTGGAGAAGATGTTTCCACCAGTGGGAGGGTCAAGGACAAGAGGTCGTAGCCTCAGAATTAAAGGACGCTCGTTTGGGAAGGTGATGACGAGAAATGTCTTTAGTCGGAGGGTGGTGAATCTGTGGAAGTCTTTGCCACAGAATGCCGTGGAGGCCTAGTCGGTGGAAAATTTTAAGGCAGAGGTAGATAGATTTTTTATTAGTAAGGGTGTCAGGGAGAATGGGGTTGGGAGGAAGAGATAGATCAGCCATGATTGAATGGCGGAGTAGACTTGGCCAAATTCTATCCCTATTCCTTATGACCTTCCGACCTTATGCTGTCAATTATGGTTCGATCTTCCTGCCTGAAGGTGTGTCTGGGAGGCAGCAGGACTTCTACCCAGACCTACCCAGACAAGGGATGTGTCACCCTCTTCACCAAGCAACCCCGGAAAGTGAGCTGAATCTTTAGGCTTTCTTACCTTGTAGGCATCTTTGAACTCTTCCTTAACCACAAAGAGAAGCTGGATTTTATTGTCGTTAAGCTTCCGTGCCAATCGAGTAATGGACGGATATCTCTGCGATGAGAAACATTTCAAAATTATACAACAGCAAAATGCAAAGAAAATACCAAATGCTCGACACCAGCTGTTTTGTTCAAGGTGAGATGTTTGTCGGCACTGGGTCTGTACTCGCTGCAGTTTAGAAGCATGAGGAGAGTCCTCATTGAAACTTACAGAATAGTGAAAGGCCTGGATAGAGTGGATGTGGAGAGGATGTTTCCATTAGTGGGAGAGTCTAGAACCAGAGGCCACAGCCTCAGAATTAAAGGATGTTCCTTTGGGAAGGAGATGAGGAGAAATTTATTCAATCAGAGGATGGTGAATCTGAGGAATTTGTTGCCACAGAAGGCTGTGGAGGCCATGTCAGTGGATATTTTTAAGGCAGAGATAGATAGATTCTTGACTAGTACGGGTGTCTGGGAGAAGGCAGCAGAATGGGGTTGAGAGGGAAAGATAGATCAGCCATGATTGAATGGTGGAATAGACTTGATGGGCCGAATGGCATAAATTCTGCTCCTATCACTTCGAAACTTATGTGGTCACATTAGGCGCAAGACATTTTGATTTCTACTCGAATAAATTGGTGTTGAGGCAGGTGAGGGAGTGAGGACAGGGGATAATTAAATGCCAGGGCATTTGAGGCACTCAACAGGTCCTCGAATTTAGGACCAATCTAGGAGGTTTGAAAATCCTGGTGGAAAGTTCAAAGTTGTAAAGTTTATTGAAAATGGAACAAACTCGATGGTATATGGTTTAGAAAAGTCGCCTCATTGCAGGTGGGTCCTGGGTAGCTGAGGGGAAATAGTAGCCTCAATCACTGAACTAAGTATGGAAATGGAAATCACAGAGAAACGGTTGTGCTTATCTGTTGGATCAAGTTCCTTGAATGCACACAGGCACGGAAATCGCCAACAAAACATGGGGGGGGACCGGAGGGGGACACAATTTCTTGGCGGCCGTGCACAGACACAGACACAGACACGAGGCTTCGGAGGCTTCAGCAGTGGGCCCTGTGGACAGTAATTATGGGAACGACGTCCCAGGCTTACGGCCAGCGTGGAGAGGCAGTGTTAACTCCATCTCGCCGGATTAACCTACAGCCCTGCCTGGACTCGCAGTCCGGAGCCGTGGAGCTAGTGCTGCTTCTCCACGCTGGCCGTAAGCCTGCGCCGCCGTTCCCATAAATCCAGGCAGGGCTGTAGGTTAACCTAGCGGGACAGGCAGACTTGAGCTGGATTTAGCGCTGGCTGTGGGCCTGGGGGCACCGCTCCCGTCTGACTCCCGATGTCCCTGGCCATCCCCGTGCGTGTGGGTGGGGCACTCGGGTGGGGACGGGGATGGTCCACTGGCAGTTCGGCAGCGATTGCAGCGCTGGAGACCCGGGATCGATCCTGGCTGCGGATGAGGCGCAGGTCTGTGTCCAGGGCTGCCTAGAGTGTTTTTTGCTTGTGACCCTATGACTGGGGCATGCAATTCAAGCTCCGCTCTATGATCTTTGCTCCACCAGGACGTCTCCCTCCTCCAACCATCGCGCTCTATCCTCAGTCCCATCCCCCTACTTCCGCCTCTGACCGACAACTCCCTCCTCCAATCATCGCGCTGAATTATCATGTCCCTCCCCCATTGCCTGCTGACCGACATCTCTCTCGTCCCATCGGCGCCCTCGATCATCAGTCCCACCCCCACTGTCTCGCGGAAAGCAGAGATTTCACTGGGTTTTAAAATCCGGATAACAAAAAATGGGGGGGGGGGGGGGATTGACCCCACCTCTCAAAACAGGGGGGGGGGGAGGATGTGTCCCCCCTGCCCCCCCCCCCCCCCCCCCCCCCCCAGGGATTTCTACCCCTGAATGCACAGCACATGTTAGAGCAGCAATTCAGCCTCGGGTTCACAAGGCTCATGATATCAGAGCATCCCAGTGCTCTCAAATAAAAGTACTGCAAATGTACAATAATCCACCTCCTCAGGTTCCCCACCAGTTTATCGCCCCCAAGCTAGATTTAAGTTTTAGTTTTTCTTTAGTTTTAATGTTTAAGTTTAGTTTAGAGATACAGTGGGGAAACAGGGTCGCACCGAGTCCACACTGGCCAGCGATCCTCACACACAAGCATTATCCTACACACACGAGGGACAATTTTCAATTTTAACCAAAGCTAATTAACCTACAAACCTGCGCCTCTTCGGAATGTGTGGGAGGAAACCGGGGCTCCAGGAGAAAGCCCACACGGTCACAGGGAGAATGAACGTACTATCTCCAAACAGACAGCACCCATGATCAGGAATGAACCCGGGTCTCTGGTGCTTTTAGGCTGCAACTCTACTGCTGTGCCACCATGCCGCCAGTTAAAAGAAAATTCATTGGAATCGATCATCGGATATTTGTCATTTTTAATAATTATTTCAGAGTGTTATCTAGCATCTCCAACCTAAAATACTTTGCAAATGTTACAAAGTCTGGTGGTTCACCCAAACCCCCCACCACAGCTTCTCAGATGGTCAATTAACCCTGGCCTGCCCTCATTTCCCACATCACAAGTAAACATAATACCCACCATTGTATTAAGTGGTCGCCTGTGCTGTGCTACTATCTAATATCCCATTAGACTAATATGGTTACTATCACCAAATATCCCATTAGATATATATCTTACTTAAGTGAGAGCACTTGAATCATGTTAATCAATATTAAGTTCAAACTAAGGTTGAAGAAGACAGTGGAAATTGTTCTAGTGCTGTGAAACTCAATATGAAACATGCAAGGATTTTCCTTGACGATGTTGTTGTATTGTCTGCCGGGGGATTTTTATGTTGTATCCGTCAACATCAAAAGCCAGCCTACCTGATGGTGACCGGAGATGTAGACACCCTGAGTGTCAAGTTGGCAGTTCCCATCACTGGGCAATCTTCTACCACGTGTGTTATTTCCCGCAAAGTGAAGTTCCGTGTTACTGTAGAAGACCAGGAGTCGCGTGGCATGCCGCCAACCAATTATATCCTGTCACACAAAGCAGAATTAGACTAAAGATGCGTGATTATTGCAGTGAATGGTTATTCTCAGTGGGTTATCCAAACTGACGTTGGATGGGAATATTACACGGATTTGTACAATGCATAAATGTGCCCGTGCATGACATAGGGCGGTAAGATGGCGCAGCAGTTGAGCTACCGCCCGACAGCGCCGGAGACCCGGGTTCGACCCTGCTATAGGTCTTGTCTGTACGGAGTTTGTATGTTTTCACTGTGACCTGCGTGGGTTTTCTCCAAGGTCTTCGCTTTCCTCCCACACTCTAAAGACTCAAGATTCAAGATAGTTTATTGTCATGTGTCCCAGATAGGACAACAACATTCTTGCTTTGCTTCAGCACAACAGAATATAGAAGGCATCAATACAGAACATGTCAGTGTGTCCATAGTACAGGTTTGTAGGACAATTAGCTTGGCATAAATGTAAATTGCCTCTAGTGTGTGTAGGATAGTGTTAATGTACGGGGATTGCTGGTTGGCGCGGACACAGTGGGCCAAAAGGCCTGTTTCCGTGTTGTGTCTCTAAACTTAACTTAACTTAACTAAACTAAACATGCATTTTTAATGTGCCAAAGATTAATTGAAGAGGTGAAGGCCCATGCTCCATACACCACCCCCACTCTGAGCACAGCCTGGTAATACTTAGAGAATACAATATATCAGAATAAGTGACAAGTCATTTGCCACCTCATGCCTACCCCACCGTTCATGACTGATCTTGAACTTGCCATTGCTTCCCTGCACTGAAATATTTTAACTATGGGTTTTACTGGAGCATGTTAGACATTTGGAAAAGTGTTCTTCCTGCCAACTGGGAATTCTTTCCAATGATAGGCAAAGAATAACTAAAGGTAGACACAAAACGCTGGAGTAACTCAGCGGGACAGGCAGCATCTCTGAAGGGGAGGAATGGGTGATGTTTCAGGTCGTGAACCTCCTTCTGACCCGAAACGTCACCCATTCCTTCTCTCCCGAGATGCGGACTGAGTTATTCCAGTGCAAACCAGCATCTGTAGTTCCTTCCTTCACCTGTATAGAGATGGATTCACAGCCCGACTGTGTGAATGACAGACCAGGCTACTGTCCGGCACCACAATGCCCTCATTAATCCTCTTTAAAAAAAAACTCAATCTAGTCCAGAAATTGTTATTTTATCTCTTGCCCATCAACTGAGCCTCTGCACATAGATACCTTTTTTTTTTAGGCATCCCTTACTACCATGCCCCACAGTACCCACACCTATTTCTCCCTTCCCCCTCCCCTTCCACCCACATTCCTTCCTCCGGCATCACAAATCGCAACTCTTCAATCCTCTTCTCTCACGCCTTCTGTTTTAATCTCTGGCCTTTGTTCAAACCACCTGCATATCAACCCTCCCCTCACCTGTTACCTAATGCCTGCCTGTTCACCTGTTACCTGTCGTGCTTTGTCCTGCCTCTCCTCCCTCCCAGTTTCCTTTCCCCACCCCGCCACAATCAGTCCGAAAACGGGTTTTGGCCCAAAACGTCACCTATCTATGTTCTCCAGAGGTGCTGCCTGACCCATTGAGAAAATCCAGCACTTTTTTAGATGGTGATTGACTTGTTGATTTTTAAGGGGACCTATTCTCTCCCTGTTTCGTCACTGATCAACTGGACTCTGACATCCATTCATTTTCCAGACGCATTTTATTTACTTGTGCATAAGGAGAGCTGCACAGACCCAGTTACCGTACTGCTCTGAAATCCCACAGAGGCAAAAATACTTGGGTATTATCTAGATTATGAAGTTCTGCAAGAACAAACCTAATCTAGCATCTGCAGCATCAATGTATTGACCAAACCCAATTGCTCTTGAGAAGATGGCAATGAACTGACTAACTATGGTCTCAGATTGTTATTGGACTGGAAGAGATCACACAGAATTTTACAGAAGGTAGACAAAAATGCTGGAGAAACTCAGTGGGTGCAGCAGCATCTATGGAGCGAAGGAAATAGGCAATGTTTCGGGCCAAAACCCTTCTTCAGACTGATGGGGGGTGGCGGGGAGAAGAAAGGAAAAAGGAGGAGGAGCCCGAGGGCTGAGGGATGGGAGGAGACAGCCCGAGGGCTGAGGAAGGGGAGGAGACAGCAAGAGCTAACAAAATTGGGAGAATGCAATGTTCATGCCCGCAGGATGCAGACTCCCCAAGCGGAATATGAGGTGCTGTTCCTCCAATTTCCGGTGTTGCTGGCTCTGGCCATGGAGGAGACCCAGGACAGACAAGGTCGGATGGGGAATGGGAGGGGGAGTTGAAGTGCTGAGCCACCGGGAGGTCAGGTTGGTTATTGCGGACCGAGCGGAGGTGTTCGGCGAAGCGATCGCCCAGCCTCCGCTTAGTCTCACCGATGTAGATCAGCTGACATCTAGAGCAGCGGATGCAATAGATGAGGTTGGAGGAGATGCAGGTAAACCTCTGTCGCACCTGGAACGACTGCTTAGGTCCTTGAACGGAGTTGAGGGGGGAGGTAAAGAGACAAGTGTTGCATCTCTTGCGGTTGCAAGGGAAAGTGCCCGGGGAGGGGATGGTACGGGAGGGAAGGGAAGAATTGACAAGGGAGTTGCGGAGGGAGCGGTCTTTGCGGAAGGCAGACATGGGAGCAGATGGGAAGATGTGACGAGTGGTGGGGTCGCGTTGGAGGTGGCGAAACTGACGGAGGATTACTTGTATGTGACGGCTGCTGGGGTGAAACGTGAGGACTCGGGGGACTGCCCTTGTTGCGAGTGCGCGGATGGGGAGAGAGAGCAGTGTTGGGGGTATGGAATGAGTGCGGGGATGGGGAGAGAGAGCACAGTTGGCAGGATGAAGGAGGGGTTTGTAAATAAGTGTGAACACGTAAATTTGAGGTGTTGCTCAACCTGGAACAATGTAGATCAACAAATTAAGAAATCAGCGCACTTTAATCATGGACGAAATGTAGAGGAAGGAATTGCAGATGCTGGTTTACACCAAAGAAAAACACAAAATGTCGGAGTAACTCTAAAAGGGCTTTCTCACGGTGCGACCTGACGCAAGACTTAACAAGAGTTTAACATCATGGGAACCTCCTGCGATAACAGTACGGCATTCGTGGACCACCGAGGACCTCCGTGGCGCTAACGGCAGGTAGTCGTGTAACTTTGTAAGGTCGGGAGAAAATTCAAACATTTTTGAATTTCTCCAAGAGTGACTTGAGCACTTTGTGGTGAGCGTTGCAACATTGTATGAACGCAGATGCCAGTGCAATATCCGTGCGATATCCGTAATGACTCTTGCGGGTACCGTGGGAACTCCTGCGAACGGTAAACCCGGAAGCTTGACAGAGGGGACATAAGGTGAGTAAAAAAAGGTGCTCTCAATTAGCATCGCCAATGGAACCATGTGTCCATCAGAGGCCCATAACCTTCTTAAAAATTAAGAGAACTAATGAAATTTTCATCATGTTTGAGAAAATCTTTTTCACAGAAATAAGACTTGCAGAGATGCCTCTCAGAAAAGCGCAAATAAACAATTACCATTTTTAAAGAGCCTGTAAAATAATATTCACAAATAATCCAGAAAGTTTTTAGCCATGCAGGTCAATTTATGGCCAAATGGAGGAATTTAGTGTTCAATTGCTGTAAATTAGTCCATTTTTAAATCGGCTTTCTAGTGGGATCCTATGAACGCGCTCGTTCAGCAAGAGAGACAGGTGGAGAGGCAAGAGGAGATGCCAGAGATACCACTGTCTTTATATACAGGGTTCTTAGAAGCCCCTTTTATGTAAAAATAAGGTGTGGGCTCCTTGGAGCAGGCGACGGGGTCTTTCAGCGATTTTTCGTTAATGAGAGGGTGATCAAAAGGTGGTCTTTCGAGATTGCCTCCCACCTATTTGTCAGTAGCTGTTGCCTTGCAAAGATCCCCAATAGCCTCAGCAAAGACGAAAGTAACATAAAGGGAGGAGATGGCAGAGAGACAGTAAGGCCATATAATACCAGAGAAGAGGTGGGCTCCTTGGAGCAGGTGGTCAGTGGTAGATTGCCTCCCCAATGCAATGAGCATTCTCTAAAGACAAATCCAGAGAGGTAAGGATTATAGAAATAGGGAGAGAAAGCACAACCTGCTGGAGACGAAGGTTGCGGAGTATCCAATCTGCTGGAGACGAAGGCTGCGGAGTATGTGAGTATCTATAACAATATATTAGTTTATGTACAGGAGAGCAATTTAATGTTATCCATGATTTAAAAACATACAATGCTACAGATGGAAAAGTGCTGTTTTGGCAGTAACCTTTAATTTTTCTTATAAGTCTGTCTGTTCCCTGCAGCTGCAATGTAAAAGTAGTGGCAGACAGCTTTTACACCCTCTTTGTTTGACGTGCGGAACTCGTGCTGGACCACGACCACTTCACTCTGGTGACATCTTGCATCAGGTCGCACCGTGAGAACCGGCCATTAGTCTGAAGATGGGTTTCGGCCTTAAACTTCACCTATTCCTTCTCTCTGCAGATGCTGCCTAGGAAATATAATTAGCACCTTTCAGAGCCAAGGCAGTTGACCAAACTCACTGCAAATTGTTCCAACCAGGACACACAGTTCCCACAAACAGCAAGGCAGATGTTGGATCAGAAGGTCATGCTTTGGCCCCGCCTTTTACTGTTTCAGAACTCCAGCTGAAGCTAAGGAGAAGGTGTGGGAAAACTTTGGGAGGAAATGCAATTAAAACGCAAGTATGCTGTGCAAAAACTGCTGCCAGGATGACGGCAGTGTTTCCAGAAGGTTGCACTTGAAGCAGAGCAATGGGTTACTCCCCGCATTCTGGGAGTGAGAGATGCTGGCAATGATTCGTTAGTCAAGTAATGATTTCACTGACCTCAGAGCCCGGCACCTCAGCTCAAGAAGCTTCGGGGATAGCTTGCAGACAGCTGCCATCACTTGTCACCAGCACTATCTCAAGTGCCATGGGTTTTTCTTCCAGACACAAGCAAATGACAGGACAGCCATGTGTAGAAGTGGCAGTGTGCAATTCAACTGTCAAGGCAGATTCTCTGCAGTTTCCGTGAAAAAAGTGCCAATTTACATTTGGTGCGTGACTTTTAATTTAGTTTGGAGATGCAGCGCCGAACCAGGCTCTTCGGCCTACCGAGTCCGCACTGACCAGCAATCCCACACATTATCACTATCCCACACACACTAGGGACAATTTTACATTTACTGTATACCAAGCCAATTAACCTACAAAACTGTACATCTTTGGAGTGTGGGAGGAAACCAAATATCCGGGAGAAAGCCCACGCAAGTCACAGGGAGATCTATATTTACATAAAATAATGGGAAATTAAACATCAACAGTAATCTGAATGGAAATTCACATAAACATAAGAATTTTATGATATCCATTACTAATTCCAAATGATACAACTCATTGTTTAGTTTAGTTTAGAGATACAGTGCGGAAACAGGCCCTTCGGCCCACCGTGTCTGCACCGACCAGCGATCCCTGCACATTAACACTATCCTACACACACTAGGGACAATTTTACATTTATATCAAACCAATTAACCTACAAACTTGTAAAGCTTTGGAGTGTGGGAGGAAACTGAAGATCTTGGAGAAAACTCACGCAAGTCACGGGGAGAACGTACAAACTCCATACAGACAGCACCCGGAGTCAGGATCGAACCAGGGTCTCCGGTGCTGCATGCACTGTAAGGCAGCAACTCTACCGCTGCGCCACCATAACGCCCCGAGTTCTACATTTAAGTTCTGAAGACATGGGAGGTGGGAATGGGCTGGAGAGATGGCTTTTTAAGATGTTTCTCCGCCTGCACAAGTTGCAAGACTCACTTAGCGTCCCAGCTGACAAAACGAAAGGGAATAACTCCCACGTGAAAGTCCCGAGGCTGAGGTGCGGAGCCAATTTGTCGGGATTAATATTGAGCACAGATGGGACATTTTTCTAGCAGAACAAATGCTTGAAATTGAAAGCCCCCTGACAGAATATGGAAATAATTAATGTCATCCATAAAAATGTCTACAAATCCTCGCTGGGTCTCTAACAAAGAATGGCACCCAGTCAAGAAAGTTTTTCAAAGGCTTGACAAAGAGCCAGGTTACAAGGAAGGGGGTCCCAGAGGAAGGGAGGGGTGGAGATGATAGAACTATAAGGGAGTGAACTGGACCTCTCTGCAAATCAAGGGCCGACAGCTCAAATTCAGCCTCTCTGTGTGAGAGAATGATAACTGAATTACTCCATGGGACAGAAAATGCTGGAAATGCTCAATGGTGGACCAGGAGCCACGGCAGAAAGTGAAATAAATCAATGGCCTTCCATCAGCATTGAATTCATTTGAATTTCCCCTTTCATCCACATTCAATTGTTGCAGCTATGTTGAATCCCATGTCCACTTTTCTCACAGCTTGTTCATTGCATATTGGGCACCTCTCTGTGTGTGAGTAGGAAGGTCTGAAGAAGGGTCTTGACCTGAAACATCACCCATTCTTTCTCTCCAGAGATGCTACCAGTCCCGCTGAGTTACTCCAGCATTTTGTGTCTATCTCTGTATATGAGAGCAGAATAGAACTGGAAACTTGAGCAGGCAGAAACTATTTAGCCCCTTTGGCCCCAGATCCACCATCCAAGCAAGATCACAGCTGATTTTCTAGCTCAACATCGTTTCCTGACTTTCATCGCCACATTCTTCTTCATTCCTTGAATCTCCTTGAATCTATGAATCCTTGTTTTTAATTCAATCAATGACTGAGTCTCCACAAGGGTGGCCACCGTGGCACAGCGGTAGAGTTGCTGCCTTATAGCAAATGCAGCGCCAGAGACCTGGGTTCGATCCCAACTACGGGTGCTGTTTGTGCGGAGTTTGTATGTTCTCCCGTGACCTGCGTGAGTTTTCTCAGAGATCTTCGGTTTCCTCCCCCACTCCAAAGACGTTAATTGGTTTGGTAGATGTAAAAAATGTCCCTGGAGTGTGTAGGATAGTGTTAATGTGCGGAGATCACTGGTCGGCACGGACCCGGTGGGCCGAAGGGCCTGTTTCCGTGCTGTATCTCTAAGCTGAACTAAACCCTCTCTGGACTAGAGAATTCCAAAGCGTCACCACCCTCCGAGTGAAGAAATCTTTCCCTTTCCCGTGACTTTCAGTCTGAAGAAGGGCCTCAACCCGAAACGTCACCTATTCCTTGTCTCCAGAGATGCTGCCAGAGATTCTATCTTTGAAGAGATCTTCTTCTCCTTTCACTCCCGGTGATACAGCGCTTATTTTGAGTGTGTTTCCACGTTCTGGACTCTTCAGTCAGGGAAAACATCCTCACCGTATCTGCCTTATAAAGCCTCCAAAGAACTTTGTACATCTCAATGAAGTCCTTTCATATTCTCCCAAGAATAGAGCTCGAGCCTACTAAGTCTCTCCTCATGTGGAAAACCTGTCATGCGAGTAATGCAGATTATGAGTTGAACATCTCCTTAATTTGCCTCTCCCTCATATCAATCTTTCTTCCATTGCACGTTTAATTCAGCTGAATGTTAACTCTAGTGAAGGTAGACAAAAAAGCTGGAGAAACTCAGCGGGTGAGGCAGCATCTATGGAGCGAAGGAATAGGCGACGTTTCAGGTCGAGGCCCTTCTTTAGACTGATGTCGGGGGGTATGGGGGCGGGAAAAAGAAAGGAAGAGGGGGAGTCAGTGGGCTGTGGGAGAGCTGGGAAGGGGAGGGGAAGGAGGGAGAAAGCAAGGACTACCTGAAATTGGAGAAGTCAATGTTCTTACCGCTCAGGTGTAAACTACCCAAGCGAAATATGAGGTGCAGCTCCTCCAATTTGCGGTGGGACTCACTCTGGCCATGGAAGAGGCCCAGGACAGAAAGGTCGGATTCGGAATGGGATGGGGAGTTGAAGTGCTGAGCCACCAGGAGTCATTAAGGGAATCTCCACAGCCCACTCTATGACTTTACTCTATGAGGTAGTGCAACTCAGGAGCAGCAAGTCAGGTTCTCAGTCAATGATTTATAGCCACTTGTGTTTCTCAAGATGCTCCAAATACAATTTGTAAGACTTGTGTCATCTACATGCAGGCAGAAAGTTACAAATAATTGCCCTGATATGAATAAATACTTTGTTGTCACACGTGACAAGTCACAGTGATATTCTTTGTTTTGCATACCCAAGGTATGCAAAGAGTCACCACATAAAGGGCGCAGATGAAGTTACAAAGTATCCAATGACAGCTCCACCTTTGTTCTCTCCCCCTTCTCCCTCCCTCACCCCATGCCAGGTCCCCCCATGCCAGGTCCTCCTTATTTAAACATTGAAGTGTTTTCACTCACCCCACAGACAGCAGCCTGCATTATACCATCAACAGCCCGTGATGAAGAATTCAGGCCTGCACTAATGGCCAGCTTGCGTACACTTCTGTCGAATTCTGCCATATCGTTGGTTAAAGGCAGCACATTTCTGAAGCGAGATTGACCTGTGCACTTTTTACCAGCCGGGCAAGGAGTTTCCTCTGTTGTACCGAACCCTGAAAGGGAGCGCATTGACAATTAACAAATGTTATCAGAATTAGTCATGACAAAGAAGACATGAGAAGAATGACTTGCGATGGGTACGCAATAGGAAAAGTCACTTGGACCATCAAACACTGTGGTTTTAAAATGAATTGAGAAGAATAGTATTTGTACTTGATGCTCCACATCAGTGAGACCAACAGCAGATTAGGCGACCACTTTTCTGAGCCCCTGCACTAGGCCCGACGTGGCCACTTGGACCTCCCAGTCGCTGGCCATTTTAATTCCCTTCCCCATTCCCTCACTGACCCGCCTCTTCCGCAGCCAGGGTGAGGACAGACGCAACCAGAGGAGCAGCGCCCCTTATTCTGCCTCTGTAATCGATAAGGCAGAGATCATAAGGCAGCGATAGATAGATTGTTGATTAGTACGGTTGTCTGAGGTTATGGGGACCTCATTGAAACATACAGGATAGTGAAAGGCTTGGATGGAGTGGATGTGGAGAGGATGTTTCCACTAGTGGGAGAGTCTACGACTAGAAGTCGTAGCTTCAGAATCAAAGGACGTTCTTTTAGGAAGGAGACGAGAAGAAATTTCTTTAGTCAGAGGGTGGTGAATCTGTGGAATTATTTCCCACAGAAGGCTGTGGAGGTCAAGTCAGTGGGTATATTTAAGGCAGAGATAGATAGATTCTTGATTAGTGCGGGTGTCAGAGGTTATGGGGAGAAGGGAGGAGAATGGGGTTAGGAGGGGGAGATAGATCAGCCTCATTGAATGGCGGACTACAATTGATTGGCCAAATGACCTAATTCTAATCCTATCCCTTATGACCTGGTAACCCATTGGCATGAACTTTGATTCCTCTAAATTCTGCCAACCCACCTCCCTCTCTTTCCCTCCATCCACCCGGAGCCTCCCTCATACACCCATCTATCCCACTACACCCCACCCTCTCTCACCCAGCTTCTTCCCCACCCACACCATATAACCATGTCCCACACATTTCTTTCATCAGGCCCCTTCTCTCCCCCCCCCCCCCCCCCCCCCCCATTCCCCTCCCCTTCCCCCCCCTACAGTTCCTTCCTCCACCTATTGCATGCTATCTCTTCCCCCTACCCCCTTCTTTACAATGGTTATCTTTCTTCCACTCTTTCTGTCTAGAGGAAGGGTTTTTGTTAAAAATTACAGCATCTGCAGCTATGTTGCGAAACAAATTGTTCCACTATAAATTAGGTGGGGGAAGACATGTTGCCTTAGCTCAAGATTTTTTGTAATGCGTACAACCTCAAGTAGCTCAGTCTGGAGAGACAATGAATGTATGTTTTTTGTTTACCAATTCTGACATCAGACGTTATCTTCCTCATTTCCTTCTTCAATGCAATTCCCAACATCTTCATGTTTTCCAAATCATTCTCCGAAGAAAATGAGAGATCCACAAGAAAATACAAATCGATGGGATGATCTTCAGCTCTCTTAATATACAATGAGAAGGTTTGCGGTTCTCCTGAAAAGAGTAAAGAAAGGCTAGCATTGAAAATACTTCTTCCGAAGGCTGGTGAACATATGGACAGCACAGGTTCTACATAGAAACATAGAAATTAGGTGCAGGAGTAGGCCATTCGGCCCTTCGAGCCTGCACCGCCATTCAATGTGATCGTGGCTGATCATCCAACTCAGTATCCCGTACCTGCCTTCTCTCCATACCCTCTGATCCCCTTAGCCACAAGGGCCACATCTAACTCCCTCTTAAATATAGCCAATGAACTGGCCTCGACTACCCTCTGTGGCAGAGAGTTCCAGAGATTCACCACTCTCTGAGTGAAAAAAGTTCTTCTCATCTCGGTTTTAAAGGATTTCCCCCTTATCCTTAAGCTGTGACCCCTTGTCCTGGACTTCCCCAACATCGGGAGCAATCTTCCTGCATCTAGCCTGTCCAACCCCTTAAGAATTTTATAAGTTTCTATAAGATCCCCTCTCAATCTCCTAAATTCTAGAGAGTATAAACCAAGTCTATCCAGTCTTTCTTCATAAGACAGTCCTGACATCCCAGGAATCAGTCTGGCGAACCTTCTCTGCACTCCCTCTATGGCAATAATGTCCTTCCTCAGATTTGAAGACCAAAACTGTACGCAATACTCCAGGTGTGGTCTCTACCAAGACCCTGTACAACTGCAGTAGAACCTCCCTGCTCCTATACTCAAATCCTTTTGCTATGAAAGCTAACATACCATTCGCTTTCTTCACTGCCTGCTGCACCTGCATGCCTACTTTCAATGACTGGTGCACCATGACACCCAGGTCTCGCTGCATCTCCCCTTTTCCTAGTCGGCCACCATTTAGATAATAGTCTGCTTTCCTGTTTTTGCCACCAAAATGGATAACCTCACATTTACCCACATTATACTGCATCTGCCAAACATTTGCTCACTCACCCAGCCTATCCAAGTCACCTAGCATCCTCCTCACAGCTAACACTGCCCCCCAGCTCTGCAAACTGGAGATATTGCCTTCAATTCCCTCATCCAGATCATTAATATATATTGTAAATAGCTGGGGTCCCAGCACTGAGCCTTGCGGTACCCCACTAGTCACTGCCTGCCATTGTGAAAAGGACCCGTTTACTCCTACTCTTTGCTTCCTGTTTGCCAACCAGTTCTCTATCCACATCAATACTGAACCCTCAAAGCCGTGTGCTTTAAGTTTGTATACTAATCTCTTATGTGGGACCTTGTCGAAAGCCTTCTGGAAGTCCAGATACACCACATCCACTGGTTCTCCCCTATCCACGCTACTAGTTACATCCTCGAAAAATTCTATAAGATTCGTCAGACATGATTTACCTTTCGTAAATCCATGCTGACTTTGTCCAATGATTTCACCACTTTCCAAATGTGCTGCTATCCCATCTTTAATAACTGACTCTAGCAGTTTCCCCACTACCGATGTTAGACTAACTAGTCTGTAATTCCCCGTTTTCTCTCTCCCTCCCTTCTTAAAAAGTGGGGTTACGTTTGCTACCCGCCAATCCTCAGAAACTACTCCAGAATCTAAAGATTTTGAAAGATTATTACTAATGCATCCACTATTTCTGGAGCTACTTCCTTAAGTACTCTGGGATGCAGCCTATCTGGCCCTGGGGATTTATCGGCCTTTAATCCATTCAATTTACCCAACACCATTTCCCGACTAACCTGGATTTCACTCAATTCCTCCAACTCCTTTGACCCGCGGTCCCCTGCTATTTCCGGCAGATTATTTATGTCTTCCTTAGTGAAGACGGTACCAAAGTAGTTATTCAATTGGTCCGCCATATCCTGTTCCCCATGATCAACTCGCCTGTTTCTGACTGCAAGGGACCTACATTTGTTTTAACTAATCTCTTTCTTTTCACATATCTTCACAATCATGGCTGATCTATCTCTCCCTCCTAACCCCATTCTCCTGCCTTCTCCAAATAAACTCTGACACCCGTAATAATCAAGAATCTATCTATCTCTGCCTTAAATATATCCACTGACTTGGCCTCCACAGCTTTCTGTAGCAAATAATTCCACTGAATCGCCACCCTCTGACTAAATAAATTTCTCCTCATCTCCTTCCTAAATGAATGTCCTTTAATTCTGAGGCTATGAGCTCTAGTTCTAGACTCTCCCACTAGTGGAAACATCCTCTCCACATCCACTCTATCCAAGCCTTTCACTATTCGGTATGTTTCAATGCAGTCCCCCCTCATTGTTCTAAAGTCCCTGAAAACAGGCCCAGTGCTGACAAATGCTCATCATAGGTTAGGACAGATGGAGATGAATATGGGCCAAATGCAAGCAAATGAGATGAGCTTAGATGGACATTTTGTTCGGCATGGATGAGTTGGACAAGGAGTCTCTCTCTCTCTGTAATGGCGGGACTGACATATGATGAAAGAATGGGTCGATTGGGCTTGTATTCATTGGAATTTAGAAGGACGAGAGTGGATCTTATAGAAACATATAACATGCTTAAGGGATTGGGCAGGCTAAATGTAGGAATAATGTTCCCCATGTTGGGGGAGTCCAGAACCAGGGGTCACAGTTTAAGAATATGGGGTAGGCCATTTAGGACTGAGATGAGGAAAAACGTTTTTATCCAGAGAGTTGCGATTCTGTGGAATTCTCTGCCACAGAAGGCAGTGAAGGCCAATTCACTGGATGTTTTCAAGAGAGAGTTAGATATAGCTCTTAGGGCTAACGGAATCAAGGGATATGGTGGGAAAGCAGGAACGGGGTACAGATTTTGGATGATCAGCCATGATCGTATTGAATTGCACTTACCCCCATCATCACCAGGGAGTTGCACTTACCCCCATCATCACCAAGTGCTTCGAGAGGCTGGTCCTGGCACACCTCAAAAGATGCCTACCCCCCACACTGGATCCCTATCAGTTTGCCTACCGCAAGAACAGGAGTACGGAGGATGCCATCTCAACGGCACTTCACTCCACCCTCTCCCACCTCGACAACAGAGGCACTTACGTAAGAATGCTGTTCATCGATTACAGCTCAGCATTCAACACCATTATACCATCAAAACTGATCACCAAACTCGGTAACCTGGGCATCGACCCCTCCCTCTGCAACTGGATACTGGACTTTCTAACCAACAGACCCCAGTCTGTGAGGTTAGACAAGCACACCTCTTCAACCCTCACCCTGAACACCGGCGTTCCTCAGGGCTGTGTGCTGAGCCCCCTCCTCTACTCCCTCTTCACCTATGACTGCACACCTGTACATGGTACTAACACCATCATCAAGTATGCAGATGATACAACGGTGATTGGCCTCATCAGCAACAACGATGAGCTGGCCTACAGGGAGGAGGTCCAGCACTTAGCAGCATGGTGCGCTGACAACAACCTGGCCCTTAACTCCAAGAAGACCAAGGAGCTCATTGTAGACTTCAGGAAGTCCAGAGGCGGCACGCACACCCCCATCCACATTAACGGGACGGAGGTGGAACGTGTTTCTAGCTTCAGGTTCCTGGGAGTCAACATCTCCGATGACCTCTCTTGGACCCACAATACCTCTACTCTGATCAAGAAGGCTCATCAGCATCTCTTCTTCCTGAGGAGACTGAAGAAGGTCCATCTGTCTCCTCAGATCCTGGTGAACTTCTATCGCTGCACCATCGAGAGCATCCTTACCAACTGCATCACAGTATGGTATGGCAACTGCTCTGTCTCCGACCAGAAGGCTGCAGAGGGTGGTGAAAATTGCCCAACGCATTACCGGTTCCTCGCTCCCCTCCATGGAGTCTGTCCAAAGCAAGCGCTGTCTGCGGAGGGCGCTCAGCATCGCCAAGGACTGCTCTCACCCCAACCATGGACTGTTTACCCTCCTACCATCCGGGAGGCGCTACAGGTCTCTCCGTTGCCGAACCAGCAGGTCGAGGAACAGCTTCTTTCCGGCGGCTGTCACTCTACTCAACAACGTACCTCGGTGACTGCCAATCACCACCCCCCCCCCCCCCCCCCGGACACTTATTATTATTTATTCAAATCGTTTGCTATGTCGCTCTTCAAGGGAGATGCTAAATGCATTTCGTTGTCTCTGTACTGTACACTGACAATGACAATTAAAATTGAATCTGAATCTGAATCTGAATCTGAATCTGAATGGCGGCGCTGGCTTGAAGGGCCGAATGGCCTACTCCTGCACCTATTGTCTATGTTTCTATGTTTCTATGCTGCATTACTCCATGATTCTATGGCATGGTTTCCAATTCAAGACCAACTTTAGAACTTGAAAAGTGACTTGTAACAAGTGATTTCCAAAAATGGTATTACGTTTCTGTAATCAGTGTCCTAATTAGTTCTTAGAAAGTGTAGAAAAAAACACAACAAAATTCCATCAGATCGGTTCTGAGGATAGTGCTATATATAGATCATACTACATTAATATCATTGCCAACCAACTCAGCTTGCCCCATCCCTGGGCATTCCATCTGTAATGAAATTTAAAATTCTTTTTTTTCTTTCATTTTCAAAATTATATTTGAAATTATAATTTCTAAATTTTGCTGCCTCACAGCGCTAGAGACCCGGGTTCGATCCTGACTTTGGGTGCTGTCCATGTGGAATTTGCACATTCTCCCTGTGGGCATGTGGGTTTCCTCCAGGTGCTCCAGTTTCCTCCCACATCCCAAAGACATGCATGCTTGTAGGTCAATTGGCCTCTGTAAATTGAAACTCAACTCTAGGAAGTGGATACGAAAGTAGGATAACCTAGAACTAGTGTGCATGGGTGATTGTGTAGGAAGGAACTGTAGATACTGGTTTAAACCGAAGATAGACCGAAACTGCTGGAGTAACTCAGGCAGCATGTTTGTAGAGACCTAATGGGTGACGTTTCGGGTCGAGACCCTTCTTCAGACTCATTTACATTTTTGGAGAGAATGGATGATTAATGGTCAGCATGAACTCAGTGGGCTGAAGGGTTTGTTTCAATGGTGTATCTTTCAATTCAATTCAATTCAATACATCTTAAATATCTTCTTAGCTCTTCAGCTCTGAATGGGCAATCCATCAATGCGAGCCCAGGGTACACATTAATTAATGCATTTGTTGTTGACTGTCATTATTCTGGAGTTGGGAATGAGAATGTGAGGTGACCACAGATATAATACAAGTGCATAGGAAGGAACTGCAGATGCTGGTTTAAATCGAAGATAGACACAAAATGATGGAGTAAAAGCCCTGTCCCACGATACGAGTTCATTCCAAGAACACTCCCGAGTTTAAAAAATAATCAAACTCGTGGTAAGCACAGAGAATTAACATAGCGGTGCGTCGCTTAGCGGCTCGTAACGTTAACGGCAGGTACTCGGGAAGACTCGCTAACGGCAGGTAAGCACGGGAAGACTCGTGAAGATTTTTCAACATGTTGAAAAATGTCCACGAGCACCCCGAGTACCGATGAGTGGCCATTACTGTAAATCTCCGAGTTGAACCAGGGCAAACTCGGGAGAGCTCTTGGAATGAACTCGTACCGTGGGACAGGGCTTTAACTCAGTGGGACAGGCAGCATCTCTGGAGAGAAAGAATGGGTGACACTTTGGGTCGAGACAATAACAAGTGTTGGTTGAGACAGAAAAGAATACAAGCTAAAGTCAACCCTATCGGAAAGCAATGTCTTAAAGAAAACTGAAAGATTTGAAGGATAAAGAGCAAACTAAATGAGGGAAAGAGTATTGTCTGTGAAATAATAACCTGGAAGAGTTGAGATAAGGAGAATCACTTCACAAATTAAACTTTTTCATCTTCTGCCACAGCTGTGATTCAATTGTACGGCAGACCCCAGCTGGGGCTTTTGATTCTTAAGCAATAACAGACATCATGTCCAGACAAGAACAGCTGAAATCATAGTTTTAAACCATCAAAGTCATCAAATTACATGCAGGCGTTTTTAAAATGCTTTTATCTACAATAGTTCTTGTGCAGCAATAATGAAGCTGTGAATTGGATTTCATAGAATCATAAAATCATAGAGTGAAGATAGACACAAACAGCTGGAGTAACTCAGCGGGACAGGCAGCATCTCTGGAGAGAAGGAATGGGCGACGTTTCGGGTCGAGATCCTTCCTCAGATGTCTCGACCCGAAATGTCACCCATTCCTTCCCTCCAGATGATGCTGCCTGTCCCGCAGAGTTACTCCGGCATTTTGTGTCTATCTTCGGTTTAAACCAGCATCTGCAGTTCCTTCTTACACGAATCGGAGTGTGATACAGCATGGAAACAGGCCCTTTGGCCCAACGTGCCCACACCGGGCAACATGTCCCAGCTGCACGACACTAGGAATTGTATAGGAATTCATGTTAAGGTACTGTGAAACCACAATTGCTATCATATATACATGGCAATTTTAAAACTGATCGTTTGTTGCTCTGAAATCATGGGGCATTAACCTGCTGATCAACCTCCATGAGGCCCTCTGGTGATGACACTGCCAGGTCTATGTGAGGCCAGCTTACTTACATATGGTGGTTAGACACAACCCCGAGCAGAACTACAGCAGCAGGCTGCAAGAAAATCTGAGGGAGTTCATAGATACGGACTTAAAAGGAAATCTGACGATCATTGGATTAACTGAAATGACGGCATTTAATGCAAGAGATCAACTTTCATAATGAGAATAATAGATTTAAAGCATTGCTTCCAACTCATCATGATAAGTGTGCATGTCAGCTTTTGTTAAAAAAATCATAAGGTCATAAGTGACAGGAGTAGAATTAGGCCATTCGGCCCATCAAGTCTACTCCACCATTCAATCATGGTTTATCAATCTCTCCCTCCTAACCCCATTCTCCTGCCTTCTCCCCATGACCCTTGACACCCGTACTAGTCAAGAATCTATCTGTCTCTGCCTTAAACATATTCACTGACTTTGCCTCCACAGTCTTCAGTAGCAAAGCATTCCACAGCTAAACCACCCTCTGACTAAAGAAATTTCTCCTCATCTCATTCCTAACAGAACATCATTTAATTCTGAGGCTATGACCTCTAGTCATAGACTCACCCACTAGTGGAAACATTCTCTCCACATCCACTCTATCCAAGCCTTTCCCTATTCTGCATGTTTCAATGAGATCCCCCCTCAATCTTCCAAACTCCAGCGAGTTCAGGCCCAGTGCCGTCAAACGAAAATGTACATATTTCTTGTGTATTTTAAGGTGCAGAATAGATAATGATGAATCAATAATGATGACGAATAACTCATCGACACCAGATACTATTTGGATTTGCACGTTATATTACAGTTGAATTACCTGATCGTAAGTTTAGGGTTAGCTTTTGTGGTGCTATTTGTATGATGTCTTCCGACTCTATCATCACACGGGCAGTCAGAGGTTTATTGATATCCAGTCTCCATGAACCTTTGGGATTTTCAATATTTTCCATCGTACATCCTCTACTTTTCAGAGCTTCTATATCATCACAGCGTGCTGATGTCAATTCTCCTGGTTGTAAGAAATCCTATCAATAAAAAGGGATCACTTGGATTAGGTTTGGTTGATTGAATAGTGATAACGCACGGTCAAGTTTTCCTATTGTTTGGAGTTGAACAAAATTAGTCTTTTCTATTTGTGATTCTTGTGTCCATCGGGATGCATCACAGCTTGGTTTGGGAACAACTCCATCCAAGACCGCAAGAAATTACAGTGAATTGTGGACACAGCCCAGACCATCACACAGACCAACCTCCCTTCCATTGACTCAATTTATACCTCACGCTGCCTTGGCAAAGCCAGCAGCATAATCAAGGATGAGTCACACCCTGGCCAATCACTCTTCTCCCCTCTCCCATCGGACAAAAGGTAGAGAGGTGCAAAAACACACACCTCCAAATTCAGGGGCACTTTCTTCCCAGCTGTTCTCAGGCAACTGAACCATCCTACCACAACCAGAGAGCAATCCTGAACTACTATCTACCTGATCGTGGGCCCTCAGACTATCTTTGATTGGACTTTGCTGGCTTTACCTTGCACTAAACGTTTTTCCCTTATCATGTATCTGTACACTGTGGATGGCTCGATTGTAATCACGTGTTGTCTTTCTGCTGGCTGGAGGTTCCCTATACCTCAGTACACGTGACAATAAACTAAACTGAACTGAACTAATTTTAATGGGAATAAAACAGACACATTCTCATTATCCTGATCTTTCCTCACATCATCTGAACTGAGCACTGACATTTTATGTATGCCAAACACTCTGTTACAGCTGTTTCCCATCACCAAAGATAATAAGACCATCCAGCTGAACATCCAGTGGCACAGTAGAGGGCTCGGTGAACAAACAGAACAAATGAAGCACTAATACCATCTTTCTACACAAAACACTCCACTCGCTGTTTGAAACATAGCAACATAGAAACATAGAAGGTACACAAAAAAGCTGGAGAAACTCAGAGGGTGCAGCAGCATATATGGAGCGAAGGAAATAGACAACGTTTCGGGCCGAAACCCTTCTTCAGACTGATCGGGGGTGGGGGGGGCAGGGACAAGAAAGGAAAACGGAGGAGGAGCCCGAAGGCTGGGGGATGGGAGGAGACACCAGGGGGACTGAGGATGGGGAGGAGACAGCAAGGACTAGCAAAATTGGGAGAATTCAATGTTCATGCCCCCAGGATGCAGACTCCCCAAGCGGAATATGAGGTGCTGTTCCTCCAATTTCCGGTGTTGCTCACTGTGGCCATGGAGGGGACCCAGGACAGAGAGGTCGGAGACGGAGTGGGAGGAGGAGTTGAAGTGCTGAGTCACCGGGAGGTCAGCTTGGTTATTGCGGACCGAGCGGAGGTGTTCGGCGAAACGATCGCCCAACCTCCGCTTGGTCTCACCGATATAGATCTGCTGACTAGATCAGCGGATGCAATAGATGAGGTTGGAGGAGATGCAGGTAAACCTCTGTCGCACCTGGAATGACTGCTTGGGTCCTTGAACGGAGTTGAGGGGGGAGGTAAAGGGACAAGTGTTGCATCTCTTGCGGTTGCAAGGGAAAGTGCCCGGGGAGGGGGTGGTACGAGAGGGAAGGGAAGAATTGACAAAGGAGTTATGGAGGGAGCGGTCTTTGCGGAAGGCAGATATGGGGGGAGATGGGAAGATTTGGCGAGTGGTGGGGTCACGTTGGAGGTGGCGAAACCGACGGAGGATTACTTGTTGTATGTGACGGCTGGTGGGGTGAAAGGTGAGGACTAGGGGGACTCTGCCCTTGTTGCGAGTGGGGGGATGGGGAGAGAGAGCAGTGTTGCGGGGTATGGAAGAGACCCTGGTGCGAGCCTCATCTATGGTGGAGGAGGGGAACCCCCGTTCCCTGAATAATGAGGACATTTCAAATGTCCTGGTGTGGAACGCCTCATCCGTGGAACAGATTCGGCATAGACGGAGGAATTGGGAGTAGGGGATGGAATCCTTACAGGAAGCAGGGTGGGAAGAAGTGTAGTCCAGATAGCCATGGGAGTCAGTGGGTTTATAGTGGATGTCGGTCAGAAGTCTATCACCTGCAATGGAGATAGTGAGGTCAAGGAATGGTAGGGAAGTGTAGGAAATGGTCCAGGTGTATTTGAGTGTGATATAGAAACATAGAAAATAGGTGCAGGATTAGGCCATTCGATTCTTCGAGTCAGAACCGCCATTCAATATGATGATGGCAGATCATCCAAAATTGGTACCCCGTTCCTGCTTTTTCCCCCATATCCCTTGATTCCATTAGCCCTAAGAGTTAAATCTAATTCTCTCTTGAAAGCATCCAGTGAATCGGCTTCCACTGCCTTCTATGGCAGAAAATTTCACTGATTCACAACTCTGGGAAAAAAAGATTTTCCTCATCTCAGTTCTGAATGGCCTCCCCTTTATTCTGTGACCCTTGGTTCTGGACTACCCCCAACATGGGGAACATTTTTCCTGCATCTAGCCTGTCCAATCCGGTAAGAATTTGATATGTTTCTATATAATCCCTTCTCACCTAAATTCCAGAGAACATAAGCCAAGTCGATCCATTACATTGGACGTTTCACTGGAAGCGCTACTGGAGAATCACATAACAGGAATAGTGATCAAGATGCACCTCCCTGCTAACTCAGAACATAGTGGAAAAAAGTCAGCAAGGCTATGTCGGCTAGTTACGTCTGTACTCAATGACACAAGAAATAAACACTGGAGCATCTTGACCCTGATTCACCATTCAATAAAATGATCACATCTGATCTTTGGCCTCAAGGGTGGTGAATCGGTGGAATAGTGAAAGGCTTGGAGAGAGTGGATGGAGAGGGTGTTTATACAAGTGGGTGAGTCTAGGACAAGATGGCGTGGCCGGGTCCAGTCGCCGTTGTGTTAGCTCCGCGGAGACTGTACATACTTTCATTTCACTGCTCATCTTGTATGTGTATGTGACAAATAAACTTGACTTGACTAGAGGTCATAGCCTCAGAATTAAAGGGCATTCCTTTAGGAAGGAGATGAGGAGTAATTTCTTTAGTCAGAGGGTGGTGAATCTGTGGAATTCATTGCCACGGAAGGCCATGGAGTGGATATTTTTAAGACAGATATAGATAGATTCTTGATTAGCATGGGTGTCAGGGGTTATGGGGAGAAGGCTGGAAAATTGGGTTGAGAGGAAGAGTCTGAAGAAGGGTCTCGACCCGAAACGTCTCCCATTCCTTTTCTCCATAGATGCTGCCTCACCCGCTGAGTTACTCCAGCATTTGTGTCTACACCCGAGAGATAGATCAGCCATGATTGAATGACGTAGTAAACTTGATGGTGCGAATGGCCCAACTCTGTTCCTATCACTTATGACTATACGAACTCCACTCTCCTCCCTGATTCCTATAACTTTTGATCGCTGCATAGTCAAAAAGAAAATCTTATCCTTGAATAAGTTGAATGAATCAAAATTCACAGCTCACTAGGGTAGGGTAATTCCAAGTACTCCTAGCCGTCTGTGAGAAGAAATTCTCTCCTCATCTCAAATTAAAAATGTCAATCCCTTGTCTAGAGATCATTCTCAGCCCAGTCCCAAAGACGGTCTCAACCCGAAACATCACCCATTCCTTCTCTGCAGAGATGGTGCCTGTCCCGTTGAGTTACTCACATCTTCAGACCTATTCAGAAATATATGTCAATTCAGAAAGAGATTTATGAGCCTGTCCCACTTAGGCGATTCTTTTAGGCGACTGCAGGAGACTATGCAGTCGCCACCTGGTCACCACATGTTCGCGGGTGGGTGCCGGGGAGGCGCCTTCATGGTCGTGACGAGTTCCCGCATTCTGGGAACTAGTCGCGGCCTCCTTATGGTCGCCGCAAATTTTTCATCATGTTGAAAATTAGCGGCGACTAGAATGAATCCGCCATGGAGAGTAGCGAGAATTCTCGAGCCGTAGGTGGGTCGCCAGGGGGTCCTAGTGGGTTGCCGGGAGGTCAAAGGTTCTCAGAGGTTCTCGTAGGTTGTAGCCGGTGCTGACCGGTGAATTTCATTGGCTCATTGGGGAAAATAAAGGTAAGCAGTAGTTTTCAGAACCAAGGATAACCGACCGGTAATGTTAAATGTCCGCCGAGCTTCACAGCCGTGTATCTCTGGCTTCTTAAATGTTGCCTCCACTCCTTCTACCCCCCATCTCCCCCCTCTACCCCCCTCTTTTAAAGGGCTTACCGCACACTGTGCTTTAGCCGTCATTTTACAGCGCCAACCTTCCTGTTCATTACGGTGTGTGTGTGTGTCTGTATCACCTTGGCTTTGCACCATGTGATTTTTTTTAGACAGGGCAAGCGGGGGGAGCGCTGTCTAAAAATTTCACACGGGCTGGTGAAGGAAGCGATGTGTTTGTGTGTGTGTGTGTCCACTCTGACAATCGCCGTTCCAGTTGCCGGTTTTTCAGGCGACTGCCGGCAACTTGACAGTCGCTGGCAGTCCGCTGAAAAATCACCTAAGTGGGACAGGCCCATCAGTAGATTCATTGTCCATTGTAAATTTCCCGAGTGTGTAGATTATTGGTTGTATATGGCAACGTAGATGGGAATGTGGGTGAAATAAAATGGCATTGATGTGGAATTGGTGTCTTTGTCTCGTTCATCCCACTGCTCCTACGGCGTTTCTGCCAGAACACTCTGTCCTTAGCACTTGGGTAATCACTGCCAAAATCAGCTGAGTGATCAGCTTTTTCACCCAGAGACTTGTGAATCTGTGGAATTCTCTGCCACAGAAGGCAACTGCGGCCAATTCACTGGATGTTTTCAAGAGAAATTTAGATATAGCCCTTTGGGCTAACGGAATCAAGGGATATGGGGTGAAAGCAGGAACGGGCTACTGATATTGGATGATCAGCCGTGATCATATTGAATGGCGGTGCTGGCTCGAAGGGCCGAATGGCCTACTCCTGCACCTATTTTCTATGTTTCTATGTTTCTCTGTTGCCCGACAGCTTGTAGAAAGATGGTATTAGTGCTTAATTTGTTCTGCTTGTTCACTGGGTCCTCCACTGAGCCACATTACATTACTCCTATTTTGTTCTCCATAGCTTGTTCTCCATTTTGTTCTCCATACATTCCCTTTAACTCCCACCCCTCCTAATTCTACCACTTGCTCTTGCATGTTTGGCAACATACACTGACCGGTTAACCTTCCAGCCTATATTTCACTGTGGAAAACAAAGCCCCAGGAGGAAATGTTTGCAGTCAAAGGTCAAAGTGCAAATACTACGCAGACACCACAGAGGTCAGAATTGGCCCCAGATCATCGGAGCTGTGAGGCAACAACCCTACTGTTGTGCCACTAGGCCACCACTTTGTGTCTATGTAAGCATTAAGACCTAACAAGGGGAAATTTCTGCAGAATCGACATGGGCTGAGAATACGTTACGTCCATTATTCTGCATGACCACTTGTGACCTGTAACTAGAGCACTGTAAATGGCTCGATTGTGGCCTTTTGTGTCTTTAACCAAGTTGCCGAGTGCTTTGTAAGGAATGTGGGAACCAACGCAAGGGCACACGCAAAATGTACCATATCCAATTCAGATCACAAGGGGGTACTATTGTTACAGCCTGGGTTATGACATTAGATGTTGAGTATTACATCCTGTATGCAAGATGCTGAAATGAGAAACATTTCTGACCTTGAGGGAATATCTTGTAACAATACGGGATATTTGTTTTACATTGCCAGTTATTAAATATCCATGCAATTTGATCAAATATCTGGGAGAATTGCATCATTCACGTAGCTTACACAACTTTCATATTTTTATTATTTCCACAAGCTGGGCAGGAAAATATAATTATATTGTTTATATAACACTATTGACTCTTGTCTCTTGATATTTGGTTTACTGCAAACAGCTCCCCACAATTCAAAATATACTGAAGTGTTATAATAGTATTGAGCTGTTACTATAAACCCCGACTTAAATACACAGCGTTTTGTCACTTCTGATACATCTCGTCAAAAGGTGTTATCCTCTCGTGAACAAGGGTCTCGACCCAAAATGTCATCCATTCCTTCTCTCCAGCGATGCTGCCAGCATCTCCGGAATTACTGAGTTACTCCAGCATTTTGTGTCTGTCATCAGTTTAAACCAGCATCTGCAGTTCCTTCAGACACTTATCCCCTCATGTGTTGGTCTGTGGCTTATTACAGAAACAGGGGTCACAGACTGTGAGGAAGGCTGTCAGAGTACACAGCGAGATATAGATCAGCTACAGAAACGGGTGAATTAATGGCAGATGGGCTTTGATCTGAGCAAGTGTGACCGTGTTGCACTTTGGGAGGTCAAATGTGAGGAGAAAATATACAAGTAATGGCATGACCGTTAACAGCATTGATGTACAGAGGGATATTGGGGTCCAAGTCCATAGCTCCCTTGAAAGTTGCAACACAAGTCATGGTAAAGAAGGCATATAGAACGCTTGCTTATATAGGTTGAGACATTGAGGGAGGCAAGAGTTAGAAAGCCATGATGCAACTTTACAGGACGTTGGTTAGGCCACATTTAAAGTACTGTGTGCGGTCTGGTCACCATATCAGGAAGGATATGGAGACATTGGAAAAGATGCAGAGGAGGTTGAGCAGAATGAAGGAGAAACAAAGAACTGCAGATGCTAGTTTATACCAAAGATAGACACAGAGTGCTAGAATAAATGTCAGGCAGCATCTCTGGAGTAAAAGGATAGGTGACGTTGACCAGAATGATGCCTGGATTAGGGGATTGGTCACAGCCTCAAAATTAAAGGATGTTCTTTTAGGAAGGAGATGAGGAGGAATTTATTTAGTCAGAGGGTGGCGAATCTGTGGAATTATTTGCCACACAAGGCTGTGGAGGCCAAGTCAGTGGATATTTTTAAGGCAGAGATAGATAGATTCTCTGGCCGACAGATGGCGCAATGGGCTAAGTGTTCGGCTGGCGACCGGAAGGTAGCCGGTTCGAATCCCGCTTGGAGTGCATACTGTCGTTGTGTCCTTGGGCAAGACACTTCACTCACCTTTGCCTGCGTGTGAATGTGTGTGAATGTGTGTGAGTGATTGGTGGTGGTCGGAGGGGCCGTAGGCGCAGATTAGCAGCCACGCTTCTGTCAGTCTGCCCCAGGGCAGCTGTGGCTACAGAAGTAGCTCACCACCACCGAGTGTTACTGGGGAGTGAATGAATAATGCGATGTAAAGCGCCTTGAGTATCTAGAAAGGCGCTATATAAATCCCATCCATTATTATTATTATTATGGATTCTTGATTAGTATGGGTATCAGGGGTTATGGGGAGAAGGCAGGAGAATGGGGTTAGGAGGGAGAGATAGATGTTATCATTTCTCTTCTTCTTGGGTATGGCGTGCACAGCCTAAAGTTGTAGGACAACTTGTTCTGTTTGATCTTCTGTTTGTGCACGCCAGGTTGATTGCATTCGTGGAAACAGGGTTGACCACATGAAGGTTACAATCTTCCCACCCTAGCCATAATTGAATGGCAGAGTAGACTTAATGGGCCGAATGGGGTAATTCTTCTATCACATGATCTTATGAATATCACTTGCTAGCTCTCACCGCTGCCCTCCCCCTACCTCTTTACACTCGCTACTTCCCTCTCCTCTTTCAGTCTAGATGAAGGGTCTCTATCCCAAATGCGATCTGTCCATTTTCCTCCCCAGATGCAACCTGACCTGTTGAACTCCTCCAGCCATTCGCCTATTTTTGCCAAATCCCGAGCTTTTGATATAATCAGACTGTGCTGGTGAAGTTTCAACGGTGCAGTAGATGGAACTATCTTCAATTTTCATTGGATAGGTCGAGTAACTTACATCCTTTGTGCACCATCCGCAATCCTTTCCAATGCGTATACATTCTCCACATGATGATGCTTTGGCTCCCAAACACTCACTAGGATCTGTAACGTGAAAGGAAAATTCAGACCTCAGCAATGCATATTTTACACTAATGGCAAAGGAGTTAGTAGTGGCCTCTAGGAGGAGAGGATCTAGGATTCAAACAAAAATGATAAGTTTCACTGAAGTGTAATCTTACAATAGGAAAAAAAACCCAAAAGGAAAAGTAATTTTCCTGTGGCTAAGAAGAATGAGTGATAATTCAGCCCAAAAAGGGTCTTGACCCGAAAAGTAATCCATTCCTTCTATCCAGGGATGCTGCATGTCCTGCTGAGTTACTCCAGCATTTTGTGTCTATCTACCCTACAAACCTGCCCATCTTTGGAATGTAGGAGGAAACCGGAGCACCCAGAGCAAACCCACGTGGTCACGTGGAGAACGTACAAACTCCGTACACACAATAGTAATGTACACACAGGACAATGTAGTGCAGGTAAGTGGGGACTATTACAGATCAACACATGATCTGTAATGGTTGACATGGACGCCAAGGGCTAAAGAGTCTGTTTCTGAGCTGCATATATCTATCTATATAAGTCTCATCTTGACCGCATCCTGTTTGTGCTGTATATTGATTTTAGAAAAAATGCTACCCTGTATCGCTGTGATTTTTGGTCATCTTACTCACAGTCCTCCTCCGCTGCGGCAGCCCCAATGATTTTTCCGATCGATGAAAAATAAAAAGGTTATGAAGGTAACGTCCCTTCCGGGGGGGAGGGGGGCAGGAATATAAAACTCCGAATGCCTGGACGTGAGTCAGTCACTCTGGAAGACCTAGAGAGAGAGGCCACAACTGTGATTTTGCTGTGAGTCAACTGAACTGTGAGTCTACTGAACTGTAAGTCTGCACTGTACTTGCAATAAATGAGTTGTTAGCCCTTAATGAAAATAAAATGAGTTGTTTGGCCTGCCCTGTGCTTGAAACTAAAATGGCAATGGAAATGAAATGAAATGAAAATGAAATGAGTTGTTTGACCTGTCCTGTGCTTGAAACTGAAATAGCAATGGAAATTAAATGAAATGAAAATGAGATGAGTTGTTTGGCCTGCCCTGTGCTTGAAACTAAAATGGCAATGGAAATGAAATGAAATGAAGTGAGATGAGTTGTTTGGCCTGCCCTGTGCTTGAAACTGAAATGGCAATGGAAATGAAATGAAATGAAAATGAACCATGAGTTGTTTGGCCTGCCCTGTGCTTGAAACTGAAATGGTAATGGAAATGAAATGAAATAAAAATGAAATTAGTTGTTTGGCCTGCCCTGTGCGTGAAACTGAAATGGCAATGGAAATGAAATGAGTTGTTTGGCCTGCCCTGTGCGTGAAACTGAAATGGCAATGGAAATGAAATGAAAATGAAAATGAGATGAGTTGTTTGGCCTGCCCTGTGCTTGAAATTGAAATGGAAATGGAAATGAAATGAGTTGTTTGGCCTGCCTGAAACCACTAATTTCAGCCCACAAGGCCCCTATTAGCTGAGAAACCAGTCCCTTTTGCCCAAAATGCCCGTAGTAACCCTGGAAGAGCATTTTGGCCCAAAAGGCCCATGCCAGGCCAGGCCAGGCCAGGAAAAGTCCAGAAAAAGTGATTTCACTGAGATTTCACTCAAAATGTTTAAGTCCCTTCAGCCCATCAGGCCTGTACTAGCCCAGGAGGGGTCCCTTTGGCCCATCAGTAAATATTCCCCCTGCAAGTATTAAACCTCACCCCAGTATTTTTCTCCCTCCCTTCATTGGCTCCCTGTGAGATCCAGGCCAGGATAGACATTTCTCCTTCATTGTGATCTGGAGGTGATCATGGAGGTGGCCTTGCTGTTATTTTCAACCAGAACTTTCGGATCACTGAACTCACCCTCCCCCCAGTAGCATCATTTGAATTCCTCGCCTTCAAAGCCCTTTCCTCCATGACAGTCATCCTCATTTACCGGCCACCTAAACCAAACCCCTCCTTCCTATCTGACTTCACTGAACTCCTCACACTTGCCTCATCCCTCTCCCCACGTCTGCTGCTACTTGGTGACTTAAATATTCACTTGGACTCCCCCACCTACAAGCTCGCATCTGAATTTGCCTTTTTACTAGACAACTTCTCTCTCACTCAGCACGTCACCTTTCCCACCCATGACAAAGGTCAGATCCTTGACCTGGTCTGCTCCACAAATCAACCGACCCTTGCCTAAACCACAGATCCCTCTTCTCCACAGTGGGCACCTTCTCAAGCCTCGAGCCAACAATCTTCCTACCTCTACTCCGGATCTCTGCAACTCATTCCTCCACTTTTCCCATCTATCAATCTTTATCCCCTGTACCCGACTCCCCAGCATCTACTCCACCACTTACCAAGGCCCCTCCTTTCAACATCTCCACTGACCTCCTTACCCCTCCTCCACACTGCTTCCTCTCCCAGTTTGACCTGGTCACCCCTATTGAAATCTCCAAACTCATCAGCTCTTCCAAGCACACTACCCGCTCCCTCGACCCTCTCCCCACTCCCCTGCTGAAGTCCTGCCTCCCCGTTCTCTGCCCCTATCTCACTAATCTCTTCAACTCCTCATTGTCCCAAGGAATTGTCCCCTCCGCTTTCAAAACTGCTGCTGTCACACCAATCTCAAAGAAACCTGGTCTTGATCCCTCCTCTCTCATTAACTACTGCCCAATCTCAATCCTCCCCTTTCTTTCAAAAACCCTGGAGCGTATCGTTGCGTCACAACTTCATTCCCACCTCCTTGCGTATAACCTACTTGAACCCCTCCAATCTGGCTTTCGCCCCCTCCATAGCACAGAAACTGCTCTCCTCAAAGTCCTCAATGACCTCCTCACCTCTGCTGACACTGGTTCCCTCAACATCCTCATCCTCCTCGACCTGAGCGCAGTCTTCGATACAGTGAACCATAACATCCTGCTCACCAGACTCAAAGACCTCGGCATTGAAGGCTCTGCACTCAGGTGTCCTTGAGACTCTTGAAAGGCGCCCATAAATAAAATGTATTATTATTATTATTATTATTATCTGCAAAAATAGATTAAAAATGGCTAAAATTGATTCTCCACCCTCTCCCCTTTCTCTCTTACAGTCTATCACCTGTTTTGGGAAGACTTTCTAGCAGTTTCTGAGCTGCCAGTCCACCAGCCCTGAGTGACTGAGCTGCCGGCTCACAAGGCCTGAGTGACTGAGCTGCCAGCCCACCAGGCCTGAGTGACTGAGCTGCCAACCCACCACGCCTGAGTCACTGAGCTGCCAGCCCACCACGAGTGACTGACTGATTTGCCAGCCCAAGAATCCATTCGGCCCACAATATCCATACTAGCCCTCTGGAAACCAGTCCCTTCGGCCCACAACGCCCATACGAGCGTTCCAGGAAGCACCCCCACCCCCCCTCACTGGTCACCAATATTGGAATTGTTGGAGAGGTGGAATATTGCGTTGGAGGACCAACCCTCCCGTGCGAACATGGGACCCAACGGGTCACACTTAGTCTAGTGACTCTATAAATGCCTGATGTCATTTGCAAAGAAAATGCTGGAATGTATAGCAAAGTTTGTTACAGTAAAACACGGTGGTGCAGAGGTAGAGTTGCCGCCTTATAGCGCTTACAGCGCCAGAGATCCGGGTTCGATCCCGACTACGGGTGCTGGCTGTGCGGAGTCTGTACATTCTCCCCGTGACCTATGTGGGATTTCTCCAAGAGCTTCAGTTTCCTCCCACTCTCCAAAGACGTGCAGGTTTGTACGTTAATTGGCTTGGTGTACGTGTAAAAAGTGTGCAGGGTAGTGTTAATGTGTGGGGTTCATCATTTGGTGGGCCGAAGGCCCTGTTTCCACGCTGTATCTCTAAACTCTAACCTAAACTAAACTAAGAACACATTAAAAAAGAATAATAAAATTGAGCAGGGCCTATATGGATTTCTGAAAAGAAGATATATTTGAAGATTTTTGTATCTGGTGCAATGGATAAGGAGGAACTAGTAAATGCACTGTATTCAGATTTTAGGAAATAATTCGATAAACTCTCACTCACAAAAGGCTGATCAATAAAGTTAGACCATAGTTAGAGTAGGGGTAACATACTGATTGGATAGAGAAATGCTCATCAAACAGAAGTCAAAGAGTAAATAAACAGTCTACCCTCCGAGACACAAAGTACTGGTGTATAAAATCACAAGAGGAATAGATCGGGTAGATGCACAGAGTCTCTTGCCCAGAGTAGGGGAATCGAGGACCAGAGGACATAGGTTCAAGGTAAAGGGGTAAAGATTAAAAGGAATCTGAGGAGTCACACATGGGTGGGTGTATGGAACAAGCTGCCGGAGGAGGTAGTTGAGGCTGGGCCTATCCCAACGTTTAAGAAACAGTTAGACGGGTTCATGGATAGGACAGGTTTTGAAGGATATGGAACAAACGCAGGCAGGTGGGACTAATGTAGCTGGGACATGTTGGCCGGTGTGGGCAAGTTGGGCCGAAGGGCCTGTTTCTACACTGTATCACTCTATGACTCTATATCTCAGCAGGCCAGGCAGCATCTCTGGAGAAAAAGGATGGATGCGTTTCAGGTCAGGATCCTTCATCAGACTGCAGAAATATCACCCATCCTTCTTCTCCAGGGATTCTGCCTGATCCGTTGTGTTATTCCAGCACTTTGTGTCATTCTTTGTGTCATACCACCATCTCATAAGGCGATAAGTAATAGGAGCAGAATTAGGCCATTCGGCCCATCAAGTCTACTCCGCCATTCTATCATGGCTGATCTATCTCTCCCTCCTAATCCCATTCTCCTGCCTTATCCCCATAACCTCTGACACCCGTACTAATCAAGAATCTATCAATCTCTGCTTAAAAATATATCAATTGACGGCCTCCACAGCCTTTAGGAGCAGGGAGGTTCTACTGCTATTGTACAGGGCCTTGGTGAGACCACACCTGGAGTATTGCGTACAGTTTTGGTCTCCTAATCTGAGGATAGACATTCTTGCCATAGAGGGAGTACAGAGAAGGTTCACCAGACTGATTCCTGGAATGGCAGGACTTTCATATGAAGAAAGACTGGATAGACTCGGCTTGTACTCGCTAGAGTTTAGAAGATTGAGGGGGGATCTTATAGAAACTTACAAAATTCTTAAGAGGTTGGACTGGATAGATGCAGGAAGATTTTTCCCGATGTTGGGGAAGTCCAGAACAAGGGGTCACAGTTTAAGGATAAGGGGGAAGTCTTTTAGGACCGAGATGAGAATTTTTTTTTTCACACAGAGAGTGGTGAATCTGTGGAATTCTCTGCCACAGAAAATAGTTGAAGCCAGCATTGGCTATATTTAAGAGGGAGTTAGATGTGGCCCTTGTGGCTAAAGGGATCAGGGGGTATGGAGAGAAGGCAGGTACAGGATACTGAGTTGGATGATCAGCCATGATCATATTGAATGGCGGTGCAGGCTCGAAGGGCCGAATGGCCTACTCATGCACCTATTTTCTATGTTTCTATGTTTCTATGAGACTGACTGAAACCAATTTCCCTCCGGGGGAAGTTTCATCGTATCGGATTTTTAAATTATAGCCAAGATGCTAAGCTAAAACAAAGCTGCTTTGCTTATACTATATAGCAAGAAATAAAAGTACTACCTGAATGAACAAGACCCTGCCACATCGGGAAACAAATCAGCATTGTATTTATGAAAAGCTTCAAATCCATCTGAAAGAAAAAAATAATAATGAAAATTACTTTATTACATTTATAAATTAATACCGCCTTTCAAATTTTATAATCTTTGGGTTAAAATTCCGGATCGGCTTGGTTTACAAATTTAGAAATTGTATAATTTTCAATAAATAGCCTATGTTCAAGTTTTCACACCGTTTCTTTTTGGCTCTATTGTATGTTATTTTCACCCGTAATGATCAATGTTGCAGTTGTATCAGACACATTTAAAGTATTGTTTAAGAAGGAACTGCAGATGCTGGAAAATCAAAAGTAGACAAAAATGCTGGAGAAACTCAGTGGGTGAGGCAGCATCTATGGAGCGAAGGTAATTGACAACGTTTCGGGTCGAGACTCTTCTTCAGTCGACCCGAAACATTGTCTATTTCCTTCGCTCCATAGATGCTGCCTCACCCGCTGAGTTTCTCCAGCATTTTTGTCTACCTTAGATTATTGTGTTCAGTTTTGATCACCATGTTATAGGAAAGATGTTGTCAAGTTGGAAAATGGTGCAGAGAAGATTTACGAGGATATTGCTCGAGGGGCCTGAGCTATAGGGAGATGTTGAGCAGGCTAAGACTCTACACCTTGGATTGCAAGAGGATGAGCGTTGATCTTATAGATAGGAATGTTACAAAATTTTGAGATTTTAAAAATCAAGCCTGTAATTTACCCCATCAGATAAAGCATAAAAATAACTTTAATTTGATACCTAAGTCACTTTCATATCTTCAGTATTAAAAAAAAGTTATGGTTATTTTTATACTCGGAAATTAGCATCTTGTTCCCTATTGCTTTTCTATTAACAACACAAAAGCTGGGATCGAGGACAGTCAAAAGCCCATAACTTTCTTAAAAATTAAGAGTACTGAATGACATTTTCAGTTATTATAGATTGAAGCATTCTGAAACAAATATGAAACATCTTACTTGGATGACCTGAAATTAAAGCATATAATTAGTTAGTTACCTAATTGTAGCTAATTACAAAATTGACCGTTGTGACGGAAATAGTAATAAACACCCAGACTGCCTTGAGAATTCAAAAATGTGATTTTCTCACGATCAGAACTATAAGATTATTATATTATATGTTGTAAGTCCATAACAGATAGGTAAATAAATTACAATTTCTAGCAATAGACCAAGTCTTTATGGAGAAGATCTGGTGCATTGGCATATCTGGTAGCTGATACATTGACATATCATAATCAGTAGCATCATCATACTCCTCAGATTGTAACCAATAAGCAACTCTGTACACCTTGTTTTTCCTCAAATTTTCAATTTTGGCATTGTAAACTACAAGTTTTTGCTCTTCAAACCACGTATGACATGCCTTTCTGCCCACTACTTCCCCATTAAGAATGTCCTGTAGATCATCACATTTGGAGTAGTCCAAATTCGGATAATCTCTACGAATGCTGTCTAAATCAGTCTCTTTTGCTGGGCATTTGGATTGACAATTTGGCATTTCTTCTTCGGACACATCTGTTTAAAATATAAAGGAAAAAAAACACTGAACAGCATTAACATAAACAAGTTATTATTTGTAGTTTTAGAAAAAAAAGGTAGAAATGATAAAGTTAAATGCTAAAACAAATAGTAAATACCCAACAAAAAATTCATATTCATCAGTTTCATCAAATCGATTAAATTCATCTAATCAATTAAATTCATCTAAATTAAATTACTAGATCTAAACACCTATCCATTTCTTAAGAAAAGGCTAATTTTTTAAATAGCCTAAGTATCCAAATAACAAATAACAAACTGATCCCATTCACACAAGAATTCACAATAAAACATGATTTTTAAAAATCTCACTGTCATGAATTTATATGTCAAATGGAAGGAATTTAATGTTTAATTCCCATAAATTAATCCAGAAACATCCACGCTCAAGATAATCAAAATCATTATTTTTTGCACAATACATCTGACTAAAATTGTACTGTGAATATTTAGCATGAAAATATTGATCATGGATGGACAATAACACAAAATATAGATGATTTAGATGTTCTCATTACATGGTTGTGCAAAAAGCAAAATCATATGTTAAATAAACAGCAAACCTTTTGTTTTGTCCTGATATTGATATCCGTGATGTTGAAGGCGTTGAAGTCGTTTTTAATCACGTTTAAGTTCAATCCAATCTCTTCCCTTCCCAGCTAGCAGCCGAGGGAATCCCTCTCCAACAACCAATTCAAACCTGCATTTTAATCCTGCCCCCCCCCCCCCCGCCACACAAAGCCTCCGGAATTGCACGCACAGGCAGTGGCAATTGCACGCACAGGCAGTGGCAGAGCTGGAGCGCCGCTGATGGTAGGTTTCATAACAGCGCTAATATTATAATAGAGGTCTATAAAATCATGAGAGGAATAAATCGTATCAATATTGACTTCCCTCTCTCTCCATCCCTCCCCCATCCTAGTTCTCCGACCAGTCTGACTGTCCTCATTAAATTTTCCATTGTATGCCCCGTTGTCACCTTCCCTCCTGCAGCTAACTATGATCTGTTCTCCATTTTCCTTCATCATTGTCCCCTTTGATCTCTCGTTTTCACACCTTACCCTTCCATATATTTTGTTTCTCACTCCGAGGACTCTCAGTCTGAAGAAGGGTCTCGACCCGAAACGTCGCCTTCTATCCAGTGATGCTTCCAATCCCACTGAGTTACTCCAGCATTTTGTGTCTATCTACAGTACATCTTCTTGCTACCCTACCTACTTGTGTGGCCACTTTCAAGGATCTGCAGACTTGTATCCCAAATTCACTCAATGTCCCTAAGGGTCCTGCCATTTACAGTATACTCGTCCCCTTACATTTGGCCTCCCAAATTACAACACCTCGTACTTGTCTTGATTAAACACCATCTACCATTTCTTTGTTTATATCTCCAAACGATCTACATGCTTCTGCATTCTCAGGCAGGATTCATCACCTTCCTCAACTACACTGATTTTTGTGGCATCTGCAAACTCACTAATCCGCCCATTGATTGAGTTTAGTTTAGTTTAGAGATACTGCACGGAAACAGGCCCTTAAGCCCACCTTGTCCACACTGACCAGCGATCCCTGCACATTAACACTATCCTACACACACTATGGACAATTTACATTTATACCAAGCCAATTAACCTACAAACCTGTACGTCTTTGGAGTGTGGGAGGAAACCAAAGACGGGGAGAACGTACAAATGCCATACAGACAACACCCGCAGTCGGAATCGACCCGCGTCTCTGACGCAGAAAGCACTGTAAGGCAGCAACTCTACTGCTGCGCCACCATGCCGCCCCATTGATATACATCACAAACAAATAGTAGAGAATGGTAGGGCTCTGACAAATGTTGTAGATCTGAATGATCTAGGAGTGCAGGCACATAGTTCATTGAAAGTGGCACCACAGGTAGATAAGGTGGTCATAAAGGCTTTTGGCACATTGGTCATCATCAGTCAGAGTATTGAGTATAGAAGTTGGGAGGTCATGTGCAGTTGTATAAGACGTTGGTGAGGCCGCATCTAGAGTATTGTGTTCAGTTCTGGGAACCATGTTATCGGAAAGATGTTGTGAAGCAGAAAAGGGTGCAGAGAAGATTTACTAGGAGCCAGGACTCGAGGGCTTGAGTTATAGGGAGTGGTTGAGCAGGCTAGGACTCTATTCCTTGGAGTGCAAGAGGATGAGGGATGGTCTTACTGAGATGTAAGGTAGATGCACGGAGTGGTCGTGGGTTGTCGTAGGTGTGGTCGTAGGTGGACGTCCTAATGGGTCGCCGGTTGCCGGTAGCTTGCCGTAGCTTGACATCGGCTAGGTGGTAGGTTGTTGTAGACATTGTCGTAGGGGGACGAGTCGCCGTTTTTTCAACGACCTGCTACGATTAGGACAGTCGCCTAAAAAATCGCCTAAGTGGGACAGGCCCTTGAATGCTATTTATAACAAGTTGGCTCTCCTTGCAAAAGTAAAACCTGGGTACCAGAATTCATGAGATGCATGTCTGGGAAAGGCACAACTGCCAAGTGGGAAGAATGAAGACAATCCAGGATTTGGAATCTCCCAACATTTCATTGTCCACATACTAACTCAGGACATGGAGATTGAAGAAGGGTCTCGAGGTGAAACGTCACCCGTTCCTTCTCTCCAGAGATGCTGTGTTACTCCAGTATTTTGTGTCGATCATGGAGATTAAACCCTGGGTTTCTCTTGAGTTACGGTGCAGAACTGAAACTTCCTTTGCTACAATCACAGACTTAAAGGTGCGCCAAGCAGTGGCGAAGGTTAGAAGAGAAATTAGATCTCCCCATGAATGCTTTTGTAGCACTTGTGAGCAGCTGCATGTCTCTTATAGAGATCTGGAAGGAAATTAGTTTGATCCTGGCATGAACTGAAAGGCAACTCCTCAGCCAAAGTACAGACCAGGCAGAATATTTGCCAGTGTCTTCAAAGTAATTTGTGGTTGCAGTCCAACCTGCACTGGTTGGATGATGGATTTCAGATAAAGGAAGGGATTAAGATTCAGCAGCTTCCAGGAATCTATGTCCTGCCAACATTTACAGTAAAAATCTCACACAAATAAAAGCCAGCAGGTGATATTTTTAGACTAAAATATTCAAAAATAAAATTCTAGAACAAATAGTAAAGTCAGGCAGCATCGCTAGTGGTAGTGCGGCCCACACTGATGAACGATGCATTCTATGCTCGCTTTGAGCAGAAGGCCAACAGAGCGATGACAACCATCCCAACAGCCTCCAATGTACCTCTTCCCAGGGTCAGTGTTGCAGAAGTTAGATGGACCTTCCCGAGGATGAACCCACGGAAAGCAACTGGAATTCCAGATGGAATCCATGGCTGCATTCTTAGGAACTGCGCCCAGGACCAACAAGCTGGTATGTTCATGGACATCTTTAATCTCTCCCCACTCCATTCTGAGGTTCACACCTGCTTCAAAACGACCACTATAATCCCGGGGCTCAAGCCTTAATGAAATCCGTCCAGGGGCCTTGACATCCACCATCATGAAGTGGTTTAAGAGGATGGTTCCAGCCTAACAAGCAAACGTGATCCACTGCAGTTCACCTACCGCCACAACAGGTCCACAGCTGATACCATCTCCCTGGATAGCACACTCATCCCTGGAACACTTAAATAAGAAGGGCACCTACGTAAGACTCATATTCATAGACAAGGCTCTGCTTTCAATATCCATTATCACATCCAAGCTCATCTCCAAACTCATCTCCAAACTCGTGGTGACAGAGCCAGCACTCCCCTCTGCAACTGGATCCATAACTTCCTGACCAACGGACCACCATTAGTGAGGATAGGGGACAAATCATCCTCTACCATAATCCTCCACACTGGTGCTCCGTAAGGATGTGTTCTCAGCCCCCTGCTGTACTCCTTGTACACCCACCACTGTGGAACCAAATATCAATCTGACTCAATTTACGCATTAGCAGACGACACCACCGTAGCGGGCCGGATATTAAACAATGATGGGACAGAGCACAGGAAGGAGATCGAGAACCTCGTAACCTGGTGCCAAGACAACAACCTCTCCTTCAACGTTAGCAAGTCAAAGGGGATTGTGATAGACTTCAGGAAGCAAAACACACGTACCCCAATATCTCCGAAGTGGAGATGGTTGATAACTTCAAGTTCTTCATTTGTCCTGGGCCAGCCAAATCTAGGCAATGGCCAAGAAAGCACATCAACGCCTCTACTTCCTCAGAAGGCTTAGAAAGTTCAGCATGTCCCCCAACAACCCTCACCAACCTCTACAGATGCGCTGTAGAAAGCATCTTATGGGGATGCATCACAGCCTGATTTGGGGAATGGCTCCATCCAAGACCACAGGAAATCGCAGAGAGTTGTGGACACAGCTCAGTCCACATGCAAACCAACCTCCCTGCCATTAACTCCATCTACATTTCACGCTGCCTCGGCAAGGCCACCAGCATAATCAAGGACCAGTCTCACCCTGGTCACTCCCTCTGTTCCCCTCTCCCATTAGGCAGGAGATACAGACGTTTCAAAATGCATACCTCTGGATATAGGGACAGTTTCTGCCCAGTTAGAGGGTGGGCCTGACCTATCAACAACCACACTGGAGACCTTCAAACTATCTTTCATCGGATTTTACCAGACTTTATCTGGCACTAAACATTATACCCTTTATCCTGTATTACACTGTGGACAGCTCGATTATAATCATGTATAATCTTTTTGATGACTGGATAGCACACTCAGAAGAATGGTCTTGACTTGAAACGTCACCTATTTATTTTTCTCCTGAGATGTTGTTTGATCCACTGAGTTACTCCAGCTTTTTGTGTTTATCATCTGTTGAAACCAGCTTCAATAGTTCCTTCCGACAGCTTTACACTGTACCTTGGTATGTGACAATAACAAAGTGAACTAAATTAATTCTCAAGCTGCGCATTGCAGGATGGCCTGGCTTGATGTGAGCCTTCTCTTGAACTGATACAGCCGGGTATGTTACTGCTGCTAACACTGTGTAGAATTCTTGACCCAGCGATGATAAAACAACAGTAATGCACATCCAATGCCAAGATGATGTGTGAAATGCAGAGGCGGAAATGAAGAACGGAGCACACCCCAGAGAGGGGCAGGGACTGAAAACCTGGCCAACCAGCTGCTGTGTTAACCCCACCTCCCAGCCTGAGACTAGCCAACCTGTCTGAATAGACTTTATCCCAGCACACAATAAATTGTTCAACAGACTGGTGCAGCAAGCAGACTGAATCTCTCGTTTCCCTTTCCCTTGACTCTCAGTCTGAAGAAGGGTCTCGACCCGAAACGTCACCTATTCCTTTCTGCCGAGATGCTGCCTGAGTCTCAGTTTAGTTAAGAGATACAGAGCGACACAGAGATACAGACCCCTGCACCGACCAGTGATCCCCACACACTAACACTATCCTGCACACACTAGGGACAATTTTACATTTGTACCAAGCCAATTAACTTACAAACCTGGACGTCTTTAGAGTGTGGGAGGAAACTGAAGCTCTCGGAGGAAACCCACATGGAATTACTCCAGCTTTTCGTGTTTATCTTCAGTTTAAGCCAGTGTCTGCAGTTCCTCCCAACACATCTTGAGCTGCTGCTTCACAGCTCCAGTGACCTAAGTTCAATCCTCAGACTCCAGTACAGTCTGTGTGGTTTGCATTTTCTTCCTGTGATGGCCTGGATGTCTTAAGGGTGCTTTGGTTTCCTTGCACCATTAAACAAAGACATATGGATTGATAAATTACTTGGCCAATGTACGTAATTCCCTTAGAAGGGGCGGTAGAATCTGGGGGAGTAAATGATATTGCGGGGATAATAAAATGGGCTTCATGCGACGTTAGTGTAATATCGATTGTAATCATGTGTTGTCTTTCTGCTGACTGGTTAGCACGCAGCAAAGGCTTTTCACTGTACCTCGGTACAAGTGACAATAAACTAAACTCAACTAAACAAAACTGTAAAGCTTGGTTCTGTGCTGTTTGAGTCTCTTGCTCTAACTGACTCCTCATCGATAACATTCCTCGATGCAAAATCATTCAAGGAAGGTGGTTTACATACAATTTATTTGAAAATGAAAAGCACCGGCCTAAGCAAATAAAATAAGCACTTTGAACATTTCAAAGCAGTAGCTGAGGCTCTGTAAAGCCCACGACCGCGGGGTGGGAATTATACTTGTTGTTGCTTTTAGCGCTGCAAACTCCGCAGAACAAAAAAAGATGATGCAATTTGTAGAACAATCTCACCAGCGATCCAGTGAGTAAAGTGCCTGTCCCACTTGGGCGTCATTTGCACGTCACGCAGATGGCGCCCAGGATTTTTGTACATACTAAAATCCTGGGGCACCGCGTGTGACCGCGCGTCACTGCCTACGTCACCACGCACCAGGCGCACCCTGCGCGCGTATTGCGCACCATGCATGCATCACGTGCGTCGTGTGTCGTGCGTCGTAAAGCGTAAATGACGCGCAAATGACGCCCAAGTAGGACAGGTCCTCAAGAATGGACGTTACTTGCTATGGCACACTTGCAAAACTTTTGAAAAGAAAAAAGAATTGAGATTAAAATATGATTAATAGCTGATATCCCCACTGACTGGAAACCATTTCCAAGCACTGAATCCAAAATAGAACAGAACAAATGAAGAAAATATGTCTGACTGTGGCAGCAGTTTGTACTCTGGCAGTACGACGCGCAATAAAACGTTTTTCTGGCACAGAATGTGCATAACACTCCATCATCGAGCAGTGAAATTGTTTCCATATAAGGTCAGAAATACACGATCTGATCAAGGGTCTTTCTTTACCGCCCCCTTAGCTTCCTTTAGTTAGTAAAAACATTGAAGCTATTAGCAAACCTGCTGGGGGAGAGGGAGGACAGTCTACATTATGATTAGAAGAATACAGTATGCTATATGTATATGGGTATACTGTATATATATAAAATATGTGTGTGTGTGTGTGTGTGTGTGTGTGTGTGTGTGTGTGTGTGTGTGTGTGTGTGTGTGTGTGTGTGTGTGTGTGTGTGTGTGTGTGTGTGTGTGTGTGTGTGTGTGTGTGTGTGTGTGTGTGTGTGTGTGTGTGTGTGTGTGTGTGTGTGTGTGTGTGTGTGTGTGTGTGTGTGTGTGTGAGAGTGTGTGTGTGTGTGTGTGTGTGGGTGTGTGTGTGTGTGTGTGTGTGTGTTAAACCAGCATCTGTAGTTCCTTCCTACACACACGTATATATATATATATAAGGTATATAAGGTAGACACAAAATGCTGGAGTAACTCAGCGGGATAGGCAGCATTTCTGGAGAGAAGGAATGGGTGACGTTTTGGGCGAGACTCTTCTTCAGACGGGGACACACACACACACACACACACACACACACACACACACACACACACACACACGCACACACACACACACACACACACATATATATATATGTATATGTGTGTGTAAATTCATCAATCTTGCAATTGTGATTCTTTAGAATGTCACAGTCTGTTATTGTTACAGATGAGTTTTAACAGATTTTCAAAAAGAATGTCAGTCATTTCCTGTTGATGTTTTTTCTCTATCTTGCATCTTGATAAGCTGACCCCCACTAACAACAGCAGCAGAGTAGTTTGCTGCAGTGAGTGTAAGGTTTTGGCATATAAATTATGCTACTGGCCTAATGAGCCAAGAAAACCTAAACTGTCAAAATCCAAAACTTGAGATCAATACCACAGTGGCAGCTATGGAATTTAAGTTCAGTTGATAATTTGTAACCTTCAAAGAAAAGCAACTTAGTACAGAGATACAGAGCGTAATCAGGCCCTTCGGCCCACCGAGTCCGCGCCGACCAGCGATCCCCATTCACCAGCATTATCCTACACACACTGAGGACAATTTACTACTTTTAGTGAAGCCAATTAACCTACAAGCGTGTACATCTTTGGAGTGAGGGAGGAAACCGGAGCACCTGGAGAAAACCCACACAGTCACAGGGAGAAGGTACAAACTCCGTACAGACTACACCCATAGTCAGGATCGAACCCAGGTCTCTGGCGGCATAATGGCAGCAACTCTAATGCTGTGCCACCGTCAAGATGATAACCACAAAAGCCCACCTGGTCTCCCAATGCCCTTCAGACATGACATCCTTATTTGTAGATGGACAAGAAATGCTGGAGAAACTCAGCTGGACAGGGAGAGAAGGGATGGGTGACGTTTCGGGTCGAGACCCTTCTTCAGAACTGAGAGTCAGGAGGGAGGGAAACGAGATATGGAAGAACATGTAAGGGTACAAATCAAAGATAGACACAAAATGCTGGAGTAACTCAGCAGGACAGGCAGTATCTCTTGAGAGAAGGAATTGGTGACATTTCAGGTGGAAACCCCTCGGGCTTGTGGCATCCCTCTCGAGGACGAGCTTCTTGGCTGCGTGGTGGGTGAGCCAGGCCTGCACCTGGTGGACAGGCATGGCATCACGGACTGGGGTTAGAGCAGTGTAGGAAGGAATTGCAGATGCTGGGTTTAAACCAAAGATTGACACTAAAGGCTGGAGAAACTCAGCAGGTTAGGAAGCATCTCTGGAGAGATGGAAAGGGTGACGTTTCGGGTCGACACCCTTCTTCAGCATCTTACCAGCATCTGCAGTTCATTCCTACAAAGAAAGAACTGTGATACATTTCCTCTTCTGGATGGTGTGAGCCTTAATGGGGAATCTACACGTGATGGTTTCCCCTGGACCTGCTGCCCTTGTTTTTCCGAGTGATAGAGATCGTGGGTTTCAACAATTAACTTCATATTTCAAAAATGTTCCATTTCTTTAGTCAGGGGGTGGCAAATCTGTGGAATTCATCGCCACAGAAGGCTATGGAGGCCAAGTCAGTGGATATGTTTAAGATAGATTCTTGATTAGTACAGGTGTCAGAGGTTATGGGGAGAAGGCAGGAGAATGGGTGTTAGGAGAGAGAGATAGATCAGCCATGATTGAACAGTGTAGTATACCTGATGGGCCAAATGGCCTAATTCTAATCCTGATACTTATGACCTATGACCCTGCAGCATGTGAGCAAGTGAATGGCCTAATTCTGCTCCTACCTCTTATGACCTTATATCTACCAGTCAAGGTGCATCAATCAAGAATGTAGACACACAAAATGCTGGAATAACTCAGCAGGACAGGCAGCATCTCTGGAGAGAAGGAATGAGTGACGTTTTGGGTCCAGACCCTTCTTCAGTCACCCATTCCTTCTCTGCAGAGAGGCTGCCTGTCCTGCTGAGTTACTCCAGCATTTTGTGTCTACCTTCGATTTAAACCAGCATAGAAACATAGAAAATAGATGCAGGAGTAGGCCATTCGGCCCTTCGAGCCTGCACCGCCATTCAATATGATCATGGCTGATCATCCAACTCAGTATCCTGTACCTGCCTTCTCTCCATACCCCCTGATCCCTTTAGCCACAAGGGCCACATCTAACTCCCTCTTAAATATAGCCAATGAACTGGCCTCAACTACATTCTGTGGCAGAGAATTCCACAGATTCACCACTCTCTGTGTAAAAAATGTTTTTCTCATCTCAGTCCTAAAAGATTTCCCCTTTATCCTTAAACTGTGACCCCTTGTTCTGGACTTCCCCAACATCGGGACCAATCTTCCTGCATCTAGCCTGTCCAACCCCTTAAGAATTTTGTAAGTTTCTATAAGATCCCCCCTCAATCTTCTAAATTCTAGCGAGTACAAGCCGAGTCTATTCAGTCTTTCTTCATATGAAAGTCCTGACATCCCAGGAATCAGTCTGGTGAACCTTCTCTGTACTCCCTCTATGGCAAGAATGTCTTTCCTCAGATTAGGAGACCAAAACTGTACGCAATACTCCAGGTGTGGTCTCACCAAGACCCTGTACAACTGCAGTAGAACCTCCCTGCTCCTATACTCAGATCCTTTTGCTCTGAATGCTAACATACCATTCGCTTTCTTAACTGCCTGCTGCACCTGCATGCCTACTTTCAATGACTGGTGAACCATGACACCCAGGTCTCGTTGCATCTCCCCTTTTCTTAATCGGCCATTATTCAGATAATAGTCTACTATCTTGTTTTTGCCACCAAAGTGGATAACCTCACATTTATCCACATTACACTGCATCTGCCATGCATTTGCCCACTCACCCAGCCTATCAAAGTCATCTTGCAGCCTCCTAGCATCCTCCTCACAGCTAACACTGCCCCCCAGCTTCGTGTCATCCGCAAACCTGGAGATGTTGCATTCAATTCCCTCGTTCAAATCATTAATCTATATAACTAAAAGTCTGATCTTGACCGCTTTTGGCCCACTGTGCTGTGATTTCCGAGAGAACATCGCCACCTACGGCCGTCATTTTTGGCCACCTCGCTCAGAGCCTCCTCCGCCTTCCTGGACTGGAGGATTTTTCCCATTGATGACAAATCAGAGAGATGTTGAAGTTTTAAAAACATTCACCATGCTCTCTGCTGTCCCTGCTGGAGGGAGGGGGAGGGACTATAAAACCAGGAAGTGGTGTGCCTCACTCAGTCTCTGCAAGATGGATGAAGCCAAAGGGTCGCGACTCTCTGAGCTCTGAATAACACTAAACAAATGTCTACACAACCGTGAGTCCCCTTAATCTGCTTTGAAAATGAAAATATGGTTTGTTTGAAATAAAAAGGCACTGCCTGCAAATGGTTGTTTGGGTGCTTTGGCTTGAAGTGGAAAGGCACTACTTACTGCAAATTGTGGCTTGGGTGCTTTGGTTTGATGTTAAAAGGCACTACTTACTGCAAATGGTGGCTTGGGTGCTTTGGCTTGAAGTTAAAAGGCACTACTTACAGCAAATGGTGGCTTGGGTGCTTTGGCTTGAAGTTGAAAGGCACTACTTACAGCAAATGGTGGCTTGGGTGCTTTGGCTTGAAGTTGAAAGGCAGTATTACTGCAAATGGTGGCTTGGGTGCTTTGGCTTGAAGTTGAAAGGCACTACTTACTGCAAATGGTGGCTTGGGTGCTTTGGCTTGAAGTTGAAAGGCACTACTTTCTGCAAATGGTGGTTTGGGTGCTTTGGCTTGAAGTTAAAAGGCACTACTGCAAATGCACTTACTTCCTGTTTGCACTGTATATTGATTTTAGATAAAACGCTACCACTTACGGCTGTGATTTTTGGCCATCTTACTCAGTCCCCCTCTGCTCAGCAGGTGCAGATAATTCTTCTCATCAATGAAAAATAAAAGTGTTATTAGTGTTTAAAAATTGTTGAGAATCTCTCTCCTGTCAATCATGCCATGAAGGCCACTCCTTTTCCGGTGGGAGGGGGAGGGGTTATAAAACCCGGAAGTGTGGGTGTGGCTCAGTCTCTGCATGATGGGGGAGGGAGAGGTCACGACTGTCTGAGCTGTGAATCAACTGAACACACTGAATGTCCACTGAACTGTGAGTTTGGTGTTTTGTTTGGTTTTATGGTGGTTTCACCCTGCATGAAATGGTATGAAGCTGCATTTGAATTTGGTGGCCTTGCACCCTGCTTGAAATGGAATGAAACTGCACTTGAATTTGCTGGCTTTGCACCCTGCTTGAAGTGGAATGAAACTGCACTTGAATTTGGCGGCCTTGCATCCTGCTTGATGTGGTATGAAACTGCACTAAACTTGTTGGTCTTGCACCCTGCTGAAAGTTGTATGAAACTGCACTTGAATTTGGTGGCCTTGCACCCTGCTTGAAGTGGTTGGAAACTGCACTTGAATTCGGTGGCCTTGCACCCTGCTTGAAGTGGTAGGAAACTGCACTTGAATTTGGTGGTCTTGCACCCTGCTTGAAATGGTAGGAAAATGAATTTGAATTTGGTGGCCTTGCACCCTGCTTGAAATGGAATTTCAAGGAATAGCCATGAGTCAACTGCCAGCCCAGCAGCCATGAGTGAGCTGCCAGCAGATCAGGTTTGAGGGACTGAGCTGCCACCCCAAGAACCCATACCAGCGCTCCAGAAAGCCCCCCCCCAACTGGCCACCAATATTGGAATTGGTGTAGACGTGGAATATTGCGTTGGGGGACGAACCCTCCCGTATGAACATGGGACCCAACGGGTCCCGCTTAGTCTAGTATATATTGTAAATAGCTGGGGTACCTGCACTGAGCCTTGCAGTACCCCACTAGTCACTGCCTGCCATTCTGAAAAGGACCCGTTTACTCCTACACTTTGCTTCCTGTCTGCCAGCCAGTTCTCTATCCACATCAATACTGAACCCCCAATACCGTGTACTTTAAGTTTGTATAGTAATCTCTTATGTGGGACCTTGTCGAAGGCCTTCTGAAAGTCCAGATATGACACATCCACTGATTCTCCCTTATCCACTCTACGTTACATCCTCGAAAAATTCTATAAGATTAGTCAGACATGATTTACCTTCCATAAATCCATGCTGACTTTGTCCAATGATTTCACCACTTTCCAAATGTGCTGCTATCCCATCTTTAATAACCGACTCTAGCAGTTTCCCCACTACCGATGTTAGACTAACTGATCTGTAATTCCCCATTTTCTCTCTCCCTCCCTTTTTAAAAAGTGGGGTTAAATTAGCAACCCTCCAATCCTCAGGAACTACTCCAGAATCTAAAGAGTTTTGATAAATTATCACTAATGCATCCACTATTTCTGGGGCTACTTCCTTAAGTACTCTGGGATGAAGCCTATCCCTATCTGGTTCTGGGGATTTATCGGCCTGTAATCCATTCAATTTACCCAACACCACTTCCCGGCTAACCTGGATTTCACTCAGTTCCTCCATCTCATTTGACCCCCGGTTCCCTGCTATTTCCGGCAGATTAAATAAGTCTTCCTTAGTGAAGACGGAACCAAAGTAGTTATTCAATTGGTCTGCCATGTACTTGTTCCCCATGATCAATTCACCTGTTTCTGGCTGCAAGGGATCTACATTTGTTTTAACTAATCTTTTTCTCTTCACATATCTATAAAAACTTTTACAGTCAGTTTTTATGTTCCCTGCCAATTTTCTTTCATAATCTATTTTCCCTTTCCTAATTAAGCCCTTTGACCTTCTCTGTTGGACTCTGGATTTCTCCCAGTCTTCTGGTAGGCTGCTTTTTCTGGCTAATTTGTAGTTCCTTCCTACACATCAATCAAGCATCTGCAGTTCCTTCCTACACATCAATCATGAAGGGATGGATTGCTTCAGGCTTTGTCCATTGAATTATTTTCCTTCCTCATTCTGGTGCTTTAAATGAATTCAGTGACAGGGGCACTAGAATAAACCTCTCCTGCAGGCAACGTGCTGCTTGTTTGTAATTCCATCCCACTAATTGATGGATATTCTACTCCATGCTTGCTTTGGGTCTTGTAGATGGCAGGGAGACCAGAGTTAAGGTCATCACTGAACATGACCCAACCTCTGCCTTGCTCCAGCCACCTATGTGATGAAGTAGAAGGTCTGATTAAACACTGGAAACTGATGCTGTGAGATTCACTTAGAACGGTTCTGATGATATTCTGGAAATGATGAATAGATTTGTCTTGGTTTGCTAAATATCCTCCCATTCTTCCATAGCTGATGTGGGTTGCTTCGTTATCAGTGTATATGTGCATAGAACAGAACATTGTGAATTTCCAAAGATTCAGACTCTTCTCATCAAGATAAAAGAAATATCATTGACATAGCAACTGATTGAGATTAACCGAGTTTGAAGAGCAGTATGATAACCAACAAATACCGCTTGCCAACATCTTTGTTCCACTTTCTTGATTTATCTAACACTGCACCATGCTTGGAATGCTGTTCTTTCATTAACACACAGTGTTTGACTCGTGCTCGCTGATACCTTGTTCAGTTAGCTCTTGCATTAATGACAACAGTAAGTCCCTCCCCGACCTGCTTCCAGTTCTGATGGGGGTGATTGCAGAGTCTTTTGCCCAGGGTCTGGAAATCAAGAACCAGAGGACATGGGTTTAAGTTTAAAGGGGGCAAGATCTAGTAGGAACCTGAGGGGGCAATGTTTTCACTCCGAGGGTGTAGGGTATATGGAACGAGCTGTCAGAGGAGGTAGGTGAGGCAGACACTATAACAGCATTTAAAACACACTTGGACTGGTGTATTGATAGGAAAGGTTTAGATGTGGCCAAATGCGGGCAAATTGGATTAGCTTAGATGGGGCATCTTGGTCGGCATGAACAAAATGATCTAAAGGGCCAGTTTCCATATTGTATGACTTCTTGACCTGAAATGTTAATAAGTACACTAATCCTGTGGTGGTTTGATGTAGGTTGGTGGCACAACTGGCAACTTTTATTATAACATTGACAGTATGCTAAACAGCTGAATGTATTTATCATTCATAGAATCATAAAGCGTGGAAACAGGTCCTTTGGCCCAATTTTCCCATGCTGACCAACATGCCCCATCTACCCTAGCCCCACCTTGACCTATAATCATGGGCCCATGGCCAGGAAGCGAGCGGGTAAGATCATCTCTGACTCCTCTCACCCTCGCCACAAATTCTTTGAATCACTTCCCTCTGGAAGGCGACTCCGGATTGTCAAAGCTGCCACAGCCAGAAATAAAATCAGTTTTTATCCATGAGTAGTTGCTCTACTCAACAGCCAAAAATCTCTAGCCTCCCTTTGATCTGGTATTTTGTTGGTTCACATGCTTGATTAATAGTGTTTTATCATTAAAGTTTTATTATTATTAATGTTTAGTGTTTTCTGAATCATTCGTAACTGTCACTGTATGTCATATTGTTACTTGTGCGCGGAGCACCAAGGCAAATTCCTTGTATGTGAATACTTGGCCAATACACTTACTTACTGTTTAAGAAGGAACTGCAGATGCTGGAGAATCGAAGCTACACAAAAAAGCTATACTTACTTACTTACTTACTTACTTACTTACTTACTTACTTACTTACTTCCTTCCTTCCTTCCTTCCTTCCTTCCTTCCTTACTTACTTACTTACTTACTTACTTACTTACTTACTTACTTACTTACTTACTTACTTACTTACTTACTCCTCTAAACCTATCCTAGCCTATCAATGTACCTGTCCAAATGTATTTTAAATGTTATGATGTGTGAGAAGGAACTGCAGATGCTGGTTTAAACCGAAGAAAGACACAAAAAGCTGGAATAACTTAGCAGGACAGGCAGCATCTCTCTGGAGAGAAGGAATGGGTGACGTTTTGGATCAAGACCCTTCCTCTGAGAGTCAGAGGGAAAGGGAAACGAGAGATATAGATGGTGATGTAGAGAGATATAGAACAAATGAATGAAAGATATGCAAACATGTAACAATGATGAAGGAAACAGGCCAACGTCAGCTGTGGCGAAGGGGAAAACTGGTATAGACAATGGGACTCAACAAGCCGACTGATGTTATGATAGTCCCAGCCTTAATAACCTCCTCCAGCAGCTTGTTCCATACACCCACCACCCTTTGTGTAAAACGTTACCCCTCAGGTTCCTATAAATTCTTTCCCTCCTCACCTTAAATTTCTTTCGCACCAAGGATATACCTGGGCAACCGTAGAAGGGTCTCGACCCGAAATGTCACCTGTTCCTTTTCTCCAGAGATGCTGTCTGACCCACTGACTTACTCCAGCTTTTTGTGACTATCTGTCACCCACTTAGTTGGATGGGGGCCAGTGCTCATAAGGTCATAAGGTCATAAGACCATGTGACAGGAGGTAGAATTGGGCCATTCGGCCCATCAGGTCTACTCCACCATTCAATCTATCTCTCCCTGCTAACCCCATTTTCCTGCCTTCTCCCCATAACCTCTGACACCCGCACTAATCAAGAATCTATCTATCTCTGTCTTAAAAATATCCACTGACTTGGCCTCCACAGCCTTCTGTGGCAAAGAATTCCACAGATTCACCACCATCTGACTAAAGAAACTTCTCCTTGTCTCCTTCCTAAAGGAATGTCTGAGGCTATGATCTCTGGTCCTAGACTCTGCCACTAGTGGAAACATCCTCTCCACATGCACTCTATTCAAGCCTTTCACTATTCTGTATGTGTCAATGATAGATCCCCCCCCTCATCCTTCTAAATTCCAGCGAACACAGGCCAGGTGCCGTCAAACGCTCATCTTGGAGGGAGGAGCTTGGTTAGAGGGTCAAACAGTTTCTCACGCATTGGTTTTCATTGCAATGGCCAGGATGTCGGCAGGTGCTTTCGCCTTTGCTGAGATCGATACTTACCTTCACGCAGAATGAACAATTCACGTGAAGTTGGAGATGGGCAAGACCAAGACCACAAGATCTGCCACAGAGCACAAGACCATCTGTCATACCAAACATTCAGATCCAAATTATAAAAGGAAGCTATTTGCCGTGCCTGGCACTGTACCAAGACATTCCAATACATATGACCAGGGAATAAGTAGAACAGACTCAGAATTTCCATAGATAGACACAAAATGCTGGAATAACTCAGCAGGACAGGCAGCATCTCTGGACATCTCTGGACAGATCTCTCCCCTCCCCCCCCATCTTTGAAAAATTATGAGTGAGTCACTCCAGCCCTCAGCTTGCTCTGCAGGTGAATGAGATCACGGCTGATCTGATTGAAACCTCAACTCCACATTCCCACCTATTCACAACAGCCCAGTCTGAAGAAGAGTCTCGACATGAGACATCACCCATCTCCTTCTCTCCAGAGATGCTGCCTGTCCCGCTGAGTTACTCCAGCATTTTGTGTCTTTCTTTTGTTTAAACAAGCATCTGCAGTTCCTTCCAACTCAGAATTTCCATGATGGTTGCTGATCGGAAAGAGGGTGACATAAGGTCCACCAAAACCATCTAATTACCCAGTCCCCGTACAAATACAGATACTTCTTGGTCAGGCAAACTACATGCAAGTTCGCAAGTTATAGGAGTAGAATTAGGCCATTCGGCCCATCTAGTCTACTCCGCCATTCAATCATGGCTGATCTCTGCCACCTAATCCCATTTTCCTGCCTTTTCCCCGTAATCGTGGACACCCTTCCTAATCAAGAGCGTGTCTGCTCTGCCTTAAAAATATCCACTGACGTGGCCTCCACAGCCCTCTGCGGCAATGAGTTCCACAGATTAACTACCCTCTGACTTAAAAAGTTCCTCCTCGCCTCCGTTTGGCAATGGGTGACGTTTCAGGTCGAGACAGCTACAATATGACTTGCCACTATATTTATTCAATATCTTGCCATTTTGGGACACTTTCGACTTGCACCCCAACATCCAGTTGTAGTTAAATGTTCCTAAGGATGCTGGCATTTACTATATACTTCCCTTGAGCTTTCAACACAGCGGTATGAATATTGATTTATCTAACTTCAATTAACCCTTGCATCCCCCTCTCTCTCTGTCCCTCTCCCACCCAAGTTGTTGTATTAGCTTGTTTTTATCTAGCCCACAGCTAACAGTGGCCTGTTTCCTTTATCATCGTTACTTGTTTGCATAGCTTTCATTCATTTGTTCTATATCTCTCCACATCACCATCTATATCCCTCAAATCCCTTTCCCCCGACTCTCAGTCTGAAGAAGTGTCTCGACCCGAAACGTCACCTATTCCTTTTCTCCAGAGATGCTGTGTGACCCGCTGAGGTACTCCAGCTTTTTGTGCCTATCTTCAGTTGAAATATGTTGTCGCCAAGAGGCTAGTTGTAGAGTTGAGTTTTATGGTCAAGATGCAAAATCTTTGTTAGCTTTGGTGCGATTCAATTTTTTAAGAAATAACTTTGCATTAGTTGGTTGGATTGGCTGGTAATGACAGCTGCAAAATCTCAAATTATCAATATTAAACCAACAGGGAAGCAAATATGTAGGAAGGAACTGAAGATGCCGGTTTAAAACGAAGATAGACACAGAATGCTGGAGCAACTCAGCGGGACAGGCAGCATCTGTGGATCAAAACAATAGGTGACTTTTCGGGTCGAGACTCTTCTTCAGAGAAGCAAATATAAGGGTCGCAATAGGAGTAGTCCTGCTTCAATTAGTATTATAGAAGTCAAGATAAGGCGTAACGATTAGCTTGTGGAATTCTCTGCCACAGAAGGCAATGGAGGCCATTTCACTGGATGTTTTCAAGAGAGTTAGATAGGGCTCTTAGGGCTAACAGGATCAAGGGATATGGGGAGAAAGCAGGAATGGGGTACTGATTGGGGATGATCAGCCATGATCATGTTGAATGGCGGTGCTGGCTTGAAGGGCCGAATGGCCTATTCCTGCACCTGTTTTCTAATGTTCTATGTTTCTAATATACAGACAGAGGCATTTAGAAAAGTGATATCCTCACCAACTTACCGTTAGTGTTTGGCTGTACTCTGACCACTTGTCCGTTTGTTGTGGCGATCAATTTCCTGTGGATTAGAATCCACACAGGCGCATGCAGACACAATCACATACGTAAGCACTGCCTCTGCAGCTTTGGTCCAGCTCTGCCTCTGTTTATTTGGTTACTGAATGATAAGGTAGCCCTGACCCCAACTCCACCTCCCGTATGTGTAACATTGGACCCATTGCATACTGTGTAGATGCTGAGGATAAAATCATTGTACAAAAGTATTTGGTAGACAAAAATGCTGGAGAAACTCAGTGAAGTTTGTGGTAAGCTCGTGAAGTTTTTTCAACATGTTGAAAATTGTTCAAGAGAGCCCCGAGTACCAACGAGTGGCTATTACCGTAATTCTCCGAGTTTGAATCAGGGGAAACTCGGGAGAACTCTTGAATGAACTCGTACAGTGGGACAGGCCAATAAGAACTACCTGAAATTAGAGAAGTCAATGTTCATACTGCTGGGGTGCAGACTGCCCAAGCGAAATATGAGGTGCAGCTCCTCCAATTTACGGTGGGACTCACTCTGTCCATGGAGGAGGCCCAGGACAGAGTGAGGTCAGATTCGGAATGGGAGGGGGAGTTGAAGTGCTGAGCCACTGGGAGATCAGGTTGGTTATTGCGAACCAAGCGGAGGTGATGGACAAAGCGATCGCCAAGCCTACGCTTGGTCTCACCGATGTAGAGCAACTGACATCAAGAGCAGTGGATGCAATAGATGAGGTTGGAGGAGGTGCAGGTGAACCTCTGCCGCACCAGGAAAGACTGCTTGGGTCCTTGAATGGAGTCAAGGGGGGGGGGGGTAAAGTGACAAGTGTAGCATTTCCTGCAGTTGCAAGGGAAAGTGCCCGGAGAGGGGGTGGTTCGGGTGGGAACGGACGAATTGACCAGTGAGTTACGGAGGGAGCGGTCTCTGCGGAAAGCAGACAGGGGAGGAGATGGGAAGATGCGGCAAATGGTGGGATCACGTTGGAAGTTGCGAAAGTGTCTGAGGATTATTTGTTGTATGTGACGGCTGGTAGGGTGGAAGGTGAGGACAAGGGGGACTCTGTCCTTGTTACTAACGGGGAGATGGGGAGTGAGAGCAGAGTAACGGGGTATAGAAGAGACCCTGGTGAGAGCCTCATCTATGGTAAAAGAGGGGAACCCACGTTCCCCGAAGAATGAGGACAACTCCAATGCTCTGGTGTGGAACACCTCATCCTGGGTGTAGATGCGGCGTAGACGGAGACTACGTTGCCTATTTCCTTCGCTTCATAGATGCTGCCTCACACGCTGAGTTTCTCCAGCATTTTTGTCTACCTTCGATTTTCCATCATCTGCAGTTCCTTCTTAAACATCTTGTACAAAAGTCATTGCTGCCTACCAACAATTGCTTAAATACTTGTTCTCGAGGGCTGAATTGTTTCACACTTCCTTCTCAGGAAACAAAACAGATTTTTAGTTTAGTTTAGTTTAGATTTAGAGATACAGCACGAAAAACAAGCCCTTCGGCCCACTGTGTCCACGCCGAACAATGATCTAAAGGGCCTATCCCACTTTGCGATTTTTTTCGGCGACTGCGAACGTCAGCGCCTGACACCCGTCAAAGTCGCCCTAAAAACCATCAAGTTGTACGACACTCCCTGTCACCGACACGTCAAGCTACGACACTCCCCGTCTCCCGCCTTCACAACACAAGAAGGTTACACCGAAGTATAATAATCACATTGGAAATGAACTTATCTACAATAGATCTAAGGACCAATAACTTTTTAAAGAAATAAATTGTTTATTTAACGTCAGCGTCACTGGGTGTTACCCACAGGACAGCGTACATCAGCGTGTGACAGGGCGCACGACATGATGAGATACCCAGATGTCACCTGAAGATTTTGAAATCCAGGGGTGGCAGGGAGACACCGCGCGTTACTACATGCATCACACCGCGTCACGCTCTGACCACGCCGCGACAACCTCTTTTCAGGCTGTCGCCGAAAATGTCGCCCAAGTGGGACAGACACTTAACACTATCCAACACTAGGGACAATTTACACCAAGCCAATTAACCTTCAAACCTGTAACTCCTGACTTTGGAGTGTGGGAGAAAACCGAAGATCTCGGAGAAAACCCATGCAGTCACGGAGAGAACGTACAAACTCCGTACAGACAGCACTCGTAGTCAGGCTCGAACCCAAGTCTCTGGCGCTGTGATCACTGTAAGGCGGCAACTCTACCGCTGCGCCACCATGACACCCTGCATCTGCATGTAATTCTACCTTCTCTCCAAATAGCAGAAGTCTATCCAGAGTCTCCCTGAAGACAGTGACATTCTAAAACTGGGAATTATCAGTCAACGTCATTGATAGCCGTTCATTCTTGACAGATGGTGCAATGGGCTAAGTGTTCGGCTGGCGACCGGAAGGTAGCCGGTTCGAATCCCGCTTGGAGTGCATACTGTCGTTGTGTCCTTGGGCAAGACACTTCACCCACCTTTGCCTGCGTGTGAATGTGTGTGAATGTGTGTGAGTGATTGGTGGTGGTCGGAGGGGCCATAGGCGCAGATTAGCAGCCACGCTTCCGTCAGTCTGCCCCAGGGCAGCTGTGGCTACAGAAGTAGCTCACCACCACCGAGTGTGACTGAGGAGTGATTGAATAATGCGATGTAAAGCGCCTTGATTATTTAGAAAGGCGCTATATAAACCCCATCCATTATTATTATTATTCTTGACTAAACTAAATCTATTTTTGCATGTATCAAGCATAGAATCACAGTGTGGAAACAAACCCTTTTTGCCCAACTTGCCCACACCGGCCAACGTGTCCCAGCTACACTAGTTCCAACTGCCCTCGTTTGGCCCATATCCCTCCAAACCTGTCCTATCCTTGTACCAGCAAACTAAATCTACCAATCAAATCCATCTGCAGATTCCTGCGTCACATTTGCTTTGCACTAAAGCTAATATGGCTGTGTCTAAACATTTAAATGATCAATTCTCCAATAAAATATGGGACCCAATATTTCGCCACAGATACCTGCACTTGAACCTTTATTTTATTATTTCAATAAGTTAGTCATTTAAGTAGGATTACCAATATCTAATACACTATTACAACTGCAGTATCCCCGGCTGATTTCCTTGAGAGGATTTCCTCGGGCACGGTGGCGCAGCAGTAGAGTTGCTGCCTTACAGCGCCAGGGACCCGTTCTCCCCGTGACCTGCGTGGGTTTTCTCTGAGATCTTCGGATTCCCCCCACACTCCAAAGACGTACAAGATTGTAAGTTAATTGGCTCGGTTAAATAAAAGGTAAAATTGTCCATAGTGTGTGTAGGATAGTGTTAATGTGCGGGGATCGCTGGTCGGCGCAGACGCGGTGGGCCGAAGGGCGGTGTTTCCGCGCTGTATCTCTCAACTAATTTGTTTTTTAAATAACCTCTTTTTAATGCCCATCTAAATTTTAATGCCCCCCCCCCCCCCCCCCCCCGTCAGTGCTCATTGAAACTGCACACAAATAGAGATCCGTTTCTAAAAGAGTGTTCTGACAAACATTTGCTTGAGGTCTTCATGTGCTGTCGTTCTATTGTGTACACGTCACCTGAGACTAACAATTATTTAGTGAAAACCATGATCCCAATAAATAACTTCTCCAGATCCACCATTAGGTCTCCCGATGCATTTTTATTTCATAGGTAATATGAAATATTTTGAAAGAAAGTCCTGCAGGAAATATAAACACACCAAAATCTCAGCGTAGACCTTTGGACTCAGTACATAATTGTGTTGATCCACTTTCCTGAAGTAGACCGTTGAGATTTTTTGCTATGTTTGACAAACTATAAGGTCAAAAGGTGATAATGAATCAAGTACGCCTGTCTGTACCATATATCTCTACATAGGAAGGAGCAGTACAAAGATGCAGCTGGTAGAGCTGCTGGCTCATAGCGACAGAGACCCGGATTCGATCCTGACGTAAGGTGTAGTAGCTGTATGAATGGTGGATGTTTTCCTTGTGACTAGGGTTGCCAACTGTCCCGTATTAGCCGGGACATCCCGTATATTGGGCTAAATTGGTTTGTCCCATACGGGACCGCCCTTGTCCCGTATTTGACTGCTACTACTCGGGTCGAGGGGACTGTCGGGGTCAGAGCGCCGCGTCCGACCCCGCCTTACCCTGCCCGACGTAGTGCAGCCCATGGAGTGCAGTAGCAGCACCTCGCCCGTGGCCCCGTCGGTCGGCAGCCTGGCCAGATGTCCGATCTACAGACCTTCACTTCCCGTCAACACCACCACCCCTCGTTCTCATGGCCGATCAGTGGTTCATGAGTTGGATAGGGTGTCGGATTTTGCGCTTGTACATCGTGCGGGCCAAAGCTCATCAGCTGGCCCGCCGGCTGGGCTTTGTGTGCAGTCCAGCACCCGGGCCAACTCATCATTCACCCAGCCATGGCCGACTCGGTCAACGAATTGCTGGTCGGGAATTTGTCCCTTATTTTTACCTTTTGTCCCTTATTTGGGAGTGAGAAAGTTGGCAACCCTACCTGTGACCATGTGCCTTTCCTCCGGTTTACACCACATATTCCAAAAACTTTGGTTTTGTAGGTTGGCCTCTGTAAAATTGCTCCTAGCAATTGGAAGTGGATAAGAAAGTGGAATAGCATAGAACTAATGTAAATGGGCGATTAATGGTCAGCGTGGAATTGGTGAGCTGAAAGGCCTGTTTCCATGCTGAATCTCTAAAACTAAAACACATTAAAGGGCCTGTCCCACTTGGCCGTCATTTGCGCCTCATTTACGTGTCATATGTAAAATAGGTCGACGCGTCGTGATGCGCGACGTCGCGCGCAAATCACACGTCAGCACAGCCGTCTGGTGCCCGTGACGTCATTAGAATACCCTGCAGCGCGCGGTGACGCATGGTTACGGACGTTGACACACGGTGACGTAACTATGCGTCACCACGCGATACGCGTGAGACGTTGGGACACCAGCGTGCTAAGCCAATACGTCAGCGTGCGTACGTGATACGTCACACAGGTGGGGCGCGAGGATTTAGTTACGCTACGAAATCCTGGAGCGCCACGCGATACCGCGCGCCACCACATGCAATTCCACGCCTCACCATGCGCAATGCGTGTGTCACTCATGTGCATTGGGAGCTATATACTTCTTAGCTGTGGGACCCCAGCAGAAACAGACAACCAAGCTCTTTGATAATTTAGCAGTGCTTAAGTCCGGGCCAGTTAGCAAGATAGGGTATTCTGTAGACTCAAGTTCATTCTGTTTTGGATCAGTAGCATGAAAGGCTGGTGTTAGCGAAAGGACTGGAGCCAATTGTATGGTTGCCAAATCTCCTTTTCTTGCAAACAGGATCCACTAGAAAAGTCTGAAGAAGGATCCTGTCCCCCACCAATGTTTTCGAGGGATGCTCCAGCATTCTGTGTCCATTCTCTAGTTGAAAAGGTGAATAGTCAAGGGGGAATGAAACAGGTAAAACTAGACCACATATCATGTGTTATTCCTCCTGCCCACTCCTACATAATGCATGTTCAAGAACCTATCAGAGGTCATAGCCCCAGAATTAGTTTAGTTTAGAGATACAGCGTGGAAACAGGCCCTTCGGTCCACCGAGTCCATGCCGACAAGCGATCTCCACATATTAACACTATCCTACACCCACTAGGGACAATTTTTACATTTACCAAGCCAATTAACCTACATACCTGTACGTCCTTGGAGTGTGAGAATTAAAGGGAGCTCTTTTAGATAGGAGGTGAGGAGGAACTTCTTTGGTTGAAGGGGAGTTAATCTGTGGAACTCATTGCCACAGATGGCAGTGGAGGCCAAGTCAGTGGATATTTTTAAGGCAGAGATAGATAGATTCTTGATTAGAATGCGTGTTAAAGGGTCATGGGGAGTAGGCAGGAAAATGGAATTAGGATCCCATTATTCATAGATTTGCCGAGTATGTTAAGGGGCATTCTACTGTCTAATCACTCCAGGCAGATGGGCCGTGAATGGGAGAGACCAGCACAGGAACATTTCAATCAATATCTTTAGATTCTCATGCCAATTTCCTGAGTGATTGGACAACTAAATTCTGACCTGTGACCTGTACTTTAGTTTAGTTTAATTTTAGAGATACAGTGTGGAAACAGGCCCTTATGGCCCTGCCGGGTCCGCACCGACCAGCGATCCCCGCACATTAACACTGTCCTACACACACTAGTGACCAATTTTACATTTATACCACACCAATTAGCCTACAAACCTGTACGTCTTTGGAGTGTGGGAGGAAACCGAAGATCTAAAAGGAACAGATTAAAATATTTAAAAGGAATCTGAGGGGTAACTTTTTCACACAAAGGATACATTCTCAAAGTCATGATATGCCATTTGACCTGCAATGGCAGTGAGACTAGGGAAGTGACAACAGCGAAACCAGAAAATATACAGTATGTAGCTGGTGGCCTGAGGTGAACAGACCTGCAGCATACAGCAAAGGCCCATCCATGATGGATCACATGCCTATAATTACTCTGAATGAATGGGTGTGATTAGTTACAGCATATGCCTAGTTAGGGATATTACTTACGTTAAAATCAGAAAATATGAATTTAAATATAGTTTGATATTTTTGATGTCTCGAACAACAATTAACAGCTTTGATGGTTAAATGACTTGCAGCAATTAACAGATGATCACATTGATAATAGGGCATGTACATTTATTTTGTTTCTATGGAAGGTTTTGTTCTTATCTATTGCTGAAGTATAACAACAACGCTGTTCAGTGCATTTCATTATAGAGGTAGAAAATAAGAGATTCTTCTCCGGAAATGGAACTGAAACTTAAGTTACTGTTTGCTTTGCTTACAACGAGGATGTTGCCAGGACTCGAGGGCCTGAGCTATGGGGAGAGGTTGAGTAGGCTGGGACTCTATTCCCTAGGTGGCAGGAGGATGAGGGGTGATCTTAAAGAGGTGTATAAAATCACGAGAGCAATAGATCGGGTAGATGCACAGAGTCTCTTGCCCAGCGTATAGGATGAGAGGGCATCTTATTGAAACATATAAGATTATTAAGGGATTGAACACACTAGAGGCAGGAAACATGTTCCCGATGTTGGGGGAGTCCAGAACCAGGGGCCACAGTTTATGAATAAGGGGTAGACCATTTAGAACGGAGATGAGGAAACATTTTTTCACCCAGAGAGTTGTGAATCTGAGAAATTCGCTGCCTCAGATGGCAGTGTAGGTCAATTCTCTGGATGTTTTCAAGAGAGAGTTAGATAGAGCACTTAAAGATAGCGGAGTCAGGGGATATGGTGAGAAGGCAGGAATGGGGTACTGATTGTGGATGATCAGTCATGATCACAGTGAATGGTGGTGCTGGCTCGAAGGACCGACTGGCCTACTCCTGCACCTATTGTCTCTTGTCTAATGTCTAAATCAAGAACCAGAGGACCTATGTTTAAGGTGAGGGGGGAAAGATTTAATAGGAACCTGAGGGGTAACTTTTTCACACAAAGAGTAGTGGGTGGTAGTACAAGCAGGTACTATTGCAACATTTAAGAAACATTTGTACAGGTACAAGAATAGGACAGGTTTAGAGGGATATGGGCCAAGGGGGGACTAGGGTAGAAAGGACATGTTGGCTGGTGTGGGCTAATTGGGCTGAAGGGCCTGCTTCCACACTGTAACTCTATGAATCTCACCATATTATCATACAGCATGGAAACAGGCCATTTGGCACAACTCATCCATCATGCCAAGCTTGCCCCACATCTTTCCCATTTCACCTTAAACCTCTGCCCTCTAGTTTCAAACTCCCTTCCCCGTGAAAAAGACTGATCATCCACCTTATTTATGCCCCTCAAGATTTTATGAATACATAAACATTTTTTAAACATTCTATACTCAAGTCAAGAGTCAAGTCAAGTCAAGAGAGTTTTATTGTCATGTGGCCCAGATAGGACAATGAAACTTTTGCTTGTTGCAGCACAACAGGATATATAAACATAATACAAAACGGAAGATAAAGGCTCAGTGTGTCTATATACTATAGACCATATATACACAATAAATAAACAGATATAGTGCAATAATAATAATAGACTGCTATTGTTCGGTGCTTATTTGATATCATGTTTAATAGCCTGATGGCTGTGGGGAAGAAGCTGTTCCTGAACCTGGATGTTACAGATTTCAGGTTCCTGTACCTTCTTCCCGATGGCAACGAGAGATGGCCAGGATGGTGTGGGTCTTTGATGATGTTGACTGCCTTTTTGAGGCAGTGACTGCGACAGATCCCTTCGATGGTGGGGTGGTCAGAGCCGGTGATGGACTGGGCAGTGCTTACAACTTCCTGCAGTCTTTTCCGCTCCTAGACGTTCAATTTGCCAAACCAAGCCACGATGCAACCGGTCAGCATGCTCTCTACTGTGCACCTGTAGAAGTTCGAGAGAGTCGTCCTTGACAAACCGACTTTCCGTAATCTTCTCAGGATGTAAAGGCGCTGATGTGCCTTCTTTATAATTGCATCAGTGTGCTGGGACCAGGAAAGATCTTTGTAAATATGCACGCCCAGGAATTTGAAATGTTTTACCCTTTCCACCTTCACCCTGTTGATATAAATGGGATTGTGGGTCCCTATCCTACCCCTTCCAAAGTCCACAATCAGTTCGTAGACAAAAATGCTGGAGAAACTCAGCGGGTGAGGCAGTATCTATGGAGCGAAGGAAATAGGCAACGTTTCAGGCCAAAACCCTTCTTCAGACTCCACAATCAGTTCCTTGGTTTTACTAGTGTTGAGAGCCAGGTTGTTGTGCTGGCACTCACACTGCTGTCTGGAGACCAACCACACTGGCACTATGTCAGCTCAGCCAAAATGCCAAGAGTGTTCAATTTTCCCATGTACCGACAATGGAACAATGAAATTCCTACTTGCATGATGAAATTGTTAACTTGGGACACAAATCGAAGGATCTTCTTTCATACCACAGCTGGACACACCAATGCCAAGGCAATAAGTCATTCTAACATTGTACAAAAAGCATTCCAGGCTCACCTCTGGCCAATGAACTGCAAATGGGATTCAGCTCCCCCACATCTGTGTCCACTTCACTTGCAAGATTGGCTATGTTCCAGCAAACACAAGTATCTTATGTATGTGCAGAATAGCATTTAGATTTGAAACTATCACATGATGGATTGCTGCTTTTGCTCCATGATCTCAAAGACATTCCTCACAACTGCAGTTGCCAGATTGAGAAAAACAGCTTCACATTTTACAGTTTGTTCATTCAGTTGTCACTGCGGGTGACATTTCCAACAGGATTGCGGCAAATATTCTCGGTATAATTTCCCTAATGTTCTCATTTTCTTCAAAGTGATGTCCCAATTGAGAAGTTATGCAGCCAGCCAAAAGAAGCCTTTAAAAAAACTGAAGACAAATATGGCCACATGGTGTCAAGCCTTTCTTTATGCAGTTCCTGACTTTGTCCACTCGATGGAGTGCTCACTCATCTGATCATGTTTGCAGATTCAGAAGATGTTCTCCAGCATGCTGGAAACGAAATAGAGTGTTCTAAAGCAACATAGTTAATTAATCAATCTCTGCCTTAAAATTATTCACTGATTTGGCCTTCACAGCCTTATGTGCCAAAGAATTCCACAGATTCACCACCCTCTGACTAAAGAAATTCCTCCTCGTCTCCTTCCTAAAAGAACATTCTTTAATTCTGAGGCTATGACCTCTAGCCATAAGGCAAAGATAGATAGATTCTTGATTATTAAGGGTGTCAGAGGTTATGGGGAGAAGGCAGGAGAACGGGGTTAGGAGGGAGAAATAGATCAGTCATGATTGAATGGTGGAGTAGACATGATGAGCCAAATGGTCTCATTCTGCTCCTATCATTTATGAACTTATGGTGATGTGGAGAGATATAGAACAAATGAATTAAAGATATGTAAAAAAGTAACGATGATAAAGAAAACAGGCCATTGCTAGCTGTTTGTTGGGTGCAAACGAGAAGCTGGTGCAACTTGGGTGGGGGAGGGATGGAGAGAGAATTCCGGGGTTACTTGAAATTAGAGAAATCAATATTCATACCACTGGGCTGTAAGCTGCCCAAGCGAAACATGAGATGCTGTTCCCCAAATTTGTGTTTAGCCTCACTCTGACAATGGAGGAGACCTAGGTGTTAGAAGTTAGAGAAATCAATATTCCTACTTGCTACTCACTGTGCCCAGCAGGTGAGTTGCAAGCCCCAGGTCTCACCAGCCGCACCATCCGCTCCTTCCCACCTGGGCAGTCTCTCCACGCCGAGACGTGAACAAGTCATTGCTGGCATTAGTGCCAATGGAAGGCAGGAGTTGATGCCAGTTGCCAGGCCCAGCAATGTGCAGCAACAGAGAAGGCAGAGATTCATGCCAGCTTCACAGCAGTGGGGAGGGCAGAGGTAAGTGCTAGGTTCCAGCACAGCAGCAGGAAGAACTGGGCTTGGCAATGGGTTCCCAGCACAGCAGTAGAAAGAGCATGGGTTCACCCCAGGTTCCTGGTTCAGCTCTGATGGGAGCTAAGGGGATTGTACCAGTTTCCTGATACAGCAGTGCATTTATCTATTTATGATCGCTAATAGTGATTTATTCCATTAGCCCTCTCATTCCTGAGAACAAAGTGAGGTACCAGCGTAGTCCTTCAGAAACACAAAGTGGTTACAGCAAAGATGGACACAAAACGCCGGAGTAACTCAGCGGTTCAGACAGTATCTCTGGAGAACAGGAATTGGTGACGTTTCGGTTTGAGACGCTTCTTCAGACCGAGAGTCGGGGCAAAGGGAAACGTGAGATATAGACGGTGATATAACTTTATGTATATAGTATATCACCCACTGTATCTCATACCTGTATATAGAGGAATAGAGACATTGATAGCCCGAGTCTGTATCCCAAAGTTGGGGTGTCTACAGGACAAGAGGGAATTTGGTTGAGATGGGAGTAGTTGGTATCTGGAAATAAGGTTGCTGAGGAGGTGGGGAGGCAGGAACAGTAACATTTACACAGGAACTTGAATAAGCAAGGCATAGAGGGATATGGAATTAATGCAGGCAATTGAAATCACTATCAAAAGGCATGATGTTTGGCAATGACATGATTGGTTGAAGGCTCATTTCTATGTTGTACAAATCTCTCATGTATTCTGTTTCCTTGGAACATCATAATTGAATGTTTTAAAATGATTTTCATACTTTACTCCCAAACTTCATGTTGCATGTCTCATTGACAAATGTAACATCAATATAATAATGGAACTGACGGAAATATCATGGATTCATGAATTGTATTTATAATCAACAAATCCATTATGATTTAACGTGTTTCATCCATCCCATAGAGGAGTCCATATACTTAGCTCATTATTGTCCCTAATGACAGGTCGATCCAGAAGATTAATATGCATGGGATCCATGGAGATTTGGTTGTTATAGAGTGATATAGCGTGGAAATAGGCCCTTCAGTCCAACTTGCCCACACAGGCCAACATGTCCCAGCTACATGTCCCACCTGCTTGCATATGGCCCACATTACTCTAAACCTGTACTATCTAAAGAATGTACCTATCTAATTGTTTCTTAAGCGTTGCGATAGTCCCAACCTCAACACTGTACCTCCACTGGCACCTCGTTCCATACACCCACCATCCTTTATGTGAAAATGTTACCCCTCAGTTTCCTATTAAATCTTTTCCCCTTCAACTTAAACCTATGTCCTCTGGTCCTCGATTCCCCTACTCTGTGCATCTACCTGATTATTTCCGCTCATAATTTAGTACACCACGATAAGATCACCCCTCATTTTCCTATGCTCCAAGGAATAGAGTCCCAGCCTGCTCAATCTCTCTCTATAGCTCACACCCTCGAGTCCTGGCAACATCTTCGTAAACCTTCTCTGTACCCTTTCCATCTTGACAACATCTTTCCTAAATCATGGTGCCCAGAACTATATGACCTCCCAACTTCTATGAGGCACAAAATGCTGGAGTAACTGCAGGCAGCGTCTCTGGATAGAAGGAATGGGTGACATTTTGGATCAAGACGCTTCTTCAGATAGAATCAGTAGAGAGGGGAAAGAGATAAGGAAGGCTCAGGTGTGAATACGAGATATCAAAGGGGACAAAGTTAAGAAAAATGTAGAATAGATCATTCTTAGCTAGGGGAAGTTGACAACGAAGCATACAAAGATAAAATTTAATCAGGATGACATTCAGAGAACTAGGATGAGGGAGGGATGCCCCAATTTCTATACTCAACACTCTGACTGATGAAGGTCAATGTGCCAAAAGCCTTTTTGACCACCCTATGTACACGTGACAGCACCTTCATGGATCTATCTACCTGTGCTCCTGGATCCCTCTGCTCAACAACACTCCCTGGAGCCCAATCATTCACTGTGTAGGTCCTGCCTATGTTAGACTTTCCAAAATACAACTGCTCACATTTCTCTGTATTAAATTCCAACCATCCCTCAGTCCACCTGGCCAACAGATCAAGATCCTGCTGTGATTTGTGACAACCATCTTCACTGTCTGCAACACCACCCATTTTAGTGTCATCTGCAAACCTTGCTAATCTTGCCATGTACATTCACATCTAAATCATTGATATAGATGACAAACAGTGGAGGTCAAGGAAAGAGCGTTCACATCGCGGCCCTGCTTACACCAATCTTTCCACCACCAGGCACAAGAAGCACAAGAAGTGACAAGACAGACACCATAGTGTGCAGATGCCGAGCAGTGTGTTCAGCTCTGGCTGAACAACTTCTAATCTTGTGTGTGGACTCGAGAAGAAGAAGAATGACAAACAGTAATAGACCCAACACCGAACCCTGAGAGGCACACATTGTTTTCATGTTAAGACTCTTTTTAGGAAGCAGAGATATCTGATATGAACAATTTAAATTTCACCATTCTCTTTCACTAAAATGTTCTCCTGTCCTACATCTCTCCCACCTAACTCTTAGTTCCTCCAACGTTTGAACTCATGATTGCTCTTCAGAGAAAAGACATGGACTTGATGCGCTGATAAATGTCCGTTTGTGACATAACGGTTCTATAATTCTTTTGTCTAATTCTCCCAACATTTATTTGAGGAAGGACATTCTTGCTATTGAGGGAGTGCAGCGTAGGTTTACAAGGTTAACTCCTGGGATGGCAGGACTGTCATATGCTGAGAGAATGGAGTAGCTGGGCTTGTACACTCTGGAGTTTAGAAGGATGAGAGGGGATCTCTTTGAAACATATACGATTGTTAAGGGTTTGGGCATGCTAGAGGCAGGAAACATGTTCCCGATGTTGGGGGAGTCCAGAACCAGGGGCCACAGTTGAAGAATAAGGAGTAAGCCATTTAGAACGGAGGTGAGGAAACACTTTTTCTCACAGAGAGTGTTGAGTCTGTGGAATTCTCTGCCTCAGAGGGTGGTGGAGGCAGCTTCTCTGGATGCTATCAAGAGAGAGCTAGATAGGGCTCTTAAAAATAACGGAGTCTGGGGATATGGGGACAAGGCAGGAACGCGGTACTGATTGGGGATGATCAGCCATGATCACATTGAATGGCGGTGCTGGCTCGAAGGGCCGAATGGCCTGCTCCTGCACCTATTGTCTATTGTCTATTTATCCCAACATTGATAACTGTCCATTCACCCTCCTTCGCCCTGTTCTGAGATTTCCTCTTTAAATTCGACCATTTCTCTATTTCACTGGTCTCCTTCAGGACCTCTCTTACATTTCTTCAAGCTTTGGAGACCATCTAAGTAAGGAAGTCTGGAGATGACTTCAGTAGTGCTACTACCTCACACTTTGGGAACCTGGATTTGAACCTGACCTTTGATGCATCTGATATAGACACAAAGAAGCTGGAGTAACTCAGTGGGTCAGACAGCATCACTGGAGAAAAGGAATAGGTGACGTTTCGGGCCGAGACCCTTCTTCAGACCCGAAACGTCACCAATTCTAGTTCTCAAGAGATGCTGTCTGACCCGCTGAGTTACTATGGCTTTTTGTGTCCATCTTTGCTGTAACCATTTTGTGTTTCTGAAGGACTGTGCTGGTACCTCACTTTGTTCTCAGGAATGAGAATGCTAATGGAATAAATACTATTAGCGAACATAAATAGATAAATGCACTGCTGTGTCAGGAAACTGGTACAATCCCCTTAGCTCCCATCAGAGCTGAACCAGGAACCTGGTGTGAACCCATGCTCTTTCTACTGTTGCGCTGGGAACCCATTGCCAAGCCCAGTTCTTCCTGCTGCTGTGCTGGAACCTAGCACTTATCTCTGCCCTCCCCACTGCTGTGAAGCTGGCATGAATCCCTGCCCTCTCTGTTGCTGCACATTGCTAGGCCTGTCAACTGGCATCAACTCCTGCCTTCCATTGGCACTAATGCCAGCAATGACTTGTTCACGTCTCGGTGTGGAGAGACTGCCAGAGTATTGTGTCTATCTTTGGTTTAAACCAACATCTTCAGTTCCTTCCTACACATTTTGATATGCATCCATGTGGAGTTTGCATGTTCTTCTTGCGACTGCATGGGTTTCCGACACTTTTTCCCGCTCCCACCCCTTCATCTCAAAGATGTGCGGGTTGGTAGTTTAACTAGTTGCTATTGATTGCTAACATGTGCAGGGGAGGTTAGAGGTCCCTGACCGCTAGAGGACGAAGAAGAAGGTGACTGAGCTTCTTTTTGCCTTCCATCACAGTGAGGAATGTGGAGGAGTCACTGTGGTGGATGTTCATGTTAAAATGTATTTTGTGTGTTCTGTTGCTTTTTATTGGTATGACTGTATGGCAAATCAAATTCCTCGTATGTTGCAAAACATACTTGGCTAATAAAGTATGATTATGATTGTGATTATGATGATTTGTATCTTTGTACATAGGAAAGAACTGCAGATGCTGGTTTAAACAGAAGTTATCAAGAAGGAACTGCAGATGCTGGAAAATCAAAGGTAGACAAAAATGCTGGAGAAACTCAGCGGGTGCAGCAGCATCTATGGAGCGAAGGAAATAGGCAACGTTTCGGGCCGAAACCCTTCTTCAGACTGATGATTAAACAGAGGTTAGGCAGCATCTCTGAAGAGAAGGAATGAATGGGTGACGTTTCGAGTCGAGACCCTTCTTCAGACCATTCTAAATCTATCTCCTCGTTCTTTTCCTGAGTTCCTTTAATATTTTTCTTCCACGAGCGTTGATACAATTCTCGACCGTCTCCTTGTTATCATGGATGTCCAGTCCCTGTAAACTTCAGGAAGGCTTTGGTGGCATATGTTTCTTTATTGAACAAAGACCCAATCAGTTCAGCACAAGCTCACTTGAATAAAACTTATATCCTCAACAGCTTCCCTTACGAATCCTCCCACTTTCTACAAGTCAAAGGTGTAGCCATGGGAAATCTCACAAACCCTAGCTATGCCTATCTTTGCCTCTGTGGAAGAATCCTTGTGAAACACGGCTGTCCCACTGAATTCATTTCCACATACCTTGACTCCATCCTATCCCCCCTGGTCCAATCCCTCCCTACCTATGTCCAAGACACCTCACACGCCCTTCGTCTCTTCAATGACTTTCATTTTCCAGGCCCCCATTCCCTCATCTTTACCACTTCCTGATTAAATGCAAAGATTCAGGGAGGGAATTTCAGAACTTTGTGGCCAGGCAGCTAAAGACACAGCCAACAGAAAGGATCTGATGATATTTAGTTTAGTTTAGTTTAGTTTAGAGATACAGCTCTGAAACAGGCCCTTCGGCCCACCGAGTCCGCACCCACCAGCGATCCTGCACACACTGCGGACAATTTACATTAACACCAAGCCAATTATCCTACAACCCTGTGCGTTTTTTGACTGTGGAAGGAAACCAAAGATCTCAGAGAAACATCCGCAGGTCACGGGGAGATTGAACAAACTGAGTACAGACAAGCACCCGTAGTCAGGATCGAACCCGGGTCTCTGGCGCTGTAAAGGGCCTGTCCCACGAGCATACGACTCCATGCGGCAAGCGCGACCTAAAGGGCCTGTCCCACGAGCATGCAACTCCATGCGGCAAGCGCGACCTAACGTGGTCGCTTGAGCTGTACGGCCTCGCGGGGCCGGCCCCACTTTGATCGCCGGAGCCGTATGGAGTTGTGCGGAGCTGGTCCCGACATCGCGCGGGGTTCCGAAAAACTGACCGCGTTCAAAAATTCCGCGCGGCAACGGCCTACCGGCCCGCAGCCGCCTCGACGGCGTACGTCATGCGCGAACTTCCCACGGACTTCGCTCGAACTTCATGTCACTCACTCGACCTCCGCGTGGCCCCCACTTCTGCTTTGGTCGCGCTTGCCGCAAGCAGTCGCATGCTCGTGGGACAGGCCCTTTTGGCCGCGCTTGCCGCATGGAGTCGCATGCTCGTGGGACAGGCCCTTAAGTCAGTAGCTGTACCACTATGCCAGCGTGCCACCTAAATTCAAGAATGATCCAAAGGTCAGATTGAGAGGTGCAGAGATATCTTGCGGGGTCGCGTGGCTGAAAGAGATTATGCATTCCAGGAGGAGCAAGGCCCTGAAGACATTTTAAAACCAGGATGAAAAGTTTTAAATTAAGCAACCACTGAGAGAATGGGTGAACAGGAATTGAGGCAGGTTCAGCTTTGCAGAATATATATAATATTACGTCAGCCAAATCGTCGTACGTTAGAATATCATTCATATCCTAATAATCCTTTGTGTAAAAGATTCCTCCAACCTTTTTGCCCCTACTGGTGGTGCCCATGCACTTCAATCTGATTGCTAAAACCTAAAGATACAATTCACTACTTCAACAACAGATGGCGCATCTGTGTGTTTTTTTTAGTTGTTAAATTCTGACATGACAGGGTTTTTCCAGGAAATGATCAGTAGGCACAAATCCCGAGAGAATCCAGGCTTACCACATTGTTTAACAGTAAAGATAACGTAAGGGTTGGCTGCTGTTGGAAATGTATGAGTAATACATTTATTGCCCTTAAAAACATAAAAACATAGAAAAATATGTGCAGGAGTAGGCCATTCGGCCCTTCGAGCCAGCACCACCATTCAATATGTTCGTGGTTGACCATCCAGAATCAGTACCCCTTTCCTGCTTCCTCACCATATCCCTTGATTCCGTTAGCCCTAAGAGCTAAATCTTAAGGGCCTGTCCCACTGTACGAGCTAATTCAAGAGTTCTTCCCGAGTTTCCCCTGATTCGAACATGGAGAATTACGGTAATAGCCGCTCGTAGGTACTCAAGGCTGTTGAAAAATCTTCACGAGTCTTCACGAGCTTACCGCTTTTCACGAGTACCTGCCGTTAGCGTTACGAGCCGCTAAGAGACGTCCTGAGCTCCGACGTACCCGCTACGTACATTCTAGAGAGCTCTTGAATTACCTCGTACAGTGGGACTGGCCCACAACTCTCTCTTGAATACATCCAGTGAATTGGCCTCCACAGATTCCACAGATTCAAAACTCTCTGGGTGAAAAGGTTTTTCCTCATCTCAGTCCTAAATGGCCTACACATCATTCTTATACTGTGACCCCTGGTTCTGGACATTGTGGAGTCTTCAGAATTATCTGCACTGCTATGAAGATACACAAATCTATTCGCTAGTGAGTTATTGGATTTTGACTAGAAACATTTGCTTCTATATTTTTACAGATACAGCATGGAAACAGCCCCTTTGGCCCACAGAGTCCACGCCAACCATTGATCACCAATTAACACTAGTTCTACATTATCCAAGTTTCTAATCCACTCCTTACACACTAGGGACAATTTAGAGAGGCCAATTAAAGTGCAAACCCGCACGTTTTTGGGATGTGGGAGGAATCCAGTGCACCTGAAGGAAACCAATGAGGTCACAGGGAGGCTCGCATGCAAACTCCACACAGAGAGCACCCAAGGTCAGGATCGAACCCCGGTCTCTGGTGCAGTGAGGCAGCAGCTCTACCAGCCGCTGCTCTGTTGATGTGTGATTTCAACGGTATTGGTCGTGGACCTGAAATGTTAACTGTTTCTCTTTCCACGGATGCTAACTGACCAGCTGAGTGTTTCCTTCGCTCCATGGATGCTGCCTCACCCGCTGTGTTTCTCCAACATTTTATCTACCTTTGATTTTTCCAGCATCTGCAGTTCCTCCTTAAACAGATGAGTGTTTCCAGCATTTTATGTTTATATCGGAGGACATTGTTGTCTAAGGTATGATGTTTTGTGGTAGAATCCATATTTTTAACATTTGATGATTTCAATCCAAGGAAAGCCATTTTAAATTTATTAAAAAGAGGTGAGGTATTGACAAATGTTATAGTCTTGTTTGAATTTGTGATTAAACAAACATAGAAGGGTACAGCAAAAGAGCAGGCCCTTTGGCCCACAGTGTCTATGCCAAACATAATGCCAAGACCATCTCTTATCTACCGATTTACATATAATCCATATCCCTATACATTTAGTTTAGTTTAGGTTCGAGATACAGCGCAGAAATAGGCCCATTGGCCCACTGAGACCACACCGACCAGCGATCCCCGCACTTTAACACTATCCTACACACACTAGGGACAATTTACATTTGTGCCAGGCCAATTAACCTCTACAAACCTTTATGTCTTTGGAGTGTGGGAGGATTCCGAAAATCTTGGAGAAAACCCATGCAGGTCACAGTGAGAAAGTACAAACTCCCACAGACAGCCCTGTAATCGGGACCTAACCCGGGTGTCTGGCGCTGTTAGGCAGCAACTCTACTACTGCGCCACCGTGCCGCCCGATACAAAAGTCTCTTAAAAGCCACTGATGTATCTGCCTCAAACCTCGCCCGACAGTGCGTTCCAGGCACTCATCATCTACCATGTAAAAAAGTTGCCCCATACATCTCCTTTAAACTTTGCCCCTCTCACCTTAAAGCTATGTCATCTACGATTTGATTTTTCCATCCAGCGAAAAATGTTTTATCGGTCGATCCTATCTATGTCTCTCATAATTGTATATACTTCTATCAAGTCTCTCGCAACCTCCAGCATTCCAGAGAAAACAATCCAAAACTGTCTAAGGTCTCCCTGTATCTACTATCCCCTAATCCAGGAATCATTCTGGTAAACTGATAAACTGGTCTGAAGAAGGGTCTTGACCCGAAACATCACCCATTCCTTCTCTCTAGAGATGCTGCCCTGTCCCGTTGAGTTACTCCAGCATTTTGTGTCTATCAACATTCTGGTAAACCTCCTCTGTGACCTTTCCTAAGCCTCCATGAGTACCATGGCTTCCCACTGTAATGCGGCGACCAGAACTGCACACCAGTACTCTAATATGCAGCCTAACTGAAGTCCTCCCATACAGCCCTGCATTACATTTCTTGAAAACATAATTTCACTACCCTCCTCCACAGATTCACAACTCTCTGGGTGAAAAAGTTTTTCCTCATCTCAGTCCTAAATGGCCTACCCTTTATTCTTAAACTGTGACCCCTTTCTTCTGGACTCCCCCAACATCGGGAACATTTTTCCTGCATCTTGCCTGTCCAATTCCTTAATCATTTTATATGTTTCTATAAGATTCTCTCTCATCCCTCTAAATTCCTGTGAACGGGTGACAATCTTACAACCCAGCAGTATGAATGTTAATTTCTCTAACTGCAAGTTACCATTGCTTTCCCTTTCTCTCTGTCCCTCCCCCACCCTAGTTCTACATCCCCCTCAGCCAACAATGAACCATTCTACATTTCCTTGACCATCGTCTGCTTTGACCTGTCCTTTTCACACCTTACATGCTCTTTGTACCCTTTTCACACCTACATCTCTAGGCTCCCTCTCCCCTGACTCGGTCTGAAGAAAGGTCTCGACACGAAACGTCACCCATTTCTTCTCTCCATAGATGCTGCCTGTCGCGCTGAGTTACTCCAGCATTTCGTGTCTATCTTTGGTGTCAACCAGCATCTGCAATTCCTTTCGATAGTCCCTTCAGATCTTCACTGGCCCAGCCTGAAAAAGGTACATTCCTGTTCTTTTTCTTCTCATCTTCGGCAGTCCTTCAGGATTGAAAATAACTTGCTTCCACCCCAGTTTTGTGGATTTTAATTTGCTAATAAGGCCAAATTAGGACCTGAAAATCTTTGCGCAGATGGGATGTTACTCAAAGTAGCAGCAGCATTTGTTGTTGATCTATTCTGGTGGACCATGTTGTTACCTTTGGTCCCTTTATTTAATCTCTGTACCGTCCCTTTAATTGATCAGACAAGGTTAGTTCAGTTTAGTTTATTGTTACATGTACCGAGGTAGGGTGAAAACCTTTTGTTGCGTGCTAACCAGTCAGCGGAAAGACAATACATGATTACAATCGATCCATTTACAGTGTACAGATACATGATAAGGGAATAACGTTTAGTGCAAGGTAAAGCCAGTAAAATCAAGGTAAAATCAAGGATAGTCCGAGGGTCACCAAAGAGGTAGGTATTAGTTCAGCACTGCTCTCTGGTGGTAGGATGATTCAGTTGCCTGATAACAGCTGAGAAGAAACTGTCCCCGAATCTGGAGGTGTGCGTTTTCACACTTCTTAACCTATTGCCTGATGGGAGAGGGGAGAAGAGGGAGTGGCCGGGGTGAGACTCATCCTTGATTGTGCTGCCGGCCTTACCAAGGTAGATCAGAGGCCATGAAATGAGAGGTCTCCAGCCTTGTCAGGAATCTCAATTAGTTTGTTGGAAGCTCTGCATTAGTGTTCCACACTCTCCCCATGACCTGCGTGGGTTTTCTCGGAGATCTCCGGTTTCCTCCCATACTCCAAAGATGTAAGGTTTGTAGGTTAGATTCAAAAACCTGGGATAACTCAGCAGGACAGGCAGCATCTCCAGAGAGATGGAATGGATGATGTTTCGGGTCGAGACACTTCTTCAGACTGGTTAGGGACATAGATGACGATGTAGAGAGATAAAGAACAATGAATGAAAGATATGCAAAAAAGTAACAATGATAGAGGAGACAGGCCATTGTCAGCTGTTTGTTGGGTGAAAACGAGAAGCTAGTGCGACTTGGGTGGGGGAGAGATAGAGAGAGAGGGATTGCTGGGGTTACTTGAAGTTAGAGAAATCAATATTCATTAGAATGATGCGAAATGCAAATTGAAGGAACAGCATCTCATATTTTGCTTGGGCAGATTAAATATGATTTTCTTGCTTTTCCCACATCTTGGCATCTTCTGGACGATGCCTCGCCTTTCAGTGGCGCTGATCTGTATGTCATCATATGTCAATCCCCACCCTTCCGGGAATTAACCTGGCGAGTCTACGCTGCGCTCCCTCAAAAAGGGCAGGCTGGGACTTTATTCCTTGCAGCGCCAGAGGCTAAGGAATGATCGTACAGAAGTGTTTAACATCATGAGGGAAATAGAAGGTCAATGCACAGTCTTTTATCCAGCAAGAATCAAGGACCAGAGAACATAGGTTTGAGCTGAGAAGGAAAAGTTTTAATAAGATCCCATGGGGTAATTTTTTTCCACACAAAGGGTGGTGGATATATGAAAAGAGTTGCCAGAGGAAGTACATGGATGGCAAAGATTTAGATGGATATGGGCCAAAAGCATAGCATGGGGCATCTTGGTCTGCATTGGCACGTTGGGCCGAAAGGGGTATTTCTGTGCTGTAATGGCTGTAAACATGTATCAGATGCTAAGGGGGAAAAATATATACAATTAATGGCATGATCCTTAGCAGCATAGGTGTACAGAGGGATCTTAGGGTCCATATCTATAACTCTCTGAAAGCAGCAACACAAGTAGATAGGGTGGCAAATAAGGCATAGGGTAAGCATCCCAACAAAAAACCTTCTAAGTGTTTCCCAATCAGAAGCCTTGGATGAACTATGAGATCCGCACTCTTCTGAAGACCAGACACAGGGCATTCATGTCTGATGATACAGTGGTCTACAAGAAGTCCAGATACGACCTTGGTAAGGCCATCAAAAAGGCCAAAAGGGACTTCTGCTCCAAACTGGAGGATGAGACAGATGTTCGGCAGCTGTGGCGGGGCTTGAATGCAATCACAAGGCGAGATCAGGAGGCAGCTCAAATGTTGGCGAAACATCACTCCCTGACGAGCTCAATGCGTTTTACGCACGCTTTGATAGGGAGAATACTGATGTGCCTTCTCGAGCCCCCATTCGCTGTGATGGTATTTCAGTCACAGTCACAGAGGCCGACGTCAGAAAATCCTTTAGAGGGGTGAACCCCCGAAAAGCACCTGGTCCTGATGGTATACCCGGTCGTGTTCTAAAAACCTGTGCGGACCAACTGGCTGGAGTTTTTACGAACATTTTCAACCTCTCACTTCTGAGGTCTGAGGTTCCCACCTGCTTTAAAAGGGCATCAATTATACCGGTGCCCAAGAGCAAGGTGACGTGCCTCAATGACAATTGACCAGTGGCTCTAACGTCTGTGGTGATGAAGTGCTTTGAGAGGTTGATCATGGCGCAAATCAACTACTACCTCGACAAAAACCTGGACCCACTGCAGTTCGCTTACCGCCACAACAGATCAACAGTGGATGCGATCTCGCTGGCCCTCCACTCCGCTCTGGACCACTTGGACAACAAAAACTCATATGTCAGGCTGTTATTCATTGATTACAGCTCGGCATTTAATACAATCATCCCCTCCAAGTTGGTTACCAAACTCGCAGAACTGGGTCTCTGCGTATCCCTCTGCAATTGGATCCTCGACTTCCTCATTCACAGACCACAGTCTGTTCGTATTGGTGGAAATCTGTCAGCCTCGATAACAATCAGCACGGGAGCACCTCAAGGCTGCGTGCTCAGCCCCCTGCTGTACTCACTCTATAGTCATGACAGCGTAGCCGGTCATAGTGCGAACTCCATCATCAAGTTCGCTGACGATACCACTGTTGTGGGACGTATCACTGATGGGGATGAGTCAGAGTACAGAAAAGAGATCGAGCAACTGTCCATATGGTGCCAACACAATAACACCAGCAAAACCAGGGACTGATTGTGGACTTTGGAAGGGGGAGGATGAGGACCCACTGACGCATTTATATCAATGGGTCGATGGTGGAAAGGGTCAAGAGCTTCAAATTCCTGGGCGTGCATATCTCTGAAGATCTTTCCTGGTCCGAGAACACTGATGCAATCATAAAGAAAGCACATCAGCGCCTCTACTTCATGAGAAGATTACGGAGCGTTGGTATGTCAAGGAGGACTCTCTCGAACTTCTACAGGTGCACAGTGGAGAGCATGCTGACTGGTTGTATCATGGCTTGGTTCGGAAAAAGACTGCAAAAAGTGGTAAACACTGCCCCGTCCATCATCGGCTCTGACCTCCTGTCCATCGAGGGGATCTATCACAGTCGCTGCCTCAAAAAGGATGTCAGCATCATCAAGGACCCACACCATCTGGGCCATACACTCATCTCCCCACTACCTTCAGGTAGAATGTACAGGAGCCTGAAGACTGCAACGACCAGGTTCAGGCACAGCTTCTTCCTCACAGCCATCAGGCTATTAAACTCGGCTCGGACAAAATTCTGAACATTAATAGCCAATAATCTGTTTATTTGCACTTTATCAGTTTAATTATTCATGTGTGTATATATTTATCTAATGGTATGTGGACACACTGATCTGTTCAGTATTTGTGCCTACTATATTCTGGTGTGCTAAAGCAAAGCAAGAATTTCATTGTCCTATCAGGGACACATGACAATAAAACTCTCTTGAATTTTCTTGAACTCTCTCTTGAACTCTTGCTTTCACAGGCTGGGCAATGAGCATAAGATTCAGGAAATCATGATGCGGCTTTCTAGGACGTTAAGCCACAGTTCTGGCCTCTGCATTACAGGAAGGGAGTTTAGTTTAGTTTAGTTTAGTTTAGTTTAGTTTAGTTTGTTGGCAAGTGTACCGAGGTACAGTAAAAAGCATTTTTGTTGCATGCTATCAGGTCCAGCGGAAAGATTATACATGATTACAATCAAGCCATCCACAGTCTACATACAGGATAAAGGGAATCACGTTTACTGCAGGATAAAATCCAGTAAAGTCCGATTAAAGATAGTCCGAGGGTCTCCAATGAGGTAGATGGTAGGCCAGGACCATTGGTTGCGGTGGAATGGCTCAATTGCCTGGTAACAGCCGGGGAGAAACTGTCCTGAATCTGGAAGTATGCAGTTTCACTCGTCTGTACATCCTGCCTGTTGGGAGAGGGGAGAAGAGCGAGTGATCGGGGTAAGACTGGTTCTTGATTATGCTGTTGACCTTGTCTAGGGAGGCAGCTTGAGGTGTTCATGGAGTAAATGGAAGGGAGGTTGGTTTGTGTGATGGTCTGAGCTGCATCCTCAACTCTCTTGCAATTGCAACTCTCTGCAATTTCTTGCGGTCTTGGATGGAGCCGTTCCCATGCTGTGACGCATCCTGATAAAACACTTTCTACAGCGCATCTGTAGAGAGATGCACCTGACCAACCGACCACAATTGGTGAGGATAGGCGACAAATCATCCACTATGATAATCCTCAACACTGGTGTTCTCAGCCCCCTGCTATACATCCTTGTACACCCACGACTATGCAGCCCAATACAAATCCAACTCAAGTTCTAATTTTGGAGATGACAGCACCGTGGTGGGCCAGATATCAAATAATGACGAGATGGAATACAGGAAGGAGATTGAAAACTTCATAACGTGGTGTGAAGACAACAACCTTTCCCTCAATGTCAGCAAGGCAAAGGAAATTGCGATCGACTTCAGGAAGCAAAGCGGTACTCATACAGTGACAATGCCGAAGTAGAGATGATTGAAGGCTTCAATTTCCTAGGAGTAAATATCACCAGCAACTTGTTCTGGACCAGCCTATCTTCAAGGTGAGAGTTGTTGGAGATATGCCGAACATCCTAAGCCTTCTAAGGAAGTCGAGGCATTGGTCTGCTTTCTTGGCCTTTGCTTCGAAATGGCTGGTCCAGGACAAGTTGCTGGTGATAATTACTCCCAGGCAATTGAAGCTTTCAATCATCTCTACTTCAGCATTGTCACTGTATACCGTGGTATGAGTACCGCTTCACTACCTGAAGTCAATCACAATTTCCTTTGTATCTAACATCTAAGACAAAGCACCAATGTCTCTACTTTCTGAGAAAATTCAGTATAATTACAAGAATACAATCGAGCCATTCAGTGTACAGTGCACAGATACATGATAAGGGAATAACATTTAGTGCAGGGTAAAGCCAGTAAAGTCTGATCAAAGATAGTCCAAGGGTCACCAATGAAGTAGATAGTAGTTCAGACTGCTCTCTAGTTGTGGTAGGGTGATTCAGTTGCCAGATTCAGTAACAAACAGGATGTCATTATTATGTGCATGTTGTGACTAATTCCCTGATAAGGAAATCAATGTAACCTTACTCAGAGCTGAGCATGCTGCACTGACTCACGAGCTGTCACCGAACCTTCGAGTTTTCCAGCAAGTCTCACTCCATCCTAACTTAGACGTAGAACATCTTTTACATCCGCAACCTTCCCCCCCCATCGATGAACTGTATGCTGCGAGGGCCAATAAGCGTGTGGGTAAGATCATCTCTGACCCCTTCTCACCCTGGCCACAAACTCTTTGGAGTCCTCCCCTCTGGGAGGCGATTCCGGACTATCAAATCCTCCACATCCAGACACAAAAACAGCTTCTTCCCAGGAGCGGTAGCTCTACTTAACAGCCGCACCACACCACTACATTGTGGCATGTAAGGCAAACACTTGTGAACTCTCCAAGTGTACTTTAGATATCTACAGTACATGTGCAATATATAGCAAAAATGACCCCTTTTACTCTTGCACTTTAATTTTATATTTTTTAATTATAATGTTTTTCTATTGTCTGCAGTATATTGTGTTTTTACCATGTGTGAGCACAGCACCAAGTCAAAGTCCTTGTATGTGTACATATTTGGCCAATAAATTGATTCTGATCTTTCATCAAAAAATCTCAGAAATCACTACCGAATACAAAACTGAGGATATCATCAATGAGAAATGTATTACCACCTTTCCAGGGAAGCAGAGATTATGTTATGAAATTCCTCCAAACTTAGTAGTAATCATTTACATGTTTAAACTGTGATGTTTAATGTTTTATACTTATGGTTTACTGTATGTAGTGCTGTTACTTGCGAGCGGAGCACGAAGGCAAATTCCTTGTATGTGTACATTCTTGGCCAATAAACTTATTCATTCATTTATCCATTCAACTTAAAAAAAAATTGTAATATGCTCAATGTTGAATCATGATTCATTTCCCGCTCCTGAGTGAATAACCCTTTGTATGTGCTTGATGGCTTTAGATAAGAACTGTACTGTAAAGATAAGAATATGGTCTGAGTATTCATTTACATGAGGAGGCTGTGTTCAACTGTGTCATTTATTTTAACCACCTTGTAATTTCCCTTTTATGGCCAAAACATATCTGGCATGTATCAGCAAGTCCAGCTTTTAAAGGTCCTGCAAATGCGTCGGCTCTAAAGTCCCGCAGTCTGACATCTGTTTTGATTAATCCATTCATCAAAACATTATTCCCCTTAAGTTAACTTTACTGCAGCAACAGTGTCCCGTCGAAAAGTTGGGACATAATTTAACGCACTTCCCCAGGAGGAACGCTTCCTCTGCAAATCCGGATATGCGAGAGGCTGAGACATATGTTTTTGCCCATATCCTGGAATGCTGCCAACATAGTGTACAATTGCGTGTTCCAGCAAGTACGCCTGACTAACACAAAACGGCTCTCTTCTGGTTAATTGCTATCTAGCTCTGGTGAACATACTTCAATACAAGGAAAGGATTGACGGTGTAGGCGTCTGGGCTGCGTCTGGTCCACTCGTTGGTATGGAGTGCTCATCCCTGACATAAGGCACATGCTGCTGTTAAGGTTGTATTGTGGGATGCCTCAAATGTTGCCCTGATGCATCAAAGGGCGTGCATTTACTGTTGAAATCATTTCTGCTTTTTGATTTGGTCACGCACAACAAAACATAGAAACAAACAAAAATTAGGTGCAGGAGTAGGCTATTCGGCCCTTCAGCCATTCAATATCATCATGGCTGATCATCCTAAATCAGTACCCCGTTCCTGCTTTCTCCCCATATCCCTTGATTCCGTGAGTCCTAAGAGCTATATCTAACTTTCTCTTGAAAACATCCAGCGAATTGGCCTCCACTGCATTCTGTGGCAGAGAATTCCACAGATTCACAATACTCTGGGTAAAAAAGTTTGTCCTTATCACAGTCCTAAATGGACTACCCCTTTTTCTTAAACTGTGACCCCTGGTTCAGGACTCCCCCAACATGGGGAACATTGTTCCTGCATCTAGCCTGTCCATTCTCTTAAGAATTTTATATTTTTCTATGACACCCTCTCATCCTTCTAAATTCCGGTGAATATAAGCCCAGACGATCCATTCTTTCATCATATTTTGACAAGAGTTGTTACTATGCAGATGCCAGTTGCTGGGCAAGCTGACAACTAAGTGAGAACAAGCCTTGACCCCTTTTCCACCGACAGGATGCAGATGCATAAGGCTGAAAGAAACACAGGAATCTGCCTGATTAAGTCATGATTACCAAAGATCTTAGAGCGGATTACTGTTGCTGTTCTAATCAGACACAGGTACTTTCAAACTGCTGGCTTCACTGCAGAATGTGGTTCACCACTGTGTTCTCAAGGGCAGCATGGATAAGAATCAATGCCGACCTTTCGTAAATTAATAAAAGAAAATAAAGACCATGAGAGTGAAATGATGAGATTTGTACTCATTCCCTTGATTTTTAATTTCAGTATCTCCTCTTGTTTGGAATCACTATTTCAATAAAATCGTATTCCCAAACATAGAGAAAGAATTTAAGGGCACAAAGGAAATAATGGATGGCATGCCAAGGCTTGGTGAAACAGGTGGGAATTTATAAAATTATACAATAGCACGGTCAAAAATCAAGGAAGTCCAGAAAACGAGTCCTCAACACAGGCACATCCTCTAGTGTGTGGAGTAGGTAGAGAGCAAAATCCAGATCCACTAACTTAGCATTACTAGGTGGCCGAAATCTTAAAGGAAAACGGTTATTCAATTGTCCTAGTTCTCCGACCAGTCTGACCAAAGATCTTATAGCTTCGCTATAAGATCTTTGAGTCTGACTGTCCTCCTGATTCAATTTTATCTTTGTACGCCTCGTTGACACATTCCCCTAGCTAACAATGATCTATTCTACATTTTCCTTGATCTTCGGCCCCATTGACGTCGCAATTCCGCACCTTACCTTTCCATTTCTGCGAGTCTCGCTCTCCCCTGACCCTCAGACTGAATGAAGAAGGGTCTCGACCCAAAACCCATTCCTTCTCTCCAGAGATGCTGCCTGTCCCGTTGAGTTACTCCAGCATTTTGTATCTATCTAGTTATTCAATGGAGGCAAAGTACAGCTACAAAGCTACATTTGCTTGGGCATGCCTCAAACAAATTACAATGGGAGCATAGAACAGGAACAGGCCCTTCAGCCCACAGTGTCTGTGCCGAACATGATACCAAACTAATCTCCACTGTCTGCATGTGATCCATAACCCTACGATTCCCTGCATATCCATGTGTCTATCTATAAGTCTCTTGAACACCACCACCCCTGGCAGCGCGTTCCAGGCATCCACCACTCTCTGTGTAAAAAACTTGCCCTGCACATCTCCTTTAAACTTTTCCCCTCTGACCTTAAAGCTATGCCCTCTAGTCTTTGACATTTCCACTCTGGCAGAAAGGTTCTGAGTGTCTACCCTGTCTATGCCTCTCATGATTTCTATCAGATCTCCCCTTAACCTCCAAGTTCCAGAGAAAACAATCAAAAGTTTTTCCAACCTTGGCTCGTAGTTAACGTCCTCTAATCCAGGCAGAATTCTAGTAAACTTCTTCTGTACACTTCCAAAGACCCCACATACTTCCATATGATGAGTGTTTGATGGCACTGGGCCTGTACTCACTGGTTTAGAAGGATGAGGGGAAGGGGGGGGGGACCTCATTGAAACATGCAGAATATTGACAGGCTTGGATAGAGTGGATGTGGAGAGGATGTTTCCACTAGTGGGAGAGTCTAGGATCAGAGGTTATAGCCTCGGAATTCAAGGACGTACCTTTAGAACGGAGATAAGGAGGAGTTTCTATAATCAGAGAGTGGTGAATCTGTGGAATTCATTGCCCTAGGAGGCTGTGGAGGCTGTCAATGGATATTTGTAAAGCAAAGATAAATAGATACTTGATTAATATGGGTGTCAGGGGTTATGGGAAGAAGGCAGGAGAATGGGGTTAGGAGTGGTAGATCAGCCATGATTGAATGGCTGAGTAGACTTAATGGGCCGAATGGCCTAATTCTGCTCTTATCACTTATGCATTTATGAACTTCCTGTAATGTGTTGATCAGAACTGCACACATGTGCCTAACCAAAGTTTTATAAAACTGCAACATCTTATTGACTCTTATATTGAATTCCTTGCCTGATGAAGGCAAGCATACTATGTGCCCTCTTTTCCAGTCTGCCGACTTGTGTTGCCACTTTCAGGTAGCTATGGACCTTGGTGTCCACGATCCCTCTTAAATCAGTGCTGTTAAGGGTCCCAACTGTACACACTCACCTTACTTTAGACCTCCCAAAGTTCAGCACCTCACACTTGCTCAGATTAAACATCATCTGCCATTTCTCCACCCATATCTGTAATAGCCCTGCCTCACCCCTCCCCCCTCCCCCTGTGGAAAACAGCAGACATAATCAAGGACCAATTACACCCCGGTCATTCTTCTCCCCCTCCCCCCCCCCCCCCCCCCCCCCCCCCCCCCCCCCCCCCCCCCCCCCCCCCCCCCCCCCCCCCCCCGTCTTCAGACAGAAGATAGAAAACTTTAATACCCGTACCACCAGATTCAGGAATAGCTTCTTTACTGTTATCAGAATACCATGTGGTCCACCGATAAGCTAGGGTGTAGTCTTGATCTCTCAACCAACCTCATTGTGGATCTTGCACTTTTTCTTTATCTGCACTTTCCCTGAAATTGTAACGCTCTGACACTGTACCACTATTTTCTGCATTCTGTTATTTTTCACTTTGCACTACCTGTTGTACTTGTGTATGGCTTGACTGTAATCATGTTTACTATGTTTTTTATTGGACCAGTTCAGTTTAGTTTATTGTCACGTGTATCGAGGTACAGTGGAAAGCTTTTGTTGCATGCTAACCAGTCAGCAGAACGACAATACATGATTACAATCGAGCCATTTACAGTGTGTAGATGCATGATAAAGGAATAATGTTTAGTGCAAGGTAAATCCAGCAAAGACTGATCAAGGATCAGTCCAAGGGCTACCAATGAGGTAGATGGTAATGCAGGATTGCTCTCTGGTTGTGGTAGGATGGTAGGATGATAACAGCTTGGAAGAAACTGTCCCTGAATCTGGAGGTGTGCGTTTTCACACCTACACCTTTTGCCTGATGGAAGAGGGGAGAAGAGGGAGTGGCCAGGGTGCGACTCGTCCTTGATTATGCTGCTGGCCTTGCCGTGGTAGCATGAGGTATAAATGGAGTCAATAGAAGAAAAGTTGGTTTACATGATGGTCTGGGCTGCGTCCACAATTTGGTACAATTTCTTGCGGTCTTGGATGGAGTTGTCCCCAAACCCAGCTGTGATTCATCCTGATAAAATGCTTTCCATGGTACATCTGTAGAGGTTGGTGAGAATTGTTGGGGACATGCCCAACTTCTGAAGCCTTCTATGGAAGTAGAGGCGTTGGTGTTCTTTCGTGATCGTTGCTTCAAGGTTGGTTGTCCAGGAGAAGTTATTGGTGATATTGACTCCTAGGAATTTGAAGTTTTCAACCATCTCTACTTCGGTGCCGTCAATACAGACTGGCGTATGTGGACTGTTTCACTTCCTGAAGTCGATCACTATCTCCTTTGTCTTGCTGACATTGCGAGAAAGGTTGTTGTCTTGACACCAGGACACGAGGTTCTCACGAGGATAGCAAGCAAATAAAATTTGTCACTGTTTCTCAGTACAATCAACAATAATAAACCAATAAGCAATAACCAGAGGTGGATGTAATTAAGATTAATGCAAAATGAAATGGATAAAATAGAATTAATTAAACATTGGGAATATATATCTGAATTCAATTTACTGGGGTGTGGATGGTCTTGGCAGGGACAACTTGTCTTTTTCTAAACACACTTGAGATGGTCGAGATGAGTTATTTACTTGAACCACTGCAAATCGATATGTAAGGCACTGATAATCAATTGGAGTGAGTCACTGGGCATTTAAGACATGTCAGTAAATTAGACGACATAATGCATCTACTTCAAATGGATGACTGAACATCAAAATCGACTGTCGACTCATCAGTATCTATCCCAAGTTTTACTGAAAAAGATGATGGTGCAAAGTGTACTTCAGGAGTCAGGTAAGAATCAATCACATCAATTGAGAGGTGGTATGCCAATTAGGCAAGTCTCAAGGAGGATTTTCATTGACATCCCTAAAGGACAATTGAGTCTTTGTAATAATCTGACAATTTTGCGCTCATTTGCCCTTCAGACTGTGATGACCTTCAGGCCTATCTATACTAACGGCAGAGGCATGACTGCAGTCCGTCTGTCTTTTTTTTTGTCCATTAGATGTATGTATTTGGTTCTAATTGTTATTATTTTTTATCTGTGTATATGTGTGTGTGTGGGAGGGGGGAATCTCTTCCCTGTACGGGGACTCGACTTTTTCCCTATCGGGTCTCTGGTATCGTTGGGCCTAACATCGTGGAGCCAGCGGCGGCCTCCAGCCGGAACCAACCTGAGGGTTCCAGTCACGGAGCCTGCGGACTCGCCATCGCGGAGCTGGCCGACTTCGGTGCGGGGAGAACTGTGGTGGCGTGCGGCTGCGACCTGACTTTGGAGCTTCAGAGGCTCCGGCCGCAGGCCCGGTGGACAGGAACATCGGGAGCTCGCAGGTCCCTGATGGGAGACCGCTTTTCGGAGCTCCCGCAACGGCAACTTCTCCCGCTGGAATCACGGGGTTTAAATGACTCGGAGCGGGGCCTAACATCGCCCGGCACGGCTTAAACGGCCGCGGGACTTGCCATCGCCCACCGGGGGCTTTAACATCATGAGCCCCAGTCACCTCGACGCTGCAGTTGGACTGCTGGACCGCGGGAGAAGAGCAAAGGGAAGAGATAAGATTTTTGCCTTTCATCACAGTGAGGAGGTGTTGGAGATTCACTGTGATGGATGTTTGTGTAAACTGTGTTAAGTGTGGGTCTTGGTTTTTTTTTGTAATGTGATGACTATAGGAATTAAATTTTGTTCAAACCTTGTCTGTTTTGAATGACAATAAAAGGCATTCTATTCTATTCTATTCTAATCCCACTTTTTTGTTTAGTTTTAGAGATACAGCACAGAAACAGGCCCTTTGGCCCACCAGTCCTCACCAACCAGCGATCCCTGCACATTAACACTATCTTACACTAGGGCCAATTTTACATTTATACCAAGCCAATTAACCTACAAACATGTACATCTTTGGAGTGAAACCAAAGTTCTTGGAGAAAACCCACGCAGGTCACGGGGAGAACGTCCAAACTTTGTACAGACAGCACCCGCAGTCATGATCGAACCCGAGTCTCTGGCGCTGTAAGTGCTGTCAGGCAGCAACTCTCCCGCTGCGCCACCATGCCGCCCTTTGACTATTACCAGCCCATTTATCAGCATACTATGCCCTACTCTTTCAAGTACCCTGTCCAAATACCTCTTAAATTTGTTACTGTTCCTGCCTCCACCTCTTCCATTGGCAGCTCATTCCAGATGGCACCTATCCTCGTCAATGTTGCCCGTCAAATCCCCTTGAAACCTCTTCCATCTCACTTTAAGCCCCCTAGTTTTTAGGCACCTTTCTCATGAATTATTTGATCCATCAACTGGATTGCCGGCCAGTTATAATCACCTCGCGATCAAATTTGCCAGTAACCCTGTACTCATCTATGAACTAAATAAATGTTAAAACATTTACATTCCTGGCATGTCCCTTACTGACAAAGGAAAAGCCTTGGGAAACCAAGAGGCAACTCTGATCCCAACACGGTTTCTGGTCAAAGGTAACCCCCCAGTGATGGAAGATTGTTTTGGGAATGCCATTGAATGCCAGAGATAGATAGCATGACTCTTTCTTGTTCGAGATGACCATTAAGTGGCGGCATGGTGGCGCAGCGATAGAGCTACTTCCTTACAGTACCTGAGACCCTGGTTCGATCCTGACTGCAGGTGCTATCTGTACGGAGTTTGTCCGTTCTCTCCGAGATCATCAGTTTCCTCCCACATTCCAAAGATGTGCAGGTTTGTAGGTTAATTGGCTTGGTATAAATGTAAATTGTCCCGAGTGTGTGTAGGATAGTGTTAATGTGCGGGGATCGCTGGTTGGTGCGGACTCGGTGGGCCAAAGGGCCTTTTACCGCGCTGTTTCTCTAAACTAAACTAAGTGATACTGATATAGTGCAAATTTTACAATTTCATATAATATAATAAATAAATTATTGATCCAACTAAGTGTTTATTATTTTTATGTCTACTTTGCTGGGCATCTGTTTCTAATTAAACACATAAACAGCACCAAACATATGTACATCAATAATAGTGAACCATAATATGAACCTTGAACTTCAAACCACGTTAGGCACGACAGCAATAAATGAATGAAGAAAATCATGCAATGAATGATTTATTTCCTTTTCCATATTTTCAACTGTTTAAGGGGTTCCTTTAATTTATGATGATTACGTGCATTTCTTAAGAGGACAAAATGGCTGAAAATGATACTAGTGATGATACCACACCTTAGAGACCTTAGAAGCCAAGACAATTAAAAAATAATAAGAGATGAAATGGTAGATTTCCGAGAAAAACAAACAGTTATATAAAGGATACAAGGGTTGGCATGGTGGTGCAGCGGTAGAGTTGCTGCATTACAGCGCTTGCAGTGCTGGAGACACAGGTTCGATCCCGACCACGGGTACTGTCTGTACGGAGTTTGTATTTTCTCCCCGTGACCGTGTAGGTTTTCTCTGAGATCTTCAATTTCCTCCCACACTCCAAAGACGTGCAGGTTTGTAGGTAAATTGGTTTTGTATAAATGTAAATTGTCCCTTGTGTGAGTGTAGGGTAGTGTAAATGTGCGGGGATCGCTGGGAGGCACGGACTCGGTGTGCCGAAGGGCCTGTTTCCGTGGTGTATCACTAAACTAAACTAAACTTAACTTCAGTGTCCTCCCACACTCCAAAGACGTACAGGTTTTTAGGTTGATTGTCTTGGTATGAATGTAAAATTGTTCCTAGTGTAAGATAGTGTTAATGTGCGGGGATCGCTAGTCGGTGTAGACTCGGTGGGCAGAAGGGCGTGTTTCCGCGCTGTATCTCCAAACTAAACTAAAGTAGAAACAAATGAAGAGAAAAAGTACATTTCCGTGATCCACTGCTGGGAAAGATTGAGAATGTGCAATAATGCTTAAACATTAAACAAGGGTTTGCTGCTCCTATTCTGAAGCAGTACATGCAGGACAACTCAGACATGTATCCAAAAATGTAATTCTACTATTAAATAAATTATTAATTTAAAAAAAATTAAAAAATGATATTAAATAAAACAATATCACTTTCGCCCAAACAGTTAACAATGGCCTGTTTCCTTTATCATCGTTACATTTTTGCATATCTTTCATTCATTTGTTCTTTATCTCTCCACATCATCGTCTATATCTCTCGTTTCCCTTATGCCTAACCAGTCTGAAGAAAGGTCTCGACCCGAAATGTCACCCATTCCTTCACTCCAGAGATGTTGCCTGTCCCGCTGAGTTACTCCAGCTTTTTGTGTCTATCTTCGGTTTAAACCACCATCTGCAGTTCCTTCCTGAACAATATTATAAAGTTTTGCTTTTTTAAACATTTGGCGTTTTTCTGCCACAACCTCGCCCATTCCGATCAGATTGGCCAAGATCACAGTTTAAGATGCAGGAAAAAGGGGTGATGTGAAGATTTTCCTACCCCACTCCTTCTTCCCATCGTTTAACTTCTAATCTTTGTCTGGTCAGATCTGGTCTTAACTAAGATTTTATGTGACACATTATTTCCGACCATCTGGTCTTTTAAATCCATCAGTTCCATCTTAAGTTGTCTCGAGTGTGCATTCAGTTCATTTTGTTCACCACTCTGAAGACAGTCCACCTGCCTGTTGCTCCACCATACGGTACCCTCATCTGCCTGGATAGTATACTCTGAATCCTCTGATGGAATATCGCAGCCACGTTACATCATCCCTTTCCTTTGCAACCAACCTGAAAGCACATCTATCTATTCTACCTGGGTTTTGGTCATCACTTCTTAATCTCATCTTTAATTTGGTTTCCAGAGTTTTGCTCAAAGTCTCGTCTTGGGCAATCGCCGTGTATTGAAGATGATTTGCCTCTACACCAGTTTTGTGAGTTCTATGATGGCTAGCGAGGTCACCGACGCTGCAGGAGATGGCTGAATGCAAATGAGTGGTAGATTGTGCATTCCTACCACTACAGGCACAGGACCTCCATGTGCTCCTGATGCCTAGAGTCAAGGTTCTCAACATCACCTCAATTACTTCTTCTCCAGTTTATGCAGTCATGGGATATAGATGCCCAGAGGTTGCATATCTTCATGGATGCCTGAAGCTTTTCCTAAGTCTGCCTGGTAATCCCTTGCCATAACAGAGTTTGCAATAGAGTACCAGTTTCAGAAATCTAGCATGTGAAAAATATGGCCTGCTCAATAGACATAGGATATTGAGCATAGAAACAGCCAAACAAATCCTTGCCAGCAACTTTGAACTACGGTGCAATCCTCCATTGTACCATCCTTCACCTTTCCTCATCTTAATCCATCAGTATTACTTTCTATTCTCTGGTCCCTCCTGAATCCATCCACACTGATCATTTCAACCATTCCCTGCAGTGGAGAGTTTCACATTCATACTGCTCAGATGTTCCTTCTGCATTCCACAATGGCTCTCTTGGTGACTAACTTTATCATGTTGGCCTCTAGTTACATTCTCCACAAAAGTTCAAACATTCTCTTTGCAACCATTCTCTTTGCATCAAAAGCCTTCAGAGTTTTAAAATCCTTTTAGTTTAGTTTAGTTTAGTTTAGAGATACAACGCGGAAACAGGTCCTTCGGCCCACCAAGTCCACACCGACCAACGATGCCCGCACATTAACACCATGCTACACACTAGGGACAATTTTACAATTGTACCAAGCCAATTAACCTGCAAACCTGTACGTCTTTGGAGTGTGGGAGGAAACCAAAGATCTCAGAGAAAATCCATGTGGTCACGGGGAGAACATACAAACTCCGTACAGGCAGCAGCTCAAATCAGGATCGAACCCGGGTCTCCGGCGCTGCAAGGCAGCAACACTACAGCTGCGCCACCGTGCTGCCCCAACCTTTGTTAGGTTGCCTCCTCTTCTTTCCTCATAGCCTCTGCAAACACAATGGGATTTTTTTCCTATTTCAAAGGGATTGGGTGAATATAAATTGGCGTTAATTTTACTTTTCACAGCAGTTTTCAGAATATACATAACTTTTTGAATTGGATGCAACATTTCAACAAATATTCAATTAGAAGCATAGACTGCCATCAAAGCTGACATGCACAATCGGCTTCCAGCAAGAACCCACGCGAGTAAATATTCAACTTAAATATCTCATCAATGGCTGCATTTAAATAAAAAGTTCTTTCTTGAAGGGATCGGAATCTGCTTACACGTTAAAACGGCTCGTATATTTCCTGGTCTGTGGGACAATGTAAAACTGCAATGTAACTGAGAGGGTGAGTGCCAATCTTAAAGGACAGTTTCAACCAAAAGCATATCCGGTTTACAAGGAGCATTCCACTGCCATGGTATTCCTTCCTAGCTTTGTTTCAAATTGAGAAAAAGGCAACTTCACCATTTCTGCCTTGAACTCTTGGCTCCCGTTTGTAATATATTTGCATATTTAAATTTGTTTGCACGATGAGCAAAGTACAGACCATTTTTGAATCTCACTAATGGTCAATCTCCTGTATAATGTCTCATGTTTAAAAGATATGTATAAAAATCCTATATAAACACTTGAAAGTTCTTAGTGACAAGTGGCGTATGTTTGACTTGCTTGCATGCCAAGTAATTGGTTGTTTAGCATAAGAGGTGTTATCCAACTGTTGCTGTGAAATTGAAGGGAATTCCTTGAAAAGGATTTCTTTCCCAAATTGACTGATCTGAATTAGCCTCTGTTCAACTGCATACACCTCTCTGAAATTCATTCAAATAGTTAATGCAGAGTTTATTCCTGCAAATAGTGACAGTAAAACCCTTTTAAAATATTTGAATATGTAGAGTTACTACGGTAAAAGCAAAATCAAAATTAATTCCATCTTTTATTTTGGCAAGAGCAAATCATGCTTCCATTTGCAAATCAATGCCTTCTGTAATGTGTTTTCTAGTTTGACAGTTCAAAGCACAATAGACTTGAATTTACTACTACTTAGTTACTTCTTTAGTAAGGAAAGTAATGCAGTAGCTAATTTTTGCTCACGCACTTCCACAAATAACAAAGGCATTCTTCTTCTTTCGTGTCCATCTTCCATGTTTCAAATGTTGTCATTGTCCATCCTGACAAGCTTCCGGCGACAATCAGTGGGAGCCATCACTTGTTGCAATAGATGATGGTGGAAGCAGAATTAGCTCAGGATCCCAGTTTCCAGCCGCATGACGTGGACACTTCTGCTATGGGGCCACAAAGGCATTGATTGCCTCATAAATGTTTTTAGTGAAATTGGTGATGGGTCAATATAAGGCAAAACACCAAGAGAATTTCCAAAAATACCTCAATCTTTTACATTGTAGAGGGCAGACAGGAGCTGGGTTTATTAGGTCATCCAAAGTGATGGCAGCCTAAAAAGTTGCTCTTTGGGCACTGAACAAAAATGCCATGTAGTTGAGAATAGGTTTAATCTAGAGTGGAGTAATATTGTATCCATTTCCAGGCCTCTTAACACTCAAGGGAAATGTCCATTTTATAAATTGTCCATTTTCATTGCCCAAAATTTTCAATTTTTCTTTTATAACCATATAACCATATAACAATTACAGCACGGAAACAGGCCATCTCGACCCTTCTAGTCCGTGCCAAACACGTATTCTCCCCTAGTCCCATATACCTGCGCTCAGACCATAACCCTCCATTCTTTTCCCGTCCATATAACTATCCAATTTATTTTTAAATGTTAAAAACGAACCTGCCTCCACCACCTTCACTGGAAGCTCATTCCACACAGCCACCACTCTCTGAGTAAAGAAGTTCCCCCTCATGTTACCCCTAAACTTCTGTCCTTTAATTCTCAAGTCATGTCCCCTTGTTTGAATCTTCCCTACTCTCAGTGGGAAAAGCTTTTCCACGTCAACTCTGTCTATCCCTCTCATCATTTTAAAGACCTCTATCGTCCCCCCTTAACCTTCTGCGCTCCAAAGAATGAAGCCCTAACTTGTTCAACCTTTCTCTGTAACTTAGTTGCTGAAACCCAGGCAACATTCTAGTAAATCTCCTCTGTACTCTCTCTATTTTGTTGACATCCTTCCTATAATTAGGCGACCAAAATTGTACACCATACTCCAGAATTGGCCTCACCAATGCCTTGTGCAATTTTAACATTACATCCCAACTTCTATACTCAATGCTCTGATTTATAAAGGCCAGCACACCAAAAGCTTTCTTTACCACCCTATCTACATGAGATTCCACTTTCAGGGAACTGTGCACAGTTATTCCAAGATCCCTCTGTTCACCTGCATTCTTCAATTCCCTACCATTTACCATGTACGTCCTATTTTGATTTGTCCTGCCAAGATGTAGCACCTCACACTTATCAGCATTAAACTCCATCTGCCATCTTTCAGCCCACTCTTTCAACTGGCATAAATCTCTCTGTAGACTTTGAAAACCTACTTCATTATCCACAACCCCACCTATCTTAGTATCATCTGCATACTTACTAATCCAATTTACCACACCATCATCCAGATCATTGATGTACATGACAAACAACAGTGGACCCAACACAGATCCCTGTGGCACCCCACTAGTCACTGGCCTCCAACCTGACAAACAACCATCCACCATTACCCTCTGGCTTCTCCCATTCAGCCACTGTTGAATCCATCTTGCTATTCCTGCATTTATACCCAACAATTGAACCTTCTTAACCAACCTTCCATGAGGAACCTTGTCAAAGGCCTTACTGAAGTCCATATATACAACATCCACTGCTTTACGCTCATCAATTTCCCAAGTAACCTCTTCAAAAAATTCAAGAAGATTAGTCAAGCATGACCTTCCAGGCACAAATCCATGTTGACTGTTTCTAATCAGACCCTGTTTATCCAGATGCTTATATATATTATCTCTAAGTATCCTTTCCATTAATTTGCCCACCACTGACATCAAACTAACAGGTCTATAATTGCTAGGTTTACTCTTAGACCCCTTTTTAAACAATGGAACAACATGCGCAGTACGCCAATCCTCCGGCACTATTCCCATTTCTAATGACATTTGAAATATTTCTGTCATAGCCCCTGCTATTTCTACACTAACTTCCCTCAATGTCCTAGGGAATATCCTGTCTGGACCTGGAGACTTATCCACTTTTATATTTCTGAAAAGTGTCAGTACTTCCTCTTCTTTGAAACTCATAGTTTCCATAGCTACTCTACTTGTTTCTCTTACCTCACATAATTCAATATCCTTCTCCTTGGTGAATACCGAAGAAAAGAAACTGTTCAATATCTCCCCCATCTCTTTTGGCTCTGCAGATAGTTGTCCACTCTGACTCTCTAATGGACCAATTTTTTCCCTCGTTATCCTTTTGCTATTAATATAGCGGTAGAAACCCTTCGGATTTACTTTTACCTTACTTGCCAAAGCAACCTCATATCTTCTTTTATCTTTTCTAATTTCTTTCTTAAGATTCTTTTTACATTCTTTATACTCCTCAAGCACCTCATTTACTCCATTCTGCCTATAATTATTGTAGATCTCCCTCTTTTTCTGAACCAAGTGTCCAATTTCCCTTGAAAACCATGGCTCTTTACAATTTTTACGATTTCCTTTCAACCGAACAGGGACATAAAGATTCTGTACTCTTAAAATGTCACCTTTAAATGTACTCCATTTCTCTTCCACATCTTTCCCATAAAAGAAACTGTCCCAATTTACTCCTTTTAAATCCTTTCGCATCTCCGCAAAGTTAGCCTTTCTCCAATCAAAAATCTCAACCCTAGGTCCAGTTCTGTCCCTCCCCATAATTATATTGAAACTAATGGTATTGTGATCACTGGACCCGAACTGTTCCCCAACGCATACCTCTGCCACCTGACCCATCTCGTTTCCTAACAGGAGGTCCAGCATTGCCCCTTCTCTAGTAGGTACTTCTATGTATTGCTGCAAAAAACTATCCTGCACACATTTTACAAACGCAATTCGCAATTTTCCAACGAGAAGTTCAGTACGATGATATTGGAAATAGAGCAACTCTTCCCCATTTCAGGTGATGTTCAACCTTCTTTATTTACTCATACATCAACTCGCTTTTATAAGTTCCAATTCCTATGAAATCAGGTTAACGAAAAAAATCAATCAAATTCAAACTGCATTCTTTGCTAAGCAGCTCCCTCATTCCACAACTTCACTGCTCACTGTTAAGACCAAGCCTTCCAGCACCATCAACAGCATTTCTGTACTAAAAGATAGACACAAAATGCTCAGCGGGACATGCAGCATCTCTGGATATAAGGAATGGATGCTGTTTCGGGTCGAGACCTTTCTTTGGACTGAGGACTAAAGACTGACCTCCAATGGTTATTTGTTAAGACATACGGTGAAAGAATGGATCGACTAGCCTTATATTCACTGGAATTTAGAAGGATGAGAGGGTATCTTATAGAAACATATAAAAGTATTACCGGATTGGACAGGTTTGATGCAGGAAAAATGTTCCTGATGTTGGGGGAGACCAGAACAAGGGGTCATAGCTTAAGAATAAGTGGTAGGCCATTTAGGACTGAGATGAGGAAAAACTTTTTCACCCAGAGAGTTGTGGATCTGTGGAATTCTCTGCCACAGAAGGCAGCGGAGGCCAATTCACTGGATGTATTCAAGAGGTGGAACGTGTTTCTAGCTTCAGGTTCCTGGGAGTCAACATCTCCGATGACCTCTCTTGGACCCACAATACCTCAACTCTGATCAAGAAGGCTCACCAGCGTCTCTTCTTCCTGAGGAGACTGAAGAAGGTCCATCTGTCTCCTCAGATCCTGGTGAACTTCTACCGCTGCCCCATCGAGAGCATCCTTACCAACTGCATCACAGTATGGTATGGCAACTGCTCTGTCTCCGACCGGAAGGCATTGCAGAGGGTGGTGAAAATTGCCCAACGCATCACCGGTTCCTCGCTCCCCTCCATTGAGTCTGTCCAAAGCAAGCGTTGTCTGCGGAGGGCGCTCAGCATCGCCAAGGACTGCTCTCACCCCAACCATGGACTATTTACCCTCCTACCATCCGGGAGGTGCTACAGGTCCTCTCCGTTGCCGAACCAGCAGGTCGAGGAACAGCTTCTTCCCGGCGGCTGTCACTCTACTCACCAACGTACCTCGGTGACTGCCAATCACCACCCCCCCCCGGACACTTATTATTATTTATTCAAATCATTTGCTATGTCGCTCTTCCAGGGAGATGCCAAATGTTGTCTCTGACAATGACAATTAAAATTGAATCTGAATCTGAAGAGAGAGTTGGATATAGGTCATAGGGCTAACGGAATGAAGGGATATGGAGAGAAAGCAGAAACGGAGTACTGATTCCGTATGATCAGCCATGATCATATTGAATGGCGGTGCTGGCTCGAAAGGCCGAATGTCCTACTCCTGCACCTATTTTCAATGTTCCTATGTTTCTATGTAAGACATGACAATCGCCTTGCTGGATGACATAGAAATGGAACATAGGTGTAAGGAGCACAACAGGAATGAATGTAAAACCATCCTCTTCTTATTAGAAAATCTCCTCTCTAAGGAACCAATCAACATTTGAATGTAAACGTGAATCTTCATTTTGAGCGATCTCACCAAAGGCGTGAATAGGTGCAGCAAGGTTTCTTTACTCTCGTATGCCAATCTCATTATATTACTGAATGAACATCGTAAAAACTGCAAATCGTGAAATTCTAAAACAGAAAACAAAAATTGCTGTAAAGATTCAATGAATGTCTAACAGTTTCTGTAGAAAGAGGAATAGTGTATCAGATCTGGGACTTCCATCAGAGAAACATACGTGTTTCCCTTTCCACAGGTACAGGCTGATGTGCTGAATCTTTACTAATTGTCGTGGTCAGTCTGCTAATCTGAATAGGACCTGTTTAATCCTACCCTTTTTTCTATCAGTTAACCAAGACTCAATCTACATATATGGTCTAACGGTACTCACAACCTCCGGTGTGGTAACTAAGTAATCGTAAGTAATCCTCACAAATTGTAACTAATAATGATTTCAATGGATTGAGTTTCATGGGTAGTGATTCAATCACATAATACTGTACTAACCTTACAAATTAACTACATTGCTCGGGTTATTGCTAATAAAAAACCTAATACTTTGTATTTCCCCTCTTTTAAAAAAAAAATCTCATGGGTTTAAGTTAAAGATGTAAACAGAATTGTCAGCATCGGTTGTACATACTCCTTGTACTTTTATCACATAACCTTGGGCCTGTAGTCATCCTTCTCACAATCCTGTGGCTTTAGTCACCCAACATGGCCATCTTAGGCACCACCTCCCACACCAGCTTGTAGCTAAAGAGCCTCTTAATTAGCCATATGATTGATGTCAAGTGCCGCATTTCAGTCTTCAGAATTTGTGTAATTATATCTCTTCAACGACACTTGCCGAACCCATGCTGTTCTTTCCAAGCCCAGCACAAGCGCCTTAGGTTCAAGTGAAACCACATGTAGGAAGGAACTGCAGGTGGCGGTTTACACCGAAGATAGGCACAAGAATGGATGACGTTTTCGGGTCGAGACCCTTCTTCAAACTCCATCACTTTTAAGGTCCACTGCAAAGTCATACACAATCCTAATTCGAATCAAAATTCTGGAGTTCCCTGTGTAATAAGATTATGGTGTGAATGGCACTTGCCATTTCCACCAGACAAACTGTAACACTCCAAGAAGATCAATTACATTCTTGTTAAGGCATCTGGTTACAGACATTACACAGATGGTGGTGGGTATGTGGAATGTGGTGCCAGAAGTGGTAGAGGAGGTACAATGACACCATTCAAAAGATATTTAGACAAGAACATGGATAGTAGATTAGTTAATTGTGTCCGGTGAATTTATATTTTCATAATGTGTGAAAGGGAAAATTTCATTCATTATATTTATGGATTTGAACCAAATAAACTGCATTCTACAATTGGGACTGTTGTAAATCATATTTTTGATTTTCTTCTTTGAAATTCACAGTTTATCAAAATAAATATGCTATTATTTTTTAATTCAAGTAATTCATGTATTATAACGCTCAAAAGTGCTTCTGTTTGACTTTGTCTTGGTAGTTGTTTTTCAGTATTTTGCTCAATGAAGGGGGATGGTTCATTGATTTAGAAATTTATCCCATTTAGTTTCAGCAAGGCCAACTAGTTTCTTCCCGATTGTGACCGACATGGAAAACCGAAACAGCTTTCTTCTCCCCTTCTCTGTTTCAGAATTTTCTCTTCTTCTGAACCGCTTATGGGCTTGTGTGTATACAAATGCACATTGATGTACATGCAGGTACTTCTCTTAGTTTAGTTTAATTTAAGTTTGAAACAACAGCATGGGAACAGGCCCATTTCCATTGCTGTATCTAAACTAAACATTCTCTCACCTTCCCCTCTCAATCCTACCCTCTGGAATGGCAGAAGATAGATACCGGTGTGTCATGGGTTATGGGGAGAAGATCGGAGAATGGGGTGAAGAGGCAAAGGTAGATCAGCCATGATTGAATGATGGAGTAGACTTCATTGGCCGAATGGCCTAATTCCGCACCTATGACTTATTGTCATATACACCAGGTGGAATACAATTCCTTGTTCACATGAAGCTCACAGTAAACATTATACACACAGCAACGATAAATACAACAAAAGTAACAAGTGTAAAACAGCAGAATAGTGCCAGACTATGGCGCAAAATCTGAGCAGTGAAAAAGAATAACAAAGTATAATTTCAAAATAACTGAATGTGGAAAGGTTTAGAGGGATATAGATCATTGCAGGCAAATGGGACTTGCACAGACAGGCATCATAATTGGGCTGAAGGCCCATTTTCCATGCTGTATAACAGTGGGATGGTTTGAGCCAGAGACCCAAGTTTGATCCAGACCTCGATATTGTTTACGCGGAGATAGAAAGTTCTCCCTGCCACCACGTAGGTTTCCTCTAGGGACTTTGGTTTCCCCTAACATCCCAAAGATGGGCGGGTTTGGTTAATTGGCCTCTGTAAATTGCCCCGAGTGTGTAGGGCGCAGATGCAAAAGTGGGATAACACACAACTGGTGTGAATGAGCGATTGATGGTCAGCGTGAACTAGTCGGGCCAAAGGGCCTGTTTCCATTCTGTAATTTTCAATCAAAAAAACACAATAACTCTAATAACTCTAATGATAAATGTTCGCTCAGCCACTTATGTCTCAAGAATTCTGAATGTATTTGCTTGTAGGTGTATGGGAAGGAACTGCAGATGCTCATTTTTCACGCAGAGAGTGGTAAGTCTCTGGAACTCTCTGCCACAGAAGGTAGTTGAGGCCAGTTCATTGGCTATATTTATGAGGGAGTTAGATGTGGCCCTTGTGAAAAGGGATCAGGGGGTATGGAGAGAAGGCAGGTACAGGATACTGAGTTGGATGATCAGCCATGATCATATTGAATGGCGGTGCAGGCTCGAAGGGCCGAATGGCCTACTCCTGCACCTATTTTCTATATTTCTATGTTTCTATACCAAAGATAGGCACAAAAATCTGGGGTAATTCAGGCGATTAGACAGCATCTCTGGAGAAAAGGAATACGTGACGTTTCGGGTCGGGAAGAAAGGTCTCGATCCGAAATGTCACCTTTTCCATTTCTCCAGAGATACTGCCTGACCTGCTGAGTTTTTTGTGTCTAACTTCTTTCGGACTCCATGTGGGGTTCACACCATAACGTTAATTGAGCAGGAGAGTCGTGTGCTGTGCTTGCTTTGCTACATTACTTTATCTGGAACACAGAAAGCCAAATCAATCCAAATCAATAGCTTAAAGACTCAATGTATAAATAGTTCCAGCATGATGCCCAGCACCCATAAATCAATAATTTTCTGAACATGTATAGATTGAGCTTCAATACATTTATCAAGACATTACAAACTGGCAATGAGTAAGGCCATTTCTCTTTTGATTCTTTGGCAAGCTTTGTGAGTATGTTACATAAAACAAACAGGATTTTTCCTGCTGCTTTTTGTGACTAATCACATGGAATCTCAATTGTGCAAGGCATCTACGTGTAGCGACAATAATGCATAGCACAGCTAGCCAAGCAAACCAAGGAGCATCGGTGATGACTTATCACTGAACACACGCACCAAGTTTAGCCATGTCACTTTTAAATTAAAACATGAATGCTCTAAATGGATATATTGGCAGTATTAGTATGTTTGACCAAAACAGAGGAGTTTCAGCTCATACATTGCAATTAATAGAATTGTTATTTTGTAAATATGTAGTAAGGAACTGCAGATGCTGGTGTAAACCGAAGATAGACAGAATAAGCTGGAGTAACTCAGCGGGCCAGACAGCATCTCTGGAGAAAAGAAAGAGATGACATTCTGGGTCGAGACCCTGCTTCAGACTAGAGTCAGGGGAAAGGGAAACAAGAGATATAGGCGGTGATGTAGAGAGGTACAGAACAAATGAATGAAAGATATGTAAAAAAGTAACGAAGATAAAGGCAACAGGCCATTGTTGGGTGTTTGGTAGGAACGAGAAGCTGGTGCAACTTGGATGGGGGAAGGATGGAGAGAGAGGGGATGCAAGGGTTACTTGGTTAGAGAAATCATTATTCATACCACTAGGTTGTAATCTGCCCAAGCGAAATACGAGATGCTCTTCCTCCAATTTGCATTTAGTCACACTCTGACAATGGATGAGGCCTAGGACAGATTCAAGATTCAAGATTTAAGAGAGTTTATTGTCATGTGTCCCAGATGGGACAACAAAATTCTTGCTTTGCTTTCAGCACAACAGAATATTGCAGGCATAAATAATACAGAACAGATCAGTGTGTCCATATACCATTGAATATATATATATATATACACATACATAAATAAGCATATAAAGTGCAGTAGGCTAACTAAAGTTCAGATTTTTGTTTGAGTTGAGGTTAATCATCCGATGGCTGTGGGGAAGTAGCTATTCCTGAACCTGGTTGTTGCAGATTTCAGGCTCCTGTACCTTCTACCTGAAGGCAGCGGAGAGATGGGTGTGTCACCAGGATGGTGAAGGGTTCATGATGATGCTGCTAGCCTTTTTGAGGCAGAGACAGAGAGATCAGTGTGGGACCATCCGGGAGGCGCTACAGGTCTCTCCGTTGCCGAACCAGCAGGTCGAGGAACAGCTTCTTTCCGGCGGCTGTCACTCTACTAAACAACGTACCTCGGTGACTGCCAATCACCCCCCCCCCCGGACACTTATTATTTATTTTTTATTCAAATCGTTTGCTATGTCGCTCTTCAAGGGCGATGCTAAATGCATTTCGTTGTCTCTGTACTGTACACTGACAATGACAATTAAAATTGAATCTGAATCTGAATCTGAATCTGAATGGGAAGGGGAATTAAAGTGTTTGGCAACCGGAAGATCACCAGGCAGACTGAGCAAAGATGTTCAGCTACACGATCACCCAGTCTAGGTTTGGTCTCGCTTATATGCTGGGTTGTAAGCTGCCCAATCTAAATATCCATTCATTGAATAGTTCCAAATGATATGATCACAAAATTGCAACCCTCCCGATATAGACTGGACCAGAAGCATGACCCAACAAAGTCAACATGCTCCACTATAAATTCCATTGATAGATTTTATGCGAAAATAGTATGAGGAAAATAGTAGGTGTAATGCCCCATTAAAGAACGGATGTTTGCATTATGATTTTGTTTCCTTCACATGATGTGTAATGAAAGATAGATGAACAAATTCAGTCAAAGATGTTGACACCCAAAAAGTACATTTAAATTATACCATTTTAACAGTATTAATTGGAATAACATCCAAAAGTCTGGAAAATCGGCCAATATCAAATTAAGAGTTTCACTGTCACAACTTGAATGTAATATTGCTGTGTTGATGGAAACAGTATCCAAGAATGCTGGAGAATTTCACCTTCACAAGCAACTAGGAAAGTTACAATCCATAGCCAAAATGCCATTGCCAAGGCCAAAATATGCCCAAGCGAAATATTAAAGGCTGTATGTTACATTGTTTAATACATTATCAGTGCACAAGTATTACTAGAGGCAATTGCTTACAGTGCCCTCCATAATGTTTGGGACAAAGACCTATCATTTATTTATTTGCCTCTGTACTCCACAATTTGAGATTTGTAATAGAAAAAATCACATGTGGTTAAAGTGCACATTGTCAGATTTTATTAAAGACCATTTTTATACATTTTAGTTTCACCATGTAGAAATTACAGCTGTGTTTATACCGCGATCGCAAGCTGTCGGTGCTCATGAGCGAGATGCTCAGCCTCATGGGTGGTCATCGGCTCTGCCTGCTCTTCGAATGCCCCTTCTTTGAACAAATGCCGATGACATCCGCCTGCTTCTCGCCGGTGAGTATTTTGCAGACTCCCTGCTGCTAGTAGAGCGTGTGGACGAGCTCTGGCAAGCCCAGCAGCTAGGCGGTGGCTTGATCGATCGAGTATTGGCAGTGCCTTGGAGGGCCCAGGAACCAGGCCCTGCCTCCACCGGGAGTTCGGCTGCGCCGCCTGTCCCGAACGACCCCAGTAAGGGGAAGTGGTGCTACTACCACCAGCGCTGGGTTCCCGCAGCCCATCAGTGCTGTCCGCCCTGCTCGTATCCGGGAAATGCCTGGGCCGGCCGCCAGTAGTCGCTGCGGCAGTTCCTGGTTGATACGGGTGCAGATGTTAGGGTTTTGCCCCCGTCAGGGGTTGGCACTCGTTCTGGCAAGTGGGGGCCTTCTCTGACTGCAGTCAACGGCAGTTCCATACGGACGTATGGGGTTCACACAATCCCACTCATCTTTGGCCCCTGCCATTTTACCTGGACCTTTATGGTGGCTGACGTTTCCCAGATTTCCTCCAGGTCCATTCTCTGTTGGTGGATGTACGGGGGCAATGCCTCGTTCGTCTACCCTTTCGGTTTCGTGCCTCCGGTTCTGGGGAGGGTCCTGTGGCGCCACCCAGTGGTTAGGCCACTTACTATGCGAACCCTCGGCAGTTGGGGGTAGGGTCACGTAACTGGGTAATGGCGGGACGGAGTGGTCACGAGGTATAGGGGTGTGCCCTAGTATATATAATGAACCCCGGGTCAACCTTCCCCCATTCGCGTGTATATTGTTCTCTTTGCTTTGACAATAAAGATCTCTTTGATTCACCACACGTGGCTTGCTTATTCACCCGTCATAAGGGCACTGTAAAAATTTCAATGGCCACCAGCAGTGAAACTTACCGTACGTTCTTAAGAGACAACAGCGTGCAATTACTGCAGGGAGATTAGATTGAAACAGTTCCCCTCCACCACCCCCTAACCTCCCCCAGACACACCAACTCCAAACCAGTGTCATTTTATTAGCTTAGTTTACAGATACAGCACAGAAACTGGTCCACCGACCAGCGATCCCCGCACACTAACACTGTCCTACACTAGGGACAATTTACATTTATGCCAAGCCAATTAACCTACAAACCTGTACGTCTTTGGAATGAGGGAGGAAACGAAGAAAACCCACGCAGGTCACGGGGAGAACGTACAAACTCCGTACAGACAAGCATCCTTAATTAGGATCGAACTCGGTTCTCTGGTGCTGTAAGGCAGTAACTCTACAACCATGGCACCCTAGATCATAAAAATCTGACATCAGAAATCAATTAAAAAAAAAGAAAGAACAATTCAAGGATATTTCCCATTACCCGAGAGATCAAAAGTGAGGGGCATATATTTAAATGTAGTTGTGATATAAATTAGATAGCGACACAATATGACGGAGGTCTGAATTTCAATTATCTTTCGTGGCAACACACAACACATTTGAAAAGGACAATAACCTATAGAGCACAGGAAGCTGTGTTTCATTTTTTATATTAATATGTAAATAGCTCATGTTTGTACAGCTTACTAAGGAGTGGTAGGTTTCATTAGCCTTGAGGAAAGTACTTACTTCTGAAACACGTGTTCAGCTGCAACTAGCGTTTATCAGAACTTAAAGGCACAGAATAGGTGCAGCAAAGGAGAGGACAATTGAGTATGTCTCAGATACACACAAAAAACTGGAGTAACTCAGCGGGACAGGCAGCATCTCTGAAGAGAAGGAATGGGTGGCATTTCGGGTTGAGACCCTTCTTCAGAGTCTATCTTCGGTTTAAACCAGCATCTGCAGTTTACACATATTGAGAATGTCTGTTGAGTCATGCCAGCTCTGTACAAGAGCCACCCCCTTCCACTCCCTCAACGTTCCCCATTGCCTTGTAAGTTCCTACCTTTCAGAAACTCATCATCTTATCTCATTTGCAAGGTCCTTCATACAAAAGGAAGAAGGTCATGAGCATAGGCTGATTTTGTCACAAATCGAGTATTGTATCTTCTAGGCCAACTGGACCTGGAGGCTTTAAGGCAGTACAGATCTACCAAAATAATTCCAAGGACGAGGATCTATAGTTACATGGTTAGACTTACTTATTCAGTGTCCATTGCAGGAGGGCATTCAGCCCATCAGGTTCATACCTGCTCTCAGCAAAGTAAGCCTATTAGTCATATTGTCCCCCTATTATTTCTTCCTGTAATTTATTCTTTCATCCCTCCTTTGATTTTGTTTTGCTACTTATCTACACTACGTGGAATTTTCGGAAGCAAATTAATCTATTGGCATGTCTTTGAAGTGTGAGAGCAAGGTCAATAGTGAATCTTGGTCCTCGCTGCAGCAGCAGCACTGAAGTCTACATCACAGTTAATGGAACTGTAACATTTAAACTAATAGATAACTGAAGAGAGATAATTTGCAGGACTATGGAGAGAATGTGAATTCCTTCAATGCTGTAACCGTTCTGTGTCATCCACCCAAAAACCTTAACTCTATCCTTTTTTTCACCACAGAATCCATATGACCTGTTGATTTCAATGCAACCGCAATGCTAGCATTTATTTCAAGATGGCTAGAATACAAAAACAAGCATGTAATGCTGGGGCTCTACAAGGTGCTGGTCGGGCCGCATTTGGAGTACTGTGAGCAATTGTTGGCACTATATCTGAGGAAGGATGTGCTGGTGCTGGAGAGGGTCCAGGGGGGATTTACCAGAATGATCCCAGGAATGACTGGGTTAGCACATGATGAGCGTTTGACATCACTGGGCCTCTACTCGCTGGAGTTTTGAAGAATGAGGGGGCACCTCATTGAAACTTAGCAAATAGTGAAAGGCCTGGATAGAGTGGATGTGGAGAGGATGTTTCCACTAGTGGGAGAGTCTAGGACTCAACGCCTCAGAATGAAAGGATGTTCCTTTAGGATGGAGATGAGGAGGAATTTCTTTAGTCAGAGGGTGGTGAATCTGTGGAATTCTTTGATTTGATGACTGCCTCCAGCATTTGTGGGTTTTTTTTCGCGTGGGTGCAAGTCCTGTTCTCCCCTCCCCTTCAGTCCCATCCTTCCTCCCCCCCTTCCATCTCATCCTTCCTCCCCCCTTCCATCCCATCCTTCCTCCCCCCCTTCCATCCCATCCTTCCTCCCCCCCTTCCATCCCATCCTTCCTCCCCCCCTTCCATCTCATCCTTCCTCCCCCCTTCCATCCCATCCTTCCTCCCCCCTTCCATCCCATCCTTCCTCCCCCCTTCCATCCCATCCTTCCTCCCCCCTTCCATCCCATCCTTCCTCCCCCCCTTCCATCCCATCCCTTCCTCCCCCCTTCCCCCCCCTCCCATCCATCCCCCTCCCCCCATCCTCCCATCCTTCCATCCCATCCTTCCTCCCCCCTTCCATCCCATCCTTCCTCCCCCTTCCATCCCATCCTTCCTCCCCCCTTCCATCCCATCCTTCCTCCCCCCTTCCATCCCATCCTTCCTCTCCCCTTCCATCCCATCCTTCCTCCCCCCTTCCATCCCATCCTTCCTCCCCCCTCCGCCCTCCCATCCTCTCCCGCTGCTCCCGGCGATGACATCACCAGTGTCTCAGCACCACGCCCACGCGGTGACGTATAGGGTCTGGAATTCGATGCCGGCGGGCGCCGCCGCTCGGCCGGACTCGGGAACATTCGGCAGCTTCTTCGGGGAGGAGGAGCCGGGAGACGCGAGACGCTGCAGCTGCAAGGAGCTTTGAAGGAGCAGTCTGGTCGCGAGCCCAACCGCCGCCGCTCGGGAATCTCCGGGGAGGAGGAGGAGCCGGGAGACGCTGCGGCGACCACAGCAGCCGCGGGCAAATGCAAAGCGTGGCCGCCCCTCGGCCGGACTCGGGGATCTCCGGGGAGGAGGAGGAGCGTTCGCGGTCGTGAGCTTAACGGCCACCGGCCGGACTCGGGAATCATCGCCATCCTTCTTCGGGGAGGGAGGGAGGGAGGAGGAGGAGCCGGCAGACGCTGCAGGCAGCAAGTCAGGAGCAGTCAGTCGTAGGCAAAGCTGCCGCGTCCCGGAGAGAAACTCAAGCGCCGGTTGTAGGGCGGGTGGAGGGTAGGTCTTTTTTTTATTTTTTAACTTTTTTTTTAATTAAAAAAAGAAGAGAAATAAAGCGGCGATCGAAGCGGGGGTCGTTAAAAGCCAGTGAGTGAATGAGCGGGCGGGGACATCCATTGTGTGGATAACAGTCCTCGCCGGGGCCGGAATTGGGCTGTTGGAGCGGCTGGAAATCTGCTAACTCGGGGCGACCCGCATATAAAAAGGTAAGTGGGCCCCTCTCCTTCCTTCCTTCTCCCTCTCTCCTTCCTTCCTTCCTTCTCCCACTCATGCCTTCGCCTTCTTCTCTTTCCCTCTCCACTCTCCTTCCTTCTTCCCCCTTCCCTATCCCCCTCCTTCCCTCCCTCCCTAGCCCTTCCCTGCTTTCCCCCCTCCCTCTCTCCCGCTAGACACCACCGATCCGAGGGGGTCCCTCGGCGTATTTTTCACCGGCTCCATACTGTCCTTGGGTCTGGGGGAGGGGAAAGGAAGAGTCATGCACACAATCATCTCTCTCTCTCTCTCCCCTCCCTCTGTCTCCTACCGCAGTAAGGACAGGAATGTGATTCATGCCCTATTTATGGGTGGGGGACGTGCTGCCACTTAAATGTACATCTTTTTGCATTTATATATACACAGACACACACAGTGTGGGGGAGGAGGGTCGATTTTTCTACGCCTCGTCGAGGCCATTCTGCTCCCAACGCATTTTAAGAGTTTTAAGTTTTGTTTTAATAGTCGTTTGTATAATAATCTGAGCGAATTCGAGCTTTTCCTCATGCTCCAATCCCAACTTTCCAGCTCGAAACTTGGAAGTTCCTTGTGAAAGAGTTTTAACTTGATCGCTTGTTTCTATTCTGTGGTGGTATCTTCAGATGTAACCTTGAGTTTTCGCAGTGGCAAACAGCCGGGGAAAGCTGCACAGCTTTCTCTTGTGGCCTTGGGCGTGTATTTTATTTGCTTTTATCTTTTGTTCTTTAAAAAAAAAATCCAATGATGACTACTGCTTGTTGCCTTTGTAATCGTCTCGGCTTTAACTGTACTCGATAGAATGATTCATTTTGAAGGTTTTTTGCCTATTTAATATTGTAAAAAAAAAAGATTAGCACTGGAACGCCCTATGCTGCAGGCGTCTTGTTTCATTAAAATACATATTTTTAAAGAAATTGCCATGTGAGCCCTTGTATAAATGATGACATGTGACCTGTTTTAACTCGCAAATGGACAAATATGGAAAAGGGATTCAACAGACGAAGGTGTTAAAGCTTTTCCATTTAAAATAACAATCTAATGTGATAGAAATAGATTCTTCTTACTGAGTTTTGAGAAAATAACATACAAAAAGAACAGTAGAACTAATAAAAATAGCAATAATTTACTTTCCCTATGACTATCTCCCCATGAATCTATGCTAAACTCTTGCCCTGTATATGCAAGGTTTTTTTTAAAGAAAGATATGCATTTTTGTAGTGCTTTTACAGAGAATTTTCAAAATTGTCATACTTAATTTTGGCTATCATTTATTAAACGCTACAAGTAAATTTCACAGACAGCAATGTGATAAGAGCAGGCATTCTACTACAGTACAGCACTGGACCAGACCCTTCGGCCCACTTGTAATCCCTTCTGCCTACAAGTGATCCATATCCCTCAATTGCTTGTATATTTGTGTGCTGATCTTAAAAACCTCAAACACCACTATTGTATCTGCTTCCACTGCTGCCCTTGGCAGTGTGTTCCAGGCACCTACTCCTACGTTAAAAAGAAAAACTTGCCCCACACATTCCCATTAAAGTTTCCATCTTTAAGCCATGGCCTTGTTTAGTTAGTGTCATTAAGAATAACAATCAGGATGTGTGAGAAAGAACCCTGTCCTGAAATAGTTTGGGATCTTTTGTAGATGGCCTCAATTTAATTTGCTTACAAAACATGGTGCTGCTAACACTGTAGCAATCTCTCGGTACTGTAGTTGAGCAATATCCAAGGTGAAACATTTTAGAAAAGTGCAAATTCTTGCTGGAATGGCAAGGCAGGCATCAGCATTGATTCTGCTATAGTAGGTTCTCCCTGGGTTACGAATGTCAAACTTACATATTAGCGAGCATGTCGGGAGCTGGTTGGATAGATTTGCTGACTGCTATGGGGCTGCAGGCGCCATCTTCCTGGAGGGAGCAAGGCATTTCTGTATGCCTTCTCAATCACTTGCACCCTTTCCCTGCCACCCATGTCGTGACAATTGGGACAAGGTCTAACTGGCAGAGCTGAGGGTGTTGAGCAGATGCCCACTCTGAGTCCGTGAGCCTGCTCTTCCTGTACCTCCTTGCTATCCTGTCACAGCCTTTTCTTAGTGTTGATAGACACAAAAAGCTGGAGGAGTAACTCAGCAGGTCAGACAGCATCTCTGGAGAAAAGGAATAGGTGATGTTTCGGGTCGAGACCCTTTACTGAGAATCAGGGAAAGGGAAACGAGAGACATAGACAGTGATATAGAGAGATATAGCACAAATGAATGAAAGATATGCAAAAAGGAAACGATGATAAAGGAAACAGGCCAGTGTTTGCTGTTTGTTAGGTGAGAACGAGTACAGACAATGAGATTTAACCATACTACTTTGAAGCTGATGTGACTTGGGTGGGGGAGGGATGGAGTGAGAGGGAATGCAGGAGTTACTTGAATTTACTGCGCTGTGGAAGCAATGGAAGCATTGCTTCCACAGCTCCAGTTTCTTCCCCAGCTTGGCTGTCCACTCCAGCCAATTCTTGTCACACGCCTCAAGCCCCTCGAACCAGATCCCCAGCGCCTTCAAGAAGTCAGGCTTGATTGTGAAGGGGACGGAAGATCGGTAGGGCCAGTTGCCAAAGAGCATGGCCTCGCTCTTCCTGAGGTTCACCCTGGATCCCGTGGCCGACTCAAACTGGTCGCAGATGCTGATCAATCTGCGGATCGACCCTGGATCCGAGCAGAAGATGGCGACATAGTCCATGTAAAGTGAGGTTTTGACCTGAGTGCCCCCACTGCCTGGCAATGTCACTCCTCCTATGCTTGTGTCCTTCCTGATGGACTTGGAAAAAGGTTCAATGCAACAGACGAACAAGACAGGGGAGAGAGGGCAACCCTGCCTGACTCCAGACCTGACGGGGAAGCTGTCTGATTCCCACCCATTGATTTGGACTGCACTACAGATATCGGTGTAGAGCAGTTGGATCCAATTCCTGATCCCCTCCCCAAAACCCATTTTGGAGAGCACGTCCCTCATGTACGTGTGCGATATCCTTTCGAAAGCCTTCTGGTCCAAGCTGACTAGGCAGGCATCCATCCGTCTGTCCTGCACATAGGCAATGGTATCTCTCAGCAGTGCCAGGCGGTCTGAAATTTCCCTGCCAGGTACAGCACAGGTTTGGTCCGTCCGGGTGGATCATCCGTCCCAGAGCAGATTTGACCCGGTTGGCGATGGCCTTAGACAGGATCTTTTAATCAACATTCAACAATGTGATGGGTCTCCCAATCCTTATATCCTTCATCTCCCCCTTCTGCTTGTAGATTAGGGTGATGCTGCCCTTCCTCATGGACTCTGACATGCTGCCGGCTAGAAGCATGTCGTTGTACACTTCCAGCAGGTCTGGGCCCACCCGGTCCCACAGAGCCGAATACAACTCGGCTGGTAAACCATCGCATCCGGGTGTGTTACTCGAATCAAAGGAACGGATGGAGCCAGTCAGCTCCTCTAGGGTCAGTGGTTGGTCCAGACTCTCCCACTTGCTGTCTTCTAAGACCTCCGTGTTAAAGGACAGGAAGTTCTGGGAAGCGGTGCTGTCTGTGGTCTTTCTGACGTAGAAATCCAGGAATCACCCGGGCTGTCTTCCAGTTCATCTGGGGATCGAGGATGGACCAGGTGCGACGGGCCACAATGCACAAGTCGGCAGACAAAGGGGGTAAAAGAATGCCCAATGTCGCCCTCACCCTGATGGCCACCTTCGTGTGTGGCTGCTGAGGTTCTACCGGTGCTGCAAATGATGGGTCTGGTGCAGATTCCACGCAATGTGCCAGTCAGCTGGATATTGCCACACCATCTGTCCCTGGTGGAAAGGTTCTTCTGGACCTACACCTTTGACCACAGGTCCATCGGGCATTGGTCAGCTTGGAAGGTCCTGCAGACACAGCAGGGAAATGGCTCCATGGATCCTGTGGCATGGTTCGCAGAGCAGACTGCCCAGCTTGTCTGGTAAAATGCTAGCCTGAAAGGGCTGTCGGGGTCCCCAAACAGAGTCGAGGGAGGAGGTACAGGGACAGGTGTTACATCTCCTGTGGTTATTCTGTGATTCTCTTTCACACACCATTTGTTTGTTTTTTGACTTGTGAACAGTTTGGATTACATAGTTCTCAGTCATAACCTGGGAACATTGTATGGAGGAAATATTCACTAACCTATAATTACATATGCAGCAGTTATATATCAATAGGGCGAATGGCCTCGACCCGAAATGTCACCCATTCCATTACTCCAGTGATGCCTGACCTGCTGAGTTACTTCAGCCTATTCAGCCTTTTGTGTCTATCCCAAGTTATATAATAGTCTGACTTGGATAGTCAGCACCTTTCTGATTCAGCTTACTTTGTAAATAAGCAATAACCGTTAGAATGCTGTTTGGGGGAACGTCAATGGAACAATTTTATTCATGGATATGGCTATGTAAATAAGCCATTGTGTGTAATAATCCAAAATTCCTTGAATTCCAGAGAAACCCCAGAAGATTGGGAAATTGCAAATGGTTCACCATCATGCAAGTAAGGAGAGAGTAGAAAGCAGGCACATGTATTGGAATCCATTATTAAGGAGAAAACGGTTGAGCGTTTAGAAAATCATAAGGCAGCCAAGCAAAGCCAATAGGGATTTTATGAAATTAATATTGTTTTTAACAAATTTACTTTAAGCATGTAACACATTGGTTGGATAAATGAGTGTCAGTAGTAGTGGTGATTTGGATTTCCAGAAGAAATTCAATAAGATGCCTTAAATATTATTGCTAAAGTTACACACATAAAATTGAGGATATGTTGGTTATAAAGTTAGGGGTGTTTTAATACCTTGCATAGCATAGGTGAGACTTGCAAGTTTACTGTTTGTGTTCAAGGAAGGACTTGAGGTAGTGCATAGAAGATTCACCTGGTTGATTCCTGGGATGAAGAGACTGATATATGAAAAATGTTTAACTAGATCTATACTCTGCGTTTAGAAGAATGAAAGGTCATATTATTTAATCCTGATGGGAATTGACAGGATAGCTGTTGAGGATGATTCCTGATTTGGGATATTTTGAACCAGAAGGCATAATTTCCGAACAATGGCTTGGTGTCTGTTTAAGGCAGAGATGAGGAGAAGGATTTCTTCTGAGGCTTTTGAAGACTTTGAAAGATGATTGAACTACAAAGGAATGAAGGGGACTATAGACAGAGCACAGAAGTGGTGTTGAAGATGTGTTAGGTCTTTATTCTCTGGAGCGCAGAAGGTTAAGGGGGTACTTGATAGAGGTCTTTAAAATGATGAGAGGGATAGACAGAGTTGATGTGGACAAGCTTTTCCCTTTGAGAATAGGGACGATTCAAACAAGAGGACATGACTTCAGAATTAAGGGACAGAAGTTTAGGGGTAATATGAGGGGGAACTTCTTTACTCAGAGAGTGGTAGCGGGGTGGAATGAGCTTCCAGTGGAAGTGGTGGAGGCAGGTTCATTGGTATCATTTAAAAATAAATTGGATAGGCATATGGATGAGAAGGAAATGGAGGGTTATGGTATGAGTGCAGGCAGGTGGGACTAAGGGGAAAAAAAGTTGTTCGGCACGGACTTGTAGGGCGATGCTAGCATACAATGTCGGCGATGCTAGCATACAATGCCAGTCACCGGAGTCATCAAGACCAACGGGACACCGACCCCCAGGCCCACTGCAAGCATGGAGATCCCAGAGACCCACAGCCAGCAGCAGCCCAGCCCCGTTCCAACTCCAGAGGAACACGCTTCCCGTAGGGACAGAAGCTGATGGTGTGCAAGGTACGTCTTGTTCTTGGGGTTGCAGATGAGGGGGCGCAGCTCAGGCTGTGACGTCTCCGGCCACCCCCTGTACAGGAGCTGAGACTGGGAACTGTACCGCCCTTAGCAGGTGAGCAGGAGAGTGGGGTTGTTTGCAGTTGCAGAGGGAGGGGGCAAGGGTGGTACAGTTCACAGTCGCAGCTCCTGTCCAGGGGGGTGGCCGGAGACGTCAGGACCAACGGGACACCGACTGCAAGCACGGAGATCCCAGAGACTCACAGCCAGCAGCAACTCTAGCCCAGCCCCGTTCCAACTCTAGAGGAACCCGGGCTGCGGATGAGGGGGCGCAGCTCGGGCTGTGGGCGAACTGCCACTTGTCGCCGTAGCAGCCCATCGGGGAGCGGGTTCCTGTTGGTCCTGAAGTCTCCGGCCACCCCCCTGGACAGGAGCTGAGAGGCGTCAGGACCACCAGAAGCCGCTTCCCGATGGGCCGCTACGGCAACAAGTGGCAGTTCACCCACAGCCCGAGCTGCGCCCCCTCATCCGCAACCCGGGTTCGTCTGGAGTTGGAACGGGGCTGGGCTAGAGTCCGGGACACCAACCCCCAGGCCTACTGCAAGCACGGAGATCCCAGATCAGCAACTCCAGCCCAGCCCCGCTCCAACTCCAGAGGAACACGTAGGGGCAGAAGCTGATGGTGTGCAAGGTACGTCTTGTTCTTGGGGTGGCGCAGCTCGGGCTGTGGGCGAACTGCCACGTCGCTGTAGCGGCCCATCGGGGAGCGGATTCCTCTGGAGTTGGAGGGGGAGGGGGGTATTGTTTTGTTTGATCGCCCCCTGCTATCCCAGGGACAGGGAGACACAGCGGCTTTTGAGAATGGTGGGCAATCTCTTCCAAAGTTCTGCCCACACAGTCAGTACACCTCTCCTATACTTGTCTCCCGCACTAAGATTATCTCGCAGAGAATGATCCCAGCCTAACCCTCCCTATTCTCTCCTATTCTGCAAGAAAAAACTACATTGAAGACTCAAACTCGCGATCAGGTAACTGCCAGGATCGAGGCGCAAATTCGCGACCTTGCGGATATGAGCCGAGCACTCTACCACTGAGCCAGCCGTTTAAATCTTAGCTAAATATCTTCCAATCCGAAAGCCGAAAAATTCCGAATTACGAAAAGTGTCTGGTCCCAAGGCTTTCGGATAAAAGGTATTGCACCTGTACCTTGTTTTGTTAGCTGATACCAGTGGCGTTCTATAGGTTTCAGTACTTGATCCAAAGCTTTTGTATATGTCGATGATTTTGACAAATAGGGACGGTGTGATAGAGAGGTTGGTAGTTAATACAAATATCGGTTGGCTAGGAAGAGAAGTTTTTTTTATTCTGGAGAAGTTAGATAGATAGCCTGATCAGTCAGGCAAATTAAATTGTGAGGTGATGTATTTGGAAGTGATAAAAGGCAATGAAATAGTCGAAAAAAGGAGGATATTGTGCAGAGATCACAGATTCTTGAAAATAACAAAAGAAGACATGATGGTTAAAAAGGTATTCAATATAATATGTTTAAGGATAGAATAGAAGGATAGAGACTGCTAGATTGTTGTAAATGTGCACCTGGTTTACACAGGTCCTTTTTACAGCTGGGAATCTGCCTTTCTTGTCTGGTCTAGTCTATATTTAACTCCAGAGCAACGGATGTGAATAGATCTTTACTTATTTCACAGTTTGGGGTAATTAAGGATGGGCAATATAGTCAACAATATAGTCAACATTTCTAGTGAGGATCAAATCTTATCAAATTCGTATATGGAACATTTGGTACATTATAAACTAGATTCAAACTTTCTGTGAATGTTGAGCAAATACTAAGTACTGGAGGAACTTGAGGGATGAGGCAGCATCTTTTGAGGGAATGAAGAGGTGATGTTTAGGGTTGGGACCCTTCTTCAGACTAATTCTAGTATGGGGGAGAAAGCCAGCAAAGAGAGTTGTGAGTGGGACAAAGCTGGTAAGGTTGATAGATGGATATAGATGAGGGGCCTTTTTTGTAAACATGTCAATGTCAAGGTGCTGGAAAATCCAGAGAGAGGAGGAGACATGTTTGTTTCCTCTTCAGATGCTGCCTGCAGCACTGTGTTTTGCTCAAGATTCTGGCATCTGCAGTTCCTTGTGTCTCTGTCCAAGAATGTTGTTTGGTTTGCACATTTTGAAGGCATGAATATAAAATTAAAATAAGTTCTGTCTATTACACCATTTAAATAATACTTTCATAGCAACCACAAAAGCCAACCACACTATCCCTTGCTCCTGTGGCTCTATTTGACTTGCAGTTTAATAGGATGAGCGTTCTTGTGGATCGCGATGAGCAGAAAACTTATGATCTTCCGTTTAAAGCAATGTAACATTTTAGTGTGCATGAAATCTGTTTATTTGATTGGGTTAGACTGGATAATGCAAGTCTGGCAGTGTGTAGAATCTGTCTCGAGTATCTCACAGGTATGTCTGCATACTCAGAACCTAGAAAACAAACCTGTGCTTACCTTCTCTCCAATAATATCTATGCTATCCACGACCTGGTGCTGATAATTTGTTTTGTCATAAAATTTCAAATTAGGACAAATTCCAAATTTTGTGGGGGAAAAATAATTTTAATAGCCTCTAGAATAAGTTTTTTTTAAACGAGCCAACCAGCAATATATGGAAAGTAGAATTGGAAGCTGGAATGTGGTGTCACCTATCATTAGAATAATGGAGCATAATGTTTTAAGTGGAGTCAAACCTTTATGACATGTTTAAACAAGTAACATTGCTAACCAAGCATGAAGACGCTAACTTTGCCTGAAGTAAAATGTGGCAATGCAACTTTGTTGGAAGTTAGACAAAAATGCTGGAGAAACTCAGCCGGGTGAGACGGCATCTATGGAGCGAAGGGAATAGGCAACGTTACGGGTTGAAACTCTTCTTCAGACTCGGACTTCACATTTCTTACATTTGGCTACCCTTTGTGTTGCGTTTGGTATTGGATACCAATTCTCAGACTGCAACTGATGTAAATACAAATTGCTGTTGGATGTGGATGCTGGCGAGGTGAAAAGTGAGAAGCTCGATGACTATCCTTATTCTGTTTAACGGGAGGTGGGTTGAGAGCAGCAGTGTGGGAAATGGAGGTGGTGTGGGTGATGGCTCTATTCACACTGACATGGAAGTCCTGTTTTCTGCTGAAAGAGGACAAATTGTGTGAAATAATGCAGTTTGATAACTGATCCCAGTTAAAAAATAGAAAATAGCAGCCCAGAAACTAATCTCATCTCTGCCTGCACATGATCCATATCGCCTCTCTCCATTCCCTGCAATTCTGCATGCAGATCTAAAAAAACACTCAAATCCCAGTATCGCCTCTGTTTCACCGCCAATGAGTTCCAGGCACCCACCACTTTCTGCGTAACAAATTTGCTGTCTCCAAAAGGAAAGTAAACTAAATAATTACTGCACATGTAGACAGTTCGATGGGCTTGAAGATTAAGCAAACAATTCTGCTATAGCATGACAGTTACTTTGTATTATAGATAATCGCATTACGAAACCAATGTGCTTAGAGTTTTAGACTTGCAATGACAAACTTTATTCCCTGCAATATTTTCAAAAATAAAAGAGTTTTTAATAGCTATAAGTTTACTTCTGCAAGTTTATTTTTAAAAAAGGCAGTAGATAACATTGTTTGTAGAGCATCATTGCACGTGTTAATAGAAGCTATTGTTTGCCAATTCCAATGGCTACATGCGGTGAAGCAGATAGAATGTATTCATAAGAGGCAATGGTATCTGATTACTGCAGGGAGTCTTTTTTCTAATTTTTTTTTGTCCTGGAGGCAGCTTTTTTTTCTTTCTGATTATCAATTTCCAAAGTAACTTTAAAGTGGGTCTCCACTTCCTGATCAAAATTACATTATAACTAATTTGGCCAGTGTAATACAATTAGTGTTTATTTGATTCTCCCAATTATCTCCAATTCCTATAATGGAAACACTCATAGCAGAACTACTTGGGCAGCTTTCTGAGGACTAAAATAAATGTTTGGCTTCTCCTTTGAAAACATATTTCAGATCCGTGAATGTTGTTATCTGTATAAAATACAAATGTGTTTTATATTTTGAAATTTTAAGCATTTCAATTTGAGAAATTCTGATGCATGCCTAAGAGTATATACTTCAGAATGTTCTGGCCAACATAAAAGTGACATTACTCGACATCTTGGATCATGTGATTACAATCAAAACCATACACGAGCAAAGTTACTTTGGAAATTGTCAAGCAGGAAAAAAAAGCTGTCTTGCAGAATAAAAACTGTCTAGGGAAAAAAAGATGTTTGATTGTAATCATGTTTTTACCTGGATAGCAGGCATAAACAATGTTTTTTTTTACACTGTATCTGGGTATCCCTGACAGTAATAAGCCAATACCAAGGTATCCCTGACAGTAATAAACTAATACCAACGCCATTTCACAGAATCAAGTGTGAGTGGGGCAACATCCAAGATGTTGTGATTCAATAAAGTTTGTAATTGTAATTCAATAAAGTTTAGCATCGCAGTGCATAAGGAAATGGACCTCTCCAAGCTATAAATAGTCAATTGGAGAAAGATTATTTCGTATGGAATGAGAACATATGTGGCCGTGGTATATGGTAACGGATGCTTGATAGGTAAAGCAGTAATGAACACTGGGAGTTGTTGGAGGGGAAGATCTTTCAGCTAGTGCAGAAGCATTTCCATGAGGAAAAGGCAAGGAAACTAAAGAATATTAAGATAAATTAAAGATTACAAAGTGGTGCAGCTGGTAGAGCTGCTTATTCATAGCGCCAGAGACGTGGGGTTGATCCAGACCTCTGGTGCAGTTGTGTGGAGTTTGCATGTTTCCCATGGGGCAGCATTGGTTTTCTCGTTTCTTCCCACGTCTCAAAGAAGTGCAGGTTTACAGGTTAATTAGCCTGTGTAAAATGCCCCTAGTGTGGAGAGGGCGGATATGAGAGTGGAATCGTATATAAATAGATTGGATGATCAGTGGTCAGTGTGGGCCGACTGGCCCGTTTATCTGCTGTATCTTTCAATCTATATAATCAGACGAGGTTACCCACAAGTGAGAAATGGGCTCAATAGAGAACGTTCAGATGGAAAGTATAAAAATTCAGAAATAAAGCATGAGAAAAATTTATCGTAAGCAGAAAATAATCTAAAAAATCAGTAAGCAGGTGCACAAGAAAATATTTGCTAGAGGAGATCTGCTACTGATCAGTGGCCAACAAGACAATGTGTTTATTAGGCAGAGGTTCTGGCTGAGGTTCTAAATCAGTATTTTGCATAGTCTTTTCCAAGGAAGTTATTGCTGCTGCTGCTGGCAAAGGAAGATGCTGTTAACATGAATGAACTAAAAATTGAAAACAAGATACGAGAAAGGCTAACAGCACATAGTTTGGATAAATCTTAATACCGTAATCACAATACCTTAATGAGAAAGGTAAGGGCAGAAATTGTAAATTCCTTCATCATAATCTTCCAAACAGTTTCAGATGTTTGCATTGTGAACAGTTAGGAGGTGTTTAGGCAATGACAACAGGAAAAATGGAGCTAAGTAAGGGAGATCCATGGAAGTTAGGAGCGGAGAAGAGGATTTGGGTAATTTTATGGTCCATTGCATCAAAAGTTGCAGTAAAGTCTATGAATATCGTTAAGGCAGAGTTGAATTGATTCTTTAAGCACGGGGTGAAACATTATCAGGGATTAATAGGAATATGGAGCTGAGTGTATAATCATATTACAATTTAGTTAACAATTACTATTGAATGCTGGAAGAGGCTTGAAGTGCCAAATTGTCTAGTCCTGTTTGATATATTCATGGATAAATAAAATATAAAGCAAACATTTGGCGGGCCAGGCAACTGCTGATGAGAGATTACCTTTAATCAGAAATGGAAAAAGTTGTAAGCAAGTACAGAGGCAGCAAAGGTTAAAGGGGAGGAAATAATGAGAGTTGTAGAATAAAATTAATGAATTAAAGTGTGAAGCAATGTGGTAAGACAAGTGGGTAATAGGTGGGTCTTGAAATTCATGATAGCTGGGTGGTGAGGGTGGGATACAGGAGAGGCTGGATTGCACAATGGATTGGGCTGCATCCACAACTCTGCAATTTCTCAAGAAGGGTGTTGACCAAAAATGTCACTGATTCCATCTCTCCAGAGATGCTGCCTGTCCCGCTGAGTTACTCCAGCTTTTTGTCTGATCTGCAATTTTGTGTGGTTTTGCAGAAGAGTTGCCACCCCATACTGTGATGCATTTGAATAGGATGCTTTCTATGGTGCATCGATAGAAATCGGTAAAAGTCATTGGAGACATGCCGAACATCCTGTCACTGTTTAAAAATTGTATGAAAAATGTATCATAGGAAAAACATTTTTTTACAACTAATAAAACTCTTGCAGTATATTTTTTCACTTAATTTAACTGTGAATATATGTATTCAAACCCGGCAATTATCCTTTATAGGTGTTAAACTTATAGATGTATTGAACCAGCACTTAACAACTTCAGTCATCAACAGTTTTGTTTGTTCTGAATTACACCTACAAACCAGATCCGTTTTTTGTTGTTGTTTTTTTGCACGTTATACAGAGGGGTAGTCATTTTAGAATGAATTTCCATAATTCCAGTTACTTTTACTGACATTACTTTCCAGAAAAAGCTAATTCCACCTATTTGTTATTTGGAAAATGTTACTCAAGACGGCTGTGAATCATTGAATCTGGCCCTCAAATTCCCATGTTAACCATTTCTGTAAGGAATGTAGATTTCTTTTTTACAGGGGAGAGAAAACTTGACTTCTGGGTAGATCACTTAACAGTATTCAAATGTTTTTTTAAGAGCATACATGGGAGTAGGCATTGTGATTCCTTTAGAATTTCTTCATTTAATGAAATTATGAACGAGTTGTATCTTGTCCCCATTTTCCTGCCTTTCCTCATGACCTCCAGTATCCCTATAATCTCGACCATCGGTGATTCAGTGTCCACGTGTCTTGTTAGAGAATTCCCAAAATTCATAACCCTCAAGAAATCCCCCATTGCATCGGTATTAAATGGGAATGCTTTAACCCTTTATTCTGAAAGTGCCATCAGGTTCTCCCATTTCTTGGTCTCTGTCGGAGGGGACAGACTATCGACTGACGAGTATTATAAACCTACTGACTCCCACAATTATCTGGACTACACTTCCTCCCACCCTGCATCTTGAAAAAATACTGTTCCTTACTTTCAATTCCTCCTTCTCTGCTGCGTTTTCACCCAACATGAAGCTTTCCATTCTAGGGCATCTGACGATATTCCCCTACCGTCATAGATAGATCCCTCTTTAGTGTCACCTCTGTGCCTGTGCTCCCCCTACCCTTCCCCATAAACAGAACTAGGATAGAGTTCCCCTGGTCCTCATCATTCATCTCACCATCAGCCCCATCCTCTTCCCTTTCCACCTTCCACAGAGACTGCTCTCTCCACAACTCATTGGCTCACTCCCTTCCCACCCCTTCATCGGGTATTTTCCCCTGCAACCACATGGAATGTAACACCTGTTCCTAAACCTCCTTCCCCGCCTCCATCCAGGAACCCCAGCCGTTTTTCTAGGTGAGACAGGTTCATGTGCACCACCTCCAGCCTCACATAGTGCATCCAGTCTTCTCGAAGTGGCCTCCTGGACATCGGTGAGACCAAGCATAGACTCAGCGACCGTTTCGCTGAACACGTGCTCAGTCTGCCAAGGTCTACTGGATCTCCCAAATACTAGCCGTTTTAACTTCCTCTCCCATTCTCGTACTGACCTTTCTGTCCTATGCCTCCTCCGTTGCCAGACTGAGGCCGCACGCAAACTGGAGGAACCTCTAATTCCACTTGGGTAGCTATTATCCCAACGGTATGAACATTGAATTTTCCAGTTTTAGGTAACCTCGAACAAACCCTTCCGTTCCTCACCCACGCATCACTTGGACTTCCACGCATTGCTTGGACTTCCCTCCCTCTCCCTCCTACCTTTCCTCTGGCATCATAATGTACAACTGTTCCACCAGTCTGTTTCACACCTGCTTTTATCTAAGCATCTGCCTATCAAAAACCTTCCCTCGCCTGTGTCCACCTATAACCTGCCACGCTGTGTCCTGCTCTCTCTCAGCTTTCTTCGCCACCCCCCTACAAGCAGTCTGAAGAAGTGTCCCGGCCCTAATGTCACCATCCAGAGATGCTGCCCGACCCACTAAATTATTCCAGCATTTGTCCACCACTCTTTTCATGTTCAATATATATATATGCTGTCAGCAGATTTTGCTACTTACACTTATTATATCTTCATTAAAGTCACTAATGCAAGTTCATAACAAGTTAAGACCCTACTAATTATGGTTTTGCCAGCCTGAAGATGACCCAGTTAGCCTGACAATTTTGTGTTTAACTGACCAGTTACGATACGATAGATTGGGTATAATATGAGGCCATTTGTTTTGTATGTTAGTGTTCTGTTGGTGTTCTACAAAAGTAGGGAAGTTTTAGTAGAACTTGGGTCTGTGGTGAACCATAACTGGAATACTATGAATATTTTTGATCTGTTTACAATGGAAAGATATACCGTGGTTGGAGCCAGTGAAAAAGTGGTCCTCTAAATAATCAGCTTTAATCAGATCAACGGTTTTAACAAAAGTGACATGTAACTATGTATTTAAAAAATAATTTATATTTATCAAAATACAGGATGTTTTGTTGCTTTGTGGTTACTTTTATGTCACAACAAGACCAGCAGAATAAGTTATACAAAAGATATATGTGTAACTGGTCTTTTTTGGAAAGATTTTGAATTTAAGAACGCGAAGTTAATGTTTGAGAAATGCTTTATTTGGAGACATAGTGTGGTTTAATACCGCACTGTACAGGGGAAATTGTGATTGCACTCGAGAAAGAACAAATGTACTGGGCTAAAATAGTTAATAAAGGGAGATTAGCCAATCTGGGATTTTGTTTAGAAATAAAGGACACTAAGACTAAAAGGAGATGTAAATGAAATATATAAAATTAAAAGAGAAGGATTAATTAAGAAGGATTTGTGTCCTTGAACAGGGAAGTCAGCAACTAAGGGCATAGATTTCAGTTCATTGATAGGATTGCAGGTAGTTAATTTTTTATTTAGACTAAGGAGTGTGTGTTGGGAACTCCTGCAAAGACACAAACTCGGAGGATTATGTGCTGTATGCGTCAGCTGACGGGGTGAAAGGTGAGGACTGTTTTGTCCCTGTTACTGGGGGTACAGGGAGCAGGAATGGAGATGTGGGATATTGAGCAGACCCTAGTGAGGGCCTCATCTATGATGGAAGAGGGGAATCCTCATTCAGTAATGATTGAGGCCTGGTATAGAACGCCTCATCTTGGGCACAAATGTAGTGTAGACACCCGAACTGGGAGTAGAGGATACAGTCTTTGCAGGTGGGAGGAAGGGGCGAAGTGTATTCGATATAATTGGGAGTCAGTAGGTTCATAATAGATGTCAGTTGATAATCTATCTCCTGTGATAGAGACGGTGAGATCAAAAAACGGTAGGGAGATGCAAGAGAAGGTCTAAATGGATTTGAGTGCAGGATGGAAATTAGTAGTGAAGTTAATGAAGTTCGTGAATTCTGCATGTGGGCAGATGATAGCTCTGATGCAGTCATCAATGTAGCGGAGATTCAGAAGGATTGGATGCTTTCTGTGGTGCATCTGTAGAAATTGGTAAAAGTCTGGAAATATGCCGCATTTCTTTAGCCGTTTGACGAAGCAGAGGTGTTGGTATTTATTTGTTGCTAGAGCATCATTGTAGCTGGGGCAGGGCAAATATGCTATCATTGAGAGAGGTTATTGTCTAGATGCCAAGCTACTAAGTTCTTTATCTCCTTCTTGTACTTGCCTTGTTAATGTTTGAAACCCAGCCCATTACAGTTGTGTCATCTTCAAACTTTTAAATGGAGTTAGAGCAGAATTCGCCAACACAGTACAGTTAGGGCCTAACAGCAGCTTGAAGGCAACACTGTTTAGAAGTAGGGGTAGAAGATGTTTTGTACCCTATCCTTACTGATTGCAGTCCATGGGTCTATAGTCCTATATAGTCTAAGTTATAGTCTATTGCAGTCGAGGATCTGGTTACCATGGGGGGTTGCTGAGCCCTATGTCCAGGAGTTTGGTTGGGATTATGGTGCTGAAGGCAGAGCTTTGGTCGGTAAATAAAGTCTGATATAGGTGTTAGTCTGACTGGAGGTCTGTGACCCACGGTGCTCTGAAAAGATAAGTATTCATTTATATTGGTTTATTATTGTCGTATGTACCGAGATAGTGAAAAATTGTCAGTGGGACAGGCAGCCTCTCTGGAGAGAGGGAATGGGTGATGTTTCAGGTCGGGACCCGTCTTCTGGTCTGAAGGTCTCGACCTGAGACCCGTCTTCTGGTCTGAAGGTCTCGACCTGGAGTTACTCCAGCATTTTGTGTCTATCTTCAGTGTAGAACTGGCATCTGCAGTTCCTTTTTCATAGTGGAGAATGTTGTTTTGCATGTTCTCCAGGCATATCATGCCTTTCATGAGCACACCCAGTGGTGCAAAAAGGGAACGGAAACAGTGCAGAATATAATGTTACACTTACAGGGGAATTGCAGTTATTTTTTTTTAAAAAAGCAACAGCCTCAAGGTAGATTGGAAGATCGGGAAGTCATCCTTGGAATATGAGAGGTCCGTTCAAGAGTCTGATAACAGCCGGGAAGAAGCCAGTTTTGAATATGGGAGAATGAGCTTTCCAGCATTTGTACCTTCTACCCGAGGTTTGAATATGTTGACTTCTTTCTTGAGGCATTGTGAAGTGTAGATGGAGTTGATGGTTGTGGGGTGAGGGTAGGGGAGCGTGGGAGAGGTTGGTTTGCATGATGGACTGGGCTGCTGTGCCCGTGAATCTCTGCTATTTCTTGCCAACTTTGGAAGAGTAGTTGCCATACCATGCTGTGAAGCGCCTGGGTAGGGTGCGTTCTACAGTGCATCTGCAGAAATTGGTCAAAATCATTGGAGACGTGCCAAAATTCCCCAGAAACTTTAATGAAGTTGTGATTAGAGAGAATGATTGTCAAAACATACAGACCAAATGAAAAGGTGGCCAAGAGGTTTCTTCCACATCCCACATAAATGCTAGTTGGTGGGTTAATTGGCTGCTATAAATTGCCTCCAGTACATGGATGAGTAGTAGGATCTGTGAGGAGATAATGGAATTGTAGGGAGAATAATGGATATTTAGTGACTGGTGCAGAATAGATGCACCGATGAGCTGGTTTCTGTGCTCTCATCTTTTTTTTTAAAGCCGATAGGTTTAATTCGGCAAGTGTGAGATGTTGCGCTTTGGGTGGTCAAATGGAACGGGAAAGTTGTGCAGTAAATGGCTGACGCTTATAGGAGTGTTGATCCACATAGAAATTTTAGGGTGCACGTCCTCTGCACCTTGAAGTCAGCAACACAAGTAGATTGGGTGGTAAAGAAGGCTGCTGGTGTGTTTTCCTTCAGTGGTAAAGCTTGGTTTAAATGTCAGGAAGTCATATGGTCGCTATATAAAATTTTGGCAGGCCACAATTTGACTATTGTGCGCTCTTCTGGTTACCGCATTACAGGAAGGATATCGAGGCTTTGGAGAGTGCAAATGAGGATGTTGGCTAGATTAGAGTGTATTAGTTATCAGGAGAGGTTGGATAACCTAGGATAGGGTCAGGCTCTGGAGTAACCCGTTAGAAATGTTCAAAATTACGAGGGGTAGAGATAGGTTAGGTGGTCTTTTCCCCAGGGTGCAAATGCCGAATACCAGACGACTCAATATTAAGTTGAGAGGGGCAAATTTAAAGGAGATTTTAGGCAGGCTCTGCTTTAAACAGTTTTATGCCTGGTGTGCATTGCCAAGAGAGGAGACATAGTGACATTTATTGGTATTGGTTTGTTATTGTCATGTGTACCTAATTAAAGTTTGATAATGTTGAAACAAGGAACAGCAGATGCTAGTTTACCAAAAAAAGACAGTGTTGGAGTAAGCTGGTTCAGGCAGCATCTCTGGAGAACATGGGCCCCTTCATTCAGTCTGAAGATGTCCCAATCTGTCGCCTATCCGTGTTCTCCAAAGATGCTGTCTGACCTGCTGAGTTACTCCAGCACTTGTCTTTTAAAGTTTTGTTTGCATGCTATCTAGTCAAATCATACCATGCATGGGTGTAATCATAGAAACATAGAAATTAGGTGCAGGAGTAGGCCATTCGGCCCTTCGAGCCTGCACCGCCATTCAATATGATCATGGCTGATCATCCAACTCAGTATCCCGTACCTGCCTTCTCTCCATACCCCCTGATCCCCTTAGCCACAAGGGCCACATCTAACTCCCTCTTAAATATAGCCAATGAACTGGCCTCAACTACCCTCTGTGGCAGAGAGTTCCAGAGATTCACCACTCTCTGTGTGAAAAAAGTTCTTCTCATCTCGGTTTTAAAGGATTTCCCCCTTATCCTTAAGCTATGATCCCTTGTCCTGGACTTCCCTAACATCGAGAACAATCTTCCTGCATCTAGCCTGTCCAACCCCTTAAGAATTTTGTAAGTTTCTATAAGATCCCCTCTCAATCTTCTAAATTCTAGAGAGTATAAACCAAGTCTATCCAGTCTTTCTTCATAAGACAGTCCTGACATCCCAGGAATCAGTCTGGTGAACCGTCTCTGCACTCCCTCTATGGCAATAATGTCCTTCCTCAGATTTGGAGACCAAAACTGTACGCAATACTCCAGGTGTGGTCTCACCAAGACCCTGTACAACTGCAGTAGAACCTCCCTGCTCCTATACTCAAATCCTTTTGCAATGAAAGCTAACATACCATTCGCTTTCTTTACTGCCTGCTGCACCTGCATGTCTACCTTCAATGACTGGTGTACCATGACACCTAGGTCTTGCTGCATCTCCCCCTTTCCCAATCGGCCACCATTTAGATAATAGTCTGCTTTCCCGTTTTTGCCACCTAAATGGATAACCTCACATTTATCCACATTATACTGCATCTGCCAAACATTTGCCCACTCACCCAGCCTATCCAAGTCACCTTGCAGTCTCCTAGCATCCTCCTCACAGCTAACACTGCCCCCCAGCTTAGTGTCATCCGCAAACTTGGAGATATTGCCTTCAATTCCCTCATCCAGATCATTAATATATATTGTAAATAGCTGGGGTCCCAGCACTGAGCCTTGCGGTACCCCACTAGTCACTGCCTGCCATTGTGTGAAAAGGACCCATTTACTCCTACTCTTTGCTTCCTGTTTGCCAGCCAGTTCTCTATCCACGTCAATACTGAACCCCCAATGCCTTGTGCTTTAAGTTTGTATACTAATCTCTTATGTGGGACCTTGTCGAAAGCCTTCTGGAAGTCCAGATACACCACATCCACTGGTTCTCCCCTATCCACGCTACTAGTTACATCCTCGAAAAATTCTATAAGATTCGTCAGACATGATTTACCTTTCGTAAATCCATGCTGACTTTGTCCAATGATTTCACCACTTTCCAAATGTGCTGCTATCCCATCTTTAATAACTGACTCTAGCAGTTTCCCCACTACCGATGTTAGACTAACTGGTCTGTAATTCCCCATTTTCTCTCTCCCTCCCTTCTTAAAAAGTGGGGTTACGTTTGCTACCCGCCAATCCTCAGGAACTACTCCAGAATCTAAAGAGTTTTGAAAGATTATTACTAATGCATCCACTATTTCTGGAGCTACTTCCTTAAGTACTCTGGGATGCAGCCTATCTGGCCCTGGGGATTTATCGGCCTTTAATCCATTCAATTTACCCAACACCACTTCCCGGCTAACCTGGATTTCACTCAATTCCTCCAACTCCTTTGACCCACGGTCCCCTGCTATTTCCGGAAAATTATTTATGTCTTCCTTAGTGAAGACGGAACCAAAGTAGTTATTCAATTGGTCCGCCATATCCTTGTTCCCCATGATCAACTCGCCTGTTTCTGACTGCAAGGGACCTACATTTGTTTTAACTAATCTCTTTCTTTTCACATATCTATAAAAACTTTTGCAGTCAGTTTTTATGTTCCCTGCCAGTTTTCTTTCATAATCTACTTTCCCTTTCCTAATTAAGCCCTTTGTCCTCCTTGGAGAGTGCAAATGAGGATGTTGGCTATATTAGAGTGTATTAGTTATCAGGAGAGGTTGGATAACCTAGGATAGGGTCAGGCTCTGGAGTAACCCGTTAGAAATGTTCAAAATTACGAGGGGTAGAGAGATAGGTTAGGTGGTCTTTTACCCAGGGTGCAAATGCCGAATACCAGACGACTCAATATTAAGTTGAGAGGGGCAAATTTAAAGGAGATTTTAGGCAGGCTCTGCTTTAAACAGTTTTATGCCTGGTGTGCATTGCCAAGAGAGGAGACATAGTGACATTTATTGGTATTGGTTTGTTATTGTCATGTGTACCTAATTAAAGTTTGATAATGTTGAAACAAGGAACAGCAGATGCTAGTTTACCAAAAAAAGACAGTGTTGGAGTAAGCTGGTTCAGGCAGCATCTCTGGAGAACATGGGCCCCTTCATTCAGTCTGAAGATGTCCCAATCTGTCGCCTATCCGTGTTCTCCAAAGATGCTGTCTGACCTGCTGAGTTACTCCAGCACTTGTCTTTTAAAGTTTTGTTTGCATGCTATCTAGTCAAATCATACCATGCATGGGTGTAATCATAGAAACATAGAAATTAGGTGCAGGAGTAGGCCATTCGGCCCTTCGAGCCTGCACCGCCATTCAATATGATCATGGCTGATCATCCAACTCAGTATCCCGTACCTGCCTTCTCTCCATACCCCCTGATCCCCTTAGCCACAAGGGCCACATCTAACTCCCTCTTAAATATAGCCAATGAACTGGCCTCAACTACCCTCTGTGGCAGAGAGTTCCAGAGATTCACCACTCTCTGTGTGAAAAAAGTTCTTCTCATCTCGGTTTTAAAGGATTTCCCCCTTATCCTTAAGCTATGATCCCTTGTCCTGGACTTCCCTAACATCGAGAACAATCTTCCTGCATCTAGCCTGTCCAACCCCTTAAGAATTTTGTAAGTTTCTATAAGATCCCCTCTCAATCTTCTAAATTCTAGAGAGTATAAACCAAGTCTATCCAGTCTTTCTTCATAAGACAGTCCTGACATCCCAGGAATCAGTCTGGTGAACCGTCTCTGCACTCCCTCTATGGCAATAATGTCCTTCCTCAGATTTGGAGACCAAAACTGTACGCAATACTCCAGGTGTGGTCTCACCAAGACCCTGTACAACTGCAGTAGAACCTCCCTGCTCCTATACTCAAATCCTTTTGCAATGAAAGCTAACATACCATTCGCTTTCTTTACTGCCTGCTGCACCTGCATGTCTACCTTCAATGACTGGTGTACCATGACACCTAGGTCTTGCTGCATCTCCCCCTTTCCCAATCGGCCACCATTTAGATAATAGTCTGCTTTCCCGTTTTTGCCACCTAAATGGATAACCTCACATTTATCCACATTATACTGCATCTGCCAAACATTTGCCCACTCACCCAGCCTATCCAAGTCACCTTGCAGTCTCCTAGCATCCTCCTCACAGCTAACACTGCCCCCCAGCTTAGTGTCATCCGCAAACTTGGAGATATTGCCTTCAATTCCCTCATCCAGATCATTAATATATATTGTAAATAGCTGGGGTCCCAGCACTGAGCCTTGCGGTACCCCACTAGTCACTGCCTGCCATTGTGAAAAGGACCCATTTACTCCTACTCTTTGCTTCCTGTTTGCCAGCCAGTTCTCTATCCACGTCAATACTGAACCCCCAATGCCTTGTGCTTTAAGTTTGTATACTAATCTCTTATGTGGGACCTTGTCGAAAGCCTTCTGGAAGTCCAGATACACCACATCCACTGGTTCTCCCCTATCCACGCTACAAGTTACATCCTCGAAAAATTCTATAAGATTCGTCGGACATGATTTACCTTTCGTAAATCCATGCTGACTTTGTCCAATGATTTCACCACTTTCCAAATGTGCTGCTATCCCATCTTTAATAACTGACTCTAGCAGTTTCCCCACTACCGATGTTAGACTAACTGGTCTGTAATTCCCCATTTTCTCTCTCCCTCCCTTCTTAAAAAGTGGGGTTACGTTTGCTACCCGCCAATCCTCAGGAACTACTCCAGAATCTAAAGAGTTTTGAAAGATTATTACTAATGCATCCACTATTTCTGGAGCTACTTCCTTAAGTACTCTGGGATGCAGCCTATCTGGCCCTGGGGATTTATTGGCCTTTAATCCATTCAATTTACCCAACACCACTTCCCGGCTAACCTGGATTTCACTCAATTCCTCCAACTCCTTTGACCCACGGTCCCCTGCTATTTCCGGAAAATTATTTATGTCTTCCTTAGTGAAGACGGAACCAAAGTAGTTATTCAATTGGTCCGCCATATCCTTGTTCCCCATGATCAACTCGCCTGTTTCTGACTGCAAGGGACCTACATTTGTTTTAACTAATCTCTTTCTTTTCACATATCTATAAAAACTTTTGCAGTCAGTTTTTATGTTCCCTGCCAGTTTTCTTTCATAATCTACTTTCCCTTTCCTAATTAAGCCCTTTGTCCTCCTCTGCTGGTCTTTGAATTTCTCCCAGTCCTCAGGTATGCTGCTTTTTCTGGCTAATTTGTACGCATCATCCTTCGCTTTGATACTATCCCTGATTTCCCTTGTTATCCATGGATGTACTACCTTCCCTGATTTATTCTTTTGCCAAACTGGTATGAACAATTTTTGTAGTTCATCCATGCAGCCTTTAAATGTCTTCCATTGCATATCCACCGTCAACCCTTTTAGAATTAATTGCCAGTCAATCTTGGCCAATTCACGTCTCATACCCTCAAAGTTACCTTTCTTTAAGTTCAGAACCATTGTTTCTGAATTAACAATGTCACTCTCCATCCTAATGAAGAACTCAACCATATTATGGTCACTCTTGCCCAAGGGGGCACGTACAACAAGACTGCTAACTAACCCTTCCTCATTACTCAATACCCAGTCTAAAATAGCCTGCTCTCTCGTTGGTTCCTCCACATGTTGATTTAGATAACCATACACAACTACAACAGGTAGTGCTAAGTGAAAAAATAACAAAAGTGCAGGATATAGTGTTACAGCTTTAGTTTTATAGATGCAGAGAACATGCAAGAGCCTGATGGTATGAAGAAGCTGTTGCTGAACTTGGACGTTACTGTTTGCAGACTGCTATACCTTCTTCCCGATGGCAAGTGGGATTAATTTGTATTGGCATCATGGTCAGCGCAGACATCTGTACTTTGCTTTGTTTTAGTTCAAGGCAGGCTAGGATTTAGTGCAAAGGCAAATGTGCAAATATCCAAAGTACATATTTGACAAAGCCTTGGATAATGGTTTTCACTGTGAAGCTCAAAATGAAAACACTTGCTGGCAGGATATTGGGTTTAGAAGGTGTCAAACCTTTACATTTAATTCCGCCTGAATAAAAGGGTGGAGTTGGTGAGATCTGAAACTGGTACAAATTAAGGAAATTGTTACTCATCCGTGATTTTGATGTCAGATTAATAAGCCTGAGAATATGTAGGAAAGCATTGGTGGTTTGTTAAGATCGCTTCTCCAAGTTTGTTAATCATTGTAGAAAATATTTTGTGTTCTATTTTATATTTGGTAGTGTTGGAGGCTAATTGTAGAGCATACATACGTTAGCAAGCATATAAGAGAGAACATTTCATTCACGATTTGAAGTAATTTGGAGTAATAACATCATTTAACATTATTGTTGGCTCGCAACAATCAACATGAATGTTGCTAGCTGGTAAAGAAGCTATCTACCACTTTTTTATATCTCAAGCCAATTAGTAAATATTTAGTGCTGATCCTGCCGCTTATATCTTTTGACTGAGCTAGTTAGTTTGTTTTTGTGAAGTATGTTTCCCTCTAATTTCTCTGAGCTGTGATCTGATTTAAATACCAGAGCATTGGTTTCAGGTAATAGAGGGAGGGTTTAAAGTTGTTTTCAGAAGCAAGTTTTTATTTTACAGTGATAGGTGCCTGGAACCAGAGGAAGTGGTAGAAGCATATATGAAAACAAAACTTAATCAGCATTCAGGTGCACATAAATAGGCTGGGGGTAATATTGACCTTGTGATATGATTAATTTAGGCTGGTATCATGGTGTTGTGGCTGAAGGGCCTGAGCTATACTGTTCTCTGTTATGTTGAGTGTGCTTGCAAAATTATTAAACATGAGGATAATTTTTCCTTTGAATTTAGATTTGCCCTGGCATGATTTTTTTTTTTTTAATCCTGATCTTTTGTATCTATATGATCATCTATATGACTTGTATCTATATGACATTCTGATTGGAATGGGTGTGTCTGCATCGGTGTGTGGCAACACTTCCTGTGTTTGTGTGTAGCTTTCATGGAAGCTTATTCAGCAATTAGTCACTTCCCTTCCACAAATGTTTTTTGATGAATAAAAGAAAATGCAAAATCTGGCAAATGGGTCTCTGCTCATCCTGATGCAATTGGATTCTCGACTCCCTCATCGGCAGACCTCAGTCAGTATGAATTGACAATAATGGTTTCTCCTCGTTAACTATCAGCCTTGGAGTACCCCGATGCTGTGTACTCAGTCCCCTGCTCTTCTCTAGAGTGAAGACTATGTAGCCAGACGCAACTCGAACACCATCTTTAAATTAGCTGACGGCATGAATAACGTTTAATGATGAGTGAAGGCACTGGAGCAGGGTTGCCGATCTCAATAGTGCCAGAACAACATTCTTGCTTTCAACTTGGCAGCACGGTGGCGCAGCAGTAGAGTTGCTGCCTTACAACGCTTGCAGCACCAGAGACCCAGGTTCGATCCTGCCTGCGTGTGCTGTTTGTACGTTTTCCCTGTGACAGCATGGGTTTCCTCCGAGATCTAAAGTTTCCTCCCACACTCCAAGGAAGTACAGGGTTATAGGTTAATTGGCTTGGTATATGTGTAAATTGTCCCTAGGGCGTGTAGGGTAATGTTAATGTGCGGGGATCGCTGGTCGGTGCGGACTCACTGGGCCGAAGGGCCCTTTTCGGCGCTGTATCTCTAAAATAAAAAAAATAGCATAACCACGGAGCTGATTGCAGACTTGAGGGAGGGAAAGCTGAGGATCTATGAACCCGTCTTAAATGATGGATCAGCGGTAGAGACAGTCACAGCTTCAAGCTCCTGGGCATGCATACCTCTAAAGATCTGTCCTGGCCCCTGCACCTTGATGCAATCACAAAGAAAACTCTTCCACTTAGTGAGAAGATTGGAGAAATTTTGCATGTCCTTAAATACTCACTCAGGCTTCTACAGCTGTACAGTAGAAGACATAATTGACTGGTTCTGGCCTGGTTCAGTAACTCAAAAGCCGAGTAGCAAAGAAAACTGCAGAAAGTGGTGGACATTGTCCGCTCCATCAAGGATATTGATTGGGAAGAAGGTACAGGAGCCTGAGAACCATGACCTCCAGTTTCAAGAACAGCTTCTTGCCATCAGCTTCTACACTGAACTACATGACTCGACCATACCTCTGATCTACTATGGACTTTGGTTTACTTGCACTATTGACTTTGATTTGCATTATTATGGTACCTAGTTTTACTGGCACAAGCATACTTTGATCCCCCTGAGCATCAGTGTGATCTAATCCCTCACTGTTGAACTAATACATTGCTTTTGGTGCTGCATGATACCAACATTTTTTCCCACCATATTGCATTCCAATAATCATGTTACTGCTTGCTACCATGTTAAGCCCCTCTCTCTCTCAACTCATTATACTGGCTAACTCCCCTCTAATATTTCAGTTCAGTTTTAGAGTCCCTCCACAGATATTGCCCGAGCTGTTGTGTTCCATCAGCAGTTTGTATTTTTGCTCCAGATTCCAGCAGCTGCATTGTCTTGCCTCTGCGCTTTGCTGCCAAGTATACTGGAAACACTAATGTAATAAAAAAGGAGCTGCAGAACCTGGTTCATACCAAAAATAGACAAACTGCTGGATTAACTCAGCAAGTTTGGCAGCATCTCTTCAGCTTCAGACTGAAGAAGGGTCCTGACTTGAAATGACCCTTGTCCATTTTGTCCAGAGATGCTGTCTGACCCTCTGATTTACCCCAGCACTTTGTGTCCATACTGGAAACACTGTTGAGGTGACTTAGATTTTCAAAGAAATGGGAAGGAAGTCTGATGTTAGTAGAATGGAATTTCTGAACATAAGGAAACCACAAAACATGCTCAAACACCCAGGGAACACTGCAACAATGACTGATATTATGTGTGCAGATTTGAGAGCAAAAGTTGTATACATGACGGGGTTTTGGAAGAGTTTATGATATCAGATTTATGCCATGCAAACCAGGGAATTGTGAAGCAAAGTAGTGGAGACAAAGTAGCAAGTCTGCAAGGGTATTCTGGGAATTCCACATATCATACTAGTCAACCATTGACTTCCAATATTCATGTGCTTCCCATTTCATTGTTAATGACAAATATGGAGACACTTTTTCTTCATGTGGTCTGCAGCTAATGCCAGTGGTACGGGGAGAAGGGATTCAGTTGTCAGCAGCTTTAATGGACATGGCTGTGGGTGTAATTGCAAAAGCAATGAAGTGTGTGCAGAGCAAGCGGCATCTGTGGAGGCAAAGGAATGGTCGATGTTTCGGCTTGTGACCATGCATTAGGATTGGAGATAGTGATTAACACAGGGGTTGGCAACCTTGTTCTGCATAGGGGCCATGTCTGTGAGCTGATGGCGGACCACATCTATCGGCATTGTGTGACACTTGGTGTTGTTTTTCGCATTAGTTTTCACATGTTTTTCAATTCGTTTTCTGCAGTTCCCAGGTCCCTCGCATGCCTCGTGACAGGCTGCAGTTCCCAGGTTGGCTCGTATGCCCTGGGACTGGCTGAAGCGCTCAGGTCATCTGCGTGCCCTGGGACTAGCTGCAGTTCCCAGATCAGTTTGTGTCCCCCGTTCATACTATGAATCTCTCATCCCTTCCCACTAAAAACCAGCCCCTCCCAGGTACTTTCCCCTGCCACCACAGGAGATGTAACACCAATCCTTATACCTCCTCCCTCGACTCCATCCAGGGACCACGACTGTCTTTCCAGATGAGAGACAGGTTCACAAGCACCTCCTCTGACCTTTATCTACTGCATCCAGTGTTCCTGATGTGGGCTCTTATTCAATGGCGCGGCACCATAAACTCGACAAATGTTTCGCTGAACAAGGACTGCATGGTTGCCCTTTTGCTAATCACTCTAATTTCACCTCCCATTCCCTTAGTGACCTTTCTGTCCTCCATTGCCAAAATGAGGCCACACACAAATTGGAGGAACAGCACCTCGTATGTTGCCTGGGTAGCTTACAACCCAGCCGTATGAATGCTGAATTCCCCAATTTTATGTAACCTCTCAGGGAACCTCTTTGCTGGAGGTCATATGTTGCAGGCCACCTATCTATCAAGTTTTCTTTCTCTTGCAGTTTCCAGTCCCTGCCTCCCCCTCGCCGAATGAAGAAAGGTCCCGACTCAAACCATAACGTATCCATTTTCTCCAGAGATGCTGCCTGACCTGCTGAGTTACTCCAGCATTTTGTCTTCAGCTTTCATATTATGAAAGAATTGTTTCCATAGATCTGCCTTTCAATAGTTATGCAGTTTGAAATAGAGCCTTATCTCAACTTCTGTGAGCAACTATTATTGTAAATATTGACCAAATGTTATTCGGTGTGATAGATGAAGCATATTCATTACAATTTTCAGTAAAGTTTAATACACAAAGTGGAAGAAGAATTAGATACTCGGGCTCCTCAGGTTAACTCTACCATTCTATGTCATAATTAATATTTTGCCTCGGCGCCATTCTTCTGTACCAACCAAGTATATGACAGAAACAGCATTAAAGTAACATTTGCCATTTGAATTTATGCTTCCCTTTTCAAATGCTATTTTCCTAGTGCACAGGAAGAATATTTTTAGCTTTAAGATATCCTGGTCTCTTAGATTGTGGTTCTCAAAGTTGTAACGTTGTAAGTCAATTTTTATTATTTTTTTTCATTTTACGTGCACAGTTCTTGATTTTTGTGAGTTGACCATTTTCAATCCTAGGAATGCATTTTAGAAAATAATTTGTAGTGTTTTGGTTTCTTGTTTATAATATTTACGCTGCTGACACTGTAAATGTTTACAACCTGTGAAGTTGCATTGATGCTGGATTCCTGGACCTAGGAAAAATTGGTGTAGAAAGCATTTGTGCAAGTAGGTTGGGGGAAAAAGGAATCTGCCTGGACAATCTGCTTCTGGGTGTCTCTTCATTCAAGAGATTCAAGAGAGTTTATTGTCATGTATCCCAGAGTCGAGTTTAATAGCCTGATGGCTGTGGGGAAGTGACTATTCCTGAACCTGCATGTTGCAGATTTCAGGCTCCTGTACCTTCGACCTGAAGGCAATGGGGAGATGAGTGAGTGGCCAGGATGGTGTGGATCCTTGATGATGCTGCGTCTTTTTGAGGCAGCGACTGCGATAGATCCCCTCGATGGTAGGGAGGTCAGAGCCGATGATGGACTGGGCAGTGTTTACAACTTTTTGCAGTCTTTTCCGCTCCTGGGTGCACAAGTTGCCGAACCAAGCCACGATGCAACTGGTCGGCTTGCTCTCTACAGTGCACCTGTAGAAGTTCGAGAGAGTCCTCCTTGACATTCCGACTCTCCGTAATCTTCTCAGGAAGTAGAGGCGCTGATGTGCTTTCTTTATAATTGCATCAGTGTTCTTGGACCAGGAGAGATCTTCAGAAATATGCATGCCCAGGAATTTGAAGGTCTTGACCCTCACCACCATCGACCCGTTGATATAAATGGGACTATGGGTCCCCATCCTACCCCTTCCAAAGTCCACAATCAGTTCCTTGGTTTTGCTGGTGTTGAGAGCCAGGTTATTCTGCTGGCACCATTTGGTCAAACGGCCGATCTCACTTCTAATCTCCGACTCATCTTCATCAGTGATACGTCCCACAACAGTGGTGTTATCAGCAAACTTGATGATGCAGTTCGCATTGTGACCGGCTACGCAGTCATGAGTATAGAGCGAGTACAGGGAGGGTTTTTATGTGAAGGGGGGGGGGGGGGGAAGGGGTAAACAGGGGGCTTGAGCACGCAACCTTGAGTGCTCCCGTGCTGAGGCGGGGGAGCGGTCAATGCCTTATCGGGTTGCCGTGCAGTAAGCTCCGCAGCGCTGTGGCCGGTGGGCTGCGGGCGGCGCCGGTTATCGAGGCTGACACATTTGGGTCCACCAATACGGTGGCCGCCGCCAGTCTGTGAATGAGGGGTAAGTCGAGCACCAGCCTGACCTGTGAGTGAGTCTCGCAGCACTACATTATACTACTTCTATGTTCCTGTGTTTGCATTTCCAGTCTCATTTCAAAGCACTTCATTTTTTTTTCTCTCTCTCTTCCAATTGCCTCAAATAACCCATTGACCAGATGCCCTTTACACCTTAACCCTGCAGCAACCCTGGCTCCGCTCAAACAGAGAGGTTATATTTTATCCTGTACACCCCACCCTCTCTGCAACTTAAAATTATGTTTCTTCCCGAGTTTTGATGAAGGGTCCTCGATCGATCTGAGTATTTCTAGCATTTTCTAGTTTTATTTCTGATTTCTAGCATCTGCAGCTATTGATTTCACAATTAATAAGTGATATCTCTATATTTAGGCAATAAAATAAAGAGCACTGGTTGCATTCAGTAGATGTGGTGACTTCTGTAAAAAGTAAAGCAAAATTAATGTTGCAGGTTGACCCTTTGAGTCCTGATGTGTAGTGGGAATGCTGTTTTGTGTGCTGTCGAATTTTTGTTTCAGTGGAAGTAATCTTGTAGCGTGCACCAGATTATATCAGAATGCTGTAAGATGCTTTGCTGGAGGTATATTTACTTGCTTGACCAACTTTAAGGCTCATCCTTTTAAAGAACATTTTAAGACATAGTTCTGAATCGTCAAACATTGTTGTAACAGATGGTGGGTGACCTATGATATGTTGTCACCTATGGGAAGAAAATGGCACAGTATTAATGATTAAGCAGCCAATTTTGTGTCCGATAAAGTATAGGAACAAATTCTGTACTCGGAAGACTTTTCTGAAAGTTATATTAATGGTAGAATGTTTGAAGCGTTTGATCTGTTAAAATGCTTGAGACATGGAGGGTCTCGACCCAAGACGTCACCCATTTCTTCCCTCCAGAGATGCTGGCTGTCTCGCTGAGTTACTCCAGCTGTTCGTGTCTACGGTTTAAACTAGCATCTGCAGTTCCTTCTTACACATTTTAATGAACTAGATTGTAGTGCTTTGATTATCTCCGATACGTGTCACTTCAGTGAAGTCGGAATGCATTCTCTATTTTTCTGCTGTAAATTGCTACTCATTGTATTTCAAATCCCTTACAAGTTGAATATTCAAAAGAAATCTGGAGTAATTCTCTGCCTCAGGGTGGTGGAGGTTCTCTGGATACTTTCAAGAGAGTGCTAGATAGGGCCTTAAAGATAGCGGAGTCAGGGGATATGGGGAAAGGCGGGAACAGGGTACTGATTGTGGATGATCAGCCATGATCACGCTGAATAACAGTGCTGGCTCGAATGGCCTACTCCTGCACCTATTGTCTCATTGAATCCATTCATTGACTGGACAGGGAAAGAAAGCTGGAAATGAAACAGTTAAAGTTTTGGATGATCAATAGCATCTAACTAGTTCACAAAACATCCTTTGGATCAACAAAGCCTGCCCTGGTCTAGCATGACCATTATTGGAATTGGGTGATTGATCTTTTAAACATATTCCAAAGTAATATACCACAACTATCTGAGGCTCAACGGAAGTTCAGAAAGGAGAATCTCCACTTTAAAGCATCGTGGGCGGCACGGTGGCATAGCAGTAGAGTTGCTGCCTTACAGCGCCATGGACCCTGGTTTAATCCTGACTACGGGTGCCGTCTGTACGGAGTTTGTATGTTCTTCCCGTGTCCTGCGTGGATTTTCTCCGAGCTCTTTGGTTTCTTCTCACACTCCAAAGATGTACAGGTTTGTAGATTAATTGGTTTGCAGTTAAAGGATTAGTCCAAGTCAACATGGATTTATTAAAGGGAAATCATGCTTGACTAAAATTCTGGAATTTTTTGAGGATGTGACAAGTAAAATGGATGAAGGTGCCAGTGGACGTAGTGTATCTAGACTTTCAGAAAGCCTTTGATAAGGTCCCGCATGGGAGACTGGTGACTAAAATTAGAGCACATGGTATTGGGGGTAGGGTGTTGACATGGATAAGAAAATTGGTTGGCAGACCGGAAGCAAAGAGTAGGAGTGCACGGGTCCTTTTCAGAATGGCAGGCAGTGGCGAGTGGAGTGCCGCAAGGCTCGGTGTTGAGGTTGCAACTGTTTACCAATATATTAATGATTTGAAGGAGGGAATTAGGAGCAACACTAGCAAGTTTGCGGATGACACAAAGCTGGGTGGCAGTGTGAACTGTGAAGAGGATGTTAGGAGGTTGCTGGGTGACCTGGACAGGTTGAGTGAGTGAGCAGATGCATGGCAGATGCAGTATAATATAGATAAATGTGAGGTTATCCACTTTTGCGGCAAAAACAAGGGGGCAAATTATTATCTCAATGGGGTTAGGTTAGGTAAGGGGGAGGTACAGCGAGACCTGGGTGTCCTTGTACACTGGTCAATGAAAGTTGGCGTGCAGGTACAGCAGGCAGTGAAGAAAGCCTTCATAACAAGAGGATTTCAGTATAGGAGTAAATAGGTTCTTCTGCAGTTGTATAGGGCTCTGGTGAGACCACATCTGGAGTATTGTGTACAGTTTTGGTCTCCTAATTTGAGGAAGAACATCCTTGTGATTGAGGCAGTGCAGCGTAGGTTCACGAGATTGATCCCTAGGATGGCGGGACTGTCATATGAGGAAAGATTGAAAAGACTAGGCTTGTATTCACTGGAGTTTAGAAGGATGAGATGGGGATCTTCTAGAAACTTATAAAAGGACTGGACAAGCTATATGCAGGAAAAATGTTCCCAATGCAGGGCGAGTCCAGAACCAGGGGCCACAGTTTTAGAATAAAGGGGAGGTCATTTAAGACTGAGGTGGGAAAAAAAAAATTCACCCAGAGTTGTGAATTTATGGAATTCCCTGCCACAGAGGGCAGTGGAGGCCAAATCACTGAATGGATTTAAGAGAGAGTTAGATAGAGCTCTAGGGGCTAGTGGAGTTGAGGTATATGGGGAGAAGGCAGGCACGGGTTATTGATAGGGGAAGATCAGCCATGATCACAATGAATGGTGGTGCAGGCTCAAAGGGCCGAATGGCCTCCTCCTGCCCCTATCTTCTATGTTTCTGTTTGGTATAAATACAAAAAAATTGTCCCTAGTGTGTAGGATAGTGTTAATGTGCGGGGATTGCTGGTCGGCGTGACTCGGTGGGCCTGTTTCTGTGCTGTATCTTTAAACTAAACTAAACAATCTAGGAATGGACAATAACTATAAGCTTTGTGTAGGAAGGAACTGTAGATGCTGGTTTAAGCCGAAGGTAGACATAAAAAGCTGGAGTATCTCATCTTATTAGAAGGAATGTTTCCAGCAGCTGTCACTCTACTCAACAACGTACCCTCGGTACTGCCAATCACCCCCCCCCCAATCCCCCCCCCCCCCCCCCCCCCCCCCCCCCGGACACTTATTATTTTTTAAATTCAAATCGTTTGCTATGTCGCTCTTCAAGGGAGATGCTAAATGCATTTCGTTGTCTCTGTACTGTACACTGACAATGACAATTAAATTGAATCTGAATCTGATCTGATCTGAATGGGTGATGTTTTGGGTCGCGACTGTTCTTCAGACTGTCACCCGAACGTCACCCATTCCTTCTCTCCAGAAATGCTGCCTGTCCCACTGAGTTACTTCAGCTGTTTGTGTCTGACTACAAGCTTTGCTTTTATTCTGAAAAATAAAACGTTTCATTGCTAATATTTGTAATTAATAAAATACAAATTTTACTCTGGTAGAGACTTGAACATTGTAATGCATGTTAACTATTTTACCTTGTCGAGGTCAATGACCATGTAATTAAATGACAGCTGATGTGTTATTTTTAAAAAGCTGTAGAATAAAGACATGGATTGCATTTCGGTATTGAAGCCGGGTTATTTGTTTCAACTTGACTATCAGATCAGCAAGTTGGAACAGTGTTTTGGAAGGCTTGCCGCCATGAAAAAATGCATGCTCGTGTGTACTTTCTTAATTGTCTGTTTCAAGTGCTTTTTTGAGGGATGAGCCCTTGAGTTAATACCTGGAATACAAGGCTAGTTTTGGATTCACTAGAAATAAGCAGATAACGACTTGTTAGATTGTTCCCTGGTAAGTTCAAGCATAATTTTGGATATAATAGCTCTCTCCTTCCAAGTCCTCATTACTAAACATATTATTGAAGAATTTGAACAAATTTTCAGCCGTTCTCAATAAACTATGATAGTGCACAGATCGAAGTATGTAGACCAACCATAGTGACACACAGTTCTTGGTGATTCAGTGTTGAGAAAGTATTGTGGTTTGGGTTGTGCAGAGTGGTTCCAGAATCTAGTGGTTAATGGGAGGAAGTTGATCTTGGACTTGGAGATAATGGTTCTCAGGCTCCCATTCAACATTCTTGATGGGAGCAATTGGACAATCCAATGCTTTTCCTTTATCGTCACTGGATTAATAACCTGGAATTCCCAACTAAGCACCATCAACACATGTATTGCAGTAGTTCAGTTGCATCACCAACATGCGGCAAAGAGGAAGTAAATGTGTTCTGAATGAAAGGTGATTAAACTGAGGCTTTGACTTTGTTTCTGTATGCATACTAAGAGCATTCTCAAGCATTGTAACTTAATGTACCTCTCTTCAGTTTAATGTTTTGGGTTAGCTCTTTTTAATTCGAGAAGAAAAATGTCCACTGGTACTGTAATGTGTTCTGAAGCTGTGAATTGATGAGTGCCTTTCCAGATTATAAAAACTGTTTTGTTAGTTGGGCGAGCCTTTGGTTCGATAATCGATTTAATGTCTAATTCAATAATCTGCATCCTCTTGCCTGTTAGACAAACAGGAACTACCTAAATAAGTTGGCTAAATTACAATAATTGCAGAATTATTCTGTATGCATCTCTCCCATTTCCCCCGCCCCCAAATGTCCATTGCAGCAGTTGGGAAATGAAAGCCAAGCTTGTTCGCACTTAGTAAAACATGCAAACCTATCCCCCGGCACCTGGTGACGCAATGGGTTACTTTTAAGGCGTTGGTGCTGGCTTGGGTATTTCATGGGACTGGTATCAACACAATGTCTGAAGCATTTGGCAGGCTGAGTGTGTTTTTATCTATGTTTACATATGTGTGCATTCTAACTAAATTGCTCTGACATTATGAAACCCTGACATCCCCACCCCCAAGAATCCCCAAGAAGTTCAAGAGCACCAGAGTTGAGAACTACTGTTTTACAAAGTCCTCTCCAGAGTTGCAAATAACCTTTTTAATCTATCAATTGCTAAATAGAAATACACGTGGAAATGTAATCAACCATTCCTTACAGCTTTGGGTAGATTTAGAAGCTTGAAGCTTTGGTTTATGTTTTTGGCAGGGAAACAACATTAAAATTTGAAGGAAGTGGTTGTGTTAACCATTGAATGTCAGCCAGTAAGAACATAGAACAACTCAGCCAACTAACAGATAAACCTTGACAAACCCTATTGCAAAACAGATCACACTTCTTCAACCGTGCCTCTTGCACTCTCCACTCTCTCAATTTCTCCATCTCTGTCGCATCTGCTCTCAAGATGAAGTGTTCCATATTAGGACATCCAAAATGTCCTAATTCTTCAGGGAATGTGGTTTCTCCTCTTTTGTGATAGATGGGGCTTTCACATGTGTCTCCTGTGTCTGTAGTTGTTTTTTTTTCTCTCGCTCCTCCTCTACCTCCCTTCCTCAATGTTCATGTCAAACATGATGCCAAGTTAAACTGATCTTGTCTGCCTGTACATGCTCATTATCCTGTAAATTTCTGCACATCCATATGCCTATCCAAAAGCTGCTTTAATGCCACTCTTGCATCTGCCTCCACCACCACCTCTGGTAGTGTGTTCCAAACACCCACCACTATCTGTCTAAAAATAAGTTGACATGAAGAATATAGATGTGCTTGGATGCGATGTGGGCATTTTTTAAATCAAAGAAAGGGGGCAAGGTTTTAGGTCTGGTCACAATGCTCTCAGCTATTATGAGCATTGCAGTGCAAAATTCTCAGAGGCCTGGAGATGTCTCTTGACTTGGGGAATGCTGTGAAGATTATCTTAAATTGTGAAAACAAGAATCTGGATGTATAGGACTTGAGTTTTACTAAAGTACCACCCAAAATTAACTGGTTCATTAACACAACAGCTAATCACACTGGGAAATGCCATAATGGAGTGTTTTTTTTTTTACCTAAACATATGCAAATAAAGGTTTTGAGCGGAAACAACATTTTGAATGCTTCTTTGATTTTGATTTAATGAAACTTTTGTTTAATCCTTTCAGATGGATTTGAAATGTATCCTGTGTACGGTACTGATTTGCTGCGGCTGCTGGCAAGGTCTTGCCCAATCAGGTAACACGTGAAATTAATGACTAATTAATATTACTGAAGATATTCAATCAAACATCAAGAATTTTATTTCTGGATATGTTTTCGTGCAATCACATTGCTCCATGAAGTCGCTGCTTGTGCTCATTCCTCTCGATTCACAATGTTTAATAGAATCTTTCACGGGAATTGGCCATTCACCTCTTCCCGTGTCCAGCCCTGGACGATACATGCCTTTCACACATGCTGATGACACCTACCTCATTGCCTCTCTCAATTCTTTTACCACATCAATACATAGAAACATAGAAAATAGGTGCAGGAGGAGGCCATTCGGCCCTTCAAGCCATTGTGATCATGGCTGATCATCCTCAATCAATAACCCGTGCCTGCCTTCTCCCCATATCCCTTGATTCCACTACCACCTAGAGCTCTATCTGACTCTCTTAAATCCATCCAGTGACTTGGCCTCCACTGCCCTCTGTGGCAGGGAATTCCACAAATTCACAACTCTCTGGGTGAAAATGTTTTTTCTCACCTCAGTCTTAAAAGGCCTCCACTTTATTCTAAGACTGTGGCCCCTGGTTCTGGACTCGCTCATCATTGGGAACATTTTTCCTGCATCTAGCTTGGCCAGTCCTTTTTATAATTTGTATATGTTTCTATAAGATTTCCCCTCATCCTTCTAAACTCCAGTGAAAACAAGCCTAGTCTTTTCAATCTTTCCTCGTATGACAGTCCCGCCATCCCAGGGATTAATCTCGCGAATTTACGCTGCACTGCCTCGGCCACAAGGATGTCCTTCCTCAAATTCTGAGACCAAAACTGGACACAATACTCTAGATATGGTCTCACCAGAGCCCTATACAACTGCAGAAGAACCTCTTTACTCCTGTACTGAAATCCTCTTATTATGAATACAATGCTGCATCTCTGATTGTAGCTTGAGTTTGGTTTATTGTCACGTGTAACGAGGTGAAAAGCTTTTGTTGTGTGCAAACCAGTCAGCTGAAAGACCATGTATGATTACGATCGTACCATTCACAGTACATAGATACATGATAAAGGGAATATCGTGAATAATGTTTAATGCAAGATAAAGCCAGGAAAGTCCGATCAAAGATAGTCTGAGGGTCTCCAATCAGGTAGATAGTAGTTTGGGACTGCTCACTAGTTGTTGGTAGGATGATTCAGTTGCCTGGCAACAGCTGGGAAGAAACTGTCCCTGAATCTGGAGGTCTGCGTTTTCACACTTCTATACCTTTTGACCGATGGGAGAGGGGAGAAGAGGGAGTGGCCGAGGTGCAACACCATGTAACACAGAGTGTTATGTACTGAACCATGTGACGGGTCCAGCACGGGAGAAGAATCGATCCATTGAGCCCGCACTGGTTTCCAGAATAATATTCCCATCAGTGCGAATTGCCCTTGCTTTTTTTGTTTCCTCCATAGTCCTGCAAATTATTCTGCTTGAAGTGTTTATTAATTCAATTTCTAAGACTCCTGTCTTCTGTTTTCACAACCTGTGGTGGCAATACTTTCTAGATCACAGCTACTGCTTTTTTTTTTTAATCCGCATCCGTTTTACAGTTCTCTGAAAATTCTGATGCCAGACTAGCAGGTTCTCTGAACTATTGCTTGTTACTACTATTAATAACCCAGTGGTTTTACTCAACATTTTTTACATGCGAGTTCAAAGGAATAGTTAACTGCTAGTTTAAAAGAAACGGGAAGTAGAAGCGGTACGTTTCAGCTCATCAAAACTAGCTCAAACAGACAATTACTCTGGATCAGGCCACGAATCTATCCACATGCAGTTTCCAAATTGCAGCTGCACGCCCTGCTTGCATTTTGGAGCCCAGCTCATGTCTTTGAACCGACTGCTAATGGGAGCAGCAACATGCTCCACCTATCTAAGAAGGTTGTAATCATGCATACCTGCAATAAATCTCCCCTCAACATTTTTTTTAATCCAATCCCGGGTTTCCTTGTGTCTTAATTTCCTTCATTCTTTGTGGTAAAGTGCATTATTTTACAGTTCACTCATTTGACATTTGGATTTCCAGTCAGCCTGCACATCCACATTGTGTTGCATGGTATAACTATCCAGTCCTGACAGTATAGCAATGTCCTGTTGAACATGGGTAAAATTGAAGCCCTTCTTAAATTTGCACATTCCATTCCATACTTATCAATTGTCATTGACTAAGCCAAATTATTGGTGTCCAGGTTATTTTGCTCTATCCAGAATTCTTATATTTTTCTCGGAGTTCCCCCCTGAACACTGCCTTCCATCTGACCAAATTTGTTCATTCAGTGGTGAAACCTCTTCAAACTTCGTTTCAATATTTTCATCCGATGGATTTATCCTTTCCATTGATTTATCATGTACATTAAGGGAAGAAAAGGATTGAATATGTAGTTCAAGAAGGAACTTATGACCTTCATAAGCTCGAGATGAAGGGCTTGAGGACAGTTGGGGGTGAAAAATGAATTGTTGTAAGGAGATCCAGAATCAAAAAATAAAGTATCAAAGCAATATTTTTAATCGGCATATTTTCATAATTTTCAAATGGAATTGCGCCACGTGAGGTTTTACTGATTTTTACACAAATTATCAAATGAAGCAATGGTTTCACAGAGTTGGTGATTTCTGTAGAAGGTCATTAATCTATGATTCTAACAGCTTGTGATATGTTGACCATACCTTTTCTTAACAAATGATCTCATCAATTTCATGACTTAGTTTGAATGCTTTAAATTGGGTACTCAATTTTATTTTTGAACTGTGTAGTTCTATTGAATTCTAACCGTATTTCAGTCAATTCCACTAAACCTGCTTACAATACACAGCAAATTGATATTTGCCTGCAATGGCAAATTAGTCTACACGAGGTCATTTTATTGCCATGTTTTTTTTCACCAAATCCCACTCCCCTAGAAATTCCAGAGCACAAGCTAGCAAGGGCAATTTACAATGGCAAATCTTGGGCATATTTTTTTTTTAAATGTAAGAATTCCAGAGCACAAGCTAGCACTTAGAGGGGGAGAACATGTATTCCACAGAGACAGCACTTGAGGTTGAATCTAGAACTGTGAGACAGCAGTTCTACCAATTGTGCTGTTCAGCGGTAGAATTTGGTGGGGTGGAGGGGAGGTGATGTCGATGGGAATATGGTGAGAATAGAATGATAAAATAAGATTATTATAGGATTGGTATAAATGGGTGGTTGACCGTCAGTGTGCATGAGTGATGGATCTGTTTCTTCAGTATGACTCTCATGAATCTAAGGACAGGAGTAGTGGGAAGAGAATACAAGCAGATATGAATTAAGTTTCATTTGAGTGGAAACGGGTGAATGATCACAAACCAAATTATCTCAAGTCCTCAATTTTTTTTTAAATAATTCAGAACGGCAAAAATATGACAAACTGAGCCTTTTCAAGATTACTGTGGAAACTTCAAAATAAATTTTAGATCAACATCGTCTGAAAAGTTTTAATGATGCTGAAATTTGTAAATATAAGAAAAAAAATAGTAGATTAAAATCTCAGTCATTGAAATGATAATTGGAATAACAGACTAGGGTTATTTTGAGGCATTTAAGGCATAATCTGATTGAAGTGCTAAAGTTAATGGAGGAAGCAGATAAATCAGCTCGGGGTAATTTTGTCCGGCTAACAAGACTTGATTAACAACATTCAAACATTGGGAAAGGGACACTCTTAAAGATGGTGTGCTGACGCAAGTTATGAATTGAAGTAGATTGAAAGAGATGGAGCCTATCTCTGTCAATGATCCAATTTAAAACAAAAAAATTCCCAGTTTGATTTGTCTGGGGCTGGTGATAAACAGAATACTGATTTAATCTTGCTTAATGTCTACCATTGAAGGGTTTTGATGAGGTTTCCTAGTGTTCAGTGTATACTTGATACTACTTTTGCAATTGAAATGCAGTTAGACAGTTTGGAAACATAATCTGCCTTTCTATGTTACAGACACTAGTGAGTGTTTAAAAGCCAACGCAAAGTCATGTGGAGAATGTATACAAGCTGGTAAAAATTGTGGATGGTGCACCAAAAGTGTAAGTTTAAAAAAATTTAAAAACATTGAACACAACAGCAAATATTGCATGACTTGTATTTCTATTGTGGAGGGATGGGAGAATGCTGCAAATCATCTGGGCACTGGGCATTTACAGTTAAATAGCACTCGTACACAGTCATTGTAAGTTTTCAGACCAAGTGTTCTAGTTTCTGAAGCTTTGTCATTGGCATAAGATACACGCAAAATGCTGGAGTATTTTGGGGACAGGCAGTCGAGACCGTTCAGACTGAAAGTCATGGGAAAGGGAAATGAGGATTATAGACGATGATGTGGAGAGATATAGAACAATGAATTAAAGATACGTAAAAGAGTAACAATGATAAAGACTTGCACCTCCTCCAACCTCATCTACTGTATCCATTGTTCAAAATGTGGGATCTTATACAGTGGCGAGACCAAATATAGACTGGGCGACCGTTTCACTGAACACCTTCGCTCAGTCCGCCTGGACCAACCTGATCTCCTGGTTGCTAAATACTTTAATTCCCCTTCCCATTCCCACGCTCACTTTTCCATCCTCCATTGTCAGAGTGAGGCTAAAGCAAATTGGAGGAACATCATCTCATATTTTGTTTGGGCAGCCCAGTGGTATGAATATTGATTTATCTAACTTCAAGTAACCCCTGCATTCTCTCTCTCTCCATCGCTCCCTCATCAAAGTCACACCAGCTTCACGTTCTCATCCTGCAAACGGCTAAAAATGGGCTGTTTCCTTTATCATTGTTACTTTTTTGTATATCTTTCATTCATTGCTATCTCTCGTTTCCCCTTCCCATGATTTTCAGTCTGAATACTCTTGATTTACTGGAAATTGTTCCCCACAATTCAAAATAGTCTGAGCAAAAGTTAGTATTTAGCTGTTACTATAAACTCCAAATTAAGTACACAGCATTTTGTCACCTGATATATCTCGTCAAAAGGTGTTATCTTCCCGTGAACAAGTGTCTCAACTCGAAACGTTACCCATTCCTTCTCTCCAGCGATGGTGCCTGTCCTGCTGAGTTACTCCAGCATTTTGTTTCTATCTTCGGTTTAAACCAGCATCTGCAGTTCCTTTCTACATATTTTGTCATTGGCCTGCCTGTTAAAATATAGCATATAGAACAGTGCAACACAGGAGGTACACAAAAAAGCTGGAGAAACTCAGCGGGTGCAGCAGCATCTATGGAGCGAAGGAAATAGGCAACGTTTAGGGCCGAGTGCAACACAGGAGATGGCTCTTCGGTCCAAGATGTTTTTGGTGAACATGATGCCAAATTAAACTAATCCCTGGGCACAAGGAACTGAAAATGCTGATTTACAAAAAATGCTTGCGTAACTCAGCAGGTCAGGCAGCATCACTGGAGAACATGGATAGGCGTGTTTCAGGTCAGGACTTTGTGTACTTCAGTACTTTGTGTCTTTTCCCTAATCCCTTCTGCCTACACGTAATCCATATCTTTCCATTTCCTGCATATTCATATACCTATCTAAAAGTCTCTTAAATGGCAAATTTGTATCTGCTTCCCTTGTATCTCCTCTGCATTATTTGACACTTCCACATTTGACACAAAAATAATCTGGCTGTCTATGTTATCAATGCCTTTGTTTAAATAAACTTCCATTTGGGTCTTCCGTCGGCCCCTCGTGCTCCGGGGAAAACAATCCAGCATCATCAAATGTTTGCTACTTCAACTTTAAAGACATTGTGTATGTCCAGCTGTCTTTGACTGGTGTAAATACGTGGAATTCAATTGGATGTCTTGACTTAGTTTGATTATGTTGTGAAGATCTGTTATGTTAGCAGATCTTCTGAGGCCTTATTGCAATTTGGAAGGAAGTAGGTTGCTGTGGTACTCTTTACCACAACTGATAGTGGCTTGTGGGAATGGGGTTATTTCAAAGAATTTGACGAATGGTGAAGTTGAAAAAATGGTCAAAGGAAGTCACAACATTAGGGCATTAAGATAGCTGGGTACAGCTTTGCTGAAACAAGAAAAGACAAAATAAAAACATGCAAAGCAGGAAATATACTGGAAATGCTCGGGTCATGCAGCATCGGCAGAATGAGAAACATTTAATGTTTCAGGACAAAGATGGTTAATCAGAAGTAGGGAAAATAAGGACAAAGTACATTAAGTTTTGAGAGAAGGTGAGAAGTAGAGAGTAAAGGGGAAGGTTTGTGATGGGACAGAACAGGAGAGGTTGTGTGATGCGAGTGAGTGTGGCAAAATCACGTAATACACGAGTCTGGGGGAGATCAAGGCAGGACATGACAAAAAAAAAAAAATCTGATATAGCTCAAAGAGAACAAAGATTTATGCCAAAGAAAAGTAGAAAATGGTCTAATGAAAATAGCAGCATTCGAAGTGTTAAATAGCTGGGGTAAAGAGTCGATAGTTGAAATGACTTTCAGACATACTTCAGTGTTAAATACATTTTTTATCTCATACTCAGCAAATTATGACAGCAGTTTGTTAAATGGGAATGATTTCAACATTGGAATTCTTTTGCGGTATGGCTCAGAGCTGAGCAATGTGAACTTGTATGTTATACAACTTATTACAATATCACTTTGAATTTTCAGTACAGAAAGTTGCCCCCTTGGACATTTTCACAAATAATTACAGCTCCTTGAATTTTTTCTTTTTGTTCTCTACACGTTATTAATGTGAAATATTTTGCAAGTGTTTATGAAGGGTTTTAGTGTAAGTTGGGAATGGTTGCTTCTCTGGTCTTCATCGCCCCTCCCCACCTGTACTTACCTATTGCTTGCCAGTTCCTGCCCCACCTCTTCCTACTTTGGGAGATTGCAACTTTCACATTGTTTGCACTAATGCAATCAACCTGGTGTGCACAATCAAATAAGATCAAATAGAACAAGTTGTCCCGACAACTTTAGGCTGTGCACGCCATACGCAAGAAGAAGACGCCCAAGTTTCTGCCTTCCGTCGGTCTGAAGAAGAGTCCAATTCCAAACATTGTCTGTTCTTTTCACCCTATAGATACTGCCTGCTGTGCTGGGTTCCTCCAGCACTTTGTTTTATGCTTAAAATTGCAGCATCTGCATTCACTTGTCTCCATTTTATGTGACCATTGTAACTTATTTGATAACAAAAAAATTGAGGATCGGCAGAATAACACTTTTGTGCAATCCTAACCAGTTTTAGAGGATTGTTAATGGGCGTGAGCGATTGGCATTTCAGTGAGCTGTTAAAATGGGCCGCCTGGATCGGAACCTATACTTGGAAGTTTCAGCTATGGTATACTGATAAGCTATAACACAATAAAATCAAATAGCATGAAATACTTGGCATCATATGAGTTCAAAAACTGCAAAGAGGCTTATCTGCTACTCAAACAAATGAATTTGGGTTTTTTTTGTAGAAATTCTTACAACAGGGGGAGCCAAACTCTGCACGCTGTGATGATATCCAATCATTGAAAAAAAGAGGGTGTGCAATGGATGAGATTGAAAATCCCAAAGGTTCACAAACAATAACCGCTAATAAGGAACTTACTGGTCGCAGAAGCAGTGGAAAGATAAAGCTAGAAGACATTACGCAGATTCGACCACAGAAGCTAACCCTGAAATTGCGATCAGGTATTTCCATAGGAATTACTAAGAGTAATATTTGCTTTAATGTAGAAAATATTTAAAATTCAATAAGGTCTGCTGCAAATAATAACCATTCAGGAATACACCCAAGACAAATTATCTTGAGTTGCAAAGTAGTTGAGCGTTAGACCTTTAAAATTATTAGACTTTAAAATTATTTAATCCTAGCAGAAAATTCATCACTGTCAAGAATGCAGTCAGTAAAACCCTACATTGTGTGGACCCAGTCACATGAGTATTGACTGCCTGGAAGACTGGCTCGCATAACTGAAAAATGCCATTATGGCAAATTGGCAAACATCTGTTATTTTAGTATTGTGGACATTGTTTTGGGCAACTTAATTTTCAAAGCATTCTAATTTGTTACAGGGACAGTCCAGCTTTGAGGTGAGGTGCTTTGAAGTGACCTCATTGTGATTTGAAGTGCATTGAATCACTGCTGTAATTTGAAATGCAGCGCAAGGCTACATTGTTGGTCACTTTCTCCCACAACATCACAGGGCGTAGGAAATCAGGAGTGTTGTTGTAGTGTGTGCTTAAGAGGGCCAAAGTTTAATGTACTTTATACTTAATGACAAATTAGTCTCCAACAACTCATTCATTTGTTGGCACAGGGCAAAAATTAGCCAATTCCTGTTCATAAAGTTTAACTCCAGAGACAAGCGATTTGATGTTAAGGGATTTTATGTTTAAGCAGAGATTGCATAGGTTTTTTGGTTGGTCAATATTCCAATGACTGAGTCCACATATTGTAGTTACATTGTTATTAGTAATAAAAACCATCGGTCTATTAGTATACTGAGATTCCCATAAACAAATGCAATGAATTTTGTTAATGAGGGATAACATGATGACAGCTACCTTCTCTTGAATATGAGATGCCCTGGCTCCAATAGGCAAGATTGTGATTTTAAATCCGATTGTAATGATGACATTCCTCCTGTATTGAGATTTTTTCAATCTAGATTATGCCAAATTCCCATGGGTCTTAAAACATTATTTCTACCGTTTTTCACGGAAATTAAGATTGTGACAATTTAACTCCGCCATTTGAGGATCTGAGTAATAAAATGAGAACTTCTGTTGCTCAACGTTGAAACCATTATAGTAACATTTTTATATTTAGAAGTTCTCATTGTTCTGTAGATAACTCTTATCTGGCAGAAAGGTCCTTCTGTGCCCCAATGACGTGGATTCTCTGAAACCTTCCCCTCCCCTATCTTGCTATTCTGATTCACTTGATCTTTTGTTTCTGATGATCATGTTAAATATATAGAATTTGTTATAATGCTGCCACTTCTGATACAAGAATAAAGATACAGTTCAGAATTGGGCTTTCTACAAAGGTGTAATATACTTGAGATGGTATTAATTTGCATGACATACCCAATATAGATCATTTTCAAAGAACAAAACTCATTGAGACATTCAGTCATTCACTGTTTCACGGTTAAAATAAATTACTTGTGAATGTTCATTTTGTATGCCCATTTCTAACACTGGAATCACTTGCTTTTCAGGAGAGCCCCAAACCTTCTCATTGACTTTCAAGAGAGCTGAGGACTATCCTATTGATCTCTATTATCTTATGGATCTCTCATTTTCAATGAAAGATGACTTGGAAAACGTTAAAAAGTTAGGAACCGAATTAAAAAATGAAATGCAAAAGATAACTTCGGATTTCAGAATTGGTACGAATCTTGTTTTATTTCTTTTGTTGTACGTCCTTGCTTTTTGCAGACAATGCTTCATCTGGCTGTATGGTAATTCAAATCACACTGTACCAATTGGTGCATGTGGTAATAAATGTCTCGAACTCTCTTCTCTCTTGATCTTGTATTAAACCTTTTTTTAATTTAGGGTTTGGGTCTTTTGTCGATAAAACTGTGATGCCGTACATCAGCACTACCCCAGCCAAACGAAAAAATCCTTGCCCTAATGGTGAAATATGTACGAGCCCATTTAGCTACAAAAATGTGCTACCATTGACGAATGATGGATCAAAATTCAATGACCTCGTAAGCAACCAAACCATTTCTGGGAATCTGGACTCTCCGGAAGGTGGTTTTGATGCCATCATGCAGGTTGCTGTCTGCGGGGTAAGTGATAATAACTCCTTGATTATTTTGAATGAAATATCTTGTACATGCTTGGGTTATCTGGAGATTTTATTTTCACTTATTGTTCTATTATAAAGATCATAAGGTTTTGCAAAATTCTGCACTAACTTAACACATACTTCAGCAGATCTCCCCTCAACTACTTTCAGTGTGCTGTAGAATGTTTCCAATATCCACACACAATTCTCTCCTGTGTTCTAAATGCTTCTTATTTTCTCCAGCAACGGTCTATTTCATCTCACCCATCTATGCCTCCAATAAATTAGAATTGTAAAAGTTACTGGAATTCAGGAGGTCATTTAATTGTGCTTTACTTTACAGGAAAAAATTGGTTGGCGAAATGTGACTCGGTTGCTCGTATTCTCTACAGATGCAGGGTTTCACTTTGCAGGAGATGGTAAACTGGGAGGCATTGTTCTACCAAATGATGGGAAATGCCATCTCAATACTAATGGTCTCTACACCATGAGTGATTACTTAGTAAGTTTGTTATTTCATCCTGGAATTTATGGCTCTTGAAAATATTATTGACTATATTCCCAAAGACAGAATGATGACTTTACTACTTTTTATAAATGATCAAATAATCTGTAAAAGTATCAATCAGCTGAAAATCTTAATTTTTTTTTGTATGCAGGATTATCCATCAATTGCTCATTTGGTACAGAAGCTTAGTGAAAATAATATTCAGCCTATTTTTGCTGTTACCGAAGATTTCAAGGGTGTATACAAGGTAAATGCTTAAATACATTTCACATCAATACAAAATAAATATTTGAGTATGAGGTACAGAAATATTCTTAACGCTTCTTCATTATTGTTATTTGACCACTGGAACTGGTTGTAGGACTTGTTAACTTATAACAATACACTTACAGGCACAGACCCTTTAGCCCAAGATATCTGGGCCGAACATGATACCAAATGAATCTCCTGTTCCTACCCGTGTTCCGTATTCCACCGTTCCCTGCATATCCATGTGCCTATGTAATACCTTGCTAAACGTCACTTTCACATCTGTTTCCACCACCACCTCGGCAGCACATTCCAGCCACCCGCCACTGTGTGGGGGTGAGGACGGAGGGTGAATTTGTCCTACACGTCACCTTTAAACTTCCCTCTCTGAGGTTAAAGCAATGCCCTCAACTATGATAAGTCCATCCCGTGGAAAAAGGTTCTGCCTGTCTCACCTATTAATGTAATGTGACTTGTATATTTCTACAAAGTCTCCCCTTAACCTACGATGCGATGCTCCAGAGTAAACAATCAAGTTTGTCCAACCGCTCCTAACAACTAATTATCTCTATTACAAGCCACATCCTCTTTTGTACTCTCGCCAAAGCATCCACATCCTTCTTGGAGGTTTGGTTTCCTGTCAGCAAAGACAGAAATCTTTGCATAATCACTGGCAATATGTTATCGCAGCATTTTGTTCATTGAGGAAAAGGATATTTGAAGGTTAGGAATTGGACCATAAGTTTTGTGTCATGTTTATCAGACTAGGAGGCCGTGCCCTGCAATATGATTTTTGAACCTAGACCATCACCAGCAAACATCTCAAGACAAAGTACCACCAATGTTGTCTCCGCAATATCCTCCCAATTCTTTGGATGAAAAGAGTATTAATATCAGTTTCCTTTCCCAGGCCAACATTCCCATTATTGAGGCCCAAGTTACACTTAGTCAGTTTATTTGGGCCAGCCACATTATTCACATGCACAATGCCAGACTTTTGAAATAGAATCTATATTCCAAGCTCAGTCGTGGGAAATGATTATCAAATGGATGAGGAAAATATTCAAGGGTGGTACTCAAAGTCAACTTGATAAATGTAACATCCCCACTGATTATAGAGTGATACAGTGTGGAAACAGGCCCTTCGGCCCAACATGTCCCAGCTACACTAGTCCCACCTGCCTGCGCTTGGTTCATATCCTTGGAAATTCTTAGCTCTGAGTTTGACATCAGTGGTGGGCAAATTAATGGAAAGGATACTTGGAGATAATATATGTAAGCATCTGGATAAACGGGGTCTGATTAGGAACAGTCAACATGGATTTGTGCCTGGAAGGTCGTGTTTGACTAATCTTCTTGGATTTTTTGTTGTTTGTCATGTACATCAATGATCTGGATGATGGTGTGGTAAATTGGATTAGTAAGTCTGCAGATGATACTAAGATAGGTGGTGTTGTGGATAATGAAGTAGATTTTCAAAGTCTACAGAGAGATTTATGCCAGTTGGAAAAGTGGGCTGAAGATGGCAGATGGAGTTTAATGCTGATAAGTGTGAGATGCTACATCTTGGCAGGACAAATCAAAATATGATGTCCATGGAGGAAATGGTAGGGAATTGAGGAATGCAGTTGAACAGTGGGATCTAGGAATAACTGTGCACAGTTCCCTGAAGTTGGAATCTCATGTAGATCGGGTGGTAAAGAAAGCTTTTGGTGTGCTGGCCTTTATAAATCAGAGCATTGAGTATAGAAGTTGGGATGTAATGTTAAAATTGTACAAGGCATTGGTGAGGCCAATTCTGGAGTATGGTGTACAATTTTGGTTGCCTACTTATAGGAAGGATGTCAACAAAATAGAGAGTACAGAGGAGATTTACTAGAATGTTGCCTGGGTTTCAGCAACTAAGTTACAGAGAAAGGTTGAACAAGTTGGGTCTTTATTCTTTGGAGCGCAGAAGGTTACGGGGGGGACTTGATAGAGGTCTTTAAAATGATGAGAGGGATAGACAGAGTTGACGTGGATAAGCTTTTCCCCCTGAGAGTAGGGAAGATTCAAACAAGAGGACATGACTTGAGAATTAAGGGACAGAAGTTTAGGGGTAACATGAGGGGGAACTTCTTTACTCAGTGAGTGGTAGCTGTGTGGAATGAGCTTCCAGTGAAGGTGGTGGAGGCAGGTTCGATTTTATCATTTAAAAATAAATATGGACGGGAAAGGAATGGAGGGTTATGGTCTGAGTGCAGGTAGATGGGACTAGGGGAGAATACGTGTTTGGCACGGACTTGAAGGGCCGAGATGGCCTGTTTCCGTGCTGTAATTGTTATATGGTTATTGCAGGTTATTGCTAGATTCATTGGCATTCAAAAGGAAAATTGACTGAGCCACTTAAGGGCAAAGACATTATGCCAAATTTTATCTGAATTAACGCTAGATAAAGTTAATTGAAATTTTGTGAAATTGGAACAAATGCAAATGATGTAATCAAGTTAGGTTATGAACAATAAAGTTGGCATGTAAACCAGGGTGCACATTGAATGGGATGCATGTGCTTTGGTCTTTAGTTACAGCTGTATATAGCTATGAATTATTGGATGGTTCCTGGTTATGATCATTAATCCGTTCTTGTTCTCTTCTGGTTGCCTCTGTCTTAATCACTCAAAACTTTTTGTATTTATTAATTTGGAGAAAGGCATTCATGCTTTTAGCTCTTCTAAATTGTATTTATTACTGTACTGTACATTTCTTAGTATTCATTTATCACTTGATGTTTCCTATTCATCAGAAAAAAGATTATGGTTCTTATTGTTCTTAATGATGTTTCTTTATTGTTATTAAATAACCTGTGGTTAGCAATGTTGCATTATTTCTAATAGGAACTCCATAATCTTATTCCAAAATCTGAAGTGGGTGTTCTTTCTTCAAACTCCAGTAATGTCATCAAGTTGATCCTTGATGCTTATCATGTAAGTACAAGTAAAATATATTGATCTTCTAAATTTGTCTTCCTTTATCAATCCTGCATTTAAATAAAAACAATGGTGATTATATGCCTGTTTTATTTTAACAGGCTTTATCTTCTGAGGTTATCCTTGAGAACAATAAATTGCCAGAGGGACTTTCAGTGCAATATACAGCCTTTTGTAAGAATAATACTGTTCACACGGGTGAAAATGGCAGGAAATGCTTAGGTATTCAGATTGGTGATGAGGTAAGGTCCTGCTGATCATTATCGAATCCAACTTTTTCTTAAAGATTTGATCACTGGTTATGTACTTGTACTTTAAAAAAAAAAACATTTTACACATATCTTCATTTAGTTTGAAACGTACTATTGTTTCTGCTGAGTTCCTCATTAATGATAGCAACAAACATGAGACCAGTTGGAGGAACTCAGCAGGTCAGGTGGCATCTGTGGAGGGAAATGGTTCAATGATTAAAGTTTTGGGTTCCCCCACCATTGCTCACTCCTCCCTTCCCTATGTCGTTCTCATCTCCACCAACTGTTGTTCAATTCCATTCTTCACCATCCTTTCCTATCAGATTCCAGAACTTGCGACCTTTTATTACTTCTTGTCCTCCGGTTGCTATGGTCACCTTTTTCCCACCACCTGACCATGATATGCCAGTAAACCCCTCGTCACCTGTATCCACCTGTCACATAACAGCTCTTGCCCCATCTTGCTCTGTGAATATGTGCATCCAGTGGTATTTCTAGATTCTCTATTCTATATCAATGAAAAGTTAGTATCTGAGAATATTGCTCCTGGCAACGCAACATACAACCTTGGCGCCCGGTCTAATGATTGCGATGTATACTCTAGCAATTCATCAAAATCGGTATTGCTTTTCCATATATCTTTGATTTTAATGCTACCATCTCTATAATTAAGTAAAATAATGGCATGATTCTAATGCATAGAGCACAGACACAAATCTTTCTGCCCATCACGTCCTTGCTGTCTATTGACTTTCTCTCTACATGAATCCTCTTACTGTCTATCCTTTGCGAATGCAAATGCTCAACTAAATACTTAAATATGTGTCTCTGGCTCCACATCTCCCTCAGGCAGCGCATTCCAGATTCCAAGTTCCACCCCCTGCACCTCCCACTCCTTAAATCTATGCCCTCCAGTTTTGTATATCTCTGCCATGGAGAATGGCTTTCTCCTGACGACTCTATCTTATCATTGCTCCTCAGAATTCTGCATACCTCAGTTAGTCTCCTCTCAGCCCCCACTGCTCCAAAGAGTACTAACCCAGACTATCCAGAATCTCCAAACTGAAGCCCTTTGTCCAGACAACATCTGGATACATTTTCTCTATACTCCAGGCAATTTGGATGACCTTGACCTGTGATGACCAGAGCTGCACTTAGTACTGCAGCTAGGACCCTAACCAGCGCTTTGTGAAGTTGTACCGTGATGTCTCTGTCCTTTTGTCTTTAATTCGTTCAAGGGACATAAGCTTTACATGTTGACCCCGGACTTAATTGTCCATCCTTAATTACCCCCCAAAAGATTGCCAGTTGTCATATTGCATTGTTGCAGTACCTGGTTGTGGGTGCACCCATAATGCTGTCGGGTGAATTCCAGGAATTTGACGAGCAACAGTGAAGGAACGATAACATATTTCCAAACTGGCATGGTCTGATGTTCCCATGCATTTGCTGCCCTTGTCCGTCAAGCTGGGTAGGGGTCCTTGGCTAAGGAATCTTGATAGATTGCTGCAGTGCATCCTGTAGATGGTAGAACTGTGTGGTTGTGGATGGAGTACACATCCAGCAAGCTGCTACAGACTGCTGGCAGCCAGTTTCATGAGTGTTGTTGAAGTTGCCATCATCCAGGCAAGTGGATGGTATTCTGTCACACTCCTGACTTGAGCCTTGTACATGGTGCGTTAGGAATCAAGTTACCACTGGATTCCTCGCCTCTAGCCTATTCTAGTTGCCGCAGTTGAGTATATGCCTGTTCCAATTCATTTTTTTGATCAGTAGTAACTCCAGGATATTGATAAGGAATGGAGGCTGGATTTCCTTGTTCGATATCATCATGGCCCAACACTCATATGGCTTGAATGTAACTTGCAACCTGTCAGCCCTAGCCTGGTCTTGATCATTGGTCTTGATCAGTCCAGATCTTGCTGCAATTGGATGTGGACCAAGGAGTCACAAACAGGAATGAACATTGCAATCGTCAGCAAATATCCCTATTCTAATAATAATAATAATAATAAATTTTATTTATGGGCGCCTTTCAACAGTCTCAAGGACACCTTACAAAAATTTAGCAGGTAGAGGAAAAACATGTAAGGGGAATGAAATAAATGGTAGAGACATGACTAGTACACAAAGTAAATACAGAATTCAATACAAAACACAGTATGAGGCAATTAATGCACAGATGAAAAGGGACGGCACGTGGGGCTAAGGATAGGCAGAGGTGAAGAGATGGGTCTTGAGGCGGCTGGAAGATGGTGAGGGACGCGGAATTGCGGATCAGTTGGGGGAGGGAGTTCCAGAGCCTGGGAGCTGCCCTGCTCTGTCCCCAAAACTGTGGAGGTTGGTCTTGTGGATGGAGAGGAGACCAGCTGATGGGGATCTGAGGGACCGAGAGGGTTGGTAGGGGGAGAGGAGGTCAGTGAGATATGGGGGGGCCAGATGGTGGAGGGCTTTGTAGGTGAGGATCAGGATTTTGTAGGTGATCCGGTGGGAGATGGGAAGCCACTGAAGTTGTTTGACGACTGGAGTGATGTGATGCCAGGATTTGGTGTGGGTGATGAGTCGGGCGGCTGCGTTCTGGACCAGTTGGAGTCGGTTGATGTAGGTGGAGCTGATGCCAAGGAGAAGTGAGTTGCAATAGTCCAGTCGGGAGGAGATGAAGGCATGAGGATGCCAACCTGAGTTGCCTGCACGGATGTCCAGCAGTGGGGTTCACTCGATTCCCATTGACTTCAGTTTAGGCAGGGTTCCTTGATGCAATACTTGATCAAAAGTTGCTCTCACTTCACCTCTGGAGTTCAGCCAATGGGACCACATGGGAGAATGGGAACCAGGGCCCTGACAAATGGACTGAGGAACATGGGACCAGGAGTGAAAACAATCCTTTGCTTTGCCTTTTAGGTGAGCTTCAACATAAGCATCACAGCAATAAAATGTCCAAATAAAGGTGAAAAGAACACTCTTGAAATAAAACCTCTGGGATTTACGGAGAAAGTGGAGGTTACGCTCGAATATATTTGTGAATGTGACTGTCATAAAAAAGGACTTCCCAATAGCCAAGAATGTCATCAGGGTAATGGAACCTTTGAATGTGGAGCCTGCAGGTAGGGGACCAGCTTATCTAGTCTTTTAATAATTGTGTTCATGTCTGGGATGGGGAACCAATAAAGGTTAAGTCAAGCTACAGTGTTCAAGAAGGAACTGCAGATGCTGGAGATCGAAGGTACACAAAATTGCTGGAGAAACTCAGCGGGTGAAACGTCGCCTATTTTCTTCGCTCCATAGATGCTGCTGCACTCGCTGAGTTTCTCCAGCAATTTTGTGTACCTAAGGTCAAGCTACATTTTGTTTATGGACATTACAATTGTTTTTGTAACTTAACACGATGCTGAAGTTTAAGATATCTCAACTTTTCAGCAGTTAACAAAGCAGGGATTTGATAAAGGGGCCTGTTCTTTGTGACAGCCTATATTTGAAGGAATATTTTTTACATTATTTTGTTCAATGTAAGGAATGTTGCCACTGTAGCAGCATTTAATGAGGCAGCAACAATAATGTAAGCAATCTGTAGGAGCTACATTGTTTTGGATGAGACTCATTTGCAAAGATATGATCACACCCAAAACATTGATTTGTTTCTTGTTGGAACTGCTAATGCAGTTAATGACAGTAATTTGTCTGTAAGAAATCATTTTGGTGCAGTGTTGTAATTTATAGAAGTGTGACTAAGGCTCTTACTCCTAAATGCCATCTGGTATATTAATGATTCATGGCCTATTACTGTAATTGCCCCAGGGACCATTTATTCTCAATTCGTGCAAAGGTTTGTTCTGTTTTCACTTGTTTATGAGAAGCAAGGATATTATCTATATTCGGCACGCTGTATCTTCCCCTTTGCTCTATCTATTCTACTTGAGTTTGTCTTGATTGTATTTGACTACAGTTTTATCTGATCTTTTGAATAGCATGCAAAACAAGGTTTATCGCTGCACTTGTGCAGGTGACAATAATAAATATAAACTCTAATCAATCTTGTAAATCTCAGGCATTGATAGCACAGTACCCAGATTATTGTAAGTTTGAACACAATCCTGTGGTGGTTAAATTTTGGGAGAACCCAGCATAACATCATGGTGGCATAGCGGTAAAGCTGCTGCCTTACAGCGCCAGAGACCCGGGTTTGATCCTGACTACGGGTGCGTGTCTGCACGGAGTTTGTACGTTCTCCCCGTGACCTGCGTGGGTTTTCTCCGAGATCTTCGGTTTCCTCTCACACGCCAAAGACGTACAGGTTTGTAGGTTAATTGGCTTGGTATAAATGTCAAAAGATTGTCCCCAGAGTGCTTAAGGTAATGATAATGTGCGGGGGTGGCTGGTCAGTGCGGACTCGATGGGCCAAAGAACCTATTTCCGCGCTTTATCTGTAAACAAAGCTAAACCTAAATTAAAGGTTGTGGAAATCTGAAATGAAACAGAAAACATTGGAAACACTTGGTAGGTTATGCTTACTATGATGCCAATCTAAACTAATCCCATTTGCTCGTACATGGTCCATACCCTTCTATCCTCTGACCGTGTGTTTATTTGTCTAAATGCTTCTTTAATGTTGCTATCGTAAGGTCTTAAGGGGAGTTTACATTCTCCCCGTGATCACATTAGTTTCCTGTTAGGTGCTCTTGTTTCACTTTCTATCCTAAAAATTGCTCAGGTTGACACGATAATTGGCCACTGTTAGTTGCCAGTAAATTAATGATATCATCTGGGGGATGGAGGAGGGTTATTGATCACAATGTGGAAGATATTTGATGGTCAGCATTGACTGTGTGCCAAAGTGTCTCTGCCCTCTCTCTACCTCAATATAGCAAAGTTCAGATTTATTATTTGTGGCAGTTTTGCTGTGGGGAGAAAGTACTAGATAAGATTTTCTTTTTTTAAATGTTAAATATATTAGAGCGGTATTACGATCACCCGTTTAAAATGTGGACTGCTTCATTTCCAGATGTAACAAAGGACGCATTGGTAGCACCTGTGAATGCAGCACTGATGAAGTAAACAATGAGGACATGGATGCTTCATGTAGAAAAGATAATACATCTCTAATCTGTGGTGACAATGGAGATTGCATCTGTGGGGAATGTGTCTGCAAAAAGAGAGTCAATACCGATGAAATCATCTCTGGCAAATATTGTGAATGTGATAACTTCAACTGTGACAGAGCTGGTGGTTTCATCTGTGGAGGCAAGTATGCAACACGAGTGGCCTGGCTGAATCAATGTTGCACCTGCTAGTAACCAGGCTTCACACAACATTGTGTAGGAAGGAACTGCAGATGCTGGTTTGCACCAAAGGTGGATAGAAAATGCTGGAGTAACTCGGGACAGGCAGCACCTCTGGATAGAAGGAATGGGTGACGTTTCGGGTCGAGACCCTTCTTCAGACCTGAAACGTCACCCATTTCCTCTCTCCAGAGATGCTGCTTGTCCCACCGAGTTACTCCAGCATTTTGTGTCTATCTTCACAGAACACTTATTTACAGCATTGTCTCAAATATTCTTACTGTGGCAAAATAAATATGTTTGTTTGATGCCATGATCATTACGGAGTCTTGGTTTTGAGAGGGATGTGACCAGTGGCTCAACATTCCAGTGTTTCGATGTTTCAGATGTGATGTGATAGTGAGGCAAAAGAGTTGGGGGGGGTTGCTTAACTAATTGGGGATAATGTCACTGAGGAACGACTGGAGGGACATTCGCTGAGGCAATATGGGTGAAACTCCAAAATAAGGAAGGTGCAATCACTCTGGTGAAATTATACTATAAAACTCCCAATAGCCAGCTGTGACAGAGCTGGTGGTTCCATCTGTGGAGGCAAGTATGCAACATGAGTGGCCTGGCTGAATCAATGTTGCTCCTGCTAGTAACCAGGCTTCACACACGACTCTCGTCAGCAGCGGCCTCTGCAGCCCGTCCGCGTTTTTATTATTTTTTTGTCTATGTTTCTGTGTAGTTTTTGTTATTTTTTGTTGGGGTGTGTGTGTGGGGGGACCTTTTCTTGTCGGGTCTCCGTTATCGTTGGGGCTGCAACGAGGAGCGGCCTCCAACAGGAGAAGACCGGGGACTCTGGTGCCGACGACTCACCTCACCGTCGCGGAGCTGGCCGAGTCCGGACCGGTGGAGGAGCGCTGCTGCTGCTGCTGCTGCTGCTGCGGCCCGACCTCCGGAGATTCGGAGGCTGCAACAGCGGGTCTGGCGGACGGCGGCACCGGGAGCCCGCGGGTCCCTGGAGGGAGACCGATTTTCAGGGCTCCTGCAACGGCGACTTCTCCCTCCCGAGTTGCGGGGTCGAAGAGCTCCTGGAGCGGGGCCTTACAGCATCGCCCCGCGCGGCTTGGAATGGCCGCGGGACTCTGCGAGCGCACGCCGGGGCCTCTAACACCAAGACCCGGTGTGCGACCTCGCACCACCCGGCGTGGCTTTAATGGCCGCGGGACAATCGCCATCGCCAGCCGGGGGCTTTGACTTTGACTCTGACATCGGGGGGAGGGGGGGGGGGGGGGAAGAGTGCAGTGGAGAGATAAGTTTTTTTGGCCTTCCATCACAGCAATGTGATGGATGTTTATGTAAATTATGTTGTGTCTTGGGTCTATTTGTTTGTAATGTATGCCTGCAGAAACGGCATTTCGTTTGGACCTCAAGGGGTCCAAATGACAATTAGATTGAATCTTGAACATTGTGTAGGAAGGAACTGCAGATGTGTAGAGAAACAGGTATGATGAAACATTAAGGAAAGATGTAAAAGAAACAGGGTTGTCATAGTAAAGTGCTTGGAAGTAGCCTGTCTGGGTCAGGAGATATTTGTGGAGAGAATGGACAGACAACATTTTGGGTCTGTGCCCTTTTTGCAGTGGATGACTTTAATTGCCACAGTATTGACTGGGACTTCCTTAGTCAAGTGGCTTAGAAGAAACAGAATTTGTTAGGTATATCCAAGGGGGTTTCTTGAAATAGTACAGTAAACCGTTTGTTTTAATGACCCCCGAGTCCTCTGGTTTCCACCTACATCACATCACCATTAAGGTTTATATGTTAATTGGCCTCAGTAAATTGCCCGAGTGGATGAGAAAGTGGGATAGCGTAGAACTAGTGTGAATAGGTGATCATTTGTTGGCATGGACTAAGTGGGCCGAAGAGCCTGTTTCATCGCTATATCAATCATTCGAACTCAGAGGATCCAAACAGAACCTTGTATTGGGAGAATACCCAGCCAGGTGACTGGACTTTCAGTGGGAAAGCATTTTGGGAACAGCGGTTATAAATGCTTACGTTTTTTTAAATAATGATGAAGAAATATTTGTCTTGGGGAAAGTACTAAATTGGGGGAAGGAAAATGGCATTATTAATGAGGAGCTAGGGAAAGAAAATTGGGAGCAGTTGTTATTGGGGATGTTCACATCGAAGTGAGAGTTCTTTGGAAACCAACAGGTCAGAGCTCAATGCAAGTAAAGAGCAGGAACACGATTGGCAAGGTACGGAAGGGAATGTTGGGTGATGAGATTGTAAACATGGTCAAAAAGAAAAAGGAGGTTTAGGAAATGAAATCAGACAGGGCCTTTTTAAAATAAAAAAGTAGCAAAGAACTTGAGAATGGAATTAAGAGGGCTCGAAGGTTCCATGAAGTGACATAGGAAAGTTGAATTAAAGAGAATCCTAAAACATTTTACATGTACAATAACACAAGAGGGTAACCAGGGAGAAGTTAAAACTTCAATGTTAAAGGAAGGAATTTTTGCATGGAGTCAAGAGGATGTGGCATGTTACTAAACGTGTACTTTACATCAGTATTCACCAAGGAGAAGGACATGGATGATGGTGAGATTGTTGTGAGGTTTACTAATATGCTAGGACGTTTTGATGCTGATGTGGGTCTCTTGAAGAGCCTATGTCCCAAGGGCCTAATGGGATCTATACCAGATTATTGAGAGGGGAGTTTGCTGGGGCCTTGACACAGATCTTTGTATCCTCATGAACCATGAGCAACATCCCAGAGAACTGTACAGTAGCCAATGTTGTTTCTTTGTTTAAAAAGAGAAAGAATGATAATCCAGGAAATTATAGGCCAGTGAGCCTCTCATGGGTGGTAAGGAAGCTGTTGAAAAGGATTTTAAGGTTCCAAATTGCCCTCCATTTGTGTTGAATTAAAACTGTGCCCAACCCAACTTGGAAAGAAATGTTTGCTTGGAGGCCTGTTGACTTGAACAATGCAACATAAAAACAGGCCCTTCGGCCCACCTTGATGCCAATCTAAACTAATCCCATCTCCCTACACTTGCATGTGTTTCTGCTTTAAGTAATTATCACTCCATACGGACATTGTTTCAGCATTTTACATTGGGTGGAAACTGCAAACTTATTTCAAAGTCAAATTGCAAAAATATTTAAATGCTCTTTTAAATGCATATAAATAAAGCCACATTTTAAAGTGTAGTGTGTGAATTCAACTTAAATCTATGCATTCTTTCAGCAGGATTCACATCACATCATGTACACAGATAGCAGAAGAGGCAGCATTTTCAGATGTGGGAATATTTTAGAGGGAACTGCGGGGGATGCATCTTATGGGATTGCTCGGTGATTTTTGTAGGCCTCGGTGCACTGCACAACAGATAAGAAAGTTAACATTGATGATTGCAGCCATAATATCCAACATGAGACTGAACACAGTAAATGACAGAGCACTTGGGAGTGTTGTGGAATACTGTACGAGATCTTAGTAAGGCCAAAATGACAGTTCAGTGTACACTTCTAGGAAAGATAATACTAAACTAGAAAGAATGCAAAAAAAGGATGGGTCTGGAGGGTTTAAGTTATAAACTGTGACTGAATGGGTCAGGACTTTTTCCCTTGGAATTTAGGATGCTGAGGGGTGATTGTGTAGAGAGATATATATGAAACTAGACCAAGTGCAGACCCGTTGGGTCTGTTCCCCCAACATACGGTTGTGGGGGGGGGGAGGCGACATACAGCATCACACACTAACTACCCCCCCCCCCCCCCCCCCCCCACCGCACTCAAGCTGGTGAGGTGACAGAGAGGTGGGGAGCAGGGAGGGGGTAGGGGTGTGTGGGGGGGAGGGGGGGGGGGGGAAGAGAGTGCCTTTTTTTTTACTTCAACCCAAACCCAAACAACCATTTGCAGGCAGTGCTTTTTTACCTCTAACCATATTTTCATTTTCAAACCAAATTAAGAGTACTCGCAGTGCTGTAGACATTTGTCAGTGTCATTCAAAGCTCTGATTGAGGCACACCACTTGCAGAGACTGATTGAGGCACACCACTTGCAGAGACTGATTGAGGCACACCACTTGCAGAGACTGATTGAGGCACACCGCTTCCTGGTTTTATAGTCCCTCCCCCTCCCTCCAGCAGGGGCAGCAGAGAGAATGGGGAATGTTGTAAAAACATTAATATCTCTGTCAATTTTCATCGACGGGAGAAATCCTCGGCACACATGCGGCGGCGGAGTGGGGCTCTGAGTGAGGTAGCTAAAAATGACAGCCGTAGGGGGCGGCGTACTCTCGGAACCTGCAGCACAGAAAGCCAAAATCGGTCAAGAACAGAGTTTTAGTAATATAGAAGATAATGAGTACCATAGACAAGGTGAATAACCGGTTTTGCTGCAGGGTACGGAAATCGAGAACTAGAGGACATAGATTTAAGGTGAGATGGGAAAGATTTTTTTTTAGTCCTGATGGACAACTTTTTCGTGCAGAGGATAGTACATTTATGGAACGTGTTCCCAAAGGAAGTAATTGAGGTGGTATAATTATGACGTTTAAAATACTCTTAGACTGGTACATTGACAGGAAAGGTATTGAAGGGATATGGGCCAAGAACAAGCAAATGGGATTGGCTTGGTTAGACAATTTAGTTATGATGGACGTATTGGGCCATAGGCCTTTTTTATGTGCTGTATAGGCTCTACTGACTGAAAAAGGATTAAAGCATTCACTTCCCATGCTACCAATTATAAGGCAATTGACTATTCAATTTATAATTTGGGTTTATAAATTAAAGGGCAAAATCCCAAATTTAAGAACAGGTTTGGCCTGAAGAAGGGTCCCAACTCAAAACATCATCTATGTATCACCTATCCATGTTCTGCTGAGATGCTGCTTAACTCACTGAGTTACTCCAGCACTTTGTGTCTTTTTGTTAATACAAATATACTTAATTGAAAGCGAAGGGCAGATCAAGAAAATGTTAAAAAAGAATATGGAATCTATAGCTTTATAAATGGAAGCGTAAAAGTTCAAGTTAAAAAGAAAAGTCACGATGAACTTTTATGAGACATAGGTTTGACCACAACTCGGGCATTGTGTGCTGTTCTGTCCACCATACATGTTTGTTTAGGATTCTTTTTTAGTATGTCGCATTAACTTGTGTATGTTCTGAAGAAGGGTCTCGACCCGAAACATCACCCATTCCTTCTTGCCAGAGATACTGCCTGTCCCGCTGAGTTACTCCAGCATTTTGTGTCTATTTTCAGTTTAAACCAGCATATGCAGTTCCTTCTTACACACAGAAAATATGATGAGCAGGAATGGCTCTGCTGTAACTATTCCATGGTTCTGATTCACAAGTATCTTGATTTTGCCATGGGATCAATGGTTGTGGAGAGGTGGTAATGTGTGTGGATCGCAGAGTATTTAGAAATGTTTATTTCTTCCATTGCAGGAAATGGAATCTGTAAGTGTAAGATATGTGAATGTTTCCCCAACTTTACTGGCAATGCCTGTGATTGCTCCCTGGACAATTCCACTTGTATTTCAAAGAATGGACAGGAGTGCAATGGCAGAGGAAAATGTGAATGTGGTCGATGCAAGTGCACTGATCCAAAATTCCAGGGGTCTGCCTGCGAAATGTGCCCAACTTGCCCAGGAGTCTGTACAGCACACAGGTAGTTATTTGCGTGATCAGCAAGTTCTTTTTTTTTCCATGTTCCTTTAGAAAAGCATCTGCACATTATGCCAAATTTATTGAATGAAAGTTATGGTGCATAAATAAATGTTTTTCCTTATTTTAGAAGAAACATTTAATTCTACTGAGTTGTGTTTGAAAATGTTAGGAAAATCCTGAAGTAAATGGGGCATGATGAGCTACATTCCTAATATTAGCTTTTTGAGATAAGGGTAAACTCAATCTCTTCAGTGATGCCCAATAAATGTCATTTTTAAAATGCATGCAAAATGCATGATTAGTTTAATCTGCATTTTGTCTTATTACTGTGTTCAAATCCTGCATTCCTACTAAAACCATCATAAATTGGAACAAAGAATGGTCGGTATTTGTAGAAATGTTATCTTCAAATCATGAGTAAATTAAGGAAAGTGGTATGTGAAATCTCCCAGGGAACTTTATTGAAGTCACTTACCCTGGTCACCCAATCTATAATTTAATCTTTTGTACCCTAATTGGCAAGATTCTCCACTGATTTGCAATACTTGTGTGTCTGCTAGGGATTGCGTTCAATGTAAAGCCTTTCAGAAAGGGCCCAAGAAAGATACCTGCGATCAGTGTGAGTTTAAAGTTATTCTGGTGGATAAGCAAGATGAGTTACCACAACCAGGCCAAGTTCCATCAATTGCTCACTGTAAGGAGAAGGATGAGAATGACTGTTGGTTCTACTTTTCCTATTCTGTCAATGACCAGAATGTTCCAGAAGTTCATGTTACCAAAAATGCAGGTAAGACTATTGTATTTTGGGCGTCCTCAACTATGATTCGTATGTTACAAATTGTAGGTAAGATCTAGGTAATTGTAGGTAAGAAGTACACTAACATACATTATCTGTAAACAATGTTAGTTAAGCAATGAGACGATATTCAAAATAAAACAAGTATCTGGAACAGCGTAGGATTCATTAGGGATCTGTCAGAGAGGATTGTCAACGTTTCCTTTTTGCCGTGCTTAAGTTGTGGAAAGTACAACCAATAGATGGGAATGTATTTGAAGACATTGCCCTTTTGATTTCCTCTCAGTAGAGGTCAATTTATCAGGTAACAGCGATGGAAAAGGCAATGTATTCCCCTGAAAGATCAGAAAACTACAAAATGGTCACATCAACCCATTGTATACAAATGTTCACTGATCTCATTTCCTCTGAAAGTTTTCCCTCAGCAGCTTCTAGCCTAGTAGTGCCCCCACATTCTCAGCCCACTTCTATCTCTTCCCTAAGGGGCACAAGCCAGCCTATCTGTTGTTTCAGCCTGCCTTCAGCAAACTTATTTCTTTGAACAGAGACCCAATTAATTCCCCTCCAACAATTGACTCGTTCCCCCGATTTGGATATTGAATAACTTCTCAATTGCCTCTACCTTTGCTCCCGATCAGGTCAGAGGTGTGGCTGTGGGAACTTGCGTGAACCCAAGCGGTCCCTGTGTCTTCGTGGGACATGTGGTCTTGCTGTGAACCCCTCCCTCAATTCCCACACCACCTCAATTGTCCCCAGCACTGTATTTATGCATTGCTTTCTTCTCTCAAATGGAACACAAAGAACCTTTGCTGCCTATTTCCAGCCTTCACTTGTTTTCACGTCGTCCCCCTCAGATTCTTTACTTTCTGAATTATTCTACCTGTCTCAGGTTTGATTATCCTTTACCCGCCCACAGACTCTCGCACCTATTGTAACTATATTTCCTCTCATCATGGCTCCCTGCAAGGACTCTTATCCCATACTTCCAGTTCCTCTATAACGGCTGCATCTGTTCTAATGATGAGGCTTTCCACATAAAGCCTCCAGCCATTGCTTTCCCTCTACCGCAGGGGTCAAAACCCTCGGGTACGTCTCATGTCTTTCCTGTACCTCCACATTCATCTCATCCTCCCACCCTCTCGTCCAGCCAGAGCAAGGCTAGTGTTTCTAAGGTCCTTGATTTCCACACTACCAGATTTCATGTACAATGGATCACTTTTCTAATTTGTCATCTTCAAAGCATTTCCACTGCAATAATGAGAAAAAAAGAAAACTTCTGCTCATAGGTTTTGTATTTTCCCCGTGTGTGTGAATTATTTCATTATATCATCAATAGAACGTTCTGGTCTGTTTGTAAAGAATAGCTGTATTTTCTCCAAGAAAATGTTATGTCCATAAAATTGATTGTATTTTTTTTTTTAATGTCTTTCTTTTCCTAGAATGTCCACAGGCACCTGACATCATTCCAATTGTAGCTGGTGTGGTTGCTGGTATTGTCCTTATAGGCCTTGCCTTGTTGCTGATATGGAAACTACTGATGATCATTCATGACCGAAGGGAGTTCGCAAAATTTGAAAAGGAGAAAATGAATGCTAAATGGGATACAGTAAGTCTAGTTCTTCGTACATTTTGGAAAGGTTATCATGGATTCAACAAAGTAACCAAGTTTCATTTACAATCTCCTTGAATATAGGAGTTTCTTTTATAATGTACAATATCTAATTTTTTTATCTTTTTTTTCTTTTTGCTGATTTTCCATATTTGTTTTCTCTATAGCAAGAAAATCCTATTTACAGGAGTCCTATACACAAATTCAAGAATCCAAATTATGGCCGCAAAGTTGCTTCTCTCTAAACCTGTTTGTATTATCTTCTCTTGCATGGTCTTTTCATCTTTGCTTTTCTGTGGTTGCCTGCTTAACATGTAGTGACTGAAGACTTGCCCTTTAAACATTTACACATATTCAAAAAAGGAAAATGCAATCTGATTTTCTTCATGGATATTTTTGATTGTAACCAGAGACAGGAGACATACATTCTGCATTAGAATTTACATCAGACATGCACACAAGAATCCAATAAACTAATCAACAAGACACTGAGTTTGGCAAGCTTCACCCCATACTGTATGCAAAACAATAAATTATGCTCTTCAGAAACCTGCTACCCAAGTTCTGTTGGGAATGGTGAGGCTTCTTTAGATACACTTGAGTGCCTGAGTGCATGCTTTGTGCACTTTACTAACTAAACATCTTGTATGACTGAAACATGGTTTGCTGTTCCAGGTTTTTTTTCTTCTTTTTTTTTTCCTCTCGTTTGGTCAAGTTCCAATTATGTATATGTATCTTGCCTCCTATGCTGAGTGATTGTGATGGTTAATCACAAGGAATCCTTATTATTGCAGATGCCCTCTCAGTCAAAAGGTTTGAAATACTTTCTCCAGGTCTTGATGTTTGAACCCTTTCTAGAATTAGGACCAGTCATGTGTATGGTCCAGTAGCTTGTGATTCAATGTCACTGTCAGGAATCCATATTATTAAAATTGGATTCTGTACGAAACATCACCCATTCATTAGTAGAGAATAGGAAAGGTGGTATGTTATTCCTCCACAAACAATTACAATCTTGGAAGGAACTGCAGATGCTGGTTTAAACTGAAGATGACACAAAAGGCTGGAGTTACACAGCAGGTCAGACAGCATTTCTAGTGAAAAGGAATAGGTGACATTTTGGGTCGAGACCCTTCTTCAGAGTCAGGGGACTGACCCGAAGCAGGGTCTCGACTTTTTCCAGCTTTTTGTGTCTACCTTCCCTATTTCTATTAGATTTGGGATTCAGTAATTGGCAGCACTTTTGAACATTACGCTGCAGTCTCCGCTGGTCTCTGCTCTGAATCACCGCTCCAATTAATCCGTACGTGGCCAGCCCTTGAGATGATCCAGACAGTTTTCAATTCCACATCCACCTTCTCTTTTTTTAGCTTCCACGTCTGTTCTTTCTTCATCCCCTCTACTTCTGGAACTTTTATTGACACGGTGTCTTCCTGACTTGCCAGTATCATTCTTCGCTGGCTGGTATCCCATCTGCCCCTCATTCAAAATGACGTCAAAGAAAGCCTTGTATATAGTGCCGCTCATGGCTTCTGGATTTTCAATTATTTTGAAGAAAAAATTAATTACAAAAGAGTCTAATTGATCTGGAATTAAACTCTGCTTAGTTTGTTCTGATCGGCCATCACTGATACCCAGTTTGCAAAATCTGCGCACACTTCAAATCCTTACAGCTTCCCCCCCCCCCCCCCCCCCCCCCCCCCATCAGTTATACATGACCTAACCATTGACATGGACAGTTCTGCCCCACCAACACTGGGCTCTATGTCTCCTTTTCTTTGTACCCTACTTGATAGTTCTCCTATGACAGCGAGAGTTACTTGATCAGAATACTCTCCCTCGAGCATACAATCTTACGCCTTTGATCCTCAACTTATCATTGCTGCCTGTGTTCTCTTGGCATCTCGTGCTTTTTTGAAATCGTATTTCTAGTAAGTGCCGTGAAAATGTTTTGTATTTTAATGGTGCTTTTAAATGCAGGCTTTAGAAATAGTATAAAAATAGTATAGTATATAGAAATAGTATAAAAAGTATACAAGGAGTTACTATAACTGCCATTTTGTTTCATGTTGCTTTATATTGTGAACCTGCATTTAATTCCTGACTCGTGTGCTTCAAAATTTCTTCTACATTAAAAACTAACCTGCCACTGCTGTGCTGTGAATTGAAGTTGTATTTAATTTTGCTTGATGTTTTATCACAGTTGTGTATTTAGGCTCTGAAATGGTACTGGCAATGTGAGAATATAATTTGTATCTTTAGAGCTTGATTTAACGTCTAGATTGATAGAAATGCAATACTTGTATTACATGTATTGTATCGAATGAAATGTAATGTAATACTTACTACTATTACAAAATTACCAAGTTTAAAATAACAATTATTTTAAGCTGGTTATGATGCGTTTAAAAACGTTAAGATTTTGTGTGCTGATGACCGACAAAATAATTGAATTTTCAAGTTAAATAGTTCTGAAACTGAATATTTTCCTCCTGGTTAAGTTGATAGCCTTACAGAGATTACCTGCCCAGTGGGGATTACTGTGGTGTACTCCAGCAACTAGTTTTGAGTATTTCTTTATCTTACCATTCCCAGTAAAAAACACCCACCAACAAGCAACAAACCAATCTTCTCTAAATAACTACATGAGATGTGCAGGTTAGATAGCACTCATTTTTGGGCATGGTTTTCTCGGGATGGATCTATAACAATTTATCTAGACTCTGATTGGGGCTGAGAATGGCACATTCTCCTGAAAGAAAGCAAAGATTATAGACCAGTTTAGTTAAAATTAAGGTGATATGAAGTTGTGCATTATTGGAAAGGATTTTTAGGCCATTTTGCCTCGGAGCTATCCAAATAGTCCACTGCTCTGCTCGTTCTCTTTTATTATACAAAGATTTTCTATTGTCATTAAAACGTTTAAAATAGTGAAGGAAGATGACAGGTGAACAAAATGAGTCTCTGCCAGTCCAACCTAGAGATGGAATGTATTTTGAAGCTGCACCTTTTTAAATACCAGGTAATCTTCATGCAACAGGTTTTAAGGAACTGAATTTTAATACAAAAGGATAGTAATATTATTTTAAAAAGTGCTTATTTGGATTACCTCTGACAACTGTCTGAGATGGGTTTACTCTGCTAATTAGCCTATTACTGATGCTTCGATTTGTGAATTTAAAACCTGCTATCCTGTGGAAACTTAAACGTCCCACCCTAATTGTAGATTAATATTCTGTTGGCTCCCTTTTCCCTCAGAGACCAGGAGATGGCATAAAAGCATATTTATTATGCCAGAGTTAAATCCTTATTCAGCAGGCCGGGAATTTATCATTGGGAATGGAAGGACTTAATTACTGATTAGTAATTGCCAAAATCCAAATGAAACGTGATAATGTAAAAATAGCCAGGCCATGGAAGTAGGTAGGGCCATGTGAGAGGCAAATCAAGTCCAACCTAAAACCTTCTAATTTCAGTAATTTTTCATTAAAACTGAGAAAAATGTTGTACCTGCAGATGACTGTCCAAGTGTATAGTTATCCGCAAATTGATAAATATTCTACAGTGATTAAGCACAGTGAAAACGCTTGTATAACATGCAATAATTATTGACTAATATATTTTGAAAGTAAATTTTGCCAATAATATGCTTTCCGCTTTAGCGGCTATTTTGAATTCCAAAAATTAATTTCATCTTTCTCCTCACTAGGGTGAAAATCCAATCTACAAGAGCGCTGTGACGACTATTGTCAACCCAAAATATGAGGGAAAATGATGGAGTTTGTGCATTTTTGAGAGGGTTCCTTATTTTTATTTTATTAAAACTATAGATAAAGGGTTTGGGTTTTTTGTAGTCACAAAATTAGCTTTAGATCATTTGGCAGTGATTTGCTAACCAATAATGTAAGTTTTTCTATGCAGATTTTGAAACATGTACAGTATGTGTAAACAATTAGTTGCTTTTTTTTTAAAGTTTTAATTTGAGAGAGTGCAAAAAAACCAGCGTTGGAATGGAATGATTGTTTCTTTATATAGCTTTGTTTTAATTTTTAATACTCCAGAATTCAGGCTTTCCAAAGTTATCATGTCAATACTATTAACAGTATTTTAAATTGAGTAAGGAAAAAAACTCAAAAGCGAAAGAATCTCCTCACGACCACTGTGCCAAAAGAAATGATTTGGAATAAACTCTTCTGTTATTTACTCGAGTGCCTGAGAGAATTTTGTAGGCCAAAAATCAGTATCAGTTTTTCACTAATTCCATATTAGTCCAGCAGTCATATCATGGTTTATAAAATCAGTAATTGTAATCTCTTTATTTTGTTACCGCCCTTTGGATCAGGGTAACTGAGCAAAAACATGCTTTTATTTATAAAGCATTATACAACTGTGTTAAACATGTAACTGAAATATTTGATGTTATGCATACACTACTTTGCCAAATGTGGATTATTTTTATTTAATGGCATTTAATGGTAAATGACATTGACAAATCATGACAAATTCAACTTAGTTTTTAAAATTTAGATGCAAGTATTCATTGGTTTATAATTTAGCAGTTTTTTTTAAATGTACTTTGTAGCAACCACTAGGCCTTTTATTTGTATCAACACAATTAGCAATCGCTTCCATTTCTAAGCAGGTTCTCTGCGAACTGCACAAACTCAGCACGGTCCCTTATGTTCAATTGCTATAAGTACTAATAAGCTGCAAGCAAATGGTAACTTGAACACATGCTAGATACAGCTGTTTGCATTAATTCTGTCCAGGTATGGACTGATTTCACTTGGATCACTTTCTTGGTTTAAAGTGCCTTTTTATTTTAAGTATTTTCACTCTTGGCGTACACTTGAGTTATTTATTAAATAAATGACTTTATAAAAATATTTTGTCTTTCGATCTCCATTTTACTGCAACATTTAGTTGCACTGACACCTCGCTTAGCACTTGGCATGTGTTTTTGGGTATGATAGCCCTAACTGAATCAGCTGCAAAAAGTGCATGGGATACTTGCCATCATTAGCTAGAACACAGAATACAATAGCAGGGAAGTTATGGTAGAACATTGTAAAATGTTGCCACAAGACGTCGGTGTGTGGAGCAAATAACGGAGTAGCTCAGAGGGTCAGGCAGCATCTGTGGAGGGAAATGGGATAGTTTTGGATTGATACCCTTTGGACTGCTTGGTTGGGCCACAGCTCAAGTACAGTTCGAGTTGCCACGTCATTGAAAGGATGTGATTACACAGAAGATGGTGCAGAGTAGATTTACCAGAATATTGCCTGGGCATTTATTTCTGTTTCAAGGAGAAACTTGATAGACTAGGTTTACATTCCTTGGTTTGGGAGAAGGCTGAAAGGGGACATGGTAGACGTACAAAATTATGAAGGGTGGAGATTTATGTGAAGTAGATATTTGTGGTGTTATAGCACATTATTCAGCAATGTTACAACATTTTGAGATTTAAAAAATCAAGTCTGCAATTTATCCCATCAGATAAAGCATAAAAAGAAGTTTAATTTGACACCTAATTCAGTTTCATATCTTCAGTATTAAAAATGTTATGGCCATTTTCATTCTCGGAAATTAACATCTTGTTCTCTTTTCCATTAACTTAACACAAAAGCTGTGATCGAGGACAGTCAAAAGCCCATAACTTTCGTAAAAATTAAGAGAACTGAATGAACTTTTCAGTTATTATAGATTGAAGCATTCTGAAACAAATATAAAACATCTTACTTGGATGACCTGAAATTAAAGCATATAATTAGTTAATTACCTAATTGTAGCTAATTACAAAATTGACCGTTGTGACGGAAATAGTAATAAACACCCAGACTGCCTTGAGAATTCAAAAATGTGATATTCTCAAGATCAGAACTTCAATATTATTGTATAATATGCTGTAAGTCCGTTACAGATAGGTAAATAAATTACAATTTCTAGCAATAGACCAAGTCTTTATGGCATATCATAATCAGTAGCATCATCATACTGCTCAGATTGTAACCAATAAGCAACTCTGTACACCTTGTTTTTCCTCAACTTTTCAATTTTGCCATTGTAAACTACAAGTTTTTTGCTCTTCAAACCATGCATGACATGCCTTTCTACCCACTACTTTCCCATTAACAATGTCCTGTAAATTCCATTTCTTAAGAAAAGGATATATTTTTTTAAATAGCCTAAGTATCCAAATAACAAACTAATCCCATTCACACAAGAATTCACAATATAACATGATTTTTAAATCTCACTGTCATGAATTTATATGCCAGATGGAATGAATTTAATGTTTAATTCCCCTAGATTAATCTAGAAACATCCACTCAATATAAATTAAAAAAAAAAAAAATACATGGGACTAAAACTGATATTTAGTATAAGAATATTGACTATGGATAGACAATAACACAATATAGACGATTTAGATGCCCTTATGACATGATTGTCCAAAAAAAGAGCATTTAAATCATCTTGCGAGTGGGTTTTTCTGGAACGCGATCGATTTTAACGTTGCATTTGCAGTGAATTTGAACCTCATATCGGCAGGAAAAACACTGCCAGTTCGTATGGGGCCCAAATCACATTTTTGCAACATAAAATTAGATTAAAGCCATCCCAAGAAACAAGATTACATGTAAAATACACAACTTATCCATTGTTTTGTCCCGTTCTTGCGATCCGTCACGTTGTAGGCGTTGAGGGCATTTTTATTTTAATCAAATTATTAAATTGTCTCGCGATTTGAAAAAAAAAAATCGGGAACGGAAGACGGGTCGATTTCTCTTCGGCAGCTAGCAGCCCGAGGAAATCCCCTTCCGTCAGGCAGTAGAAAACTGGATTTTAACACTGGACTGATTTAAGATAGTATAGCTTTGTGCATGGGTAAATCGAGTCTCAAATCTGATAGCATTTTGAAGTGGTACCCAAGAGGTTTGAAAGCCGGACAGCGGACTTGGTCTTCATGGACTTTAGCAGGCCTTTGACCAGGTTCTGCATGGTAGGCTAGTCTGCTAAATCACATGGAAATCAAGATGAGCTAACCAGTTAGATTCAAAACTGGCTTGGAAGAAGCAGTCAAAGGGTAGCTGTGGAGGTTTGTTTTCTGCTTGAAAGTCTGACCAGTAGAGTGATGCAGGGTTGGTCCTGGTCCAATGTTTACCTATATTAACAGTTTGGATCGTAACATAGGTATCATTACCATTAGATTTGCAGCTGACACCAAAATTGGAGGTAGAGTGGACAGTAAAGAAAGATGTATCAAGGATTTGGATGAGAATGTACAAGGCATTATAGTCACGTTTGTAGCTGACACTAAAGCAGCTGGCATTGTAGACGTTAATAATAATAATAATAAATTTTATTTGTGGGCGTCTTTCAAAAGTCTCAAGGACACCTTACAGAATTTAACAAGAGTAAAAAACATATAATCAGAGTAAAATAAATAATAAAGACATCACCAATACACAAATGAAAGACAGAATTCGATCCAAAGACAAAAAAATCAAAAACACAATGTGAAGAGAGAGCAGCGGCAGCTAAACCGCGCCAGCGTACACTCTCCCTTCCGACAGCCATCTTGGACACAAACTAAAATAATCACTTGCACACAAAAATCATCCTCCCACAATGGTTACCACTGTGGGGGAAGGCACAATGTCCAGTCCCCATCCCCAGTTCTCTCAAAGTCAGGCCTAATGAGGCCTCCGCTATTGCCTCTATGGAGGCCCGATGTTCCTGGCTGTTTTTGCCGGGGGCTGTTGCCCCAGCGTTGGGAGAATCCTCTCAGCGGCTGGGCCACCTGGAACGGCCGATTCCCTACCGGAGACCGCTGAAGATAGTTGAAGATAGTTAGCAAAAATTACGGCAAGATCTTGCTCAGCTGAGCAAGTAGATCGAGGAATGGCTGATGGAGATAAGTGTGAGGTCTTGCATTTTGGGAAGTCAAACCAGAGCAGGACGACTAGACTGGTAGTGTCCCAGGGAGTTGTAGAGCAGAGGGCTCTAGGAATACCAGTGCATAATACCCTGATGTTTGCATCGCAGGTTGATGGGTAAAAATGCTTTTAGTACATTGGCCTACATTAGTGAGGGTTTGTGTATAGGACCTGTGTGTGTGTGTGTGTATATCACACACACACATGTGTCTGTACATATATGTACCTGCCCACACAGATATATACACGTGTGGGCAGAGGTACATGTATGTATACGTGTGTGTGATATATACACACACACACTCTGCATTCAGAAAGTATTCAGACCCCTTCACCTTTTCCACATTTGCTACATTACAGCCTTATTCTAAAATAGATTAGATTTTTTTTTTTTTTATCATCAATCTACACACAATACCCCATAAGTGAAACAGGTGTTTAGAAATTTTTGCAAAGTAATTAAGAAGAAATAACTGAAATATCACATTTACATAAGTATTCAGACCCTTTACTCTGTTAGCGATTAGAGCCTCAAGTCTTCTTGGGTATAACGCCACAAGCTTGGCACATCTGTATTTGGGTAATTTCTTCCATTCTTCTCTGTAGACTGGAGCAGGTTTTCATCAAGGATCTCCCTGTACTTTGCTCCGTTCATCTTTCCCTCAATCCTGACTAGTCTCCTAATTCCTGCCACTGGAAAACATCCCCACAACATGATGCTGCCACCACTATGCTTTACCGTGGGTATTGTATTTACCAAGTGATGAGCGGTGTCTGGTTTCCTCCAGAAGTGATGCTTGGCATTCAGGCCGAAGAGTTCAATCTTGCTTTCATCAGACCAGAGAATCCTGTTCCTCATGCCTTTTGGCAAACTCCAAGCGGGCTGTCATGCGCCTTTTACTGAGGAGTGGCTTCTGTCTGGCCACTCTACCATGAAGGCCTGATTGCTGGAGTGCTGCAGATATAGTTGTCCTTCTGGAAGGTTCTCCCATCTCCACAGAGGATCTCTGGAGCTCTGTCAGAGTGACCATCGGGTAATTGGTCACCTTCCTGACAAAGGCCCTTCTCCGTGATGGCTCAATGGCGGCCAGCTCTCTGAAGAGTCCTGATGGTTCCAAAGATCTTCCATTTAAGAATGATGGAGGGCAATGCTGCAGAAATTGTTTTATACCCTTCCCCAGATCTGTGTCGCGACACAATGTTGGCCCGGGTGTCTGCGGACAATTCCTTCGTCTTCATGGCTTGGTTTTTGCTCTGACATGCACTGTCAACTGTGGGACCTTGTATAGACCGGTGTGTGCCTTTCCAAATCATGTACAATCAATTTAATTTACCACTGGTGGTATGTGTATGTATGTATATATGTATGTATATATACATGTATACACACACACACAGATATAGAGAGTGCGAGATGCTGCAGAAATCAACAGCAAAATGGCAGATGGAGTTTAACCTAAACAACTGTGAGGTGTTGCCCTTTGGAAGGTTGATTGTGAAGGGAAAGTATACAGTTAATGGTAAGACCCTTAACAACATGGATGTGCAGAAGGATCTTGGAGTCCAAATTCGGAGCTCACTGAAGTTGGCAGGACAGGTAGATATGGTGGTATAGAAGGTGTATGCTTGTCTTCATTGCTAAGGGCATTGAATATAAGAGTTAGGAAGCCATGATGCCGCTCTATAGGACTATGGTTATGCCGCATTTGGAGTATTGCATGCCGTTTTGATATTTTCTTTACAGGAAAGATATGGATGTTTTGGACAGGGTGCAGAGGAGGCTTACCAAAATGCTGCCCTGATTAAAGGGTTTGACCTACAGGGAAAGGTTGGATAGACTTGAATTGTTTTCTCTGGAACGTCAGAGGTTGAGAAGACGATAGAAGTACATAAAATTGAAAGGCATAGATAGGGTAGGCAGAACCTTTCCCAAGCTGGAAATGTCCAACACCACAGGGCATAGCTATAAGGTAAGAGGGGAAAGGTTTAATGGCAATGTGTGGGACGTTTTTTCTACACAGAGTACTGGGGGCTTACAACACATTGCTAGGCATGGTGGTGGAGGCAGATACAACAGTGGCATTTAAGAAACTTCAGAAAGGCAATGAGGGATATGGATCATGTACAGGCAGATGAGATCATGTTCTGCACAAACATTGTGGGCCGAAGAGCCTGTTCCTGTGCTGTGTTTTTTAATGTAATTGTACAAGATGTTGGCAAGGCCACATGTGGACTAGTCCAGCACTTTGTATCTTTCTTTTGGAGTACCCTGCTATAGGAACAATGCCATTAAGCTCGACTGCAGGGTTACAACAGCCCACAGTTTCACACGGATGCCTGGTTCGAGGACTATGATCATTTCTGAATTTCTGCCATTTCACATGCTGGTAAGTGCCACAGAACATCAACGATGTGAAACTAGGAGATTGCCTCCACAACCACCTAGGTACCAAGCTGCCCTGGTAAGACTGGAACTTGCATATTTCTGATAACAAGTGAGTAATTAGCAACATAGCAAACATCCCCCCTTGTAGAGAAGTCAAGATCCCCCAGATCTCATATTTCATCATTGTTCCCTAATCCCATATCAATGTTTCTGGTACCTGCGAAGTCCGTTTAGTTAGTTTGAAGAAGATAGACTTAGTTTGAAGAAGATAAATGCTGGAGTAACTCAGCGGGACAGGCAGCATCTCTGGAGAGAAGGTATGGGTGACGTTTCGGGTCGAGACCCTTCTTCGCATCTGCGCTTACTCAATTTCTCCCTCTGAGCCATCCATCCCTACTTATTGAGGTAATGTCATCCAACCTGAGTAAGATTCATACATCTATTACAACCAGGTGTTCACTCCAAATGTTTTCTCTTCACAATTTATAATTTGCGTAAGCAATTGATAGTGAATCGAGATGTGAGCACCTGTAATTGTATGTGTTTGATATTCCTTGTTTTAACAGTGAACCTCATCATTTTCTGCAATGTACATTCATTTCCAAAGAAGTGAAAACTAGAAGTAAGATGATGCCAAACCAAAGTTTTACAGTGACTTAGTTATTTATAGATGAAGCATGTACAAATAAAAAGAGCAACAAGCAACTAACCCGATAGCCCAGCTTACATTCCACCTCCAACACCACAAAAATAATTTGACATTTACGTTCGATAGGCCTCTTTGATTCCATCACCAGTGAAACTGGTCACCAAGTGAACCAAGCAATCAATTCCAACCACACAAGGCAGATAGAATCCGCTGATACCATTGAATTGTTTTGTTTTTTTTAACCCCGTGGCGTATTAATAATTCACTTACAACAGCTTCCGGATTTCTGTCTTCCCAGAGGTGGTTTTCTGTTGGCAAACACTGATGTTTTTACTCTGTCCAAATACAAAGTCTGGTTTATTTATTTGGGTACTTTCATAAGCAGTCAACTTTGGAGATCCTGGCTTTATTTATCAAAAGCCCTTTAAATTTGCAGTCCGTGTTGGAATTTGAGGTGATGTACTTTGATGAGATGATCTTCTTGGTCTTATCCTTGCATCAAAGCTTGAAATTCTATCAAAGCCACATTTTGAAGTATCCCACTTCTTATTTGGACATAGCTTGACTGCTGTTCCAGCTTACCAAATAACCTTGGCATGAATCTTTGGAGACTATTTTGATTGATTTTGGGGATTGCCAACAAGGCATTATTGCCCATCCCAAACTGGCCACGAGGTTGTGTTGGTGAGCCTCTGCCTCTTCTCTCACTAGCCACTTATCTTAGGATCTTTGGAGGGCATGCAAAATGATATAGAGACTCAACCCACAGCTTCAATAATTTGCACAGCAATACTTCCCTAAGAATTGTAAGTTTTCTCAGTTCCTGATTTACAACTTTTCTGGGATGGTACTTGTATCATCGATAGCAAAGACTAATCCAGAATACTTTTTGAAATTAATTTGTCATTTCCTTGTTTCACTCGATAAATATCCCAGACCTGCTTTCTATGAGACTAACACTCACTTTGTGAACTTTTCATTTTAAATATCTTTGGGAACTCTTACTAAATACATTCCAAGATGCCGTGGAATTGGCATTTCAGTAACAACTTTTTATCATGTTAAATAATCTTACATTGACTCCTGGAAGCGCATTTGGACAACATTGCCAGCGGACGTGACGGCGCTGTAAAACGGCTGCAGCTTGCCTGCAGTCTGTCTGTTTTTACTTTTTTGTGGGGTTTTTTTGTCTTGTTCAGTTAAACTTTTGGTTATTAGGTTGTGTTATGTGTGTGTGTGTGTGTGTGTGTGTGTGTGTGTGTGTGTGGGGGGGGGGGGGGGGGGTGAAACAGCGCTTTCTGTCTCCTTTCGGGGGAATGCGACTTTTTTTGTCATATCTCCCTTCTCTTCCCCCGTCTGAACTGAGGCCTAATGGCGGAGTTGGCGGCCTCCAACCTGCGACCGACCTCAAGGATCTGGAGCCAGCCAGGACTTACCAACGCGAGGCTGGCCGTCTTCGAGCTGCGGCGACGTTCAGGCAGCGGCTCGACTCGGCGCTCCGGTGAGGGTGGACGGCGCGGGGCTGGGACACTCCCGTGTGGGCGGCTCGGCTCCCGGCTGGAAGGCGCTCCCGTGTGGGCGGCCCGGTGCAGCGCTGAGACGCTCCCGTGAGGGCAGCCCGGTGCGGGGCTGGAAGGCGCTCCCATGTGGGCGGTCCGGTGCGGGGCGGAGACGGTGCTCCGGCGGCTGAGGCAGCGTTCTGGCGGCAGCGACATGAAGGCGGGGCTCGGCCGCGGGCCAGTGGATGACATCGTCGGGAGCTCGCGGGTCACAGGTTGATGCCTGTTTTCCGGAGCTCCCCTGGCAACAACTGCGTCCGCTGGACTGGAGGGCGGCAGCTTCGACCACCCCCGGGCCGCGGAGCTTGAACCGCGGGACTGACTTACCATCGCCCGGTGGGGTATCGTCTCAGCGCAGATGGAGAAGAGGAGGGAAGAGACAGCAACCCTAAGACTTTTGCCTCCATCACAGTGAGGATGTGCTTGGTGAACTCACTGTGGTGGATGTTAATTTGTGTTTATTGTGTGTTGTTTATTATTGCATGTATGGCTGCAGGCAACGACATTTCGTTCAGACCGAAAGGTGTGAATGACAAATAAAGGATTCAATTCAATTCAATTCAATTTGACACAGAATTAAAAGTTTGGTCAAAACGTATTTTAAGATGGATAGGAGTCAGAGCAAATGAGACTAGGAATAGATTTTAAACTTTATAACCTCTGAAGCTGAATGAATTGGATTGGTGTGGGTGAAGGAAACTGGAAATATGCTGGATTCCAGATCTGAGGGAATATATAGGTTCTCTGAGGGTTGTAGGAAGTAAAGGGAGGCATGCAATGCAAAGGGCATTGAGAGGTATGAGCATCCTTATAATTAGTAACCGTTTTGCTGAACCGTGATTCAACCCAAGTCGTATGAATACACCAAGCAGTGCAAAGGAGAAAATAAACAATTTTCTCCTTGGCACTGCTTGGTGTACTCATGTATAACACGATTTGCCTGGATAGCATGCAAGAGTTTTCATTGTATCTTGGTGCATTTGGCAATAATATACCAATACCAAGATTTGGCATCCCTAAAACCAGTCCCACGAATCTTCAGAGCACTCCCTCTGCCAAGTACATCCTTTCATAGATAGAACTGTAGACATTGTTATATGCATCAAAGATCCTGTGGCAAACAAGATAGATCACTCAACGAAAAATACGTAGTACGATCATGGGCAGATTCATGGGCAATTTTCGGCCCCATTTCCGTAAACCGGCTTCCGTCTCCGCACCAAAGATCCCATAGCGGAGCAAAGATACTAGTGTGGAGACGGAAGCCGGTTACGGAAACATCCTCATAAAAATAAAAGTTATTGGGTTTTCAGAATTATAATTTATTAACACAACTGTTCCCCCGCAACGTTGATTACACTGAGAGTCGGGTCGGGTTACTGAAATGGGTGATAATAAGGCCCACGTTCTGCTCCGTTGCGTACTACACGTCAGCGCATTGCATTTAGAAGGAGTGGTCTATCTTGCTCCACTATAGGATCTTTGATATGTATAGTCTCACCAAAGCAGCCCAGGGATAAATTGGACAAAAAGTAGCAAACAAATGCATTAGAGTTATACTGAGTTGGGAGCAGGAGGGCATCGCAAATGTGCAACATGATTTGTGGTGGGACCAAAGGAAATACCTTTGGCATTTGCAAACGTTTAGTTTTAGAGATACAGCACGGTAACAAGCCCTTCAGCCCACCGAGTCTGCACAGACCAGCGATCCCCGCACATTAACACTACCCTACACACTAGGGACAATTTACACTTATACCAAGCAAATTAATTAACCTACGAACCTTTACGTCCTAGGAGTGTGGGAGCAAACCGAAGTTTTGGGAGAAAGCCGGCGCAGCCACGGGGAGAACGTACAAGCTCCGTAAGATATTCTGGCTGGAGGTCATTGACCAGTGGAGCTCTCCAGGGATCTGTGCTGAGATTGCTGCTATTTGTGTTACATATAAATGATTTGGACATAAACTTAGACAGGTTGGTTAGTAAGTTTGCCGAAGACAGCAAGATTGCTGGGGCCTCGGACTGTGATATACAGCGGGATATACATCAGCTACAGAAATGGGCAGAGAAATGGCAGATGGAGTTCAATCCAAGCAGGTGTGAGCAGTTGCACATTGGGTGGTCATATGTAAGGGGAAAAAATATACAATGAATGACATGACCGTTAGCAGCATTGAAGTGTAGAGGGATCTTGGGGTCCAAGTCCATAATTTGCTGAAAGTGGCAGTACAAGTAGATAAAGTGGTAAAAAAGGCATGCTTGCTTTCATGGGCCAGGACTTTAAGCATAAGAGCACAGACATCATGATGCAGCTTTATAATTCTTTGGTTAGACTGCATTGAGTGTTTTGCATGCAGTCCAGAATAACCTGATGTATTCAAGAGTGAGTTAGATTTAGCTCAAGGGATATGGGGAGAAAGCAGGAATGGGGTACTGATTGTGGATGATCAGCCATGATCATATTAAATGGCGGTGCTGGCTCGAAGGACCGAATGGCCTACTCCTGCACCCATTTTCTATGTTTCTATTTGGGCATCTCATTTGTGGAAAAATAGGTCTTTGGGTCAGGACCCATCTTCAGAAGTCAAAATTATGAATTAAGTTTATTTAGGGGAAAAAAAGAAAGGTCCCGACCTGAAAAGTTACATTTTCATGTCCTCCACAAATGCTGCCGGACCTACTAAGTTACTCTAGTACTTTGTGCCTTATTTTGAAAACCAACATCTGCAATTCCTTGTGTTTCCATGCAACTTGTGACTTTGACTAGAACCAACAAATAGACTAGCCATGTAGGAAGGAACTGCAGAATCTGGTTTAAACTAAAGATAGACAAAATGCTGGAGTAACTCAGCCGGACAGGCAGCATCTCTGGAGAGAAGGAATGTGTGACATTTCAGGTCGAGACCCTCCTTCAGACTGATGTCGGGGAAGAGGGAAACACAAAGATAAGGAAGTATAAGGTGCGATAACAGGTCAAAGGGGATGGAGATCAAGGCAAATGTAAAATAGATCATTGTTAGCTGGGAGAAGGTAACAACAAAGCAAACAGATACATTGTAGTCGGAGAGAGTCAGACTGGTCTACCTTCGTTAGAATGGATCTGTTTATAACGGATTTCGGTTAGAGTGGACGGACAAAACGGCCTACAAGGCCGGACCGAGCTGCCGACGCCACCCTCAGCCCGCACTGCTTCCCCGGCAGCTTCTGGACCGGTGCACCACCACTGCCAACACTCACCTGCCCTCTCGCCACCCGCGGTCCATGACCAATGACTCCGCCGATCCTGACCTCTCTCCCGACCACCAGCAGTCCGGGGGCCGTCAAGTCACCTGGATTCCAGGACCAAGAGTCCAGGTGAGCGGTTGATTGGCAGATGTGTCAGGTGGGGGAGAGTTTGGTGGAGATAGAAAGCAAGACTGGAAAGTGAAGACAAAACATTGCAAAAGGTGGAATTCTGACAAGAAATAAGGAGTGGGAATGAGATGTAGAACCAGAGGGAGGGTGATGTGTCGAAGGAAACAGCGGTCGAGAAAATAAATGGGTTCCTGGGCTAAATGACATGGAAGGTGTCTTCTTTAGTCAGTGGGTGGTGCATCTGTGGAATTCTTTACCACAGAAGGCTGTGGAGGCCAAGTCATTGGATATATTTGAGGCAGAGATGGATAGATTCTTGATTCGTCAGGGGTTTTGGGGAAAAGGCAGGAGAATGGGGTTAGGAGGAAGAGATAGATCAGCCCTGATTGAATGGCAGAGTAGTCTTGCTGGGCCAAATGGCCTAATTCTGCTCCTATCACTTGTTATATGACCTTATGAGGTGAACAGACAGAGGAAGTGGAGGAGGGGCAAGAAAGTGAGCGACAGGAGCAAGAAGAGTAGAAAAAAATGGTGTATGTTGGTGAGAGAGGTGAATAAGAAGGACGAGGAAATGCTGAGTCATTTCCCCTCCATCCTCTTTTTAACTTAATTGTTCTCTCTGTCAACGTAGGTACTTAATCACATGAGACTTTCTAGAAAATATACATCATGACATGAGGTTCAGTCTGAAGAAGAGTCTCGACCCGATACATCATCCATGCCTTCTCTCCAGGGATGCTGCCTGTCCCGCTGAGTTACTCCAGCATTTTGTGTCGACCTTATCATGAGCTACTCTCATTCATGAAATCATCCGTATAATTTTGAAGAGCCCACCCATTCCCATTGAATGTATATCTTCAGCAGCCTCGATCAATGCCTAAATTTACAGCATCCATTACAATTCAACTGCTCTATTAATACATGGACTTCAAGTTTCTTGTAGCATAGCACCACCAGTGGTCGCCATGCCAGTTTGCTTACCGCACAATAGACAATAGGTGTAGGAGTAGGCCATTCGGCCCTTCGAGCCAGCACCACCATTCAATGTGATCATGGCTGATCATCCCCAATCAGTACCCCGTTCCTGCCTTTTCCCCATATCCCCTGACTCTGCTATCTTTAAGAGCCCTATCTAGCTCTCTCTTGAAAGTATCCAGAGAACCCGCCTCCACCGCGCTCTGAGGCAGAGAATTCCACAGACTCGCAACTCTCTGTGAGAAATAGTGTTTCCTCGTGTCTGTTCTGAATGGCTTACCCCTTACTCTTAAACTGTGGCCCTTGGTTCTGGACTCCCCCAACATCGGAAACATGTTTCCTGCCTCTATTAACCTTGTAAACCTACGCTGCACCCCCTCAATAGCAAGAATGTCCGTCCTCAAATTAGGGGACCCAAAACTGCACACAATACTCCAGGTGTGGTCTCACTAGGGCTCTGTACAACTGCAGAAGGACCTCTTTGCTCCTATACTTGACTCCTCTTGTTATAAAGGCCAACATGCCATTTGCTTTCTTTACTGCCTGCTGTACCTGCAAAAACATTCTGTACAAATATCAAGTAGATTTATATCTGAGGCCAATTTAGAGTATTTTAATAAAACTCGCGACCAGTTCTTTTCATTTTTGGCAGTGAGCCAACGCATAGTTGACCCACAAATGGTCATGTTCCAGGTTCAAACACGTAGACTGACCGCCTGGAATTGCACTCTGCCACACCAGTTCAAAAATAGTTGCACAATTCTTTACATTTTTTTTCTGAGAACACATTTCTAATTAAAACCAAAGGACATTCTTAGGCAACAGCAAAGCAAGCTATTTTAGCTCTGGGTTTAGAATGTGCCCGGAAATAGCTGTTCTTTTTCTCTCTTTGCGTTGTTTGTCTGCAGTTGCAATGTTTAGCTGATTTAGCTCTTGCATTCCCGATACAGGGAGGAGACTGCAGAACCAACATTCCAAATTCCAGTTTCATTTTTGAGACGACATTGCCCCATTTTTTTTAATATGACGTGCCCCTAAACTTTTTACAAAAAAAGTATCTTCGTAAATGCCTATCTGAAAAGGATATTGATCATTGACTGGCTAGCAATAGGAAATTGAGGTAAAGTGGTCCAGATTTTGTTCAGAACCTTAATTATTTTTAGGTAGACAAAAATGCTGGAGAAACTCAGCGGGCGCAGCAGCATCTATGGAGCGAAGGAAGTAGGCAACGGTTCGGGCCGAAACCCTTCTTCAGACTTAAATATTTTTACATTGTTTGGCCATTTTGTTTCTTTTGATTGGCTTAATTTCCCTTGTGTTGGTTCTTCACTTTAGAATGGCCCAACCAAACGACTGAGAAAACCACGTATGTAGAAGATTTGTCAAATGTGTCTTATACACATGGAGTGTATAACTCTGTTAGTGCAGAGTTTAATCAGCTATTAGTTTTCCAGTATAGAAAATGTTTTCGTTTTAGAGATACAGCGCGGAAACAGGCCCTTCGGCCAACCGAACCCGCACCGACCAGCGATCCCTGCACACTAGCACTATCCTGCACACACAAGGGACAATTTTACAATTATACCAAGCCGATTAACCTACAAACCTGTATGTCTTTGGTGTGTGGAAGGAAACAGAAGATCTCGGAGAAAACCCACGCGGATCACGGGGAAAACGTACAAATTCCATGCAGACCGCACCTGTGGTCAGGATCGAACCCGTTCTCCGGCTCTGTAAGGCAGCAACTCTACAGCTGTGCCACCCAATGTTGTACAGCCAAAGCTGATTTGGCCCTTGTTTGCAGTATTATTTGGAGTTTAATTAGACAAACTCTTATTTCCCAGTGATAAATGTTTACTTGTAGTGCATCCCAGCATCAACAGTGCCCTGAAGCACCATGGACCTCTCCAGTTTGTTATCAGATCTGCAAGAGGATTGGCTCAGTTCATGACATCTTCAAACTAAAACCATCTCTACTATGTTGCAAGAAGGATGTAGGATATTCTGGCCTATCTTCCAATTATGTTTCTAGCATTGCCTTAAAAAATAACTGGTTGTAAAGTGGTTTGGGGTATCCTGGAGTCACAGGAGGTGCTATTTAAGAATGTAACCCCTTTTTCATGTATAAAAGAACATGAGGCCTGCCAAATTAGAGGTGTTTTCAATGCACCTTTTTCTTGTCAATTCTTATTCATAAGCAAGCAAAATAACTAATTAATAATGAACAAGGTGATAACCTTGAACAAATTGGTATCCAATGCTTACTGTACTCATTAAGGTTTAGCATCAGGGCAAGAACCTTGCAAATATTGGATGCACGTTGCTATTTGTCACACTAGTCTCTGAGAGATTCTATTTACTATTGAGGGCTTTATCACAGTACAGAAGGGTCTCTGATTTATATTTGTTGCTAAAATGTAAAATTGAGGTTGGAATGATGGTGTGAAAATAGTAATTACAAGGGTGATTATAATGTGCAAATACCTTAAGAGACTCTTTCTCCTTGCGTATAGCGTGCACAGCCTAAAGTTGTAGATCAAGTGTAGACATCCAGGCCAGGACAGCATCAGTTACTGGGTGGATGGCTTTGATGCCACCAGGGAAAAGCTTCAGTGGGCAGCCATTCACTATGTGTGGGATGGTCTGGTCTGGAGGGTGCGGGTTCTGTTCAGGGTTAGCCATTGCTTGCGATGGAGGTCAAAACCCGGTGGTTTCACTGTGGAGTCTGTGATGCCCTCTCCGTTGTTGGTGTTGGCATCTTTCCAGGCTCTGCCCCACTCAGTCTTGGAGTCAAAGCCTTCCAGGGATTTAACGGAAGACCAGAAGGGTTTGCGGGTCTTCAGGCACATGTTGGGCAGATTGTTCAAGTCAGCAATGGATGGGAAGGTCAGGGTTAGTTAGCCTCGATGGCTGCAAGAGACTGTATTCATGTGATGACTGTATCACGTCTTGTAACATCATTGTACCTTGCTTGCCATTTCTGATGGCTGCCATGATAAACAGTGTTTACTTGATGCTTCTTGGCTAAGTGAGCAAGTGAAAGTGATACTTTTCTCTAGACCACTTCAGGAAAGTCTACAATGCGCTGCACTGGTGACGATGAAGGATTGAATGGAAGCCCTTGGCTGTGGAAAGTAAAACTGGGTGATTTTACACCATTGCAAAATACTTGGTGCAACAGAAGACATGGTCCCCCTCGCTGGCTCCTGCCCCCCTCCCCCATGATACCCCCCTCTCCCCCATGGCTCTTCCCGTCTTTTCTCCGAGCTCTCCCCCCCGCCCACACGCCGGCATGGCCATAGGAGAGGCGAGGGAGGGATTGGGGAAGGGTAGGAGGAGAGGGAAAAGAAGAGGGAGGAGGTGAGGAGTGAGTGTGGGGGAGGAGGGGGAATAGAGGGAGAGAATGAGGGGGGGTAGAGGAGTGGGGAGGTAGGGAGTGGGGAACAGAGGGAGAGGAGGGCTGTGGGGGAGGTGAGGGATAGTGGGGGGATAGGGGAGGTGAGGAGTGTGGGGTAGAGGGATAGGAGGGGGTAGAGAGGGGAGAGGAGTTATGGAGGGAGGGAGTAACAGGGTAGGGGAAAGGAGAGGACGAGAGGTGAGGGAGGGATTGGGGAGGGGAGGAGGAGAATGGAAAGAAGAGGGAGGGTGAAGAGGAAGGGGAGAGAGTGCTGGGGGATGATGGGAAATGAGCTGTGCCTGTGCAGTTGGGGACTATGGGTGAGTAGTGGAATATTGCGTTGGGGGACCAAGCCTCCAGTGTGACAGAGACCCAACGGGTCCCACTTAATCTAGTAAGAATTACAACTGTGGGCCTCTTTAAATGGCTTCAGTAAATGTTGGAGCATACCTCTACCAAAATGTTGGCTTTTCCCAATCATATAATTATATGTATAATTAAAAAAGCTGCAGATGTTGGACCTAAAATAGAAAACAGAAAAAGCTGGAAACACTCAACGTATCAGGCAGCGGCTATGAAAAGTGAAACAGAATTAATATTTCTGTCCCACGTTAGATAGGGCCAGGATTTAGACTGTTCACTTACATAGAAACATAGAAACATGAAAATATGTACAGGAGGAGGCCATTCGGTCCTTCGAGCCAGCACCACCATTCATTGTGATCATGGCTGATCGTCCGCTATCAATAACCCATGCCTGCCTTCTCCCCATATCCCTTGACTCCACTAGCCCCTACAGCTCTATCTAACTCTCTCTTAAATCCATCCAGTGACTTAGCCTCCACTGCCCTCTGTGGCAGGGAATACCACACATTCACAACTCTCTGGGTGAAAACGTTTTTTCTCACCTCAGTCTTAAATGACCTCCCCTTTATTCTAAGACTGTGGCCCCTGGTTCTGGACTCGCCCTGCATTGGGAACATTTTTCCTGCATCTAGCTTGGCCAGTCCTTTTATAATTTCATATGTTTCTATAAGATACCCCCTCATCCTTCTAAGCTCCAGTGAATACAAGCCTAGTCTTTTCAATCTTTCCTCATATGACAGTCCCGTCATCCCAGGGATCAATCTCGTGAACCAAGGCTGCACTGCCTCGATCACAAGGATGTCCTTCCTCAAATTAAGAGGCCAAAACTGTACACAATACTCCAGATGTGGTCTCACCAGAGCCCTATACAACTGCAGAAGAACCTCTTTACTCCTATACTGAAATCCTCTTGTTATGTAGGCCAACATTCCATTAGCTTTCTTCACTGCCTGCTGTACCTGTAAGCCAACTTTCATTGACCAGTGTACAAGGACGCCCAGGTCTCGCTGTACCTCCATTTAGAAACATAGATTCATGCAGTACAGAAAATAGGCCCTTCAGCCCAACTCTTCCATGCCGACCAAGTAACTTAATCGAGCCAGTCCCACTTGCCTGCACTTGGACCATACCTCTTCAAACATTTCCTATATACGTAGCCATCCAAACGTCTTAAATGTTAGAATTTTACCCACCTTCTGTGTGGAAAAGTTTGTACTTTTTCAATTTGTCTCCTCACACCTTCAACCGATACCCTCTAGTTTTAGTCTCACCAACTTTGGGGAAAGATGTGGCTATTCACCTTATCCGTGCCCCTCATGGTTTTATAAACTACTCCTCAGCTTCCTGCACTCCAGGGGGAAAAAAAATGACCCAGTCTGTCCAGCCTCTCCTTATGACTCAAATTCTCCAGAACGAGCAAGGTTCTCATATATCTCTTTTGCAATCTTTCCAATTTAATGACATCCTATAGCAGGGCAACCAGAACTGTACAAATGTACAAGCATCTTGTGCAGCTGTAATGTAACATCCCAGCTCCTGTGCTCGATGCATTGACTGATGAAGGAAATCATATTAAATGCCTTCTTCATCACCCTGTGTTGCCACTTTCAGAGAACTAGATCTCTGCAACACCACTCTCCAGCAGCTTACTGCCTCGGTGAAAGTCCTGTCTTGGTTTGTCTTATCAAGATGGAATGGAATACATTATAGTCAATAGACAATAGGTGCAGCAGTAGGACATTCGGCCCTTCGAGCCGGCACCGCCATTCAATGTGATCGTGGCTGATCATGCACAATCAGTACCCCATTCCTGCCTTCTCCCCATATCCCTTGACTCCACTATCTTTAAGAGCTCAATCTAACTCTCTCTTGAAAGCATCCAGAGAATCGGCCTCCACAACTCTCTGTGTGAAAACGTTTTTCATCATCTCCGTTCTAAATGGCTTACCCCTTATTCGTCAACTGTGGCCCCTGTTTCTGGACTCCCCCCATGGGTGGAAATCCTGGGAGGGTGGAGCCTGAAAATTAACATCCAGGTTCAAGAGCAGATTGTTCCCTGCAATTATCAGGCTACTAAACACTACAACTTCCATATAAGCTCCAACCTACATGGACTTGGGGGCATTATTTATGATCTCGGTGTCTCTGTGTGCGTAATATTTTTCTGTGGTTTATTGTGAGTTCTATGTTCTACATTCAGAGTTCTATGTTTCCCGACTCTCAGTTTGAAGAGGGGCCTCGACCTGAAACGGCACCTATTCCTTTTCTCCTGAGACGCTGTCTGACCCGCTGAGTTACTGAGTGTTTTTTTGTCTATCTTCAGTTTAAAGCAGCATCTGCACTTCGTTCATGCACATGTTTACGTTTCTGTTGTGCTGTTGCAAGTAATTATTTCATTGTTCCGTTTTGGAACACAACGTCTGTTCCGTTTTGGGCCACATGGCAATAAAACACTCTTGACTCTCTTGACCCTTGAGTTTGGATAATAGAAACATAGAAAATAGGTGCAGGAGTAGGCCATTCGGTCCTTCGAGCCAGCACTGACACAGTTTGCTCTGTGATAGGGTGAGACTACACGGACATGACTTTGGAAAGTCCCACCAATGAAAGGCAATGTTTGATTATCCACGTACACCAGCAAGGTTCTGTGGGAGCAGGGCACTGAGATGCACCATTGGCCAAGCAGTGGAGAAAGTTGAGCTGTTGATATTGGTGGCAAGGCAGCGTCCAAAACCTCAATGCTGGAGAGGGGGCCAGATGAGAGCATTTGGGGTTAACAGCATTTGGCTGTTCATGCTCCATGTTTGGCGGAACAAGAAAAGGGGAGGAATAAGCCGTTGGGTCTTTCCATCGAGAAGCATCTGCTGCCTTTTCTTCAGCACTGTGGTCAGGTGAAAGGCAGATGATCACGGAAGTCAACGCGATGTCGGAACTCAGGTCATAAGGTCACACTCGAGCAAATGCAACCGATGTCTAGTAACTGCATGGGAAAAAAGCAAGAACTACTGTACCGCTGCATGGTATCACACACAAAACACAAGATGAGACCACAGTAAGCTCCAGAGGCTGAATACAGTATCAATCTTTGAAATAGGGATAGAAAACCATTAGGAATATAACATCGCAAGGCAGGTTATTATATTGAGGCATGTTCAAGGAGGAAGTTTTAGTGATGTTGCGGTTGCAAGTAAGAACAATGTGACCATCTTGTTTTGCAATAAAACGTATGGTCGCGACCTTAAGAATAGCAACGGCTGAACAAACAGGATGCAGCAGCTGAACTCCAGGCTACGTACACGTACTGATTTCATTGTGCTTGAGGATGGCATATCATGTATGCTGTGCTCCAACAGTATAAATCACCATGGACAGGCACAAAAAGCTGGAGTAACTAGGCGGGACAGGCAGCATCTCTGGATGGGTCGAGAGCCTTCTTCAGAAGAAGTCAGATTCCGTGTTCTATTTCAGATCTAGCATCTACAGTTTTTAAAACTATAATTGGTAAAAGCCAACATATTGGTATGTTCCAACATTCACAGCGACCATTTAAAGGAACCCACAATGATCATTCTAATCAGAATTATAATTGTGGTCTCCTTTAAATGGCCTCGGTGATTATTGGAGCATACCTCTACCAATATGTTGGCTTTTACCACCCGCAGATCATTGTATATTGTTCATCAGCATTGCTGCCCACAGCCTCTGTAATACAAATAGGATGAACATGTCAGAAGAAGGGTCTCGACCCGAAACGTCACCCATTCCTTCTCTCCAGGGATGCTGCCGGTCCCGCTGAGTTACTCCAGCTTTTTGTGTCTATCTTCGATTTAAATCCAGCATCTGCAGTTCCTCCCTACACAGTATATATCACCATGACTGAAGTTGAGATTGCGCGGGTTGTAACAAACAGAGGAATAAAACAGTAGTTTGTGAATTCAGTGTCCTTGAAGGGTGTTTATTATAACTGGAGCAAGGTGAGGATCTGACATCGAAATCGGGCAAAACGAGCCAGAAAAATTCTAGATCGTGCTCCTAATGCATCAACTGTGTTGAAGTCCGAATAACCAGTCTTGCTGTTAAGTAAGTGATAGTAGAATTAGGCCATTCAGCCCATCAAGTCTACTATGCCATTCAATCATGGCTGATCCCCTAACCCCATTCTCCTGCCTTCTCCCCATAACCTCTGACACCCATATTAATCAAGAATCTATCTCTCTCAGCCTTAAAAATATCCACTGACTTGGCCTCCACAGCCTTCTGTGGCAAAGAATTCCACAGATTCACCACCCTCTGACTAAAGAAATTCCTCCTCATCTCCTTCCTAAAAGAACTTCCTTTAATTCTGAGGCTATGACCTCCAGTCCTAGACTCTCCCACTAGTGGAAACATCCTCTCCACATCCACTCTATCCAAGCCTTTCACTGTTCTGTATGTTTCAATGAGGTACCCCCTCATTCTTCTAAACTCCAGCGAGTACAGGCCCAGTGCCTTCAAATGCTCGTCATATGTTAACCCATTCATTCCTGGGATAATTCTTGTAAACCCCCTCGGGACCCTCTCCAGAGCCAGCACATCCTCAGAAGGCTGTGGAAGCAAAATCAGTGGAATATATTTAAGGCAGAGAGAGATAGATTCTTGATTAGTACCGATGTCAGAGGTTATGGGGAGAAGGCAGGAGAATGGGGTTAGGAGGGAGAGAGAGATCAGTCATGATTGAATGGCGGAGAAGACTTGATGGGCCGAATGGCCTAATTCTGCTCCTATCTCATATGATATGGTCTTGTGATCTCTCCAAGTACCTGTCTCAATGTCTTTAAACTCTCCTTCTCACCTCTCCTCCCTCTCGTTGTCATCTGCCCCTTCAGAACAAACGTTCAGCACAGATTCAGGCACCCGAAAGTGAGCTGGGTCACATTTGGCATATTTAGCCCAGGCCAAAATATTGCAGTTGAAACCTAACCTTGTGCAAACTCATTATATGGATAGCACATTACTCAAGAGCAATGTCAAGTACAGTATTAACTCCTGTCTCTCTGCACTGCAATTAAAAAAAAAACAATGGCATTCAGACCTGATACTTCAATTGATTTAGAAATAAGTACAGGTACTAAATGACATTTTCTATACATTAATGGTACAACATCATTGGAAAGACCAAAGGATTATGACATTTGTTGTGGCTGTTGAGATCTAAAATAAGTTGCTTGCATATGTGATCAAGGATAATTTGAACACAGAACAGTACTATATTTAACTATATTTAACTATATTTACATAGAGACCGGGATGTGGCCCTTGTGGCTAAGGGGATCAGAGGGTATGGAGAGAAGGCAGGTACGGGATACTTAGTTGGATGATCAGCCATGATCATATTGAATGGCGGTGCAGGCTCGAAGGGCTGAATGGCCTACTCCTGCACCTAATTTCTATGTTTCTATGTTTCTATGTGTATATTCATTGTGTATTTTGACTGGTCTCATATTAGGTTATACCTGTTATTAATGTAATCCTGATCCCTATGTATCAATACCATTGTTATGTTTATCTTTATTCTTTTTGCTCTGTTTTTTATGTTTTAGTTTTGCTTTTTTGGGAAGAAAAACAATAAAAAGATTTTAAAAGAAAAAGAACAGGACAGCTCATGAGCAGGTGTTTCAGCCCGATGTCTATGCCAACCTGATGCCAATTTAAACTAATCAGAATCAACCCGTAGTTTTTCTCCTTCCATTTCCTGAATCCTACCTAGAGTTTAGAGATACAGCGCGGAAACGGACCCTTTGGCCCTCCGAGTTTGTGCCGACCAGCGATCCCCGCACCCTAACACTATCTTGCACACTTGGGATAATTTACAATCTTTTACCAAAGCCAATTAATCTACAAACCTGTACGTCTTTGGGGTGACTCTGTACAGACAGCACCCGTAGTCAGGATCGAACTCATGTCTCTGGCGCTGGAATGCAGCAACTCTACCGCTGCGCCACCGTGCCGCCCTGCATGACATTTCTTTGCCTTTTTAATTTCCTTTTTAATCATCACTCTGTTCTTCTTATACCCATGACCGACCACCCCGTCTTTACTTCTATCCTTCTGCTATATGCTCCTCTTTATCCAACCCGTAATATCTCTCAACAACCAGGTGCTCTCTTCCTTGTCACTCTTGCCTCTCACCCTTACGGGAACATGTTGGCCCTGATCTCTTGTGATTTCCCCTTTGAATGCTTCCCACTGCTTCAATGTAAACTTACCTGTGAGCAGATGCTCCCAAAGTACCTTTGCCATCATCAGATCATACTTCAATGAATTTGGCCTTCCTCCAATTTAAGTCTAACCTAACCCTGTCTGTGACCATAGCCACTTTGCAATACATGGTTATGGTCATTATCTCCAGGATGACCTCCCATTGAAACCATCTCCACCTAACCAGTTACATTCCCCAGCATAAGATCTGGTGATGTGTAGGAAGGAACTGCAGATGCTGCTTTAAACAGGATAGACACAAAATCCTGGAGTAGCTCAGTGGGACAGGCAGCATCTCTGGAGAGAAGGAATGGGTGATGTTTCGGGTCGCAGTGTGAAGAAGAGCCTCGACCCGAAATGTCCCTCCTTCATCCTAGTTCTCCCGACCAGTCTGACTGTCCTCCTGATTAAATTTTATCTTTCTATGCCTCGACGTCACCTTCCCCTAGCTAACCATTTTTCGCACCTTACCCATCCATATCTCTGTGTCTCCCTCTCCCCTGACCCTCAGTCTGAAGAAGGGTCTCGACCAAAAACGTCACCCATTCCTTCCATCCAGAGACGCTGCCTGTCCCGCTGAGTTACTCCAGAATTTTGTGTCTATCTGTGACAACAAACTCTCCCAGACACTCCTTTAATATTACTGCAAATACATTTAATAATAGGAAAATAAAAATCCCTGAGTAATGTAAATATATTTTTTATCATATCTCACTGCTATTTGTCTAAATTTCTGTTCCTCTATTGCCTATTGACTCACAGGTCAATAGCTGTAGAGTACTTCTAGTAAAATGACAACGCCCTTTCTATTTCCATTCTCAACCCATAAGAAGTAAGAATCAAAGACTGGAAGAGGTCCATGTGGGTTGGGATCGAGTCTGGTAAATGTTAGCTGGAACAAGGTAGGGAGGGAATGATAGGGAGATGGAACCAAGAGGGAGGAGGTCCATTGGGAAAGGCAAAGAAAGGGCGAAGGAAACTCAAGATACATGGAACTGCAGATGCCGATTTACAAGCAGGGTGGCACGGTGACACAGTAGGGCAACACAGTGGGTGGGGCACGGTGGCACAGCGGTGGAGTTGCTGCCTTACAGCGCCGGAGACCCGGGTTCGATCCTGACTACTGGTGCTGCCTGTAGGGAGTTTGTACGTTTCCCCCGTGACCTGCGTGGGTTTACTCTGAGATCTTCGGTTTCCTCCCACACTCCAAAGGCGTACAGGTGAATTGGCTTGGTGTAAAAAAGTAAATTGTCCCTAGTGTGTGTAGGATAGTGTTAATATGCGGGGATCATTGCTCGGAACGGACTCGGTGGGCTGAAGGGCCTGTTTCTGCACTCTATCTCTAAACTAAACTAAGCTAAACAGTGATGCAGCTGGTGGAGCTGCTGTCGCACAGCACAGAGACCAGGTTTGATGCTGATCTCAGGTGATGGCTGTGCGGAGATTGCATATTCTCCTTGTGATGGCCTGAGTTGACTCCGAAATCCCAAAGATGTGCGGGTTTGTAGATTAATCAGCCTCTGTGGCGGGACTGGGATAAAATAGAAAGTGGGATAACATAGAGCGAGTGGGAACGGGTGATTGATGGTTTGGCGTGGTGGGCTGAAGGGCCTGTTTCCAGGCTGTCTCTTAGCAAACAAAAAATGACACAAAGTACTGGAGTAACTCTGCATGTAAGGCAACATCACTTGATAATTTAGACAGGTGACAATAGACAATAGACAATAGGTGCAGGAGTAGGCCATTCACCCTTCGAACCAGCACTGCCATTCAATGTGATCATGGCTGATCATCCTCAATCAGTGCCCCGTTCCTGCCTTCTACCCATATCCTGTGACTCCGCTATCTTTAAGAACCCTATCTAGTTCTCTCTTGAAAGTATCCAGAGAACCGGCCTCCACCGGCAGAGAATTCCACAGACTCACCACTCTCTGTGAGAAAAAGTATTTCCTCATCTCCGTTCTAAATGGCTTACCCCTTATTCTTAAACTGTGGCCCCTGGTTCTGGACTCCCCCAACATCGGGAACATGTTTCCTGCCTCTAGCGTGTCCAAACCCTTAATAATCTTATATGCTTCAATAAGATATCCTCTCATCCTTCTAAATTCCAGGGTATACAAACCCAGCCTCTCCATTCTCTCAGCATATGACAGTCTGGCTTGGGACACTTCTTCAGGCTGATTCGGAAACTCATTGGACAGGTAAGTATATTTGAAAGTTGGACACCGGGAATGTGGTTTACCTGAAATTAGAAAATTAAATGTTTATACCACTTGATTTGTCAGCTACCCAAGCAGAATATGAGGTGTTATTTTCCCAATTAGTGTTTGGCCTCTCTGTAGCATGACAACCAAAGAAGTGTCTCGACCCGAAACGCCACCCATTCCTTCTCTCCAGAGATGCTGCCTGTCCCTCTGAGTTACTCCAGCTTTTTGTGTCTACCTTCGATTTTATCGAAGCTTGAGCATCTGCATTTCTTTCCTAGGCATGACATGCAACCAGAAGCTTGAGATGGTCATTGAAGACAGAGCACAGGGACTCCAAAAAGCAGTACGCTAGTCTGCACATGGTCCGGCTGATGTCAAGGAGACCACGTTATGAGCAATCACCCCATAGTTCTTAAAGAGGTGGCTTTAGAAATTGTGGAGGCATTGATAGTGATATTTCAATAATCACTACAGTCAAGAGTGGTTCCAGATGATTGGGAAATTGCCAATATTACCCCGCTGCACAAGAAGGGAGCAAAGCAGAATAGTGTGAATGAGAGTCCGGTTAATCTGACTTCGGTGGTGGGTAAGATTTTAGAGTCCATTATAAATGATGAGGTTATGGAGTACTTAGAAGTTCATGATAAAATAAGCCAAGGTCAGCAAGGGGGGACCTCGTTGAAACATATACAATAGTGAAAGCCTTGGATAGAGTGGATGTGAAGAGGATGTTTCCACTAGTGGGAGAGTCTAGGACTAGATGTCATAGCCTCAGAATTAAAGGATGTTCTTTTAGAAAGGTGAGGAGGAATTTCTTTAATCAGAGGGTGGTGAATCTATGGAATTCTTTACTGCTGAAGGCTGTTATTGGATATTTTTAAGGCAGAGATAGATAGATTCTTGATTAGTACAAGTACTAGTCAGAGGTTATGGGGAGAAGGCAGGAGAATAGTGTTAGGAGGGAGAGATAGATCAGCCATGATTCAATGGTGGAGTAGACATGATGGGCCGAATGGTCTAAATCTGCTCTTATTACTTATGATCTTATGAACATGAGTAACTGCAGAACATGAAGTTGGTAGAGGTGTAAATCTCTGCCCCATCTAGAAGGCTTGTGACGTGGGGCGCCGCTAGGCTCGGTGCTGGGACCCCAGCTATTTACAATATGGATTAACGATTTAGACAAGGGAATTAAATGTAACATCTCCAAGTTTGTGGATGACACAATGCTGGGTGGCAGTGTGAGCTGTAATGAGGAGGATATGAGGCTGCTATGAGGCTGCAGGGTGACTTGAATAGGTTGGGTGAGTGGGCAGATGCTTGGCAGATGCAGTATAATGTGGATAAATGTGAGTTTATCCATTTTGGTGGAAAGAACAGGAAGGCAGATTATTATCTGAATGGTGTCCTAAGGCGCTGTGCTTGTACATCAGTCACTGAAAGTAAGCATGCAGGTACAGCAGGCATTGAAGAAAGCTAATTGCATGTTGACCTTCATTGCGAGAGGGTTTAAGTTTAGGAGCAAGGATGTCCTACTGCAGACCACACCTGGATGCTATGAGGCTGCTATGAGGCTGCAGGGTGACTTGAATAGGTTGGGTGAGTGGGCAGATGCTTGGCAGATGCAGTATAATGTGGATAAATGTGAGGTTATCCACTTCAGTGGCAAGAACAGGAAGGCAGATTATTATCTGAATGGTGTCAGACTAGGAAAAGGGGAGGTGCAATGAGACCTGGCTGTGCTTGTACATCAGTCACTGAAAGTAAGCATGCAGGTACAGCAGGCATTGAAGAAAGCTAATTGCATGTTGACCTTCATTGCGAGAGGGTTTAAGTTTAGGAGCAAGGATGTCCTACTGCAGTAGTACAGGGCCCTGGTGAGACCACACCTGGAGTGTTGTGTGCAATTTTGTTCTCCTAATTTGAGGAAGGACATTATTGCTATTGAGGGAGTGCAGCGTAGGTTCACCAGGTTAATTCCCGGGATGGCAGGACTGACATATGATGAAAAATGGGTCGACTGGGCTTGGATTCACTAGAATTTTCCTAGGTTTGTCGAAAACCGCCTTGGAAGATCAGAACACACATCACATGGTTCTCACGCTCTCCGGAAAAATTCTGTCAGACATGATTGACCTTTCCCATGCTGCTTTGTCCAATGATTTCACCACTATCCAAATGTTCTGCTATCCCATCTTAATAACTGAGGAGATCTTATAGAAACGGAACTTTATCAAATTCTTAAAGGATTGTACATGCTAGATGCAGGAAAAATGTTCCCGATGTTGGGGGAGTCGCGAACCAGGGGTCACAGTTTAGGAATAAGGGGTAGGTCATTTAGGACTGAGATGAGGAAAAACTTATTCACCCAGAGAGTTGTGATTCTGTGGAATTCTCTGCCACAGAAGGCAGTGGAAGCCAATTCACTGGATATATATATATACACACACAAATATACACACATACGTACACACACACACAAAAACAATAGTGCAATAATAACAATAATAGTCTATGTAGTTCAGAGTTTATTTGAGGTTGGAGTGTTTAATTGCTGAATGGCTGTAGGAAACATTCTAGTCGGAGCCCTAATATATACAACCATTTATAATAACAACATCCGGGTTTATGTTTGTATTTTTCCATTGTGATAAGTTCTTTGCTGTGAAGCCATGCAAGATCCTCACATGCTGGTCCCACCATCAATTGGAAACATGACAAATGTCAAACTGTTTTCTGTGTCCATTAGGACTGTGGATAAAGCTTAATCCAGAACAGATTTTGGAGTTTTGAGATGCTCTAAGTAGTCTACAGTCTGTTGTTAATTCATTATGTGCAAACTAATACTTTTTCAGTAAACCAGATGAAGGTGTAGGAAGAACTGCAGATGCTGGTTTAAACGGAAGATAGACATCAAATCCTGGAATAACTCAGCGGGATAGGCAGCATCGTTGGAGAGAAGGAATGGTTGACGTTTCGGGTCGAGACCCTTCTTTAGACCCGAAACGTCACCCATTCCTTCTTTCCAGAGATGCTGCCTGTCCCGCTGAGTTACTCCAGCATTTGGTGTCTATAACGAGATGAATGTTATATATTTAGAGAAATCAGTCTCTGTTTTCACAGTCAGTCTTTAGCTTCGAATTTTGAAGTCATAAATAGATGTCCCTCTTATGAATGTGGTGTCAAAGTGGCCATTGGTGTCATTAAGTCAGATGCATCAAAGTATAGATTTCCTTGATATTCAGAAGATAAATTGGTAAATGCATCATCTTTCGTGAACCTTGTTCCTAATATGACGTTTGAAATGCAACTTCATATAAGTTCTCCATCTGCATGAATGTTCCTTCTGTTAAGTCCATTTTCGTATTGCTCTTTATGGAACATATACTTTTATTGACCTGAGTGTGAATCTGCTTCTTCAACTTTTTGTTACTAAAATCTTTGAGGGTTTCAGCAACATCAGGTGCAGTAATGGTAGATAATTGAGTGTCATCTTCAATAGTTCAATGGCTCAATGTCACTTCATTGTCACATGTACCAAGGTACAATGAAATTATTTTTTGCAAATAGTTCAGTAAAAGTATTACACCACTAAACACTTCTTATATTCAGTACAAGTGTGTAGGAATAGTACACTAAGGGTCACTAGGTTTTGGTGCCTTTTTCAACCCCCAGTTGGTGTAAGTGCAGAGTTCTTAATGAGTAGGACGGAACTGCAGAAGCTGGTTTAAACTGGAGATAGACACAAAAAGCTGGGGTAACTCAGTGGAACAGGTAGCATCTCTGGAGAGATGGAATGGGCGATGTTTCGGGTCTGAAGGAGGGTTTGGCCCTAAAACGTCACACATTCCTTCTCTCCAGAGACGCTGCCTGTCCCGCTAAGTTACTCCAGCATTTTGTGTCTATCTGCAGACTTGAACTGGCCTTGAAGCATCGCAGTTGGAGTCCTCCACTGCTGCGCCATCTCCGTGCAGCTGCAGGTCACATCCAGTCCTCGTGTTCGGTCCCTAGGAGCGGCGCCCAATCCAGCCGAGCCCCAGGCTGTTGCAGGGCCTTCAGCGGCCCACCCCACCATCAAGGCGCACTGCACTGCCCTCCACAGCCAGTCCGCTTACCGACCCTCTGTTTTTCGTGGGTGCCACCGCTGCTGCCATTTTGATTATCTTCACCCACCTCTCTGGGCCTCGGGGGCGTGCAGGGAACGGCTTTCTCTTCAGCCAAAAAAAAATGTTCATGGTCGCAATTACTTTGGGCGGCACAGCTTCGGAGACTCAGGTTTGATCCCAACGACGGGCGCTGTCTGTACGGAATCTGTACGTTCAATGGATGTTTTCAAGAAAGAGTTGGATTTAGCTCTTAGGACTAAAGGAATCGAGGGATATGGGGGAAAAAGCAAGAACGGGATACTGATTTTGGATGATCAGCCATGACCATATTGAATGGTGGTGCTGGCTTAAAGGGCCGAGCAGCCTACTCCTGCACCTATTTTCTATGTTTCTATGATTCCATATTTCTCCCTGTGAGCTGCGTGGGTTTTCTCCGAGATCTTCGGTTTCCTCCCACACTCCAAAGGTGTACAGGCTGTAGGTTAATTGGCTTAGTATAAGTGTAAATTGTCCCTAGTGTGTGTAGGATAGTGTTAGGGTGCGGGGATCGCTGGTCAGCGCGGACCCGGTGGGCAAAGGCCTGTTTCCGCGCTGTATCTCTAAACTAAACTAATCTAAATTATACACTATGAAATAAGGTAGATAGAAATGCTAGAGAAACTCAGCGGGTAAGGCGATGGAGCGAAGGAATAGGTGACGTTTCGGGTCGAGACCCTTCTTCAGTCTAAAGAAGGGTCTCGACCTGAAATGTCACCTATGAGTCTGAAAAAGGGTCTCGACCCGAAACGTCACCTATTCCTTCGCTCCATAGATGCTGCCTCACCTGCTGAGTTTCTCCAGCATTTTTGTCTACCTTCGATTTTTCCAGCATCTGCAGTTCTTTCTTAAACACTATGAAATAAGGGACAGGTATACTTCAAAATAACCCGTAGGCTAGGCAGCATCTGTGGAGGGAAAAACGGTTATTTTATCAGGCAATCATATTTAATTCTGATGAAAAGTCATTTATTGAAATCATATATTTAACATCGGCCTTACTCAAAATGGAATCATATTTTATTAAAATAATTGCTTAGGAAATCGTTTGCTAAAGTCATATCAATTATTTCTGCTTTTAGATTGACTAAATAATCTTGATTTATGGCTTATGTGGTTAATTCCTGTCAATAGCAAGCCAAACAAAACTACCGAGCCATTTCAATCAGATTTGATTTAGTCTAACTAATTGAATAAAACAACCACATAAAATGTGCTGTGTAGGAAGGAACTGCAGATGTTGCTTTAAATTGAAGATAGATACAAAATGCTGGAGTAAATCAGCGGGACAGACAGTATCTCTGGAGAGAAGGAATGGGTGACGTTTCAGGTCGGGTTAGGTTCAGACCATCAGTCTGAAGAAGGGTCTCGACCCGAAACATCACCCATTCCTTCTCTCCAAATGTGCTAAATAAATGGACCCAGAGTTTGCAGTTGCTAAGGCAGTGAAATGGTCAACATTTGTCCTTATTCCACTGTGAAAGAGATGGTGACATCTGAACTAGGCATATGCATAGTAAACATACGTGATCCGTGATTCCCAGCCATCTTTACAGCTATCTCCAGCACATCACGAGCGCAGTCAGCAATCAAATGATAGCTTAGGAACAACTAATGCCACTGCAAAATGTTACTTCATTGAATAAAGTGAGGTTTTGAATCCATCTTAAGTTATTTAATGTCAACATCGTCCGTGGCCCTTTAAAACAATTCTAGGTTTGTGGGTTGTAACATGCTCCAATAATTTTTTAAAAATCAATATTTATGGCACTTTAATCTTACATATGGGCTTATCAAATCTGTGTTTGCACATTTAGAATATATTTGCATATTCTGAGTTTTATGCTCTAAGAGTTTTAGTGTTAGTTTAGTTTTAAAGATACAGCGCAGAAATAGGCCCTTCGGCCCACCGGGTCCGCACCGATCAGCGATCCCCGCACATTAACACTATCCTACACACACTAGGGACAGTTTCCATTTATAATAAGTCAATTAACCTACAAACCTGTACGTCTTTGGAATGTGGGAGGAAACCAAAGATATCAGAGAAAACCCACGTGGGTCACGTGGAGAACATACAAACTCTGTACAGACAGCACCCATAGTCGGGATAAAACCTGGGTCTCTGGTGCTGCAAGCGCTCTAAGACAGCAACTTTACTTCTGAGCCACTGTAGGTAGTTAACCTACAAACATGTATGTTTTTGGGATGTGGGATCCTGACGTTGGGATCAAACCCAGTACTCTGGCGTTATGAAGCAGCAGCTCTACTGCTGTGCCACTGTACTGAGCAGAGGTAGTTTAAATGCTTTTTGTTGGTTTCAGCAGGTTGTCTGTCATAGAGTCACAGTCATAGAGTGATACAGTGTGCAAACATGCCCTTCGACTTAACTTGCCCTCACCGGCCACCAATGTCCCAGCTACACTTGCATGCGCTTGGTCCATATCCCTCCAAACCTGTCCTAACCATGTACCTGTCTAACTGTTTCTTAAACAATGGGATAGTCCCTGCCTCAACTACCTCCTCTGGCAGCTTGTTCCATGCACCCACCACCCTTTGGGTGAAAAAGTTACCACTTGGATTCATATTAAATCTTTTCCCCTTCACCTTGAACCTATGTCCTCTGGTGCTCGATTCTCCTACTCCAGGCGAAAGACTCTGTGCATCAACCTGATCTATTCCTCTCATGATTTTGTATACCTCTACAAGATCTCCCCTCATCCTCCTGCGCTCCATGGAATGGTGACCCAGCCTATTCAACCTCTCCCTGTAGCTCACACCCTCTTGCCCTGGCAACATCCTCAAAAATCCTTTCTGAATCCTTTCAAGCTTGACAATATCTCTCCTTTAACATGGTGCCCAGAATTGAACACCATATTCTAAATGCGGTCTCACCAACGTCTTATTCAACTGCAACATGACCTCCCAACTTCTATACTCAATACTCTGACTGATGAAAGGCCAAAGTGGCAAAAGCCTTTTTGAACACCTTATCCACCTGCGACTCGACCTTCAAGGAACCATGCACCTGTACCCCTAGATCCCCCTGCTCTACAACACTACCCAGAGGCCTACCATTTACTGTGTAGGTCCTGCCCTTGTTCGACGTCCCAAAATGTAACACCTCACACTTCTCTGTATTAAATTCCATCAACCATTCCTCCGCCCACCTGGCCAATCGTCAGTGGGAATTTTTACACCAAGTGGGCCACATGGGCTATTAGTAGACATCGCATTTGCGGCACATCAGGCATCCAATGAAAATGTAGCTAACAGCCACTAACATCGGAAAAGAGGAAGTTCAAGTCGCAAAGCTCAACATATTTTTATGAGAATTCTCTTCCAATACTAACCACAATATTAATGCCGTAATTTGAGATGGAGTCATAGAGTCATACAGTGTGGAAACAGGCCCTTCGGCCCAACTTGTTCACACCGCCCAACATGTCACATCTACATTAGTCCCACCTGCCTGCATTTGGTCCATATCCCTCCAAACGTGTCCAATTCATATATCTGTCTATTTATTTCTTAAGCATTGTGATAATCCCAGTCTGAGCTTGTTCCATACACCCACCACCCTTTGTATTAAAAAGTGATCCCTCAAATTCCTATTAAATCTTCCCCCCTTCACCTTAAACCTATGTCCTCTGGTCCTCGATTGACCTACTCTGGGCAAGAGACTCTGTGTATTTACCCAATCTATTCCTCTCATGATTTTATACACCTCAATATGATCACCCTTCATCCTCCTGCGCTCCAAGGAATAGAGACCCAGCCTACTCAACCTCTCCCTATAGCTCAGACCCTTCAGCTTGGCAACATCTTTCCTATAACATGGTGCCCAGAACTGAACTATTCTCTTATATAACTGCAACATTACCTCTCAACTTCTTTACACATGTTAGGATGTTAATCCATTATGAATATGTACATTGTTGGACATTTTAACTTTAGGCCATTGCATTCCATGCATAGTTGCTTCACCGCATTGTCTACCAGGTATATTCTCCTGAACATTGGGTCTTCAAATCAAAGGAGACTCCAATCTTATTTCCAAACTCCTTGTCCTAGGAATTAGCGCCACCCTCTGCCACTGGATTATTAACTTCCTGAACTAGAGACTACACTCTGTAAGTATAGGTGACAACATCTCCTCTAAAAACAACTGGGAGCTCAACAGAGTCATGGTGGCACAGCGGTAGAGTTGCTGCCTTACAGCGCTTGCAGCACCGGAGACCCGGGTTCGATCCCGACTACGGGTGCTGTCTATACGGAGTTTGTACGTTCTCCCCGTGACCACATGGGTATTCTCCGAGATCTTCGGTTTCCTCCCACACTCTAAAGATGTGCAGGTTTGTAGGTTGGTTGGCTTGGTGTGTGCATAAATTGTCCCTAGTAGTTGGATAGTGTTAATGTGCAGGGATCGCTGGTCGGTGCGGACTCGGGGAGTTGAATGGCCTGTTTGCATTCTGTATCTCTTCACTAAACTAAACACACTAAGATGCATTCTCAGTCTCCTACTCACTCCCTACACACTAATGACTGTGTGGCCAAATTTGGCTTTAACTCCATCACATGTTTTCAGATGACACCACAGTGGTGGGCTGAATCACAAACAATGATGAGATGGAATTCAAGAAGGAGATTGAAAAGTTAGTAACATTGTGTCAGGACTATAACCTCTCCCCCTTAATGTTAGCAAGACAAAGGAGCTGGTTGTGTAGGAAGGAACTGCAGATGTACCTTCATCTCCATCCCCTTTGTCCTGTTTTCACACCTTACACTTCCTTATTAGGGCGGTCACGGTGGCACAGCGGTAGAGTTGCTGCCTTACAGCGAATGCAGCGCCGGAGACCCAGCTTCGATCCCCACTACGGGTGCTGTCTGTACGGAGTTTGCATGTTCTCCCTGTGACCTGTGTGGGTTTTCTCCGAGACCTTCGGTTTCATCCCACACTCCAAAGACATACAGGTTTGTAGGTTAATTGGCTTGGTAAATGTGAAAATTGGCCCTAGTGGGTGTAGAATGATGTTAATGTGCAGGGATCGCTGGTCAGCACGGACCCGGTGGGCCGAAGGGCCTGTTTCCGCGCTGTATCTCTAAACTAAACTAAACTAACCTATCTATGTATCTCTCTCTCCCCTGACATCAAGGGTCTCGACCAGAAACATCTCCCATTCCTTCTCTCCAGGGATGCTTCACCATTAAATAGAACATCCAAATTATACACTGCAAGAATACTTCAACTGCAAAATTAATGGTGTATGGTCTATGTATCTCCTCACCCATCGGGCAAATGGTATAGAAGTGTGAAAACACACAACTCCAGATTGTGTCACCTGAATCATCCAACCACAACCAGAGCGCAGTGCTAAACTACTGTCGACCTCCTTGGTGACCCTCGGATTATCCTTGATCGGACTTGCTGGCTTTACCTTGCACTAAATGTTATTCCCTTATCATATATCTATATACGGTAAATGGATCGATTGTAATCATGTATTGTCTTTCTGCTGACTGGATAGCGCGCAACAAATGCTTTTCACTGTTCCTCGGTACACCTGACAATAAACTAAATTGATCTATGACGTTGGCTGAGAAATGAATACTGGCCTTTGGGGAATTTATAGATTACTTGTAGTTGGGAAGGGACTGACAATCCCTAATTTAAATAGACACAAAAAACTGCAGATGCTGGAATCATGAGCAAAAACACAAAGTGCAGGAATAACTCAATGGTTTAGGCGGCATCACTGTAGAACAAGATAGGCAACGTTTCGGGCAAGACCTTTCTTCAGATGCTTATTTCAAATCCCTCATTCATCCCCTCTCATTTCAAAAGGAGACTGAGAATTTTGATGGAGGAGGTTAAGCAGAGGTTCACTTGCACCTCCTACAACCTCATCTACCGTATCCATTGTTCTAGATGCGGACTCTTATACATCAGCGCGACCAAACGTAGACTGGGCGATCATTTTGTTGAACACCTTCGCTCAGTCCGCCTAGACCTACCTGATCTCTCGGTTGCTAAACACTTTAATTCCCCTTCTCATTCCCACTGAACTTTCTGTCCTGGGTCTCCTCCATTGTCATAATGAGGCTCAACACAAATTGGAGGAACAGCATCTCATATTTTGCTTGGGCAGCTTACAGCCCAGTGGGATGAATATTGATTTCTCTAACTTCAAGTAACCCCGGCATTCTCTCACTCTTCATCCCTCCCCCACTCGTCTCTGTTCCCCAAACAGCCAACAATGGCCTGTTTCCTTTATCATCATTACTTTTTTGCATATCTTTAATTATTTGTACTTTATCTCTACATCATCATCAAAGAGGATTCTCGTGAACTTCTACAGGTGCACAGTAGAGAGCATACTGACTGGTTGCATCGTGGCCTGGTTCGGCAACTTGAACGTCCAGGAGCGGAAAAGACTACAAAAAGTGGTGACCACTGCCCAGTCCATCACCGGCTCTGACCTCCCCACCATCGAAGGGATCTATCGAAGTCACTGCCTTAAAAAGGCAGCCGACATCATCAAAGACCCACACCATCCAGGCCTCACACTCATTTCACCATTGCCATCGGGAAGAAGGTACAGGAGTCTGAAAACTGTAACATCCAGGTTCAGGAACAGCTTCTTCCGAACAGCCATCAGGCTATTAAACATGACATCCTCAAATAAGCTCTGAACTTCAACAGACTATTATTATTATTGCACATTTGTTTATTTATTGAATATGTGTGCATGTGTGTATATATACACACTGAACTTTTTTTCTCCTGTTATGTACTATGTTTACATATTCTGTTGTGTTCCCGATGGTGGGAGAGTCCAGAACCAGGGGCCACAATTTAAGAATAAGGGGTAAGTCATTTAGAACAGAGATGAGGAAACACTTTTTCACACAGAGGGTTGTGAGTCTGTGGAATTCTCTGCCTCGGTGGAGGCCAGTTCTCTTTATACTTTCAAGAGAGAGAGAGATAGGACTCTTAAAGATAGTGGAGTCAGGGGATATGGGGAGAAAGCAGGAACAGGGTACTTGTGGATGATCAGCCATGATCACATAGAATGGCAGTGCTGGCTCAAAGGGCCGAATGGCCTACTCCTGCACCTATTGTCTATTGTGCTGCAGCAAGCAAGAATTTCATTGTCCTATCTGGGACAATAAAACACTCTTGACTCTATATTTCTCGTTTCCCTTTCCCGTGACTTTCAGTCTGAAGAAGGGTCTCAACCCGCAACGTCACCCATTCCTTCTCTCCAGAGATGGGGCCTGTCCCGCTGAGTTACTCCAGCTTTTTGTGTCTATCTTCTATATCAAGTCTTGTACTGCTGCCCATGATAAAAATAGTTCAAAATTGGGGTCCATGTGAAACCTGCCTACGTTCAATTCTACTTTCAATCTTACTCATTATTTAAAAATAAAACAAACCATGCAAGACTCGATGCCTGAGCAGATGGTGTTAAATACTTGCCTTCTTCAGTTGAGGCACTGAGTATAAAGATTGGCAAGTCAAGTTGCATCTATAAAAAAACTATTGTTTAATATGTGTGCATATTTGAAATAATGTGGCCAGTTCTGGCTGCCCCATTTCATTAAGGATGTCAATGCTTTATAGAAGGTGCAAAAAAGGTTCATCAGAATGTGGCTTGGAGTGGACGTTTTACCTTATTACTTACGAAAAGAGGTCGGTGAAACTTGGATTGCTTTCTCGAAAGCATTGGAATCTGAACAGTGACCTGATAAAAGGTTATCAAATGATGAGAGGTGTAGATTGAATAGATATTCAGAGTCTTTTTCCCCCGGGTCAAAATGGCAAATGATGGCGCGCATAGCTTTAAGGCAAGAGGGGAGAAGTTTTAAAGGAGATTTGTGAGCAAAGGTTTTTACACGGAGAGCGAGTGGTATGTGTCTGAAACGCACCTCAAGGGGGAGGTGGTGAAGGCAGATGCAATAGCAACATTTAAGAGGTATTTAGCAGGCAGCATGATAGGCAGGGAATGAAGGAATATAGATCATGTGCAGGAAACAGGGCTCATTTAAATTAACTTCATGGTCTGCAGGGACATTTGTGGGTCAAACAGCCTTTTACTGTGCTGTACTGTTCTATCAGACATTTACTTAGGGCGTTCTATCTTACATAGAGTGGTACGGTGGCGCAGTGGTATTGTTGCTGCCTTACAGTGCCAGAGGCCCGGGTTCCATCCTGACGACGGGTGCTGTCTGTACACAGTTTGTACGTTCTCCCAGAGACCTGCGTGGGTTTTCTCCAGTTGCTGTGACTTCCTCTCACACTCTAAAGACGTGTAGGTTTGTAGGTTAATTGGCTTCGGTTAAATTGTAAATTGTCCCTACTGTGTGCAGGATAGTGTTGTCGCTGGTTGGTGCATACCTGGTGGGCCGAAGGGCCTGTTTCCGCACTGTTTCTTCTAAACTAAACAAAAAAATTCTAACGTAAGTCACTAAATTGCAAAATAGAGCACGTCATCCAAACCACTAAGAAAAAGTGCAAAGACTTTTTTATCTGGAATAGACAGGGTAGCAGATGCAAGCCTTGCTACAAATATTCACATCCTATGTCTAGTAATAAAAAAGTCCAAAAGTTCCGGTCATAAAGACTTTGATGTAAAAACTATTTTTAACATAGTCAGGTAATAAGATCTAGACACCAATAATAATCTTCTAATTAAAAACTGAATGTAATTTAGCAAATTTAAGGAAGTGACTGTCATCTAGTGGCACAACAGCAGACTTATCTTTAACCAACAGGAATTCTTAATCAGTAGTCAGAAAAATTACCAAAAGGCTAAGCAGGAGAAAGATATTAACCGTGCATGCCTTTAAAAGTAATCTTACAATGAGATATATATAAGTATTTTAGAGATAGGGCATGGAAACAGGCCCTTCGGCCCACCAAGTCCGTGCCAACCATCGATCACCCATGCACTAGTACTATGTTATACCACTTTCGCATCCTGCACGCTAGAGGTAATTTACAAAAGCCAATTAATCTACAAACCTGCACCTCTTCAGAATGTGAGAGCGCCCGGAGAAAACCCACACAAGAACGTATAAACAGTCACGATCGAACCCGCGCCTCTGGCAATGTGAGGCAGCAGCTCTCCTGCTGTGTCGCAGTGCTGCTCTTTCTCGTATCCAAATCCCTACCTTCTTTTTAATTGTAAACCAGAAACAGGCTTTTTTTTTGCAGAGGATAGAGTCATAGAGTAATACAGTGTGGAAACAGGACCTTCAGCCCAATCTGCCCACACAGGGCAACATGTCCCAGCTATACTTGCCCCAACTGCCTGTGCTTGGTCCATATCCATCCAAACTTGGCCTATCCATGTATTTGTCTAACTGTTTCTTAAATGTTGGGGAATTCCCAGCTTCAACTACCTCTACTGGCAGCTTGTTCCATACACCCACCACCCTTTGTGTGCAAAAATTACTCATCAGATTCCTATTAAATCATTTCCCCTTCACCTTGAACATATGTCCTCTGGTCCTCGATTCCCCTACTCTGGGTCAAGAGATTTTGTGCATCTACCCGATCTATTCCTCTCATGATTTTAGACACCTTAATAAGATCACCCCTCATCCTCCTGCGCTCCAAGGAATAGAGACCCAGCCCACTCCCTATAGCTCACACCCTCCAGTCCTGGCAAGACCCTTGTAAATCTTTTCTGAACCCTTTCAAGCTTGACATTATCTTTCCTATAACATGGTGCCCAGAACTGAACAGAATACTCTAAATGTGGTAGACAAAAATGCTGGAGAAACTCAGCGGGTGCAGCGGCATCTATGGAGTGAAGGAAATAGGCAACGTTTCGGGCCGAAACCCTTCTTCAGACTTTAAATGTGGTCTCACCAACGTCTTATACAAATGCAACATGACCTCCCAACTTCTATACTCAATACTCTGACTGATGAAGGCCAATGTGCCAAAAGTCTTTTTGACCACCTTATCTACCTGTGACTCGACCTTCAAGGAACCATGCACCTGTACTCCTAGATTTGCTCTACAACACTACCGAGAGGCCTAACATTTACTGTGTAGGTCCAGCCCTTGTTTGATGTCCCAAAATGCAACACCTCATATTTCTCAGTAAAGCTAAGATGTGGCCTCTCATGGGTATCTTACACACTGTGGAAGTGTTTGATAAACTTGGCATATTAAAAGAATGGTTCTATTTGTAGGAGAATCCAAAACAAGGGGTTATGAATGCGGTGAACATTAATAAATGCAATAAGAAATTTTGGAGAATTCTCAACCCCAGAAATAATTTAGAGCGTAAATCCTATTACTACATGGTAAACTTGAGACAAATAAATACAGCTAATTCTTGTTAATCCAACCCAATCCGTTTTGCCTTGTACATGTCAGATTATCAAATAAATCGGATTCTCTACATTTTTGATCTTGGACATAACTAGTTTCTAATGTCGTAAGCACAGCATAAAGTGACATGAAAATTTTTGATTAAAAATATTTTCTAGAACAAACATGACACAAATATGTTAATGGTAAAAACATACATATGCACATTTTCTGAAGCAATGTTTGTTATTTTTTTTATGAAAAGAAAATGCAACCATTTTGTAGATGACTAAAAATAATCAGTATATATATTCAGTTTAGGTTAGTTTAGTTTAGAGATACAGTACGGAAACAGGCCCTTCGACCCTCCGAGTCCGCACCGACCAGCGATACTCCGCACTTTAACACTACCCTACACACACTAGGGACAATTTCTTACATTTTTATACCAAGTCAATTAACCTACAAACCTGTACGTCTTTGGAGTTGGGAGGAAACTGATCTCGAAGAAAACCCGTGCGGGTCACGGGGAGAACGTACAAACTCCGTACAGGCAGTAGTCAGGGTCGAACCCGGGACTCTGACGCTGCAAGGCAGCAACTCTACCGCTGCGCCACCGTGCCGCTAAGATTTGTTTAAATATTCATTGAAATATTAAAACATTTAATACAAACTAAAAAATCATTTTACTTGGATAAACACAAATCTTCTAAGCAGTAGAGACTTCTGTCAGCATGGGCTTGTTGTGCTTCCTCGATTCCTCGATATCGGAATATGAATCATCAGATTAAGGCGTATGTTTATGCTTTATAAGATCCAATTTAGTATTGGAAAGTGAACATGTCAGGATAACGAGTGTCAGATTAATGAGGATTGACTGTAGACAGAATTGTTACTTTTTTGTTACTTTTTTGCATATCTCTCATTCATTGTGTAAAAATTAATAATACTGAATCACAGCTTAGAAGAGTAACCTGTGGTGTTCGGTACTGGGACCTAAGTTATTTATTCTTTATTTAAATTATATTTGTAAAGTATACAATACGTTGAAGTTTGTTACGTTTGCGGATGATACAAATGTATTTTGTTCAGAGAATTTTTTTTAATGAACTATTGAAAACAGCAGAAAGAGAATTGATAGTGCTAAAAAAATGGTTTGCTATTAATAAATGATCCCTAAATGAAAATAAAACTTTATGGCGTTAGGTGTGACAGGGTTAATTGCGAAATCAAATTGAATTTAAATGGAGTTGAAATTGAAAGAGTATATCAAACAAATTCCTGGGAGTGATTATAGATCACAAACTTTGTTGGAAGCCAGATATAGAATACATCAAACGGAAATTATCTAAATCCATTGCTATTCTTTACAAAGGATCTGTTGAATAAGAAGTGTTTGTGTACATTGTATTGCTCGCTTATAATGCCATATATGTTATATTGTGTTGAAGTTTGAGGAAATGTATATAAAACAAATATCGATCCTATAATTAAACTCCAGGAAAGAGCTATTGGAATAATACATAAAGCTTGTTACTGTGAAACTGCAAATCCATTATTCATAAAGTCCGGTACCTTAAAATTTTTGGATATTGTGCATGTAAAGACATTAAAAATACTATTCTGAGTTAGGAATAAAAGCCTTCCTGTTAGTATTCAAAACATTTTTTAAATTAAGAGAAGGACATTATAATTTAAGAGGGTTGTGTATTTTTGAAACATGTAACATGAGAATCAATGTAAAATATAGATGTGTCTCAGTTTTGGGAGTTAAATTATGGAACGGGCTTAGTGATGAGTTGAAATTTTGTAGCTCTCTGCTGTGTTTCAAAAAAGCCTTAAAATGTAAAATAATTAAGGATTATAATATAAAATGATTAAAATGTAAAATAAGTACGGATTACAATTTAGAGTAAATTTTATTTTTTTAATTTCCTTTGTAATGCTGATATTCTGGGTTATCTTATGGATTGTATAGGATAGGCAAAAATAAGGTTTGTGGCTTCAGTCTATTCCTTTTTCTGTCATTGATTATGTGAACGTTGTGTGAAATGGATACAGTGTTGGTTCATATTCACACAGATTGTAAAGTTTAGTTCTTTTTAATGTATGACGGAAATAAACTATTTATTCATACATTCATTCATTCATTCATGCATTCATTGTTCTACATCACTCAACATCGTTGTCTATATCTCTCGTTTCCCTTTCCGCCTGAAGTCTGAAGATGGATCTCGACCCGAAGCATCACCCATTCCTTCTCTCTAGAGATGCTGCCTGTCCCGCCGAGTTACTCCAGCATTTTGTGTCTACCTTCAGATTTGCATTCAGTTAGTTTCATCAGGGTGCAATGCATCCAGCTCAAGGAGTACACTGTATAGGGAGGTTGCACGGCAGTCGAGGTCACAACCCGTGACCCGTACTGACCCGTACTGTTGCCACGCAATGCCTTATGAAGTACATGCGGTGAACGACAGGTAAACACTTACTATGGCTGCCAGTACAGCGGGCCCTCTTCTGTCCCAGCATCCGGCCTCCACGCTGACTGGTTTCACACTCGCGGACCCCGGGCTGTCTGTCCCCGCCGCCGTGGGGGATTGGGGTGCCGGTGCAGTGACTCTGGGTAAGCGGACGGACCAGACTGTCCCCAACCCTGCTGCAGCTGATGGGGACGGCCCCGTGTGTCTGCTGCCCGGAGCCGCGGCCCCGCTCCACCTGGCCCCGTGTGCGGGCGCTGCCGACCCACAGCCCATGACAGTGGAGGCAGGGCGGAGGGCGACCGTGGCCGGACAGCGCTGACCGTGGGGAGAGAGTGGGGGCTGCCCCGAGGGATGCGCTCCCCCTCAGCCACTTACACCTTGGTGCTCGGGTTCAGAGCAAAGATACTAGAGCATTTGGTTCAGAGCACTCAGTCACCATCCACAATTAATTACTGCGCAAAAGCTGACCATTTCGGCAGTTTCTAACAGGTAAGAAAATACACATTTTGTGTGTTAACAGTGAATGCCAGAGGCTGCCATGTCCTTCAGAAGGATTGAGCTGCTCCGTGTCACACCCTTTGACCCGATAACCTTACGTACAACCCCCCTATACTTGGTAATGATTGATATGATTAAAGACGCAAACAGCAAATGCAAAGAAAACTGAATAGTGCAAGGGATTGTATTTCACTGAAGTCATTTTTTTTTTTGGAATTTATTTTATTAGAAGCAATTGTACAGGGATAAGGCAATCGACATGGAAGTTATGCAATTATTGTACAGCTTCATTTTTAACATTGAAACCTAAATCAAAAAAAAGAACACAAAGAGAAAAAAGGAGAGAGTGAAGAAAAAGAAGTAAAATAAAAGAATGAAAGGAGAAGACCCCTAAACTACCAAAGAAGTGCAAGAGGAAAGGAGAGAAATAAGAAAAAGGAAAAAGGAAGATGGAGATATACCTTGCATATTCAAGATTCAAGATTCAAGATAGATTTAATTGTCACGTGTGTGCCTGATGGCACAGTGAAATGAATTTCCATACAGCCATACAATAAAAATAAACAGGACTCAACACACTATAGGGTTTGACATAAAACATCCCCACACAGCAGAATCAAAGTTTCCCACTGTGTGGGAAGGCACCAAAGTCAGTCTCTTCCTCCATTGTTCCCCGTGGTCAGGGCCTCCCCAAGCCCTCCGCAGTTGCAGCTACGGGCGAGATCCTTCTTCAGAAATAGTGTGTGACAACAGTGGGGAAGAAGCTGTTCTTAAATCTGGATGTTCACTCTGTCAAGCTCCTGTATCCTCTCCCACGGGGGAGGTGGAAGAGAGGAAAGGGAATGGCCAGAGTTGTAAGCCTCCTTGATGATACTTTCAGTCTTCGTGACGCATGCTGGGTGGAAGGGAGTGACGAGCCTGGGATGGACTGGGCTGTGTTCACCACTCTCTGCAGGATCAGGCGGTCAAGAGCAGGGCAGATCAATACTAGGCTCCAATCATCACAGCAGAATACTTTCTATAGTGCGAAGGTAGTAACAAATGCTGGAGTAACTTAGTGGGACAGGCAGCATCTCTGGAGAGAAGGAATGGGTGACGGTTCGGGTCGAGACCCTTGCTCAGACTCATCTCGACCCGAAACGTCACCCATTCCTCCTCTCCAGAGATGTTGCCTGTCCCGCTGAGTTACTCCAGCATTTTGTATCTACCTTCAATTTAAACCAGCATCTGCAGTTCTTTCTTACACACTTTCTATAGTGCATTAGTTTGAGAGAACGCTTCTGCAAACGTGCTGAATCATCTGAGGAAGGACATTATTGCCATAGAGGGAGTGCAGAGAAGGTTCACCAGACTGATTCCTGGGATGTCAGGACTGTCTTATGAAGAAAGACTGGATAGACTTGGTTTATACTCTCTAGAATTTAGGAGATTGAGAGGGGATCTTATAGAAACTTACAAAATTCTTACGGGGTTGGACAGGCTAGATGCAGGAAGATTGTTCCCGATGTTGGGGAAGTCCAGGACAAGGGGTCACAGCTTAAGGATAAGGGGGAATCCTTTAAAACCGAGATGAGAAGAACTTTTTTCACACAGAGAGTGGTGAATCTCTGGAACTATCTGCCACAGAGGGTAGTCGAGGCCAGTTCATTGGCTATATTTAAGAGGGAGTTAGATGTGGCCCTTGTGGCTAAGGGGATCAGGGGGTATGGAGAGAAGGCAGGTACGGGATACTGAGTTGGATGATCAGCCATGATCATATTGAATGGCAGTGCAGGCTCGAAGGGCCGAATGGCCTACTCCTGCACCTAATTTCTATGTTTCTATGTTTCTATGAACTTTCTTAATCACGGCATCAGATGGTTAAGTTGCTGGTGACACAAAGGCATATAAGGTGAACTAGATAAACACAGAGAGAGGAATAATCTGTGATCCTATAGGATTACAAGAAGTAGTCTTGTGAAGTAATATGGACATTGGATTCTACTGGAGAAAGTAAAACCGCCAAATCACAGAAGGCTAACAGGCAGAAATGATCAGTTCTAGTACAACAGAGAGAAAGCGTGAGCTAGCTAAAGGTGGAGAAATTCACTCTCAGTCCAGAATGCTGTAATGTGCCCGGATGGAAGATGAAGTGTTGTTCCTCAAGCTTGCCTAGGGCTGGGATGTGAGATTATAGTGTCAGGCAACTGGAAGATCAGGAAGACGCTAGTGGAACGCACACATCGATTCCACAAAACAATCACCCAATTTGTATTTAGTTTCTTCAGTGTACAGGAGTATAAACAAGTCTCTGAAGAAGGGTCTCGATCAGAAACGTCACACATTCCTTCTATCCAGAGGTGCTGCCTGTCCCGCTGAGTTACTCCAGCACTTCGGTTTCAACCAGCGTCTGCAGTTCCTTCCTACAGTATAAACTGTGGCTGACTTTTATGTCTGGTACTGAAGTGCAAATGTATCACTAAATTTGTCTCTCTATTTTATCTTCAGTTTTCTCACTCTATTAGCATAGACTATCCCATAGCCTGCTTTAGCTACACATAATACAGGAAAATAAGTAAAACATATATTTCTTGATATATTAATTGGCTTGGTGTAAATGTAAAATTGTCCTTGGAGCATGTAGGATAGTGTTAATGTGCGTTGATCACTGATTGGCGCGGACTCGGTGCGCTGTATCTCTAAACTAAAAGAAAATTAAATCAGAAATTGGACTTTCTGAGAAGAAGCTTCCTGTGGGAATGAAGTCAGCGATTGTTTGGCAGATATCACCTGATGTCCAGCAGTGGGATCATTGTCCAGCAGCAAATATAGAGGATAGATTGAGATCTGGTGATCAGCCTCTGCGACATGGAGGTCAGTTCACCAAATGACACCAACACACCCCTAGTCGACATGTTTATCAACAGCGAACATTCATGATGGCATTGGTTACAAGAGAGAGATTAACTTTAACCAGGCATAACATAAGGGAAAAGAAGGTTTTATTGTGATGTAAAAATTAAAGAGCAGTCTAGAAACTGATTGATTTAATCAAGTGGGCATAGCTGGTAGAACAATACCTCATCTATTGACAATATGTTGCAGACATCCATGAGTTTGATCATTACAATCATACACAAGCTATTGTACAGAGGACCCTGCTGTTTCTTTCCCTTGTGGTGGAATGTAATAGAAGCTGCTGGATAATATTTGGAATTGTACAAAAGTAGCGGATTGGCTGACCATTCTGGTGTAAAGGAAGAAGTTTACCTTTATTTACTCTGTCGAAGCCTCAGATAATTTCAAACATTTCTACATTTCAAACATTGAGGGAGTGCAGCGTAGGTTCACGAGGTTAATTCCTGGGATGGCGGGACTGTCAAATGTTGACAGAATGGAGCGGCTGGGCTTGTATACTCTGGAATTTATGAGGATGAGAGGTCACTTTATTGAAACATATAAGATTATTAAAGGATTGGACACGCTAGAGGCAGGAAACGTTCCCGATGTTGGGGGAATCCAGAACCAGGGACCACAGTTTAAGAATTAGCGGTAGGCCATTTAGAACAGAGATGGGGAAAATCTTTTTCACCCAGAGAATTGTGAATCTGTCAGAAGACAGTGGAGGCCAATTCTCTGGATGCTTTCAAGAGTGTGTTAGATAGAGCTCAAAGATAACGGAGTCAGGGGATATGGCGAGAAGGCAGGAATGGGGTAATGATTGTAGATAATCAGCCATAATCATCTACATAGAAACATAGAAAATAGGTGCAGGAGGAGGCCATTTGGCCCTTCGAGCCAGCACCGCCATTCACTGTGATCATGGCTGATCATCCACATTCAATACTCCATTCCTGCCTTCTCCCCATATCCCCCGACTCCTCTATCTTTCAGAGCCCTATCTAACTCTCTCTTGAAAGCATCCAGAGAATTGGCCTCCACTGCCTTCTGAGGCAGAGAATTCCACAGACTCACAACTCTCTGGGTGAAAAAGTTTTTCCTCATCTCCGTTCTAAATGGCCTACCCCTTATTTAGCCCTACCCCTACCCCTAAAGATTTAGCAATTTTCTGATCATGGATAGACTTGCTGATTTGAAGCGAATCTCGAGCAGCCTCTTGTGATTCTACAGCTGAGCTACACTCTATCAGCAGTATGGCAGGAAAGGTTTTGCATTCACTTGGGACTTGTACTCCCTCTTCCTAAACATCCTTTCATCTGCATTCATATAACTCGGAGGAAGACGTCTCATTACTCAGAATATTCTGCGACAGATTTTCTTGGATGCCAGAGATCATGGGATAATTATTGCCGTTGCCATGGTAATGTTGGTTCTAATTTCAGATTTATGCTTTCAATGATGCACTAGTGCAATAGAGAACTAGTTGCATTAGACTACTCGTTTTCATGTTCAATGTATAGACTTCAAAGCGACATTCGATAAACAGAATTGTTTGAGCTTAGTTTCCCAATGGGATATGATGGATGTGTTTGTTGCCTCTTTAAAGTTTGAAGCAGGAAGGTGGCACCTTGCATGCTACCTGTCCCACGCAACATTTGTACATATGACGACTCCTCTATAGCAGCGCGACCAAGCGCAGGCTCAGCCATCGTTTCACTGCACACCTCCGCTCAGTCTGCCTAGACCTACCTGATCTCCCAGTTGCTAAACACTTTAACTCCCCCTCCCATTCCCACACTGACCGTTCTGGCCTGGGCCTCCTCCATTGTCAGAGTGAGGCCCAGCGCAAATTGGAGGAACAGGACTTCATATTTTTTTGCTTAGGTGGCTTACACCCGAGTGGTATGAATATGGATTTCTCTAATGGGCCTGTCCCATTAAAGGGCCTGTCACTCTGTATGAGCTAATTTACGAGTTCTCCCGAGTTTCGAACTCAGAGAATTACGGTAATAGCCGTTCGTAGGTACTTGTGGACACTCTCCGCACTGTTGAAAAAACATCACAAGCTTACCGCGTTTCACGAGTACCTGCCGTTAGCGTTACAAGCCGCTACGTGACATCTACGAGCTCCGACGTACCCGCTACATACATTACATGAGCTCGAATCAGGAGAGAACTCGGGAGAACTCTTGAATTACCTCGTACAGTGGGACAGGCCATTTAGGCGATTTTTTTAGGCAATGTTTTTAGGCGACTAAAGGCGACTTGACTGTCGCCACATGTTTGCCGGTGGTTGCCGGGGTGTTGCCTGTATGGTCGTGAGTCGTCTCCTCAGACGCCCAAAGAGTCGCAGCGTCTTTCTGGTCGCCACAAAATTTTCAACATGTTGAAAAATTTTCAGTGGCAGTGGGTTTGATGCATGTGAGTGAATCTTGACTTCTCCTGATGTGGGTGCTATGATAGGTTGCCACCAGGTTAACGTAGGTTGTTCCCAGTATGACGTAAGTTGTCGCCGCTGCTGACTTCAGTGAATTCCATTGGCGATTACCTATGTCAACCGGTGACAGGTAACGGCGACTGAATAGTCTTAACTTGCCGTAGCTTGTCACGGGTGGACATAGGTTGTCGCCCGTGTGGTTGTAGGTGGGCGTCCTAATGGGTCACCGGTTGTCAGTAGCTTGCCGTAGCTTGACATCGACTAGCTGGTAGGTTGTTGTAGACATTGTCGTAGACATTTTCATGGGGGGTCCAGTCGCCGGTTTTTCGTCAGCCTGCTGCGACTATGACAATCGCCGGCAGTTACCTAAAAATTGCATAAGCGGGACAGGCCCATAACTTCAAGTAACCCTTGCTTTCCCTCTCTCTATCTCCCTCCCTCTCCCATCCTAGTTTTCCGACCAATCTGGCTGGTCACCTGATTATATTTTATCTGTGTTTGCTTTGTTGTCAACTTCTCCTAGTTAACAATGATTTATTCTACATTATCCTTGAACGTCATCCACTTTGATGTGTCATTTTCACACCATAATCTTCCTTATCTCTGTGTCTCCCTCTCCCATGACTCCCAGTCTGAAGAAGGGTCTCGTCCCGAAACTTCACCCATACCTTCTCTCCAGAGATGCTGCCTGTCCCGCTGAGTTGCTACAGCTTTCTGTGTCAACCGTTTAAACCAGCATCTGCAGTTCCTTCCTACATCTTCATCTGGTTTACTGAAAAAGTATTAGTTTGCACATAATGAATTAACAACAGACTGTAGACTACTTAGAGCATCTCAAAACTCAAAAAATCTGTTCTGGATTAAGTATCACGCTGTGTACTTCAACAACTTTCCTCGCTGTCTGCAGCCCGAGCTCCCCTCTATTGACTCCATTTATACCTCACGCGGCCTTGGCAAGGCCAGCAACATAATCAAGGACCAGTCGCACCCTGGCCACCCCTCTCCCATCAGGCAAAAGGTAAAGAAGTGTGAAAATGCACACCTCCAGATTCAGGAACAGTTTCAGGTACTGGAGCATGAAAACTGTAATGACCAGGCTCAGGAACAGCTTCTTCCCTACAGCCATTAGGCTATTAAACACTACAACCTCAAATAAGCTCTGAATTACATGGACTATTATTATTATTATTATTGCACTATTATTGTTTGTTTTTTATGTGTACGTATGTGTCCGTGTGTAATTATATATCATACATATCATATACTTGTTAAAAATCTGATCTTGTACGTGTGTGTATATGTGTGTATATATGCGGTTGTCTTTACATCTTCGCAAAAACAGTAATTATGCCATTTTTACATACTCTAATTGATATTTTCCCCCTCGAGGTCGAGATCACATTCACTGAACATTTTGTGCTTTATTTCTCGATTTATTATTGATTAAAAAGAAGTTTAAAAACATCAAAAGACTTTGAATTGAAAACTACCACAATGGCTCGGCTAGCCTATCATCCTATATTTCACGTTATTCGCGATTAAAGCTTTAAAAATGCCAACTTTCACAAAATATTTACATATTCGGATCCACATTTTTAACCTCTAGGCAGAGAGCACTTTCATTGAACATTTTATGCTTTATTTCTTCTTATTACTAATTAAAGTTTTCAACAATCAAAATACTTTGAATTTAAAATGACCAGCTTCAACTGATGATGTCACAGTGGCTCGACTATCAATGATCAGCTTCATTTAAGTTCAGGAACGGCTTGAGTTGGAGCACCATGCCTTCCGTGGGGGCTAAGGGTAGGGAACGGGTGCGTTGGGGGAGCAGACCCAAAGGGTCTGCACTTGGGTGTGTGTGTTAAACTTTTTTTCTTATTTATTACATTGTGTACAGTGTACTATATTTACATATTCTGTTGTGCTGCTGCCAGTAAGAATTTCATTGTTCTATCTGGGGCATATGGCAATAAAACACTCTTGACTTTCTTGAGGCTCACCAGCTTATTATTCCATGGATCCTCTCTTCTTAAATTAAAGAACAACATTATCTGCTCTTCTGTCCTCTGGGACTTCACCTGTGGCTTGAAAAGACACAAAGATCTTCGCTAATGTACCAACAATATATTTACTGTGCCAGAGAACCGGGTTCGATCCTGTGCAAGGGTGCTTGTTTGTAAAGAGTTTGTACATTTTCCCTGTGATCCACGTGGGTTTTCTCTGAGTTCTTGTGTTTCTTCCCACACTCCAAAGACATGCAGGTATGTAGGTTCATTGGCTTGATATATGTGTAAATTGTCCCTAGTGTGCGTAGGATAGTGTTAATGTGTGGGGGTCGCAGGTGGTGCGGACTCGGTGGGCCGAAAGGTCTGTTTCCTCGCTGTATCTCTAAACTAAACTAAATTAAACAAAACTAAACAGCTGATTAGTTCACTGGATTCACTGGAATTTAGGATGGGAGGGGATCTTATAGAAACATATAAAATTATAAAAGGACTGGACAAGCTAGATGCAGGAAAAATGTTCCCAATGTTGGGGAAGTCCAGAACCAGGGGCCACAGTGTAAGAATAAAGCTGAGATCATTTAAAACTGAGATGAGAGAAAACTCTTTCACCCAGAGAGTTGTGAATTTGTGGAATTCTCTGCCTCAGAGGGCGGTGGAGGCCGGATCTCTGGATGCTTTCAAGAGAGGGCTAGAAAGTGCTCTTGCGGCTAGCGGAATCAAGGGATATGGGGTTACTGATTGTGGACGATCAACCATGATCACAATGAATGGCGGTGCTGGCTCGAAGGGCCAAATGGCTTACTCTTGCACCTATTGTCTATGTTTCTATGTTTCTATGATTCCAGCATACCTTCCCGAGTTCCTGTCTAATATCATTGTAGTTTGTCTTACAGGATCAGAACTTCTGAGAAACATAGAAAATGAGAACTCCCTCCATCCCCCCCAATCCCATACCAAAGGATTGCAGGCAGTTCAGTGCAGCCCACTTCAGCAAGAGATAATTCATTTTAATTTTACAGGAAATTAACTATTTTGAGTGAGCAGAAAATTACACAAATCAGTACTGCATTCTTCTCGATTTTAATGATCCTGGTATCTTCATCTTCCCTGACCCACCTGATCTTTTCAAAAATACTGCAGCAAATTGATATGTCAGCCGCAGCACACTAAATATATTTTTCTGCGACTGGTTGAACAAAGACCAATACGAAAACAGGGAGTGTGTAGGAAGGAACTGCAGACGCCGGTTTGAACTGACGATAGACACAAAATGCTGGAGTAACTCAGCGGGGCAGGCAGCATCTCTGGAGAGGATGAATGGGTGACGTTTCAGGTCAAGACCCTTCTCCAGATTGAGGGTGTGGAATTATTTGCCGCAGAAGGCTATGGAGGGCAAGTCAGTGGATATTTTTAAGGCAGAGATAGATACTGTAGATTCTTGATTAGTACTGGTGTCAAGGGTTATGAGGAGAAGGCAGGATAATGGGGTTAGGAGGGCGAGATAGATCAGCCATGGCAGAGTAGACTTGATGGGCCGAAAAGCCTAATTCTTCTCCTATCACTTGTGACCTCATGACCTTATGACCCGCTGCATCACTCTGGTTTTTTGTGTCCATCTTAGGGAGGTTCCTCCCATAATTCTCCACAGCAGGAGAGAGAAACTCTGGAACATCTTTTCATCCATGTAAAGAAAGAAATGACAGTTATAATGCTGACACTCGAGACCCTTCGTCAGATGAAGATATATAGGTGTGGACTCCTATATATTGGCGAGACCAAGCGCAGGCTCGGCGATCGTTTAGCTGAACACCTTCGCTCAGTCTGCCTAAACCTACCTGATCTCCCGGTTGCTAAACACTTTAACTCCCCCTCCCGTTCCAATACTTACCCAGCTTACAACCCAGCGGTATGAATATTAACTTGTCTAACTTCAAGTAACCCTTGCTTTCCCTCTTTCTTCATCCCCCACCCATCCTAGTTATCCGACTAGTTTCATTGTCCTCCTGATTAAAGTTTACTGTCTGTATGCCTCGTTGTCACCTTCCCCTCAGCTAACAATGAACCATTCTACATTTCCGCTCTGATCTGTCATTTTCACACCTTACCCTTCCCACATTACCTCAACTCTGGTCAAGAAGGCTCACCAGCGTCTCTTCTTCCTGAGGAGACTGAAGAAGGTCCATCGGGTCTCCTCAGATCTGGTGAACTTCTACCGCTGCACCATTGAGAGCATCCTTAACAACTGCATCACAGTATGGTATGGCATGGCAACTGCTCTGTCTCCGACCGGAAAGCACTGCAGAGGGTGGTGAAAATTGCCGAACGCATCACCGGTTCCTCGCTCCCCTTCATTGAGTCTGTCCAAAGCAAGCGTTGTCTGCGGAGGGCGCTCGGCATCGCCAAGGACTGCTCTCATGGACTTTTTACCCTCCTACCATCCGGGAGGCGCTACAGGTCTCTCCGTTGCTGGACCAGCAGGTCCAGGAACAGCTTCTTCCCTGCAGCAGTCACAGTACTCAACAATGTACCTCGGTGAATGCCAATCACCCCCCCCCCGGACACTCCTCCCACAGGAAAAACACTATGTCTGTATACATGTAAATAGATATATTTATTGAAATCATATTCTATGTCGCTCTTCCAGGGAGATGCTAACTCCAACACTGACATTGACAATTAAAGTTGAATCTGATCCGATCTGAATCTGACCCATATATCTACGTCTCCCTCCCCCCTGACTCTCAGTCTGAAGAAAGGTCGAAACATCACCCATTCATTCTCTCCATAGGTAACTTCATAGAACAGGTAACTTCAAAGAATATAGAATAGTACAACACAGAGACAGGATCCCATCATGTCTGCACGGATCATGATACCAAATTACATTGATCCATTCTGCCTGCCTGTGCTCCATGTACCTCCTTTCTATGTGTATTTATGTATCTAACAGACTCCTAAATGCCACTATTGTGCCTACTCCACCACAACTCCTAGCATTGTGTTCCAGACACCTACCACCCTCTACGTAAAATAGATTTGTTGCCCTCATCTTCTAGCTCTGTCCTCTATTTGACAAGATTCTGACTGCCTACCCTATCTCAGCATCTCATAATTTAATAAAATGTTACCTGGTCTGTCCACACTCCAGAGAAAACAATCCATGTTTGTCCAACCTCTCCATTTAGCTAATAACCCTCTAATCCAGGCAGTATTCTAGTAACACTTTTTCAGTACCCCCCTTCAAAACCTGCACAGTTTTCCTAAAAAGGGGAAACCAGGTACACATTGTAGGCCAAATGCGACCTAATCAAAAACGTCATTGCATATTGATGAGATGTGCATAAGATATCATCCATAGTGTCTTTTTTCAAATAGTGAGTTGGGTATGATGGTTTAAATATATTAATCAAGAGATGATGTTTCCATTAGTGGGAGAGTCTAGGGCCAGAGGTCATAGCCTCAGAATTAAAATATGTTACTTTTGGAAGGAGCTGAGGAGGAATTTCTTTAGTCAGAGGGTGGTGAATCTGTGGAATTCTTTGCTACAGAAAGCTGTGGGGGCCAAGTTGGTGGATATTTTTAAGGCAGAGATAGAAATATTCCTGAGTAGTATGGTTGTCAAGGGTTATGGGGAGAAGGCAGAAGAATGGGGTTAGCAGGGAGGGATAGATCAGGCATGATTGAATGGCGGAGTAGACTTGATGGGCCAAATGGCAATTCTGCTTCTATCACATGACTATGCCTTTCTCAGGAGGATTTGTACTTTTTCTAGGCCCATGTGGGTTAGGTTGTACCAGTGCTACACCTGATCCACTGCTACATAACTACCTACCTTTTATTGCACTATCCTGCTGCACTAAAGCTGAGCTGAAGGTTGACAAACCAAATCTCACTGCACTTGACACCATGCAGGAGTCAAGAGAGTCTATTTGTCAGATGCACCAGTTCAATGAAATCCTGTCTTGTTGCTGCTTCACATTGATGTGTTCTAAATGTTTATTTGCAGGAATAATGACTCTGAAAATGAAATTATCTTGGTCGTATCAAACATAAGGTTTAGCACTACACGCTACCAATCCCAGTTGTGGAGACATTGGAATAGTTGTCTCGTTGTAGGACACTGATCTTTCCTTTTATTCTGGATTTTAAACCATGTATTGTGTTTTTGTATATATTTTATGATGCTCATAGGTAATTTACTAAGCTTTTATATGTATTTAATTGTGTTTTTATATGCAATGTATTCTATGTAATGACGTCTTTTATCTGGACCTTGAGTCTGAAATAAGTTTAATAATAAAAATAATAAATTAATATTAATTTATGGTAATGGTAATGTAGTCTCAACTCATGAATTAATGTTGGTATGGAGACACTGGGTTTGCAGTGTCGAAGTCTTTATTGCCTCTTTGAAAACCTTCCTTACAAAATATACTCTGGGAATCTGTAAAGCCTGGTATTCCTTTTAAGGACCGAAGAACATGAGAAACAGAAGTTCTAACAGAAGGGCGGCACAGTGGCGCAGCTGTAGAGCTGCTGCCTTACAGACCCGGCTTCAATCCCGACTACGGGTGCTGCCTGCACGGAGTTTGTATGTTCTCACCATGACCTGCGTGGGTTTTCTACGAGATCTTCAGTTTCCACCCACACTCCAAAGATGTACAGGTATGTAGGTTAATTGACTTGGTATAGTAGCAATGTTACAACATTTTGAGATTTTAAAAACCAAGTCTGTAATTTATCCCATCAGATAAAGCATAAAATGGTGGATGGCTGTTTGTCGGGTTGGAGGCAGGTGACTAGTGGGGTGCCTCAGGGATCTGTGTTGGGTCCTTTGTTGTTTGTCATGTACATCAATGATCTGGATGAAGGTGTGGTAAATTGGATTAGTAAGTATGCAGATGATACCAAGATAGGGGGTGCTGTGGATAATGAAGAGGATTTCCAAAGTCTACAGAGTGATTTAGGCCATTTGGAAGAATGGGCTGAAAGATGGCAGATGGGAGTTTAAGGCTGATAAATGTGAGGTGCTACACCTTGGCAGGACAAATCAAAATAGGACGTACATGGTAAATGGTAGGGAATTGAAGAATACAGTTGAACAGAGGGATCTGGGAATAACCGTGCATAGTTCCTTGAAGGTGGAATCTCATATAGATAAGGTGGTAAAGAAAGCTTTTGGTATGCTAGCCTTTATAAATCAGAGCATTGAGTATAGAAGCTGGGATGTAATGTTAAAATTGTACAAGGCATTGGTGAGACCAAATCTGGAGTACGGTGTACAATTTTGGTTGCCCAATTATAGGAAGGATGTCAAAATAGAGAGAGCACATAGGAGATTTATTAGAATCTTGCCTGGGTTTCACCAACTAAGTTACAGAGAAAGGTTGAATAAGTTCGGTCTTTATTCTCTGGAGCGCAGAAGTTTAAAGGGGGACGATAAAGGTCTTTAAAATGAGAGGGATAGACAGAGTTGATGTGGACCAGCTTTTCCCTTTGAGAATAGGGAAGATTCAAACAAGAGGACATGACTTCAGAATTAAGGGACAGAAGTTTAGGGGTAACACGAGGGGGAACTTCTTTACTCAGAGAGTGGTAGCGGTGTGGAATGAGCTTCCAGTGGAAGTGGTGGAGGCAGGTTCGTTGGTGTCATTTAAAAATAAATTGGATAGGCATGCGGACGAGAAGGGAATGGAGGGTTATGGTACGAGTGCAGGCAGGTGGGACTAAGGGAAAAAAGTTGTTCGGCACGGACTTGTAGGGCCGAGATGGCCTGTTTCTGTGCTGTAATTGTTATATGGTTATATGGTTTTAAAAATAAGTTTAATTTGTCACCTAATTCACCTTCATATCTTCAGTATTTAAAAAGTTATGGCCATTTTCATACTCGGAAATTAGCATCTTGTTCCCTATTGCTTTTCCATTAACACAAAAGTTGTGATCAAGGACAGTCAAATGGCCATAAGTTTCTTAAAAATTAAGAGAACTAAAAGACATTTTCAGTTATTATAGATTGAAGCATTCTGAAACAAATATGAAACAATCTTACTTAGATGACTTGAAATTAAAGCATATAATTAGTTAGTTACCTAATTGTAACTAGTTACAAAATTAAATTACTAGATCTAAGCATCTATCAATTTCTTAAGAATAGATTAAAATTTTTAAATAGCCTAAGTGTCCAAATAACATTCACATAATAATTCACAATATAACATAATTTTTAAATCTCAATGTCATGGATTTATAGGCCAAATGGAAGGAATTTAATGTTTAATACCTGTAAATTAATGGCCATTTAAATCAACTTGCCTGTGGGTTTTTCTGGAACGCGACCATTTGGAACGTTGTGGTTGCAGTAATTTAGATCCCCATATCGGCATGAAAAACATTGCCCTTTGGTATGGGGACTAAATCACCGTCTCGCAACTTAAAATACGAACTAAAGGTACCTTAAGGACCACTTTTATACATAAAAATAAACAACTTTCTTTTACCCGTCCCGTACCTGAAATCCGTCCCCGTTGTCGGCGTTGACAGCTTCAGAAGCTAATTTTAAAATTAATCCAGCGCTGAACGAGTTGGGCGATTAAAAAAAAAAATAGACAGAACGCCCGTCGGAACGTTTCTTCAACAAAATCTTGCACTCCAATGAAATATAATCCAGGACTAGGTAAGAAAAAAAAATGCATTTTAACCCCCCCCCCCCCTCAAACGCGTCAAAGTGGCAGAATTGCAGCGCTGCTGAAGGTAAGTATTGTAACATACCTAGGTATAGGTGTAACATTTTCCTTGGTGTGTGTGGGCCCGAGGACCTATTTCCCCGCCAGAGGTGCGGCGTACATGGCAGCCACACCAACAGCCTGTCTCGTCTTTTTCCTCTTTTGTTGTTTTGGTCTGTGTTTACTGTGTTTTTAGTGCTCCTTTAGTTTTTGTATTATGTGGGGGTGGGGGGGGGAGGCGTTGGGGGAAAACTTCTCTTTCCTCGACGGAGATGCGACTTTTTCATCGTATCTCCATCCGCACGACGGCTTTAACATCGTGGAGCTGGCTTTCCCTTTGTTAGGGATCGACCGCGGGAGCTCCAACCGCAGGAACTTCGACTGCCCCAATCGCAGGAGCCTCAATCACTGACTGCTGAAGCCTCGATCGCCCCAACTGCGGAAGCTTTGATCGCCCCATCTGAAAAAGCTACTTATCTTAACTACTAAACCAGGTTCGCTTCTTAATAAACAGACACCACACAAACTGTTTCGTAGACCAGTTCAAAACTTTACTTAACATCGGCCGATGGAAGGGAGGGAGAACTCCAGTCAAGTGACCAACACAGACACTTGACTGTGCTCAGTCACCTTCCCTGAACAACAGAATTACATTGCTTTAAATAGGTTTTTTGTCCCCTTATCACATTCCACAGACATTAGTCATGGTCAGAAGTACTGGAAAAGGTTTCCACAGAATGCATCACATCAAACCTTTTTTTTTTTTAACATGGTACAAGATATACTAAAAACATTGTCCATTTGCCTTATCTCCAAATAGACCACCCTAGCTCTCTTCGCTGCTTGCTTCCTCTGTCATTTGGTCCCTCATAAACATAGGTCATTTGTTTACAAAGATGTGACTGGCTATTTCGCTCTTCCTTTATTGCCTCCTCCCCATAAACATTGGTTTATGGCATCTCACTTCAAAGATTTGACCAGCTATCTCTCTAGCTCCTTCACTTGGGAGACAATGTTATCTCACACACCCCGCAACCTGAGGAAAGCCTAATTTGACACTAAATATAAGCTGTAAGCTAGCCCAGAAACCAATTTAATATCTTCTTATATTTTTAACTAAAACTCGGCTTCATCATTCCATCCTTTTATCAAAATTTTGATAACTACAGTCCTTCCTGAGTACATACGAAAGACTATAAGCATCTCATCAGACAAATTAATAGTACACTAGTAACACAATCAATTCATAGTGGACAATCGTTTCACAAGTCCCTCCAAACATTTTAAATGGCCACCAACCTCCCCCGGATGTGACATTAATATACTATCATAGGACAGGAAAAGGTTCATAAAAATTGCTCAGCCTTTATTCGGCTTCGTTTGGAATTCCCCGTGTGCTGGTGTAACTGGTTCATGCTTCTCTTGTGTGCACTGCATTTGCAACATAACAATGCCCTATCACAAATATACTGTTTCCTTAAAATACACCAGTGCCTTGGTTGTGGCAAAAACAGGTAGATTTAACTGGCCTTTGCAGACCTCTTACTGTCTGTAGTCAGGGTATCTTTGCTGCGCTTGTCATGTTTGACTTCAATCTTGTTTAAAAGGAGGTGTGTACCATCCTTTAAATGTGGGTTAGTCCGCAAGTTTGCCATTCTGAAGAAAGTTCAGTCCATGTGGGCTGGGCCACCCCAGAATAAAGGAAGCATCAATAGCCCATCGTCCTTGTTTCCACAAACTGTTCACAGTCAATCAAATGTATCCAGCGACGATGATCTTTCATCTTTACAGCAGTTCATGTTGTTAGCAACACTTGGTTGTTCTTTTCAATACAGTTTCAATTTCTTCTTGTCCCAGCACCCACGTCATCGTATAGCTTTTATGGCTCCCAGCAAAGCTCCTCCAACCTGGGAATGTAGATCTGGCAAGACATGGGTTAATTGCCGACCATACATAATTAGTTAATTGCCCAGGGCCTGTAAGTGGCTTCCCCCCACTCTCCAGGGGCAATAAAAAGTTGTAAATCTTGTTCACCAGCTTAGTTTCACCAGCACTTTTGTCTACTTTTGATCCTTCAGTATCTCCAGTTCCTTCTTAACACTTCCCTGTGAATTTATTCTTTAATCCGATTATCTCCGAAGAGGCTCTCCCCACCTAAATATTCAATTCTCCAAATATGTTCTCTTCCCCAATCTACTTTATCTTCTCACCTTTTGTCCCTCATTGTGAGTTCCCTCAAACCTCCTTTTTTAAGTCATAAAGCAATTTTTTCATCTACCTTCATTTCTCTCACACAGCACATGCTTCAACATCTTTTTGTTTGCTTGAAAACAGTAATCTTGCTTCATTATCATTTTAAAAGACAACCTCTGTTATCATATCAAAACAATCTTTCCCAAAAGAACTCATTCAGAATCAGTAATCAATAATACATTTACTTTTCTCTGTAATTTTGACATTTCCAATCTCATTTAACACTTTAATCGGGATGAGTCTTTTTTAAACTTGGTTCAAAAGATCTATAATCAGCCAACACATTTTATCCATCGAGTATAGCTCCGCCCCCCATTCATGCCTGTTTCTTAACTTTAAAGGACAAACTTCTTAAAGCGACACACAACTTTGCACATTGCTTTGAATTTCACACATTCCACATACAAAAAACATTGTTTTACAAGCAGTACATATACAAAAACATTGTTTTACCAGCAGTACATAATATTTCATCTTCATAGACATCTCTTTGTAATTTACTTTCCCTTTTTCTGACAAGACTTCTGTTTACCAAAATCCTGGTTACCTAACCCTCATTGGACATTGATCCAGATCATGATTAGTCAGACTCCCCTTGACTTTTCAGTCTCCCTATCCTATCCTCATTTCACCATTGAATTTTCCTTCATCCCCAATTTTTATAACATAGTTGCTTGTCAGAAAAAGGATTTACCTCCTGGGTAATTTTGTTTTGCAATCCCCATTGACTCTTTCCACAATCCCAGATACCTGTGGGTGGTGTGTACAGTGAATTGCTGTCAGATATTAAAATGTGCACATTTTTCCTTAGTAATAGTGGTTGATAGAGCTTTACTCCACCTACTAAATAAATCTAAAATCACTACGCAATATTTATAACACTGGGCCCTTGGCATTATCTCCTTAAACTGCTTTCCCATCCTTTACCAGCCTCAACTCAAGCACAAACAAAAGCCCCTGGATAGCTTTGTGATTAATAACATATGTATATATCATTTTCCTCAATGCCAGAGAGCTAAAGACACATAATTCTCCGGATATGCTCCTACAAGCTCACCTTGCCCACAGAACTAAATCTGCATTTTCTCCTGATTTTCTGATTTTAAATTTTTTTTTTTTTTTTTTTTTTTTTTAAACACAAAATCATTCAATATCCCTTCCTTCTCATCTTTTTTACTTATTTTGCTTATATGTAATACTTCTCAGTTAGTCCCTTCAAACATGTTGTCATATTCCCAATACATATCGTGTAAACATCTCCCAACCACTTGTTCTTGAATATAGTACTGGTATCACCAAAATCAATCCTCTATTTAATAGTTTAACAAATACAACGTGTTGCTAAAGTAGGAGCAATTCCAATCCAAGTCATTCTCATCATTCTTAATCTGTTACCTTCGACATAGAGATAACCAAATTTGTTCATCTTGGACCTTGCCTACAACTGAGACTCACTACCGAGAGACGTCATCCATCCAGACTTACTTTTACCAGAACCCCAGGACAGACTGAGTAGTCTCTCACAAGGTTGAACAACCTACCTACTGCAGGAATTGCCAGGCAGAGTGTTCTACAGACTCACCCTCAATGACATTTTGAAGGCTTTTTGTTGCCAAAGGCATTAAAAAGGAATCAAATATATTCAAATAACAACTATTTAAATAGTTTAAACATAACAGATAGTTTAAAACATGAACAGTAAAACAACTCAAGCATGTAACTTTTTACACAGGTCGGCAACCCCATGCAAATGAATAAAGTTGCCATTCCTAATATGCAGTGCCACCACATTTCCTTTGTTATCCTATCATTCCCTCCTTACCAGCATGGGTAAGACGGGTAAAAATGTATTGTTATACACCAACTTGTCCAAGCGGGGTGTGCTGAATCAATGGCACAGCCCACTTGTTTCCATAGTTATTATTATATACAAGAGGCGTCCCTCTATAATGTACATACCTCCCTCATGTTTGGCAGGACCGTTCTATTTGCTAGCATCTGTTTAGCTGCTGTCACTATGCATTAGGATGTACAGGCTGCACTGTTTGGATACACTATCAGCAACCCATTGCCTTTTGCTATAGGGTCCCCGCCTTTTGCTATAGGGTCCCCAGCACCAGTGTGTGCAGTACATTTAATAATGATCAGCTGTTCTGGTAGCATCAATGCCTTAAACAAATTACACACAGAAAGGCATTCCCGTGCTCCCAATCCTGGAGAGCTTTGTAAGGTCAGAACTTCAAGTTATAGGCATGTTACTGATGGAACTGTCCCAGGTAAAGATGCCATTGCTACTGGTAGGGCATAGGGAGGTGGACATCTCACAAGATTATCTAACTCCTCCTCATTTTCATTACCAAATAGGGTCGTCGTGCCAGACATGAAGTCTCCTCCAGAGGATTTACCAGTACTGGGTTTATTTTTTACGAACCATCACCTGTTTCTCACCTCCTGTCTGTCTTTTAATTCTATTCTCTTGTTCCTCTGCCCACTGGCATTCTAGTTGCAATAATTTCCATCCTTTCCTAGTGCTATCCTTGTTTCTTAACTCTATCTAGCAATGTTACAAAACTGTGAGATTTAAAAAAAAAAAAAAATCAAATCTGCAATTTATCCCATCAGATAAAGCATAACAATAAGTTTAATTTGACACCTAATTCACTTTCATATCTCAAGTAATAAAAAAGTTATGGCCATTTTCATACTCGGAAATTAGCATCTTGTTCCCTATTGATTTTCTATGGACATAACAAAAAAAAGCTGTGATCATGGACAGTCAAAAAGCCCATAACCTTCTTAAAAATTAAGAGAACTGAATGAAATTGTCAGTTATCATAGATTGAACCATTCTGAAACAAATATAAAATAATCTTACTTGGATGACCCGAAATTAAAGCATATAATTAGTTAGTTACCCAATTGTAGCTAATTTCAAACTTCAATTACTAGATCCAAACATCTATCCATTTCTTAATAAATGATTAACATTTTTAAATAGCCTAAGTGTCCAAATAATATTCACAAATAATTCACAATAAAACATGATTTTAAAATCTCATTTACATCAATTTATAGGCCAAATGGAAGGAATTTAGTGTTCAATTGCTGTAAATTAAAGTCTATTTTAAATCGGCTTTCTAGTGGGTTCCTGTCTTCCTTTCCCATATCAACACCTCTGCTTATTTAATTGTCTCGACATTCCATGTGCCCCCTACAGGCCAGGCATCATCCCCCAACCATTTGGTCAACTTGTAACTTAACATTCTAAATTTCTTATTATACATAGGATTCAAATAACACATATATAGGACTGGTTTCCATAACATTCCCCATAGATAGATAGAAAGACATTCCATGTGCCCCCTACAGGCCAGGCATCATCCCCCAACCATTTGGTCAACTTGTAACTTAACATTCTAAATTTCTTATTATACATAGGATTCAAATAACACATATATAGGACTGGTTTCCATAACATTCCCCATAGATAGATAGAAAGAGAGAGAGAGAAAACACACTTCTTAATTCCGAATCGTTCCAAATATATCAACCAGGCTGACCCACTAAATGAGACCCCAGTTTCTCAATTTGGCTGACTTTTTAACTCTTTAATATACGACCCAAGTGTCTCAACGAAGCAGACCCGCTAACCGAGACCCCAGTTTCTTTCAACTTGGCAGACTTCTTAATACTGTAATATACAACGTCACTTATTTCTCAACCCGACAATTCTTCGGATGTCTCAATAAGCCAAACACACACCTCAACCCCCGTATCTCAACCCGACAAATCACGGATATCTCAACAAGGCTGATGAGCCCTTAGTAGAGAGAGAGAAAAAGAGAAAACAAAGAGAGATAGACAGAGAGAGGAAACACTCACGTCCTTCTTAACAATATACACAAGACCTTTCTTAAAAATACATGCACAATTCTGTCTGAAAAATACATACACAATCCCTTCTTAAAAAAAAAAAACCATATAAAGCCCAACTGGTCTTACCTTCGTCTGTTGCTAAGAACCTCGGCAGGGAACCAAGTCAACCTCTGATGAAGGATCACAGATGTTCCCGGGAGTTTCTAGGGAGTCGGTCTTACAAGGGGGCCGATAGAGCTCAGTTATCTCCCTTCCAATCCCGGCAACCTCCGCAACCTCTTGCACAGTCAGCCGTTGATGTGGTCCCAGCGAGGCCTGCATAACTACGCCAATGAAAAAGCTACTTATCTTAACTACTAAACCAGGTTCGCTTCTTAATAAACAGACACCACACAAACTGTTTCGTAGACCAGTTCAAAACTTTACTTAACATCGGCCGATGGAAGGGAGGGAGAACTCCAGTCAAGTGACCAACACAGACACTTGACTGTGCTCAGTCACCTTCCCTGAACAACAGAATTACATTGCTTTAAATAGGTTTTTTGTCCCCTTATCACATTCCACAGACATTAGTCATGGTCAGAAGTACTGGAAAAGGTTTCCACAGAATGCATCACATCAAACCTTTTTTTTTACATGGTACAAGATATACTAAAAACATTGTCCATTTGCCTTATCTCCAAATAGACCACCCTAGCTCTCTTCGCTGCTTCCTCTGTCATTTGGTCCCTCATAAACATAGGTCATTTGTTTACAAAGATGTGACTGGCTATTTCGCTCTTCCTTTATTGCCTCCTCCCCATAAACATTGGTTTATGGCATCTCACTTCAAAGATTTGACCAGCTATCTCTCTAGCTCCTTCACTTGGGAGACAATGTTATCTCACACACCCCGCAACCTGAGGAAAGCCTAATTTGACACTAAATATAAGCTGTAAGCTAGCCCAGAAACCAATTTAATATCTTCTTATATTTTTAACTAAAACTCGGCTTCATCACATCCACGGGAAAATAAAGGAGGAAAGGAGGTAGAAGTTATTTGCCTTCCATCACAGGTCACTGAAAAAACAAGATGGACGTGTTGCCTGCGCTGGCGAGGACTCGGAGCGATTGCAGTGATCTCAGTGTTTGCGGGGACATTGCTCCATAGGCACATCCCGGAATCTAGTGCGAGCGTGGACGACTTTCAGACTGTTTCGCGCGGATAGAAACTGCAGAGAGAGTGACAGCGGTCAGTACAACTCTGGTCACATCGCGGTGAAGGAGCGTGTGTGTTGCCCGGACTGATCTCTGTGGGTCTCCGCTTATGCTGTGTGTAATTTTTATGTGGTTATGTATCTTGTTGCTTTTTTGTATGACTGTTGGCAAATCAAATTCCTTGCACGTTTACATACTTGGCTAATAAACTAATTACAATATCTCCAAACTAAACTAAATTAGCAGTAAACTAATGCCCCCGTCCCACTTAGGTGATTTTCTAGACGACTACAGCCGACTACAGGCAACTAGGCTGTCGCCACATGGTCGCCGGGGTGACGCCTGTATGGTCGTGAGTAATCTCCTCAGTCAGGTAACGGCGACTGAATTGTCTTACCTTGCCGTAGCTTGTCGCGGGTGAACGTAGCTTGCCGTAGGTGTGGTCGTAGGTGGACATCCTAATGGGTCGCTGGTTGTCGGTAGCTTACCGTACCTTGACGTCGACTAGGTGATAGGTTGTTATAGACATTGTCGTAGACATTGTCGTAGGGGGGGTCCAGTCGCTGTTTTTTTAGGCAACCTGCTACGACTGTGACAGTCGCCGGCAGTCGCCGAAAAGATCGCCTAAGTGGGACAGGCCCATAAGTGTGCACTCGAGCTTACTCCACATTCAATATGATCTCAGTTGATCCAATGCCCTAGTTTAATTTCCCATCCATCTCCATTTCCTCAGAATTCCTTAGAGTTCAAAAAATGTTGGCTTCCAAAGAGGAATATTTTCAGAAAATAATGGACTCCACAGAAACTCACATCTACGGCATTATAAAAATTTCAATCCTAAATGGCTGATCCCCAGTCAGAAGAAGCAGCCTCTTAGCATCCTCCCTGTCAATCCCTCTCAGGGTTTTGGCTGCCCTAGTCAGTTAGCCTCTCATGTATTGTTTAGTTTATTGCATCCCAGAGTACTTAAGGAAGTAGCCGCACAAATAGTGGATGCATTAGTGATTTTTCAAAACTCTTTAGATTCTGGTGTAGTTCCTGAGGATTGGAGGGTAGCTAATGTAACCCCACTTTTTAAAAAGAGAGGGAGAGAGAAAACGGGGAATTACAGACCAGTTAGTCTAACATCGGTGGTGGGGAAAATTCTGGAGTCAGTTATTAAAGATGGGATAGCAGCACATTTGGAAAGTGGTGAATTCATTGGACAAAGTCAGCATGGATTTATGAAAAGTAAATCATGTCTGACGAATCTTATAGAATTTTTCGAGGATGTAACTAGTATAGTGGACAAGGGAGAACCAGTGGATGTGTTATATCTGGACTTTCAGAAGGCTCTCGACAAGGTCCCACATAAGAGATTAGTATACAAACTTAAAGCACATGGTACTGGGGGTTCAGTATTGATGTGGATCGAGAACTGGCTGGCAGACAGGAAGCAAAGAGTGGGAGTAAACGGATCCTTTTTAGAATGGCAGGCAGTGACTAGTGGGGTACCGCAAGGCTCAGTGCTAGGACCCCAGCTATTTACAATATATATTAATGATCTGGATGAGGGAATTGAATGCAATATCTCCAAGTTTGCGGATGGCACAAAGCTGGGGGGCAGTATTAGCTGCGAGGAGGATGCTAGGAGGCTGCAAGGTGACTTGGATAGGTTGGGTGAGTGAGCAAATGCATGGCAGATGCAGTATAATGTGGATAAATGTGAGGTTATCCACTTTGGTGGCAAAAACAGGAAAGTACACTTTTATCTGAATGGTGGCAAAAACAGGAAAGTAGACTTTTATCTGAATGGTGGCCGATTAGGAAAAGGGGAGATGCATCTTTGGAGTGTGGGAGGAAACTGCGACCTCGGAGAAAACCCATGCCAGTCACGGGGAGAACGTACAAACTCAGTACAGACAGCACCCGTCGTCGGGATCGAACCCGGGTCTCTGGCGCTGCAAACGCTGCAAGGCAGCAACTCTACCGCTGCGCCACCGTGCTGCGCATTCTTCTCATCCCCAATATGAATAGTTCTTATTCAGTCTCTCTTCATGGGACTGTTCCATCATTCCTGAACTCGTGAAGCTAGGCTAGATTGACACCAACCAGGCATATAATTCTTTAGATGGACACAAAATGCTGGAGTAACTCAGCGGACAGGCAGCGTCTTTGGAGAGAAGGAATGGGTGTTGTTTGGGGAAGCTGATCAAGGAAAATGTAGCATGGATAATTTTTAGCTGAGGGGAAGGTGAGAACGAGGCGTACAATAGGTAACATTTAATCAGGTGGACAGTGGAACTAGTCGGAGAACTAGGATGGTGGAGGGATGGAGAGAGAGGGAAAGCAAGGGTTATGAAGTTAGAGAAGTCAATATTCATCTGCCTGGGTTGTAAGCTGCCCAAGTGAAATACTGGAGAGTATTTCCAGATAGTACTCTGGGGAGCAAAAAATCTGCAGTATATCAGTGGGAATAGTCCCAAAATGCTGGAGTTTCAGGCAGCATCTCTGGAGAGAAGGACTGGGGGATGTTTCGGATCAAGACCCTGTGGGTATTGTTTCCAATTGCAAATGAAATTGCCTTAACTTGGTTGTGAAAGGAAATCGTACGTGTTAGCTGATGAAAATATTAGCATTAATTTAGACACAAAAAGCTGGAGTAACTCAGCGGGAGGGACAGCATCTCTGGAGAGAAGGAATGGGTGATGTTGCTGGTCGAGACCCTTCTTCAGGCTGAAAGTCACAGGAATGGAAAATGAGAGAAACAGTGAAACAAGAGCATTAATTGACTCAATTGCTATGTTGGCATTTGTTGGCCAGAAAAAGGGATTCAGAAATGAGTTCAAATCCCATCACCAGAGCTTGTTTAAATAATAGCACACAATTGTCTAAATAAATAAAATAGTCATAAGTGAGTACGAGTAATATTTTGTCACTCACATTCTTAAGCAAACCTGTTTAGATGGAACTCGAGACTCACATCAGTGTGGTTGACTCTTATGGGCCTGTCCCACTTAGGCGATTTTTCAGGCGATGACTGAAAACTGCCGGTGACTCTCAAGTTGTCGGCAGTTGCCTGAAAAACTGGCAACTGGAATGGCGATTGTCAGAGTGGAACACACACACATCCCTTCCTTCACCAGCTCGTTATGCAGGCGGGGACAGGGCAAGCGGGGGGAGCGCTGTCTGAGTGAAATTCACAAGGTGCAAAGCCAATGTGAAACAGACACACACCGCGATGAACAGGAAGGTTGGCGCTGTGACTCAGACGGTGAAAGCACAGTGTACGGTAAATTCTTTAAAAGAGGTAGGGGTGGAGAGGGGGCAGCCGGAGTGGAGACAACTTTTAAGAACCCAGAGATACAAGGCTGTGAAGCTCGGTGGACATTTAACATTACCGGTCAGTTATCCTTGGTTCTGAAAATTACTGCTTATATTTTATTCCCCAAAGAGCCAATTAAATTCACCAGTCAGCACTGGCTGTAACCTACGAGATCATTCGACCTCCTAGAAACCGACTAGGACCTCCTGGCGACCCACCTACAGCTCGAGAATTCTCGCTACTCTCCATGGCGGATTCATTCTAGTCGCCGCTAATTTTTCAACACGTTGAAAAAGTGGCGCCGACCATAATGAGACCGCAACTAGTTCCCAGAATGTGTGAACTCCTCACGACCATGAAGGCAACTCCCCGGCAACCACCCGCGAACATGTGGCGACCATGTTGTGACTGCAGTCGCCTAAGAAGTCGCCTAAATGGGACAGACCCATTACTGACCCTATGAAACAGTGCAGTGTACATGTGGGAGCAAGGATAGGTGAACAATTATAGCTTGCCTGTGAATGAATAAAAACAATTGGTATCTTTCGGGAACTACTAAATTATGTTTGTTATTTGTCAAATTTTGGAAAACACTTCCCTTATCATTATTAGGTAGAATAAATGCAATAAAAATGATCTTCCTACCACAATTACTATACCTATTTCAGTTTATACCGGTATATATACCAAAATATATATTTTTTAAATTACTCTAACATTACAAATTATATTTGGGACTATAAATCACATAGAATCACAAAAAAACACGTATGTAAACCAAAAGAGGTCGGGGGACTTTCACTTCCGAATTTTATGTATTATTACTGGGCAGTGCATATTAAGAATATGATTTATTGGTTGGATAGTTCTACCCAACAGACAGAATGGATAAAAATGGAGAAGGAGGATTGCCATCCTTGTAATATAGGAACAATCCTCTTTTCCCCCAAAAAACTGAATAACACAATATATAAGAAGAACCCAATTATATATGGTGCAATAAGAATTTGGAAACAAATAAAATTATCTTTAAAATTAAGAAATCTATCACTGTTAATGCCAATTGCGAATAACCCTTTATTTAAACCATCTCTTATTGATAAGACATATAACCAATGGGAAAGTCTCGGAATTAGAAGGATCAGGGATATGTACGAAATGGGAAACCTATTATCATTCCAACAACTGCAATTAAAATTTAAATTGAAAAACAACCAATATTGTAAATATCTTCAGATTTGCGACTTTGTGAAAAAATATATACAAGGATATCAAAAAGTAACTCCTGACTTATTGGAAGAAGCAATGAATATTGAAGCTGACTCACAAAAATTAATATCCTATTTATATAATAGTATTCTAAATAGACCTACCATCGACAGAGGTACTTAGAGAAGAGTGGGAACGGGAATTAATGATAAAAATTACGAAGGTTAAATGGGAAAAATACCTGATATATATTCACAAATGTTCAATTAATGTAAGACATAATCTAATTCAATTTAAAATTGTACATAGATTATATTATTCAAAAACAAGATTAAACAAATTTTATCCAAATATATCCGCCACTTATGATAAATGTCTAGCCTAAAAGGCAACTATAACACACTCCTTAGTTTCCTGCATAAAACTTTATAGATTTTGGAATGATATTTTTGAAATACTTACAAAATTATTCAAGACAAGAATGGAACCTAATACTGAAATGATTATATTTGGTGTAATGGAAGATGGGAATAAATTGAACACATCTCAAAATCTATTCCTTAACTATGGTTTAATAATAGCAAAAAATGAATACTTAAATTTTGGAAGCGTACATCAATACCAACGCTTAAAATGTGAATTGCAAGTATGTTGGACACCGCTCATCTTGAGGAAATGCGATTCCTCCTAATGGATAAATCAGACCAATTCATAACAAGTTGGTCTCCATTCGTCGTTTTTTTGGAATCATATGGTGCAACACAATTGTAAAAAATAACTGTTTCAGGACTCGACGAGGGTTGGTGAAGATTATAAATAATGATCTTTTCTTTTCACTATTTTCTCTCTCAACTTTCTTCATTTACTCATTCTCTTTCTTCACACACTATATATTTCACATCTTTCTATCCTTTACTATCTAACTTCTTATTCTTATTCTCATCTTTTTTCAATGTAACAAAAAAAAAGTTGTACATAAAATGTATTATGAAAATATATATTAGGCACTTTGGTGCCATATGACTGTACTTACTTCTAATAAAATAAAAAAAATAAAAATAAAAAAAAAACCTTTTATTCCATCCCCAATTCTCTTGTTTCTCCAGAGATGCTGACTGACCCACTGAGCTACTCCAGCAATGTGTCTCTTTGGTATAAACCAGCATCTACAGGTCTTGGTTTCTACATTTACATCAGCCAGATTTAATTTCAGTTGTGATAAGGTTAGAGCATCATCACTTTAGTAAACATAGAAAATAAGTGCAGGAGGAGGCCATTCAGCCCTTCAAGCCAGCATCACCATTCATTGCGATCATGGCTGATTATCCCCAATCAATAACCCATGCCCGACTCCCCACCATATCCCTTGATTCCACTAGCCTCTAGAGCTCTATCTAACTCTCTCTTAAATCCATCCAGTGATTTGGCCTCCACTGCCCTCTGTGGCAGGGAATTCCACAAATAAGATTCCAAAGTTACATCCTTTTATTCTGACTCTGTGCCCTCTGGTGCAAGACTCTCCCACTAGCGGAAACATCCTTTTAGTTTGGAGATACAGCACAGAAACAACACAATTCCAGTTGCACCAGAAAAAAAAATAATTAAAAACCCTGGACACTTCAAATGACAATAATTGAAAGGAAAAGTCAGCAGAATTAATCAAAGATGCAAACACAATTCATTAGAAAGCTGTAGTGTTCTCACCAACCTCATGCCCTGGAGATATAGATTCACATCAGACACAAGGGGAGACTCCCTGTCTCTACCCAGGACAACTGCTCCCCTCCACAGCCCAGTACAACTACACTCAGACACTCCACAACTCTGCCTTTTGTACACAGCAGCTGACAATTTTCTAATCAGCTTCAATCAAGCCAATG